>NC_045671.1:72080705-72680705 GCF_009829145.1 Chiroxiphia lanceolata
GGCGGGGGCTTCCTTCTTTTCCGTCCTGTCTCTTCCTCCCCGCTGCGTTGACTCAGGCATCCCCGAACTTTGTCGAACAGACATCAGCATGGTGTGGAAAGCAAGCTCCTTTTTCACATTCTATGCAGGCATTGCATCCTTTTCAAGGGGGACGAATGACAGGAAAAACATGGTGGCTGTGCAGGAGATGGTATTTTGTATTCAGATCATTAGACATGGTTGGGCACCTAAATGATTCATCTCACTCCTCACTGGATTTTTAAAAGCTCCCATTGCCTTTACTGGCTTCAGAGGAAATTCCTTATCTTATGCTAACCAAGGTTTTTCCTTTCCTTGATATGCTTGGACTCATACACACGTCATACCTGAGAGGAGTGGCTAAGACACAGATGAAAGTGCAGCCTTGATGTCTACCATTGCTGTGGCATGTGCCATCCCCCAGAAAACCTACCCCTGCAGCCCCCTAACAGCCCTGCCACCGAGCCCACTCAGCCCTCTCTCCAGCTGGGGAGCAGGATGGCAGCATGAACAAAAGTCCTGACTAAAAAGAAGCCTTAGCAAACATCGCAGAGGCAGTATTTTAAATTTTTTTTCCTTAGCTGAGTTGGTGAAAATGTCTTTTTTTTTCCTTCCAGTTTTGCCATTGCTTCAGCTCCCGGAGCCTGTGAAGTGATGGTTCTGGCAATCAGGGCTCCTGACTGGGGCTGTGACAGGAGAGGCACACACTCTTCTGACTCCCTAGATGTGGCACAGAGGCAACCGTGTGGAGAAACCACTCATCCCCTGACACTCTGAGGAAGGCCAACCGAAAGATGTTGCTGAACTTCCCAACAAAAGTGATATCTGTCCAGGCAGGTGCTGTTTTGTGGTTTAATTTCTCAAGCTTGTTTACAATGCTTTCATGCAGTTGTAAGTTCTTTCCTCTTCAGAGGAGAAACTCCCACAACCTGAGCTAAGCCTGTGGCTGAGCAGCCTGGCGTGGTCCCAAGTGAGTGCAGGACACCCTGACCAGGCACTCTGCCTTTAATAAGTTGACATCCCCTTGTCTTTATGGCCTATGTTCCCTTCCAGTTCATGGTCATGCATGTAATTGTTGATCAAACAGCAACTGCAATATCTTCCATGGAAAAATAATTTTAGGAAACTATGGAGAGTATTTTTAGTTACAGAGGTGGAAACAAGGAAAAGGATCCAGCACCCTGTAAGCATGTAATTTTGTGCAGACCATCATCAGGCACTCTGTGGAACGCTCACTCTTCACAAAATGCTCTTTGAGGGTAGTGGGATTGTTACAGGTGACAGCTGCAATGTAGCATGCAGAAAAAGGTCAAAATATTCAAAACAATATTGTTTAGGCCTTCTTCAATCATCTTTTCCTTCTCTGCACCATAGTATACACACCTGATTTTCTTTTATCTTACCTAAATATTTTATTCATACCTTATTTAAAATTATCATACTATACTGCCTTCAGTTTATTCAGGGTGAGACTGTTTTCGTACAAAGAATGCACTGGAAGTGATTATGGAAATTAATTTGCTTCCTTTTATTTTTACCACTGCTGAGCTACTGTTTTTATTTTGGTTTCTTGTGGGTCCAGTGAAGACTGTTCCAGTCCTCCCAAGTAGCTGTATGTGTACAGCTGGTAGTGAGCTGCTGGGCTATGGCACAAGGTGTTGAGTGGCAAAAACAGAGGGCAGGGACTGGTGTCTGCTTACTCTGGTTTTGTCATTGAAACAACCACAGCTGAATGAGGCTCACTGACAGGGTAAGTCACAAGCACTGTCCAGAGTCTGAACTCAGACCCGGCCATGAAGCACATCTCTGAGTCAGACACATTTGTACAGATACAGATATGGTCAGCTCTAACCTTTCAGTTGCAAACACAGCTATTCCACACCCATGGAAGCAGACAATGGAAGGACTTCATGCTCAGATATAAAGTTCTGAGAGCTGAGAGACCTGATCTGTATGAATTTGTTGACAGCCATGGCACCTCCTCCATGGAAAGGCAAAAAATCCTTTCTAGTTATCTAGGCACAACCAAATGATCATACAACTCATCCTCGGATATCACAGTAATCTAAAAGCTTGTGCAAACAGGCAGATTCAGATCCAGAACCAGATGCAGTGTGGGAAAGCAAAGCTTTCACATGTGCATCTGCATTTGCCCTGTGCCAAGGTCACTGGCATTCGCCCATTCTAGTGGTTTTGAAATGTGCTTTGACTGTCTGCAAAGCCTGTCAGAAAACTGAGGGAAAAACAGTAGGAGCTGTAAAAAGTCTTACTCTGCAACCTGCTGACACTCCAGACATGGAGGCCACCATTTGCTGCATAAAGACGAAGTGTGTGCAAGGAAGAATCTGCCTGTCAAAGGGAGTTAAACCTGCTGCAGAAAGCTGGACAATGTAACAAGCAGAGAATCAGAAATTGTTGCAGTTTCTTCTTCACAGGAGACTTTTTGACTGCGTGTTCGCACCAATCCACTTATTTGGTTTCAAGCACATCTGAGATGGGTCCCTGAAGGTCTTCCCTTCTTTCTGTTATGAAACCAGGGTGTTTATCGCTGTGAGCAGTAAGAAACCACCATTGCCGGGAGCCGTAGGCTGCTTAAACTGGCCATTTAGTAACAGCCTTGTACTCGCATTCCCCCATCTTATCATTTCATGTCAACATTAATTCCCTGAATAGTGAGATTGGAGGGCCTGAAGAGCAAACACTTTGATTGCCACTGGAAACACACGGAACATGGGGAATAGCGAAAAAATACCCATCTAGCTCTGACCCTGTGTTCCCAGCACAGAGTTCTCTGTCTTTCACTGTGGGCGAGTTCATGCCTCCAGTGACAGCAGCTTTGCTCTGTGACCCTGCAGCACACTCCCAAATGCCAGCAAACACAAGAGGGAAGGCAAAGTCAACACACACACCAGCTCTGTCAATACAGAGCTCCTCTTCAAGGAAGAGACACAGGACATGGGGTTATGCTGCTCTTTAGCTGATGTATTTTATCCTGTGAGCTCTGACAGGAGCACTTGCTGCCAGGGCTGCGATGCTGTGACTCTACAGATATAATGTACGTGGAGAGCAAAGGGCAAAAATGCTGAAGATGTAGGAGGTGAGCCACATCTCACAGCTCTGCAGCTTTTCTTTAAAAACATGAGTAAGGTCAAGGACTGCGTGCAGATGTGTTTGTGCACAGATGCACACAGCACACCTCAAACACCCTGAGGAGTGCTTATGTCATCCTGTTGTTCACACAATCTGAAAAGCTTAAATCAAGCTTTTACGGTTTGATTCACAGAAATTAAGTTCTACAGAGAACTTCTAACCCAAGTAGCCATAGTCCTACGTGCCTCTTAAGAGTTCCTACAGACAAATCCCTGTTTGCAGCCTCCATTCGTGCATGAAAATTATTTTTACACTTGTAACTCTGGGACCAGTGACTGCAAATGAAGGCACACCTTTCACAAGTGCTCTTGTTTACGGGACGTGGTGTTTGTTTTTTTAAAATACAGTCCCAGGTCACTGGACTGAAGGAGATCAGCCACTGCCAAGGGCTTTAAAATGTGTTTTGTCAAAAAAGGTTACCTTGACCCACTGTGGCCTCTAACTAGGCAATAAGACCAACATAACTGTCTGTCCTATAATGCATTTCAGGAGGCTGTTCAGAGAGGGTAATAAGGTCCACTTCATTACTACCTGTGGTAAGTGGACTATAAAGCCAGAAATACAATTTTACTACATAAAACCTCATTTGAGACAATGTTTACCATGCTCTTGTGTTTCAGCCCCTTTATGTGAGACAAGAGGGGATAAATTTATTCTGAGCCTAGTTTCCAAATGTCAAGTTATGCTCCTACCATCTTGTTGGAGCAAAAGCCACAAGTACCATCAATCCATTTCCAGGATGAGTAGACTACTCACTTTCAAGAAAAGAATGTTCTATGAATCACAGTTTGCAGAAATAAAGCCATTTTCTAAGGGATATGTACTTCAGAACCTGGACAAACATGAGAAGTGGGCCCACGAGAGCCTCATAACGTTCAACTAAAAAACAAACATCAGAAACATAGAATGTTCTGAGCTAGAAGGGACCCACAAGTCCAGCTCTTGAGTGAATGGCCCATATGGGGATCGAAACTGCATCCTTGGCATTATTAGCACCCCATTCTAACCAACCAGTTAGTCCAGGTGCAAAGTGTTGCATTTGGGTCAGGGCAAATCCAGGCACGATCACAGGCTGGGAAAGGAAGTCATTGTGAGCAGCCCTCCAGTACCTAAAGGGGCTTATAAAAAGGAAGAGGAGGGACTTGCTATATGGTCAGATAGTGACAGGACAAGGGGCAATGGTGTAGATTAAATGCTAGGAAGAAATTCTTTGCTCAGAGGGTGGTAAAGCACCAGAACAAGTTGACCAGAGATGTTCTGGATGCCCTGTCTCTGGAAGTGTTCAAGGCCAGGTTGGACGGGGCTCTGAGCAACCCGATTGAGTGTGTGGCATCCCTGTCCATGGCACGGACAGATGAACTTTATGGTCCCTCCGAACCCAGATCATTGTGGGTTGGTTCTGTGATTCTAGGCAGTGGTTCTGTGCTTCTCCTTGCACTTTGTCTGCAGGTCAATCTGTGCATCTGAAGATGTATTTATTCCTCCATAACTGAGAACAGAATTGCCCATAATGCTGGTGTAATTTGCATGTAACAATTTACATTTTCAAACGGTACATTTTCAAACAGGTTTCCACACATGGTTTTAAAAGAATCACTCCAGGCACACTTGTGCCTTTTTACAACATGAACAAATACCCTCAGGTGATCTTTCAACAATCTCACATCTGTAAATATGCATGTCTGTGCAGCCATAAAATCAGCTGCACTCTAGTAGCATCACAGTGCAAAACTCATCTTTTCAAGGTGACAAATTCATGCTGCTAAGGCCCTGAGAAGCTGATTGATCATCTATCTGGATTTGTTAGAGAACACTGGCTAAACTGAGTGTCAGGTTACAATTCTTATCTCTGTTTTTTTCCGTTAGAGCACATTTGGTAAACTCAAGGTCTCTATCAGTATACTCAAGCCTAAGAGATATTTGCCTGATCAAAGCTCCTTGAAAAGAGTTCTGCTTTCCTTCCTGCAGCTGTTTTGCCTGCTTTCACCAAGCTGGGGTGAACCAGGACCATGGATGCCTTTCCTCCTGTCCACTTCGGTGGAAACAAGGGCCATACCCAAACATTTGCATTTCAACACAAAGTTAGACAGACCTGCACACTGGGCAAAGTGGCAGCTTTTGCAGTTGATGCTGCAGAATTTCAAAGGGTGCTACTGTAGCTACTGTATTAACCTCCAAATTCACATTTACAAACAGCTGCCAAGCATATGCTAATCCCAAAACTTAGACGGTGGGTTGGGCACCGACTGCCCAATGCCAAGGTGCTAAACTGAGACTTCTTTAGTGAAGAAAACAAATAGAAAGAGTCTTTTGTATTCTGAATTCCAGCTCTTGAAATGCATTTTGTACCTGGTAAGTCAGTACTGGAAATAATTATTGGGAAGTGAATGATGATGGCACTGCTGTCCCAGCACCCCCAGTTGTACAGTGCTTGTGGCCAGTGCTTTCTGTAATTGCAGAGGGTTGTTTTGCAGCACATTATGAAACAAGTGCCAGCTTCTTCCTTGGGTGCCTGCAGAAAGGGAAACCAAGATTTGTTTTCTTCCTCTGATGATCATCAGCAGGCGTTGTTTTCACAGGGATCTCGAGTAAGGGGACAAACAACGGTGCAAATTGTGCAATTTTCACAGTATTACTCCTGTCATTTCCCTCAGCTGCCCAAAACCTCTTATGCTCTGAAGAGAAAGCAACAGCACAGGACAGTTTGTGCATAAACAGGGCTGTGCGGTGTTAGATGAGCAAAAGCTGAGCTGAATATCACAGATGCTGTCCTAGTCATGAGTGAGTGTGGGAGGTGGGAAGCTGTTTTCTCTCTGCAAGCATTGCTGCTGTTGGGGTTTTATTTATAATCACTTTGTACCAAGGAATAAGCTGCTCTTCGACAGAACTGTAACTGTTCTCCAGCTATCAGGATACTGTCCTAACTTATTCCCACCCCACCCCTCTCTCCCCACCCCTTTTCCCCATCACCCCCCACCACCACACCACCCTCATCCCTTGGCCACAGCATTTTGCCGGGGGGCAGTTGTTTTGTTTTACACAGGGAGAGACTATTTAAGACTTCACCAGAATGCAAGAGTAGAAGGGAATGGTATAATTCCCCACATGCCAACAGGTAAAGTCAAATCCAAGCCTTTTCCAGATTAGTGGAGACTAATAAATGTAAACATGATTTCTCAGGGCCCTTCACACATACTGAACGTACTCAACATGATTAAGTGATAAACAACAATGCTGGAGAGTTTGCATTTGGTCGGCTGTAGCAATAACATGATGTCCTGCCAGCAGCAGCACAGAATACAGTGCTGGGAGAGCAGGAAACTAGTGGGAAAAAAAATATGCAAGCCTTGCCCTTTATGCTTTGCTGATGGGGAAAAATAAATAAAGAGCACAACCTTTCACAACGGACTGACTCTGGGATCACTCTGAAGGGCTGCACCATGCACAAAGCAGTAAGGCAAGAAGAGAAGGCTCAACTGCTGCACAGAAAATAGCCCCTCAACAAAATGGGCACTGGTGATTTATCTCTTCAATACTACTCCTGCCACATAGATCTGATACCATAAACCCTTTCTTTTATATCTTAATCCCTTCCCCAGCTTCCAATAAACTAAAAGTATATTGGCCAAAAGGACTGGAGGCTGGATTTGGCCTGAAGAGCCCGGTAGCTGTATGAGCAGGCTCTGATTTCCCAGAAGGTGTAGCATCCTTCCCTCTGTAAAGTTGTTTCTGCTTTATATCAGTAAAAGCAAGAGTGAAACCATGACGAGCCAGTGCTGAGTCTGGGCTTTCTATTTTTAAACAACTGCTCTTGAGTGACTGTCCAGTTTGTGGCTAATTCCCTGCTCCCAGAGGTCAAGAACAAGAAAATATGTCACTGCATGTCCTGCATGAGCCCATGGGACTGTAGGACAAGGAGGGTGGAGAAGTAAGGGAGGTGGACAGTGCATGGCAGGGGAGAGCAGCACCACTGGGCACAGGTGTGCAAAGCACTTCTGAGTCATACTCTGCAGGCAGATGACATCTCAGGCAGCCTCACAAGGAACATGAGGATCTTGGAGAGGGAGATGCCAGCACCAGTTTCACATTTCCCTGCAGGCCAGCAGTTCAATGCCTGAATCAGTACTTTTTTATGCTGTGGCAGGAGAAAAGGTTCTCCCTGGGGTCACACCAAAGCAGTGGTGCTGTTTCTCAGCACTGCTCTCAAGGCATTGGGAAATCTGTCCCGTGAACTTGCATAGTCATGCACTCACTGCACTTGAGTAAACACTGTCCTTTTCTTACTTGGATTAGCTCTGCTCGCTGAAACCACATCCACTTTTTATGCTGGTTGCTTGTACTGTAAACTAAGAGAAGTCTAAAAAAGAACTCAGAAGCCCTTTATTGAGTACCCTGCTAGCTATTTTCTTCTTCCCCATTCCTATATGAATGGATGATAATGTCGTTTGAGGAACTACCACAGAACTCCCATTTTTTTGTCTTTCCTGTCAAACACTGACCTCCTGATGCAGCCCCAGGCTTGCACCCCATAAGCAACCATACAAGCTGAGAGAAGTTCAGCACTCAGAGGTGGCAGCCAGGTGGGAACAGTCAGTGAGACTGAGGCACTAGAAGGGCCATAAAATTTGTGCTTTTCCATGATTTTTGTGACGTATCAGAAGACATACATTTAAATGGCAAATGTTCTTGTACCTCCTCAGGTGAGTACAGGTAAATTAATCTTCCTTGACACAGAGAGCAGGTGAACTGGCTTGCTTTTCTGCCCCTTAAAAGCACACCTTAAATTTACAAGATGTAAGTTATAATAGCAATCTATTTATCAGTAACAACCAAAAATATCTTAAAATAAAAGCCCCGTCAGCAAAAATCGGCACCTTTATCAGACTTATCAAAGAACAAGTTTTACACATAAAAAATGTTATTGTCTGCACGAACAGTCAGGTAACAGCAGTGGAGACCACAGAAATGGTTACATGAGGGAGAAATCAGCCCTTGTCCCAACCCTTGAGGAGAAGAACTTACTAATGTTTTTTCACATGTACCCATGGAGTTCTTATACAGACAAGAGGGGTGCAGCACCTGGGTAGTTGGATATGGGGCAAGGACCATGTCAGCAATCTCTGCACTAGGTCATTTGTAAAGGCACATATCTGGGGGAATAGAAACTGAGAGCAGGTGATGGGGTATATGGTGGTATTTTTCCCTTACACTAATACAGGCTTATACATGCAGGTTAAAAGAAGAATTGCTCTTGAAAACAACTTATATCAGATGGAATCTAACATGAATGAGACAGCAGTGTGTCTTGTTACCTACTCTGCAAATATTGTCACTCAGTCTATACCAGAAAACCAGGCACTAAGGCTCCAGTGCCTTGCCATTCTCTTTGCTCCAGTGGTGTCTTGTTTCCTGCGCAGTAATGGGGCTGCAGAAAAATCACTGCCTCCCACAGTGGTTGTAAGATCCCTTTTCAAAGGCCCTGTGCCTTCTCCCCCATGTGCTTTTACACGCTTTCACATTGCTTGAAGCTGCCAGGGTCAGTTCATTAAAGGCACCAAATCAATTGAGTTCAACACTCCTCCTGCAACTCTGTGTAAGATAACCAGAAATCTGGAAGATGAAACCCAGGAAGTAGGCATCATTTCCAGATGCAAAACTGCTTCCCTCAAATATACACAGAAATTTTTCAGCTTCTACATCTTCTACCAGAGGTTTGGGCTAGCTGTGATATTTAGGGAGCATCAGCAGTTGCCCCAAAACACAGCAAAACAAGCTTAAGGGCAGCATGGTCCTTGAAGTGCCATGGCACCTTCAGAGCTGATAGACTCCTGCAGAAATATGCTGTGAATTTGCAGTGATACTAGATACTAAGATAGTTGTGAGGTGCTTTCTTTAGAACTCGTAACTGTTTCAGTTAGCCTTTATCACCCTCCCCTTCAGGTTATAAAATTCCAAATGCAACAATTATAGTGTGAGGAGGAAGGAACTGACATAAAGCTAATGAATTTATCTGATAGTTTTAATCAAAGTCAGATACAAGGAAATTAATTAATGTTATTGTGCATTATCTGGCTGACCTGAAAAGATCTCATTTTGCTGGAGCTCAATAAAATTTAATATATCTTAATCAATGGTTAAAACGAACTGATGGTCCAGTCTTAGCCCCCAGCGTAATGCCCCAACATAGTCATCTATCTCTAAAATGAACAGAAAATGTTAGGCAACTTGTGACAGGTATTCAGGACCTGAGCTGCACCGAGGAAGTGTGCTTCCCTTCAGCTACAGCTGAAGAAAGAGCTCAGACTGGCTGAGATCAGACACACTCACTGGGTATGTCAGTTGAAAGGTATCAGTTGGAGCTTATCAAGCTCTGGTGGCATACAGTGAGCCAAACAGACCTTGCAGCAAGGCCAAAGTGCAAAATATGTAATGATCCAATCCTTGTTTTGGCTCCAAAGAGACCAGAAAACGTGAATGGGGATGCTGATATCAGAAAAGTGAAGCTGTTAACGCCAGTTTGCGGCAGAAGCTGGGCAGCAACTCCCAACAGTACCCACACCTCCCACTCGAGCAAGAGAATGATTCCCTCTTCCTTTCACCTAGTCTCTTAAGACCATGCCATCAGACTACTTGGCTGAAAGGGACATTTGGGACATTTTCAGAATCTGTGAATTTTTGAGGTGCATATTAGCAAAACATGCAACCAGAGATCGTAAAGATAATGATTTATAGTGGAAACCACATTGTAGGTCACACCAGCACTCCTGGTAGAAAGTGGTGGCAGCATTATCTGGAACAACACTGCTAGTATTCCAAAAGAGATGAGCATAGTAAGCATCACTCTTCATGAAATACAGAATTTGACTCACCTCAAGCAGTTTACAAAGAAAGGCTTCGACCTTCCAAGAAAGTGAGCATACATGTAGCATCTCTCACTTTGAGCAAGGGGAGCCAGTGGAGTTTGTGACCATGCCTGACACAGACATGTACTGTACTAAGACTGGGGTTTGACGTCCTCATCCTGTGTGTGAAATCATGGTGAAACCAGTGACACTCCTAATGTTCCCAGAGCTGAAGAGCTGAACAAAAAAAATACGCTTTTGCTGCATGTCAGGGAGAGATAAAGTGCTGTTTATGTTGAACGCAGATAGCTGCTGATGGACCTTTTGCTGTGCTGATTGAGCTCACTTAGTGAAAATTTGGGTACCTGCACTTAACACATTTCTTGACTATGCAGACTGACCTGTTCACCTGCACTTTCTGCCAGCAAGTGGCTGTAATAACGTCAGTCTTTCATTACACTGCCTTTCTAAAACCTTTTAATAATCATTGGGTCAAATGCATAACCAAAAGTACACAGTGTATGGAGACTTGATTTTTAACCAGTGCCATGTCGTGACCCTGAAACACTGTGTACCTTAGCAACTAAGGCTTTGAATGTGTAGCTAGCAGAGCATGCATGTAAGAGCTGCATGCAAGAGAAACTGGGTTTGACAGAACCTGATTTCTAAAGATCACCTTCCCTCCTCTGGGCTGAGCTGCCCTTCTGCAAATGGACCAACCTGGGGGTGGGGGGGGGGACTGATTTGCACATCACTGGAGTTGTCTCCACTCCCTGCTATGCCCATGGACAAAATGCAGGAAAGGAAGTCTTGGGCTATTAACTTGTTCCTAGCTCCATTGATAGGCTGGTTTTGCAGGCCACTAAAACAGATTCTGAAGGCTCCCAGTATGCACTCCCTTCAGCAGTGTTTCAGCATGGTAAGGATTTCTGGAAGAGGAGATGACTGCAGGTATGACTCCACGCTTGCTAGGAGTCATTGGGAGCTTTTCTAAATTGACTTTAGTGGGATTATGCTTGAAGACACTTGTACAGACAGTATATCCCCCAAGAGCCACCACAAGCAAATCTAGATGTGTGCACAGGCTCCAAAACTAGCTGCTGGGCATGCTTCCATCAGCTCTGAAGATGAAAACCCACTGACAGGCACCACACATCTACCAGGCTCCTCCCAGCCCCTCGCAGGACCTCCTTGAGGCAGGAGTGTTCCTGGGGGTTTTGGTCTGTGTCCCCTGCACCCGCTGCTGTGCCAGCAGCACAGAGACCATGGGGCTGCACCCTCCACACAGGCAGCCAGGCAAGCAGCTGCTCTGCAGCCCCCAGCACGAGTGTGAGCAGCTGGGCGGGCAGGGGGAAAGGACAGCCTCCGACTGCCTCTCCAGCAGTGTGCCCCAGCCACTCCCCTGGAGTTATAAAGAGCTGGAAAGAGGCCAGAGGCATCATGCTCTGTAGGTTACAAATAAAGGTGCTAATTAATGTTTGGGATGTGTATAAAATCTTGAATTCAGCAGAAGACACATTTGCAATACTCCCCTGGCAGACAGGCTCTAAAGAGAAGAAATACTGTGTACGTTGGTGAAGTCCTTGGTGGACACCCAGCTGGCCTCACCCTCAAGCTACTGTCGTAGCACTGTGCCATCCTTTGCACAGAGCAGAAGCTCTGTCCTTGCATGCGCTGGAAAGGGCAGTACTGAGCATTCATGGGGGATGCTGAGAGGCTTTCTAAGATACCTGGAGGACTGGGAAAGCATGAGGAGCTGAAGGTAATAAAAAGAAATACACAAATGGCTCTGAAGCTTTCCTGGCATGCAGGGCATGCAGTTGTAGTGCCCTGACAGTCTCACGTTGGTGCAGCTGTGGCTCAGGGATGGAGCAGAGGGCACTTGGGGGTTACCCAACTCCAGCTGCTGCACAAGGACCTGGGACCTTCTGCAAATTGGGCACTATTCCCACCACACTGAGCCCCGGCTTCCCTTGTTTTGTGTCCTCATTTGCTACAGTGAAATCTAGGCACCAAGTGTATCTCTCTTGGAAGTACCAGGTTACACTCTGGGTACTAAGGGATGCTTTTTGAAATGTAAATTTTTGAAATTCAAGCCATGGGAGGTGTTGCTTACAGCCGAGGCCAAGGGAATCACAAAGCAAGAGAAAACTGATAAGAAGATACAGTCACATTCACAAAAGCAGATTTCTGATGAGAAGAGGAAAATTTGAGTCCTGACAATTCTAATACAAGCCCAAAATGGTTGAAAGCTTTTACTGCACACCTGTGTCTCAAATGCCTTTTGGATACCAAGGAGTGCTCACCTGTATGTGTGCTTTACTGTTGATACATTCGGCCATCATCTCAGACACCCATTTAAAGGGAAAGTTCCTCAGGAAACGTAGCCAGGGCTGAAATAACAACATCAAGGAGGAGAAAGCAGCAGCTCCTCATAAAGTGTGCTTCAGTTTACCACTTGTTTCAAGACTCCAACCTGACGACTGATCCCAGGAATGCTGAGGACACACGGTCCAAACGGAGCCGTCACCAGCTCCCTGGCCAAAGGATGGAAAAAAAATAACCAAGCTACCAGTCTGGCTTTGCTCTAATGTGTGTTTGTGCTCAGCTTCGGGGAAGGGAGTCGGCTAAGTAATTGCAGACCTTGTTTGTGCTTTGTTCTGTCCATGTGACTGCCTGGATCCAGCCCATTTATTCCTGAACCGCTCTGCTCTCACTGCAGTGCCTGCTGCCAAGGTGCACAACTGCCTGTGCAAGAGGCTGCTCCTGCTCCTGCTCCTGCTGCTGCTGCCCCTGCTGCTGCAAGGAGAGGGGGATTTGCTGGGCTGGCTTTGGGGCAGCTCCCCTGGCGCAGTGGAGCAGCTCTGCACTCCCCAGCAGCCTTCGCACTCGGTCGGAGGAGTTAGCCTGAATGGTAAAACATGTTTCCACTTGCCCTGCAGAAAATCCCAGCAGGAAGAAGGAGGGAGCCTGCTCCACAGCAGGCTTTCCACACCCCACGTTTTCTTCACCTCTGACCCAAAGATGAGTCAGCAATGACACAAAAGCGAGACAGAAAAGACAGTTCAAAATTACGCCAGAAACCCTTCCTTTGCACCTCCCCTTCTTCATGCTTACAACGTTCAGAGGATCAGCTTTAAATCTGTGCACCACTTTAATGGCAATTAGACACTTTTTTAAAGTGTTTAAGCAGAATGCATATCACAAATAGGGTTCTACTGGTCACCTGAACAGAGTAAATCTCGTTTTTAACATGCAATCCTTTATTATATTATAAGCCTTCCATCCTCAGTAACTCAGTGTCAGTGATACTCCTGCACAGGTTCAAGCTGTATAGTAGGACACAGAGAGCGTAGGCCAGACCTGCAAAGAAATCTGTTTTCTTGATGCTCCTTCCAGCAGGGATTTTCTTGTGTGTCTGACAGAATGTAAGCACTGTGACATCATACTTGTGTATGTGTCATTCTCACTCTTAGGGTCGTGAGCAGGGACAGAAAAAAAGACTCCAAACAGTGCTGTAGAACTGAAAATCAAAGCTGCAGAGCTTCCAGCATGACATACTACTCTAGAAACCTAAAAGACTTTTTCATAACAAGGAAATGCGGTCATATTTGGAAATGTGAGAGAGAGGGATCATAGGAAGATATACCCTGAGCTCCCATAACATACTGCAAGTGAAACAGCAAATTAATCCAGGGACACACAGTACCAGTGAGCAAAATTCATTAACCTGTCACAGAGGAAAAACATTAAATCTGTAATTTTGCTGTGGTTTTGTTCTCCCCTATAGATATGTTCTTTACTGAGGTGAGCAGATTGCGTTTTACTCTCAGTAAAGCATATTGCAAGTTTAGCAGTGTGTAGTGTTTGGTAAGGGGCTCATATGATCAAGACTTAGACTTTCATTGACTCTCAGACTACTTAAATCAACTATTTACTGTAGCAAATAGTCACCTTAAATGTGTCAGCTGTCTTTGTTCTGTGATTACGTGATTGCTAATTTTTAAAGAAGATCAACATAGACATAGAGAATGATACAGCACCTGACCAAGGAACCATGTGCTCAAGGAGAGCACTGCAAGACACTTATCCATCTGGCTGACATTTGAGAACTATAGACATCTTTGCAAACTATGTCTAAATACTTATGTCTGTGAGTTTCATCACAAAAAAAAAATACATGTAAGTCACTTTTCGTGATTTGCCTAAGTTATATGACAGCTGGCTCTCCTTGCTGCTGAAAAAGTGAATGACCTGAGCTCATTTGCTACCTATAAATAAGCACACATCAGAGCAATTGGGTCTAGTGTTGTAATGAGGCAAATAAAAACTGTCGTAATGGAACAGTATGGCTCGAGAAGGCAATGGGTGTTTTCCCACAGAAGGCAACACACGGAGCATTTTTTTGAGCACATTTTGAGAACACCCTCTATGGGGTTTTGAGAACCCACATGCAACATGAACATCACTGCAGTCTCTGGGACTGACGGCGCCCACGAAAATTTAAAACAATTTAGGAGTAAGGCATGCCTCTGCAAGGGGAGAGAGAAAGGTGGAGTAGGAGCTTTGCAAAAGTTCTGTGTCTGCATTTGCAGGGGCTCTGCCAAATGAAGTGTGTCCTGTAGCCAGAAAAGCATTGGCAGGAGCAAGCATCAGGGGACAATGCTGAGGCAGGGAGGAGAAAGCACCGATCAAAACAGCGCAGCGTGAATATGGGTTTCATGTGAGGCCAAGATGTCTTTAATCAGGCAGGAATGCTTGGGGCACAGAAGACGTTTAATGGCTTTTCGCACACGCAGACCCACGCACTGACTGCAGCAGGAGACAAAAGTGGTGTGGAATGCTCTCTGAACATCTGCAGACCAGGCATTGCTGCCTCTTCACCACAGACACCCTCCAGTCACCCAGTGGGTGAGAGCAGTATAAGCCAGGAGAAGCATATCCTTCATGGGTACACACCTGAAATAAATTTTCAGATGCTTGGCCAGCTATGTCTATTAGCAGGCTCTCATACCTGATCCTTAGTGACACTGAAGGCTGATTTGAGTTCCTCTGGCCTTAAATCTGTCTTTAGGGGCCAGTTGGGAACTAAGATGAAAGAGTGAATTAACTCATGGCAGCCCCAGGAGATTGGTAAAGGAGGATGTGATCTAAGAAGGCTTTCCTCTTCAGTCCATTCTGAGTAGCAACCAGGCAGCTGAATCTCCGTTGGGTATCAAGGCCCCGAAATAAGTATGACTTGACAGCACCTGCAGAATAGGAAGGCTAATAGGTAACTTATGGGTAAAAAAATGGGGTAATTTTGATTTGAAAAGTTTACCAGGAAGCCACTCAGTCCAGCCTCCTCTTCAAAATGGGGCTTATTGTCTCTAAAGTGAGACCAGGACCATTTTCGGTCCCTCTTTGAGTGTCTCCAGGGATGGGGGTAGCAGCCTGTCCCGGTGTTCAATGCCCATCAGGGAAAACTGATTTTCTTTATAGGTTGCTCCAGTTTTCCTTGATGAAGTTTGTGGCATTTTGCCTCTCATTCTCTTGCTGTGCAAGGCCCAGTGGAGCCAGGCTCCCATCTTCACTACAGCCACAGGTTAGGGAGTTGACAGAGGCAACTAATCAAGTACTCCAGTCCCCTCAATGCCTGGACCCACTCCAGGTTATGGGTATCTCTCATCTGCAGGACCCAGGACTCCAGCTGCAGCCTCACCAGTGCTGAGAAGAGAGATAAAGACCATGTCCCTTGAAGCAGACCAGGGTGCAATTTGGTTGCTGGCTGGCCCACTCAGTGTGCTGACCAGCAGGACCCTCACCACCTTCTCTGCACAGAAACTACTTTGGACCAGCAGCCTCCAGCTCACACTGCTGCATGGGGTCATTCCATCCTAAATGACAGACTTGACATTTATTGCCATCAGGGAGCTCTGGCTTGCTGAGGTGAGCGCTGCACTTCTAGGTAAAGATCCCTTCTCAGCAGTCCATCCCCAGACTCTGGACATTCTCATCCCAGCATCCGGCACATTGCCAAGACTGGGACAAATGTCCTAAGCCCTGGGTGGGGGAAATGAGACCCAGTGCACCTATCCTGTGGGCTTCATATGTCCTTTCAACACGTAGTAACTGTGGACCAGCCTGTCTTTCACAGGAAAAGGTTTGTTGCAGAATAAAGTTACTTTTCCCAGTTACAAGCAATGCGTTATGGAGTCTTTTCCAAAGCAATGGGTGAGGGGTATTTCAAAAGCAATGGGACACAGTTATGTGACCCAAGTGAACATTTTCAGATCCATTACTGGTCAGTTCACAACACTTTCAACTTTCATTGTCAGCCATTTTATTAAATATGCATTTTTCACTAGTAAACAATTCCTAGAAAATATTGGTTGTCAGTTTTAGAAACTGACTTCATACTCCCTGAGGAGTTTTGTTATACACAGAATTAAAATCTACCTTAAAAACTTCTCCTTAGTAGAATGCAAATTAGTTGTCCTTTGGTCTTCTTTCCTTTGAGGCACAGCATCCCAGGAGCAGAAGCAGTTTTCTGTTGGCTGATTTCCTCCAGTGTTGCACAGTTAGTTTATTTATTTTTTTTTTTTTAGCAATTAGTTTCTCTGTAGCAGTATCCCCATAATTTTAATATATTTTTACAATGAAATTTTAAAGAAACATTAGAGATACAGTGGGCCTGCAATACTTGGGAAAGATGTTCTGGATCTCAATTTGGCTTTCTTTCTAAAGTAAAGTGAACGCACAGGCAAAATTAATTTTTAACTACATCCAATGGTGCTTTTTCCCTCCACAAACTAGTTTAAAAACTTAATATGTCATGCACTTCACTGTGTCAAAAGACAGAACACAAATAAGCCACTTTCCTCATTTCTCCTTCCTTAAGATTAAATAATTAACCAGGCCCACCCTAAAAATAGCTGCAGACCCACCACACTTGTCTTTAAGGCAGAAGTTTTAATGCTTTTTCACAGAGTGTAGTTATAGAAGGGTGTCAGGGTATCTGAAAGCTCACTTTTGCTCTGAAATGCTGTCTCCAGTTTAGCTGATGCAAGGCTTCAAAACCAGAGATGAAAAAATTACCACGAGCTACAGACTTCGACCTGCAGGCATCACTCACTGAGCACCTGATTCTGTAAGAAAGCTCACTTTGCCTTTGCCTTTCTCTTACCCTAAAGAGAATATGGTGGTGGTTTTGGTCCATAAAGACTGTGGTGACCCAAGGATCTGTTGGGAACACTCGAAGAGTCAAAGTCAACCTGGACACATAAATTCTCTTTGCAGCATCCACACTCTTCTGGCAAGCAAGCCAGATACAAGTGTCATTCACTGCAGTTCTCTTCAAAGACACTACAGAAAGATATGACCAAATGTTCATAGGAAAAAAAGATACAGCAATATCCTTAGGAAAGAACAAAAACCTACATTTTACTAAGACTTGCCAGGACGTTGGTCCCTTGCTGCGTCCTGTAAAATCTTTGGAGGAAAAAAGTCCTTTCTGTGGGAGTAAAATACCCCTCTGTACATAGCCAGTAAGTAAACACACAAGGGCCATATTCTGGGCAGAGGTATAATAATAATAATAGTAATAATAATAATAATAATAGTAGTAGTAATAACAACAACAACAGTAATAATAATAATTAATAATAAACCCTGCTAACTGTCTTGGTTTAAAGGTTAATTTTGAGGCAGGAACTCCAATAAAATGAACTCACTCTCCTTTTATTCCCCACCAATATGGAGAGACAAAATGAGAGCAGGTATAAGTGGAAAAATAACAATTTAATGACGAGGAAATAGCAGCAACCACAAAGATACAAAGGAAACAGCTTACCCACAAAGAGGGGAATTCATCACCCACCTGGACCCCCGGGAACAGAGGGAAAAAGATGGTGGAGGGTCCTCCTTGCCAACCACCCTCCTGTGCCCAGCCAAAGAGGAGAAACAATGGGGAAACAGGGGCAAAAGCTGTCAGCTGTTGGCTCCTCAGCTTGGGGTTCCTGCATGCTCTGGGCTCCCTGCTTACTCACCAACTGTGCTCATCCTCAGTCCCCAGATTTCACACTGCATGCAGCACATGGGACAGGTCTGCCCTACATTTTTCTCTTGTGAAGGGTAAACAGCCCCTAATTTTACAGATAAATAGCTTCCCCAAACTCCACGGTTGTTTTATCTTTCGAGGGGTCACATTTATTAAAGAGCTTGTAGGCCCTGTGAAGAAAATCGTGAACTGCAATCACATACAGCGTGGTTACACTTCAGTTTTATGTTTCTTCTCTCTTTCATTTTTAATTTTGACTGCATTGCTGCCGTGCCTGCAAAACCATGCCTTTGGCTTTTTCAGCCTGCATGACTGCGAGTGTGGGTGACTGCGCATAGTTGGAGTGGCAACCCACATGCTTACAAGATAGATACACTTGTTGGCTAATCATCCTGGCTGAGGGGAGAGAGACAGGACAGCAGCTGAGGCAACTGTGCAAGAATGCAGAGTACCCATCACCGATGCCATGCTGAGTTTCAGTCCCCTGTGCATGCTCGAAAAACTGCAGGAGCGCACAGTGCAATCCTCATTAAAGTAGAAATGGTAGACCATAAGTCTTGGAAGAGCAGTACTCCTTTTCCTACAAAAGAGATGTGCACGAATTCAGCTGTAGAATCAGAAACCCACTTCCCTACTTCCTCTTTCACACAATGTGTAGAAAAATCAGTAGGTGCCAATGAAGGCGTTTTTTTCTTGTGCTGCTGTGTTTTTTGAAGAGAGCTGCACACCATGCCTCCAGAAGAGAATCTGATACTTCAACATGAAGGCTTAGGTGCTGTCTCTAATTAGAAGTATATATCAAAAGTAAATACAGAAACATTTTTCAGGAGGAGCAGCTGAGTAAGGCTGAAGACAATTAAACAATAAGGTAAGAGTTTTTTCTTCCTACCCATCAAATAGAGATGTATCTTGGTCACACTGTGCCCACATCTTCCAAAAGTTGGCACCATGTCCACATCATCCAGCTAAGCAGAGGTACTGTA
The DNA here is from genome assembly GCF_009829145.1 of Chiroxiphia lanceolata. Lineage (NCBI taxonomy): Eukaryota > Metazoa > Chordata > Aves > Passeriformes > Pipridae > Chiroxiphia > Chiroxiphia lanceolata. Next base: position 72,099,737 of record NC_045671.1, read on the forward strand.
TGTTTCAGATCCTTCAGCAATATGTGCTGCACTGGCACTCTGGGAGTCACAATTCCCATTGTCGTGCAAACAGCAAGGAAAGTCAAGGGTGGTACAAATCCTGAGGGACTCCAAAGCAGCCATGCAGCTTCCCAAGGGAGACTATCACAAAGTGACAAATTTAGCTCTCATCTCATCACACTGAATTGGACAGAGCTACCATCACAGCAGTTTAGCCCAATGTTTACAGTTTCCTAATAAAGTTAAGCACAGCATCGCTCCTTTTCCAGCAGCAGCACAATCTCTGTGAATTACATAAGGGTAGCAGTTTGCAGAACTGCTTTCAGTGGCTGCTCTATCTCTCTGACTTTTCACTCTGCAGTAATATACTGCTGAATAAATACATTCATAAACACCATATTCAGAGGGAAGGTTCTCCTCTGCTGTGCTGGAGTTTCTGGTTCTCTCAGAGGGATGCAAAAATCAGTGGCTCTCAGTGTCCAGACCTGTTTTGTTTATGCCTGAAAAATGATGGTCAGGCAATGAAATCTTGGGGGAATTTGTGATAACAAGAGGCTGACATCCCTCATAGAAAGGGCCAACTTAGAGTTAACTCTAAGTTTCATCCGCATCTCTCTTCAAGCCGCATAGCTATGACTAGTATTTCTGCACGTGTAAAGTGATAGGGCCCAAAATAATGTTGTCTCTGTTGTATGATTTGTGTGGGAGGAAAAAACCCTTCAGGTTTACTCAGCTTTATTTGACATAGTTTTGTCAGCTGTTGGCTCCTTGGGATTCTTGAGTACTCAGTGTTCCCTGCTCACTTACCCACATCAAGGCTCTATAAAATAATACTGTCTTAGCCAAACACCTAAAGAGGAAAGCACTTCTTGAAAACTAATAGAGATGGCATTTTTATGCAGGTAACATTTAATTTTGGTTTCAGACAACAGCTGCCTTCCTGCATCTTTGCTCTAGCCTACGAGTTGGATTCAGTATTTGCTTTTAAAGTCTCCCTTGCCCTCTGTCCTTTCACTATCAGAGAACCTAATGCTTGTCTGGATACAGCCGTATGTACTGAGACCACTCACTAGGCAAAGGGGCCTAAGAGACACCCTGATCACCCTGCCAAGGTGACTTTTAGGTAGTGTAAATCCTGCATCCTTGGGGGATCTTCAACCTGTATAAGGTAGTACAGGCCTCCAGCTGACGAAATTAGATGACACTGGAAAGCACCTGGGCTGGCAACTGGACCTCAAGACCTGATATTTTGTATTTTTGTTAAATTTCCAAATTTAAGGAATTTATACCTCTTCTTTGAACACACCCACATCCTCGTCGTGGTGTACAGCTTCTAACAGAGAGCAGTTCCTGCCACTTATCAAGAGCATACATCAAACTGCAATAATATTTTCCTCAGTAAGCAGTATAGCCCTTCCTGAGTTCTAATATATGACTTAATCAGAATAAAAGGCCTTCCTTCCAGACAAAATTAACAGTGAAGGCTTGCAATGGTCTCCTGCAAAGGACATACTCATTGACATGATCATTGGCCCCTTGCAATTATATCTCTGCCTTTAAAAACAAACAGAATATGCAGCTTTGCCTTCCACTTTACTGAGGTAGAGAGGATCTATGGAAGCAGGCAGCAGGGAGCTGAGCAACCCTCTTCTCAGACATCTTTATACACTTCACCTAGGAACTCTCTTTTTCTGTATTTCTGGAGATTTCTGGTCCTTCTTCAGGGACCTTTTGGATGCGATTTTGACCTGTCTGTGCACTTCCTATGTATCTATTGCCAGTACCTGAATTTTAAGCATTCAGCCTCTAAGCGAGGTATGTTCAAAATATATATTGGTGCCACAGCAGCGCTAGACACAGAAATTCCCAGGGCTGCAGCTTTGTGAAGAATTTCACATAGGGAAAGGATCCCTATGTGCTTGCCCTTTTCTTGCACCCTTCTCTAGACGTCTGCTCTTGGCTACTGAGAGAAAAAAAAATACTAGGTGGGATGGACCTTTTCTTTGAACCTGTACAGTTAAATGTTTCGCTGCACTTCATCCAAAAGTCAAGCTACATTGCTCACTGTTCACATATGTGAGTGCTGCAACAGGTATTTGTCAGTGATCAGGTGTTTCTACACTATCTGCAAGGAAGAAAACACTGGTAACATCTAAATCAAACCACAAAAGTCAGCAGTGACAAAGATGTGTTATGTTGTCTAATCCACCCTGCCAATGTCCAGTACACCATATGACTTTTCTAGGGGTTTTTCTGGTTTACTTTTAACAGTAGTTGTAATGCAGCACAGCAGTGTCCAGCATTGGTACATCTAATTGGTATCTTATAAAAAGAATAAATACGAAGGACTGTTAAAAATAAAAATACACCACAAACAACTGTAAGTAGCTAGGAGGACAGTGAATCTTTTAGGAACAGGTCACATTTCAGAATTAGCATTATCATTTTTCTCCCTTGTTTTAATGTTTTTTTATAACAGACTGGGCACCAATAACAGCATCAAAGTAGGGCATTAGATATTAAAACATATATTCTTAAATATTACCTGTGTTTTCTAGCTATATAGAGTCAGCTTCTGCTACTTGGAGGCTGAAAGTCAGCAAAGAGTGCAAAAAGGAGAAGGGCTGGCATTAGGGCACTTCTAGAAGGGATGATTATTACAGGCAATTAGGCTACACAATTGCCCCAGGAGAGGAAATCATCTGCTGCTAAGAAACAAAGAAACCGTAGTTTCTAGTAGCAGCCCCCAACAGCTGATGTACTGCTGCACTGAAAGGCTTTATATAAGTGTATTTGGTAACCTCAATTGTGGATTATATTCAGTTTTCGTTTCAATAAACAATATGCAACTGGCAGATTAGAATTTTGCTGTGACAGGTGAATCAGGTGGCTGCTTTCTTCTGCACTTGTCATAAAAGGAAATTTTATCTCCGGCTTGTGGAAGGAACTGCAGCTTCTGAAGTTTCCCACTAGTCTTCTGATATTCTCCATAGCTTCAGGGGGTCACGGAGAACCTGTCCATGGTATGGTTTTAGCAGATAAGCAGTTGGCTCAGTGTAGATAAATGAGGTGGGAAATGGGGAGCTCTGAGAGGCTGGGGCACGGAGGAAGCCCTTTCCCCTCCTCAGGGGCAGGAAAGCCGGTGGGCTGGGATCAGCCCCTCAAGATCCCTGGGACTGAAATATCCCTGCAGCCACTACACCTCTGGCGACTCAGAGAGTGACAGACAGTGACACACTTGCTACCTTCTCCTGTTTTAACTTCAGCCCCTGTCAAAGAGGCACTGCAGAAACCTGAAAAGGGCAACCAGACCTTGCAGACCCGGAAAAGCCTGGAGCAGCCTGCTCCTGCACAGGGAAGCTGCACAGATACCTCTGAAGCTGTGGGTGCTGCAGAGGCAGCAATACAGGATGTGAGCCTAAGGGGGAGAAATGCAGGTTTAGGAGGTGAGGAACCAGTTCTTGCAAAATGTCCTCAACCAGCCGAGGCTTGCGCAGTAACGTCAGCACTCCTGGGAGCAGAGCGTGCTCCAGCATCTGCTCCACAGGGTCCTCCTGGAGGGATAATAAACCTGCATGGGTTTATTATCATAATTAACGCCACAATTTGCTTCAAATGACATGCTGCAGTAAGTTGTTAGTAATTCAGGTGAAGGTACAGCGAGGCCAGTCAAATGTTTACCTTGTAAACAAAGCATCATATTATCCCTCGGGTCCATGCGGACGGTCACATGTAACTTGCGTGATGCAGCAGGGTTGTTACAATGGCCACGAGCTCTGGAGCCTGGTTTCACCTGGATGTGTATCTTAATGGCTGATTGTGCATGCTGCCAGATTCTGTTTCTGCAGCTGAATTGTTCAGAAATCCTTTCTCCAGAGATGATTTTCTGGAGCCTGTACTGAGCTATGAGCATACACAGCAGGCTTTGCACCAGTCAGGACACTGAGTTGCTCTGATCTGTCTAGACAACAACTTTTGCAGATCTTGTAGGGCTTGGTTATTTTCAAGAGCTCTGATCCTGTGGCCAGCTGGTTCAAAAATTCATTGTGGAGCTCCACGTATGGTGCTCAGTGCTGCAGTCATAGTCTTAGGACATGTCCTTGTGCCCCCAAACTCCAGTGACCATTTCCACTCCTGATGCCCTCCACTCAGCCACATATCTCCAGCTGCGCTTCTTTAAAAGCGAGTCTCCAGTGCTTCCACATTCTGCCTGGTTAGAGCACCACTAAGCTCCCCTTGCAAACTAGGTACAGAGCAGCCTGTATTTCTTAATGGTTAGATACGGAATAATTAGGGTGCCAAAACTGTATTACACCATTGCTTTGAAAAGTACCATGCTGAGTTGCTTTTACCTGCTTTGTAAGCTACTCTTGCACAACTCCTTCCCTTCTTGCTTGAATAAATTCAGTGCTACCTCATCAGCTCCTGCGCCACAGGGTGCCCAAATCATGGGCCCTTGGTACCAGTGAACTAACAACTGTTGAGAAGCATAGCACGAGACAAATAGTTAATTGAAAATGCAGTCCAGAAGTTTGGGTGGAGGAGGTACAAGAGCTGAGAAACCCTTCACATAGTTTTCCGGGTGTTGCTGTTGTTTTACCACTAAGTGACCTGACCCATGGGAAGTGTACGACACAGGCAGACCTTTGTAGCACAGTATCAGGTTTGTTTGTTGGTTTGTTTGGGTTTTTTTTCTGTTGAAACAGTCAAGCTTGCAGAAAGTGTCAAGCCAGAGAATTCCATTCTGCAGCTGTATTCCAGTGGCAAAATTCCTTCTGACAAAAGATGGAGCAGCGCACAGGGAGACAAAATGCAAGCCTATTTATACAGTGTCAGATTTGAATCATTCCACATCTCCTTCTTGTACACGTATGAATGAGTGTTTATGGGTGAGAAACTATTTTGCATACACGCTATGAGGATATGTGTACTATGTTTAGTTAAATGTAGTGTTTCTCTTCTTGAAGTATGTCTGAATTATTTTATAGGTACAATTGCCATGATTCATTGCTAGTGTTATTTATCTATTTATTTAATTTAGCCACCCAGCTCCTCTAGTGCTTCTCAGGACTTAGCTCTAAATGAGGAATTATTTTACCAATTGCACATATCTTAAAGTGAAGAAAAATATTATAAAATTCAAGATGTACCTTAGCACTGGGACAAAACCACAACATCTTTCCCAATTAAAAAATAGTTTCACATGTGTTACAGGTCATGGAGAACAGCCAGAAAGCTGTTTTAGATGTTATAAAAGCAAAAAAGCAGCACTTCTAAAATTTTATTTAAATCAAGAAACCAGATTCTGAATTGGAAAATATCTCTTTCCAGAGAGCCATGCAGTCTACCTTTGCTGTAAATTAGACTAGCCAGATGGTTAGGGAGACATGGAACAATTTTTGTGGTCACATTTAATAGGCAGAAAGCTTCCTTCTATTGCCTACAACCCGGAAACACAATCAAAAGCACCTGTTTTTAAATTTTTACAATTCAGCCCGACTTCAGAAGGCAGTGACCTATGAAAGGCTGAGCCTGGCATCCGTGGGGGTGAGTGATTCCCATCCCAGACAGGACAGGCTCTGTGCAGCCCATCTATCGTCCCTCTGCAGGAGAGGTAACATCCAAATAACACTGTCATGTAGTACTAGCCACGAGTGCTTGTTATTGCTTTATTCTTCATCACTTTGTTTGAAGGATTTTATAGCACTACAGAGGCAGGGCAGAACGTGAGACAGAGAGCATGTGTACTAGTGAAAAGCACATCTGATTCTCTGGAAAAAGTGAAGTGCTTTGCCATCCTTCCATTTTTAACCACATCTGGCTAGCTTGCACTCCATTCCTCATGTTCCATAAACATGCCTTCAACAGCACAGAACCACCTACATCACGCTTTTTTTTTTTTTTTATTGCATTGACTCTTAAATCCAGAAAAACAGCCTACAGTAAGTAGTTTGCTTTTAACACTGGCAGATGTAAAGCACAGAAACGTTGCACAAGAGCAACAGACACTCTATCACTGGCATGAGATTCCACACTCTGCCATGTGGTAGCTGTAATCTCCTACCATGTCAGGAGGTGCATTACCTTGCACTTATCTAAGTTTTAAAAATTGTTTGTGGCGTCGTAACACCTTAATCCAGGGACTCAGATCTCGGTGTAATGTTTTCTCTCGGGGTACCACCACACTGATGCAGGAAGTCCAGCTGTGTGATGGGTGGCGACAGAAGTGGGCAGGTGGAGACAGAAGTGGGGTCAGCCCCTGCTCTGGCCAGCAGAGGATCCACATGGTGCCCTGCCTGCCCTGTGAGGAGGCACGGCTGTGGGGTGGGACCACCACGGCTCAGGAAGACACCTGCTCCTCAGGCACCAAGGCAATGGGCCAGGCAAGGCTGTCCCAGCACTGCCAGTTGGACGGTGCCAGTCCATTACAAAAAATACCTTTGGCAACACTTCTAGAAATAGTTCCATTCGTCGGTCTTGCCTCAGAAACAATTAAATTCGGCAAGCTGCTGCCAAAGCAGATTTTTAAACCTATTAATTCAAAAGCATGCATTTGTTTAAAGCAAATTGGTATGTGTATTACACTAAAATCTCTTCTTTTGTGAAAAGCAGGCCAAAGTACTTCTCTTCTTTGGTTGCCAAGACTTGCTTATTTACTCTTAATCAGCAAATAATTGTCTGTATGTACCTCAAGTGTGGTCCCGTGAACTGAATGCCCAATAGCAGCTGGAAAGCATCAGAGAGTTCCCTAGAGTATGTCTTCTGGTTTGTTTTTTTCCAAGAGAAGTCCTGTTTGCATGCTCCAAGTTCATATGCTTCTGCCATATGAACCAAAGCAGGTTAGCAGGAGAAGATCCACAGATTCATTCCATCCACTCAACCAATCCAAGCTGAAACACTTAAGGCAGCTGTGCCACACAGTAACACGTCCTTAAGCAGAGAAGACAAACCTGAAGTCTGGCAAGTAAATTTATGGCTACACAGCTAAATAAGTTGATTGGTTGGAGAGTTTTAAGTCTGGGCTCACAGTTAAGCATATTGGTGTCGGAATGTACTTAGTAGGCATCTTGTTTCTGAAACAAAAATTTGAAATATTGGGCCTTGGTTACTTGTTTATGCATTTAAATAGAAATTACTAAACACCACTGCTTTGTGCTGGCTTCAGTAGGATGTGAAAGGTAAATTGCTGTAGCCTGGTACCCCCAAACACGGAGTCGAAAGCAAAACTTAAAATCACCACTCAGAAAATTCCTTACTTCGTGGTGTGGTGGGACATAAAAATTCCTTCTGATGTTGAAATTCATGTTGCATGTTCTTTGTTAAATTTTGTCACTATTCTGCAATGAATTACAGCACCTGGGACTTTCTACCAGGAGTTAAAACATACTTTCTTAAAAAAAAAAAAAAACAACCAAAAACCACACGAAAACAAACAAACCAAAAAACCCCCCACAAAACAAAACAAAACAAAACAAAACAAAACAAAACAAAACACCTCAGTTGTAGCACACGGGAAACATAAAAACAGTAAGTAAACCTTGTGTTATATCTCTATAGTTATCTCTCCAATGCAGGGAAAAAAAAAAAAAACAACAGCTGCACAAACTAGTTTTGAATCAGCAGTGATTCACTGACATTGCAAAGTCATGATTTCAAAGTAAAATCAGTTCTACAGAGAGGATTAGACACACAGAAGAAAATAATTTTGTGTTATTTCCAGGTATAAAAGGAAAATGAGCATGTAGAATAATCATACATCAATATACTGGAAGACTGGAGGAGATATTATAATCACTATAACTGTGATGTTTGGGATCTGATTATACTTTTAAAGACACCAGTACATTCAAATTAATATTTCACATACACTCCAATAGTCTGAATGTTCTGTATAAAGATATTTTACTGCAGAACAATGCAGAATAATAGGAGTATTCGCTCATAAGATAATTATACAGAAAGTATTAACTCAGTTTTTTACAATATCCTATTGTTGCATGTTCAGACATTACCAAGTGAGTAAATCATACCTGACATAACGAAATGGATAAGGAATGAGCAGGAATGAAAAGCAGTTTTCACAAAAACATGTAGAAAGGATGGCTGTGGTGAGGTGCACGTGCTGTCTGTGCAGCTCCATCCCCCTGCCAGTCTTAGATTCTGGCCCCTGTTCTGTGGATGAATACTCGTGAGCACAGCTGTCCACAGTGCATGTCCCCACCAGGAATACAACACTCACAAACATCCTTCTCTGCACATCTCTCCTGCACACACGTGTGATGGCATTTGCTTCCACTGGAAAGATCCTGTCTGCATATTTGCCATCTTTTAACCTGGGAACACACTGCTCTTTCCTCCTGATGCCAGGGGACCTGAGAGCTGGAGTACATAGATTTATTGATATGAGACACGTCTCCCTCACGTGTCAGACAGCAGTGCTATGGCATGTTTCCAACACCAGCATTTTTGCAAAGATTGTCTCCTTGCAGAACATATGTTAATTCAAACAGCCTCCACCTATAACTAGAACTCACCCAGTCTGCAGAACTCTAAGCTCCTTCCCTGAGCATCCAGTGCTATAAGCACTGTTTATAACATGCAGCATATGCACAGATCTTATGCTAACAGTATTCAGTGCAGCAGTTTGCCTGTCTCTTTGTAATACAGCCTTTGCTATCTTCCTTTTTGTATTTCCTACTCAACAGAAAAACAAAATCTTTGCTTACAGCAACTGTGTGTTGGTATTCATACATATATATCCTGGTAAGATGGTAAGTAAGTTAATACAGCACATACTATAACAATCTGGCATCTGAAGAGATCACCATCTACAACCACAAAGAGAGAAAAGTAAAGTGATGCACAGAAGTGCAACAGGAAGAAAACAGAATTAAGAGAAGGAAACCACATGCAAGGGGAAATTCCTGTCAGTCAGTAGTACTATTAGATGGTGAAATAGATACGCAGGCAGAGAAGCACAGACCCATTGCTCAAAAAACCCAAAATGAAACCACATGGATCACTTCATGAAAAAATGTACTCAGAAGTATGGTCAGCACAACGTGAATGTCTATGATTACAATACTGAAATACACAGTTTTTCTTGCCTAGTGGCACACAGGTTTAAGGTTTGATGGATGGCAGAGCCAGAAGTGCCACCACTCTGTGACTCCACTCCATGTCCTGCAGCTTCTACCATGTCCTTCAGCTGGGTCATGTCCTGCAGAACCACCTTTTATATCAACAAATATATCAACCTCACTCTTCTCCCCAGAGCCCCCTGACTCAGCCCATCATGCCACAAACCAAGCCAGCCCTTGAAAACCATGCAGCACAGCTGGGATGTGGGCACCTCAGCAGAGCTCCCAGCAGTCCTGGAAACCTGTAGTGTCTCTCTCCTGGGTACTTCTGTTTCCTGGGAAGGCAAAGTACTCAGGGCACATTGCTTACTGACACAAGAAGTTAGTGTCCCCAGCCTCCAGATCCCTCAGGTACTTGAGAAAACATCCTGGACATCTGGTGAGCCAACCATCTCCCGAGCAGCTGTCCCCACTACAGTCAGCAATACTCAAGTCTACTGTCTAACAACTGTATAGTTGCCCCTTGCACAGTTATATAGCTGAGCACATAAAGATGTAGATACCAGCTGCTGAATTTTTGCTGCATTAAGTAGAGGTGATCATTACAGATATTGGCAGCAGCATGTAACTGGCAAGTTACAGCTGTCTTTGGTTGCACCTCCGTATTAATAACATTTGCAGGCTAATTCAGTTTGGTACTATTTGCATTACAATGCATTTGCATTGGTCTGGAAGGGATTTCAGGAGAATTGTACCTGTCACTAAAATAAGAAATCATGTGCCTCTCACAGGGCACAGCTTACAGCTTCAAAAGGGTGATGGTAAGGCGAAGATCACGCTCCTCTCTACTCAGACACTAGAGAACACATTCCCCCAAGGGTTTTTTGGTGTTGTCTCACTAATTTCATTGTTTGCTGCATAGTATATTTCTTCCATAAAACCTGGAAAGTTAATCTTCTACCAGTTACCACTGTCTACGCCTACTGTCTCAGCAAACAGAGCAGTTATGCATTGTCTCTGTCATACTTTAATGGTCTATGTAATTGTATACATGCTTGAGAACTTCCTTTGGTCTTCTCAGGCTTTTGTTTAAACCAGTCAAGGCTGTAAAGAACTGCCTATATTTCACAGGAAAGTTGATTTCAGGACAGTACACTTTAATCTGTTCTTGGCCCTGAGTACTGATTAGGCCCCAGGCAAAGGACAGAAATATGTTTCTTGGCTGCAAAATGAAGAAACCTGCATTTATTAAGAAAAAAAATATAAAAATGTGTAATAAAGCACCCAGACTTTACATTTTCTGTGTATCAAGGCAACTGCTTTAAAGGCAGTTTCTGTTATCACAGCTGCCAGAGCTGTTCATTCTCCTGCTTCTCTGTGTGACTTCCCTAAAACCACAACTGCTCAAGACAACCCATGTTGAAGTGACCACTTTTCAGCAAATGCTACTGTCAATCACTGCAAGCCAGCCTAAAGGAAATGTAATTGTGATAACTGAATATTTTTTGTGACTATAAAGGAAGTGAGTAGTTTAGTTTTCTTGCTCTCTGGAGGTCTTTACTATGCCATTTTAATATCAAGTCCTGGAGCACTCATACAGTTTATGCACAAAAATGGGGTGATATTTTCCCTTTTAACACAGGGCCAAATCAGCCTGCCCATATTAACTTTCCATGACAGGATCTCTAAAAAGGCCACTTCGTTCTTAAATTGTTTTGGGCTTAATTTGGTGTTGTCATGCAATTAGGTTTTGCAAAATTGGTTTCTGGAGTGACAGCTTCTATTGTTACAGCATATGGCAATCAGAGAGCAGCTTGTGGCAGATGTGATGTTTATTCACCATTTGCTAGTTTTAGATTTAATGATGTCATTCTAATCAAAGCAAATGTTAGATGTGTTTGACATCTAAGGAGTTTCACAGCCCCCCCATCATGTTTAAGCTGCTTCTGTTAAGTGGAAACACGTCAGCTCTAAGTGCATCTAAGTCATATTTAAGAACTAATGATGCAATTTACTGGAGGTCTGTATTCCAAAAATCCATGTTTCCAACATGCATTGTGTTCCTCCAGCAGACTACAAAGACCACCTATTACAATAAGTGAGCTCATTAAGCATGCAGCTCCTCAGTCTTGCAAGCTGTTGCGATAAGCAGCTGTTGCAAGAGGGTAAAAGGTTGAATTATCAACTTGGACAGCACAGCACTTCATTCAGCCAGCCCAGGACAGTATTTGAGCAATAGCTCCATTACTGTGGAGTATACCTCTGACTACAGCACACAAGCAAAGCATCAGTGGTATTTCAGTGACATGCTTCCCCACCCAGCAAGCAAGACACTCCCAGAAATTAATTGTCAAAAATTTATTATGAAAGCTTCAATAGCAGCAAATATTTCAATAAAAGTTATTGCATTATTAAACCAGTTCTGCAGAGTGACCCAAGAGGCCTGTTGAAGTCTGTCTGCTTTGGAATCTCTGTATTTATCTCAGTAACCAGTCCCCAGCAGTCCACCAAATATTGAAACTTTCTCCTGCATGTTTTGCAGACAGCACCAACAGTTCCTAGTTCCAGAACTCTATCCAGTCCTTCTGGAAAGTTTTGGCCCACTTCCCCTGACTTTCTCTCTCCCTTCTGAAACAGCTCCACATGGCTGACAAACTTGCAATACTTCTTTCAGTTCCATGGTATGTCAGCCTCTCCATGGTTGCAGCCTACTGAGGCTCACTGGTGAGGTGAGCTGTTCTCCTCTTTCTCCTCTGTAAGAGCCCACTGCATGCCAGTCTGAGGGACCTTAATCCAGTCTCTTGACCAGGCTAATCCATGGAATCAGCAGCTTGTTGCGCAGTTTGGTGAACCCACACCACGTTGAGAATGCAACAAAGGTTTCAGCCTCCCCAGTGCACAGGGTCACCATCACTCGGGCAGGGTGATGGTTGGCACCCAGTCATTGACATTTCGGCTCTCTTCACAAAACAAGTTCAGGTTTTCAAGAGCTGGGTCCTTCCAGCCTTCTTCACTCGGGTTCTGCCAGAAAGAAAAAAAGTTGCACACCATGAGTGCTGCCCGCTAGCTGAGGTCAGCATAATATTTACAGAAGCATTAGCTTAGGATGCCAGGCACTTCCAGACAGTTTCTCTCCTGACACAGACAAGGCAGGAAGCAGAGATGTTGCCCTTGCGGACAACGGAGGAAACCCACAGTTACGAGAAGTGCTGCCTCCTCCTCCTACTACTACTCAGCTGACTGTCTGTGTGCCAAGCGCCCTTTCTGTGCCCAGAAGAGGACTCGACCACCAGCCGCGGGCGAAGGGGCCGCCCCCGACAGGCTGTCGCCGTGCGGTGCCGAGCCCGGCAGCGGCGGGGGGACAGCGCTCGCCTCCCGCGGGACACCCACCGTGATGAGGATGCAGTGCAGGTCCCGCGGCTCCCCGGACTCCTCGCTGGGCCCCACGATGGCCGCCAGCTTGGCCACGTCGTTCACCCGCACGATGTCGATGTCGTTCTCGCAGCAGAAGGCTTGGATCAGGGTGAAGTGGATCTGCAGGGCGATGTCCCCCTCGTCCTCCTGGTCCGCGGCCAGCACGCAGAACGCGACGTTGTCAGGGTCGCTGTAAGAGGGAAGCGGCGTCTCGATGAGTCCCGCGGCCGGCGCCGGCCACCCCCGCCGCCCCGCCGGGCCGACAGCACATTCCCCCGGTCCCGCCGCCCTACTTACACATTCATCAGCTTGGCCGACTCGTAGACGCCGGCGGTGAGGCAGCCTCGGCGCTGCGCCGACACCAGCAGCTCGTGGAGGGCCGTGCCGGCGCCCTGCATCCTGCGGACCGGGAGAAGGCACAGGGTCAGCGCGGCGCCGCCACCACCGCCACCGCCGCCCCGAGATCGCCCGCTGCGCGCTCCCCCCCGCCACGGCCCACCGCCACCCGCACATACCAGTCGTGGCCCACGGGCGCAGGCTGCTGTCCGTGGATCTCCTCCAGAGTCATGGCAGCGAGTCCCCACAGCGCGGCGGCTCCGTCAGCTGCTCGACAAACGGCTCCTTCTGACAACAGCCCTGAGCGCTCTGAGGCGAAGGTAGCGCGGCCCGCGCTACTTATAGCCCGTGAGGGAACCTCCAGGGCTCCCATTGGTCGGCGGGGGAGAAAGGGGCGGCTTTATTATGCTAATCGGCGCGCGCCGGAGAGGAAGCGCGGGGGGGCGGGGGGAGGGAAGGCGCGGCTCGTGCCGGGAGGCAACGGGGGGGGGAGAGGGGGCGGGGCGCAGGCACGCGCCGCCCCGCCCCGACCGAGCCTGAGGGGACAGCGGGGGGGGGCACCGGCCACAGGGCTGACACTGGCCACAGGGCTGGTATCGGCCACAGGGCTGGTATCGGGCACAGGGCTGCCAGGGGTGACACACCGGTGCCGGGGGTGACACACCGGTGCCAGGGGCGGTGCCACCTGCGCGAGCGGCGGCTCCCTCGCGCAGCGCTCGCCCGGCTGTTTGAGACCGAAATCCCGAACGGGATCCTCCGAGCAGCAAGAGGAGAGCGGGGGGAGGAGGGTGGAATTTATCGATACCGTTTCTGCAAATGCAAATGCCAAGACGCCAAGTCCTGCTCCCGGGAAGGGATGTCTGAGGGCAAGCCCTGCGGAGCAGAGCCGGGGTCCGGGCTGGCGGCGCCCTGGGCACGGTCAGCAGCGCTCCGGCGGCAGCCGCGGCCCCTGCTCGGGGCTGTACGAGCAGGACCATGGCCAGGCAGCCGAGGGAGGGGATAATCCCCCCCTGCTCTGCACTCACGGGACAACAGCGGTGTCGTGGGTCCGGTTTGGGCATCCCTGGGAGAGGAAACACATCGATAAACCGCAGAAAGTGCTGAGGAGGGCACCGAGGGGTCCGGGGCTGCAGCACCGTAGGCTGAGGGACCAGGGCCAGATCAGCCCGGGGAAGGCACAGTTTGGGAGGCAACAGCAGCCCCCCAAAACCTACGGAGGGATCATCGAAAAGGCAGCTCCAGAGCTTTCACAGCAATGTCTAGTGGGGAGGCAAGAGAAAATATAGTGTGTCAAGAGGGATGTAAAGAAAACCCTTCTCTCCCGTGAGAGCAGTGGAGCGGGCTCCCTGACCAGGAAAGCTGTGCAGACTCTGTCCTTGCAGGACTGGAGTCCCGATGGGACAGAGCCCTGTTCTGAGCTCACTGATGACCCTGCTGAAAGTTCTATTGGCCTATGATTCTGTAATTTTAATTGTTTTGGGGTTTTTTTCCCAGCAAATAGGTGCTTTTTTCAATTAAAAAAAGCTTTATTAAAAGTAGCTGTAATTTGCACAGTCTATCCTTCATAATTAATTCAGTGCAAACCAAGTCTGATTGCTGAACTCAGAACTCAACCTGTTTGCCAGCAAACCAAGCAACAGTAAAACAAATGCACATACTGTGAATGAATATGGTCTAAAAGGGTAAATCACTTTCCAAGTGCCTTCAGCATCTGACACTTCGGCTTTTAGGTTCACAGTTAGCACTTGTCTACCAAGTCACTGCTTCAGACCAGCCCCAAGGTGTTTCACAGAGGTTGTGGAGAGCCACCTTGGAGTAACCTGTGCCTATTGCGACCTGTGCCAGTACAGCAGGCTGCACAAACAGAGCTCTCTGATTTGACACCCTTGCTGCTCTCTAGCCTCCAGCCACACTGTCTCCTTTCAAATGTGTTTAAACCGAGATCCCAGAGATGTCCTTTCCAGTACTTCACAGCCCTGGATCAAGCATGTCTCATTTGTAACTCTGTATATGATATACTCTGCTTAGTAGTTTCAGTCTCCTTGAGCACCATAGTTTCCAAAATGCCTCTCAGATTGAGCCACTTCAATGAGCTGCTTTTTTTCTGCTTCCAGTTGTTTCCAGTTAATGTCCCAGGCATCTCTACAGGTGACAGCTTTGGACCTGGCAGTAATCACTTAGTGAGCTTCCATTTTAAACTAGTGACAACAGATACATGATGTCAGCCTGATACATCCAACCTCTCTGAGAACATTTCTCTGATATCTACAGAGCTGTCAGGACTGGGGAGAAAACTCTTCATTCTAACAACCAGTTTTCAGGTCTAACTAACTTTTTCACCCAGACTAACATGGAAAGACATTCTCCACTTAGAAGCCAAAGCAGTGACATGTCACACTGAATTTGCTTGAGAAGGGCATAAATTCTTACTTTGCTTCTTTAAAAAAGATGTGAGACATTTTCAGAAAATTATCTCCTGGTCTGTATTCATGAAACAGCAATTACCTTGACTTGCTGGAATTAGCATAGCATACATAGCATGTACTGTTCATTCTCAAAACGTAAAAGCCCTTCACACATCTTCCTCTTTTTTTATTTTTTTTTTCTCTAAATATATAAATGGGGATGAATGCAGAAGAATAGCTTGAGTGGTAAGACGCTAAATGGTATGTATCTTAGAGGTATTGAAGGGCCTATTTCTGATGTAATAGGTGGCAAATCCTGAACTGACTCACATCTTTGAAAGGTGTTGATATTAGCTATGACTTCGATGACTTTCTCATTACAGTAGAAATGAAAGTTACTTAAAATGGATTGAAATTAGTAAGCCGAAGTAACTCATAATAGAGAACGGTGCATATGTAATAGTGTAACATATATATAATTATCTAAATAATAAAGTGATATATGGAACTACATTAACACATTAATCCTTTCACATGCAAACTTCCAGTTACAGCTTAATGATGCAGCACCCTGGAATTAGGGCTCCTTGATACCACACTTTTCAGTCTGCCTGAGTATTCCCGAGTCTCCTAGCACAGGTGGTGCTGAAGGCCATGAACCATTCATTACCAGATACCTGATCCAGCTTATTCCAAACCACAGTATCAACACCAGGCCTCTGACGCAGAAGAGGAGGTGCAGAGAGGAGAGCCGTGCAAGCCCCAGGTCATGTCCCCGTCCTGAAGGCGTCAGCTCTGCAGATGTGGTACCTTTGATGTCTGTTTAGCAACCTGAACTTCAGCGGAGGTCGGTCTCCACTGCTTGCTTTCTTGGTCTTTTCCTCCCATGTTTTTAGTACACCCAACTGGCAGGCACAGACCTTTGGTGGATCAACTGCTGAGTGCTTGAAGCCATCCTGTAGATCAAGGGGGAGACGGGGGATGCGGGGAGAAGGGGGGAGGTGGCGAGAGAGGAAATATCATATGGCAACAGCACTCAGACATGAACGAGTGGATTCTGTGATTGTTCCTGACAGCAGCGGTGTAATGCTGGTTCCACTTCCCCGTGCTCTGCACAGCGCGGCACGACTCGCTCCCAAATCCTGCTATCCAGCCTCTCCAAACCCTGCTGTCCAGTGCCTCCAAAACCTGCTGTCCAGCCCCTCCAAACCCTGCTATCCAGCCTCTCCAAACCCCGCTATCCAGCGCCCCCAAACCCTGCTATCCAGTGCCCCCAAACCCTGCTATCCAGCGCCCCCAAACCCTGCTGTCCAGTGCCCCCAAACCCTGCTATCCAGCGCCTCCAAACCCCGCTATCCAGCCTCTCCAAACCCCGCTATCCAGTGCCTCCAAACCCCGCTATCCAGTGCCTCCAAACCCTGCTATCCAGCCTCTCCAAACCCCGCTATCCACTGCCTCCAAATCCTGCTATCCAGTGCCTCCAAACCCCGCTATCCAGCGCCCCCAAACCCTGCTATCCAGCGCCTCCAAACCCTGCTATCCAGCACCTCCAAACCCCGCTATCCAGCGCCTCCAAACCCTGCTATCCAGCCTCTCCAAACCCTACTATCCAGCCTCTTCAAACCCTGCTATCCAGCCTCTCCAGACCCTGCTATCCAGCGCCCCCAAACCCTGCTATCCAGCGCCCCCAAACTCTGCTATCCAGCCTCTCCAAACCCTGCGATCCAGCCTCTCCAAACCCTGCGATCCAGCCTCTCCAAACCCTGCTATCCAGCCTCTCCAAACCCTGCGATCCAGCCTCTCCAAACCCTGCGATCCAGCCTCTCCAAACCCTGCGATCCAGCCTCTCCAAACCCTGCGATCCAGTGGCGCCTCCAGGACGCGCCCGAATGTGCCTCGGCCTCTGCTGACCTCCAGTGGCCATCTGGAGGAATTGCCGCTCGCTCCCAGCACATTCCCAGACTCTGGCACACGACCCCTGCGGGGTCCCGCTCCTGCTCTCATGTCCCTACAGCTTCCAACGGCGACACAGGAAGAAAAAATAACTAAAAAAAAAAAAAAATTAGACCTTGGTGTTTTCTACACGAAGAAACCCCCTAAAGTGTGAGTGTGTTGATCTGTTGACCTGCTCTAGTGTAGGAAGGCTCTACAGAGAGATGTGGACAGACTTGATAAATGGGCTAAGGACAAATGTGTGAGGTTCAACAAGGGGAGTGCCGGGTCCCGCACCTGGGTTGCAGCAACCCCATGCAGTGCTATAGGCTTGGGAGGAGTGGCTAGAGAGCTCTTTGGCAAAAAGATGAGCCAGCAGTGTGCCCGGGTGGCCAAGAAGGCCAATGGCATCTTGATCTTTATCAGCACCAGTGTGGTGTGGTCAGTAGGATTAGGGAAGTGATCCTTCCCCTGAACTCAGCACTGGTGAGGCCACACCTTGAGTACTGCTTTCAGTTCTGGACTACTCACTTTAAAAAGGACATTGAAGTGCTGCAGTGAATCCAGAAAAGGAAAATAAGGCTCGTGAAGGGTCTAGAAAATGTGTCTTATTAAGAATGGCTGAGGGAGCTGGGTTTGTTTAGTCTTGAGAAGAGGAGGCTCAGCGGAGACCTCGTCACTCTCTACAACTTCCTAAAAGGAGGTTACAACCTCCAGCTGGGAGTCAGCCTTTTCTATTGTGCCTGCAGTGAGAGGACTAGAGAAAATGGCCTTAACCTGAGACAGGGGAGATTCACATCAGATATTAGAAAAAAAATTCACAGTTAAGGTGGCTTGCCATTGGAATAGGTTTCCCAGAGAGGTAGTGGTGGCACCATCTGTGGAGGTGTCTGAGAGGTGTCTGGATCTGGTGCTGGGTGATGTGGTTTCATGGTTAAGGGGTTACAGTGGCAGTGCTGGATTGATGGTTGGACTGGATGATCTTGAAAGTCTCTTCCAACATTGATGATTCTATGATTCTAAAACACCCCCCTAATCTTATACAAAGTCAGACACAGAATAACAGTGTATTCAATCACAACAAAGGCAAGGAACCTAGCAGAACCTAACAGATAAAAGTGCATATGGATTATACACCTCTATAGCTGGTAAAAAACATGGGATTTGTCATTTTGTTAGGAAAATAACAGCATGTCTCCAACTGAATTGCAGCAGTCACAAACATTACTTCTTGGTCTAAGTGAGAGGAGACTCCAGAATTCCATATCAGAACAGGCATGCAAGCAGGGTAAGAGATAGCCCAGCCATGGGCCTCCTACATAACCCTAATCTGTCTGGTGCTTTCCTGGTTTGTGCTGCATATCCAGACTTCCCATCAGAAAGATTCTCTTTACCAAGACCGACCAGTCCTTTCATTTAGATGGAGTACTCCCTCCTCAACGTCTTCCAAATCCACCAGAGCTTCTCCTCTTCCCACTCCAGTCCTCCATGCAGTCCTCCTCCTTCACAGCCCTGTTGTCATTACCCAACAAAATTCTTCCTCCAGATATGGCATCTCACAAAATAAAAACCAAACCAAAAACCTTTCTACTGAACATACCAGTTTTAGGAAGCAGGGGTCTGCAAATCCTCTGGCTGAATTCAGGTTGGTTTTGTGTTGGCTGCAAGTAGAGCCTTTCCTTCTCCAGGCTGAACAATCCAAACTCTCTCAGTCTTTCCTCATAAAGGAGGTGCTCCATCCCTCTAATTATCTTTGTGGCCCTTCTCTGGACTCGCTCCCACAGGTCAGTGTCCTTCCTGTGCTGAGCACCCCAGAGCTGGATGCAGCACTCTGGCTGGGGTCTCACCAGAGCAGAGCAGAGGGGCAGAATCCCCTCCCTTGCCCTGCTGGCCAGGCTGCTTTGGATACAGCCCAGGACACAACTGGCTTTCTGGGCTGTGAGTGCACATTGCTGGGTCATGTCCAGCCTCTCACCCACCAGCACCCCCAAGTCCCTCTCTGCAGAGGTGCTCTCAATACCAGGGGTTGCCCCAGCCTGGCTGCAGCACCTTGCACTTGGCCTTGTTGATCCACATGAAGTTCCCATGGGCCCCCTTCTCAACTTTTCCAGGTCCCTTAAAACTTTGGAGGTTTGGCAGAGATGGCTACTTTTAGACAGCTCTCTCTTTTTATGTAGGTAGGAGGTTGAAAGAGGTTATTTTGAAAACACATTCTTGGAGCGGGTAAGAGCCCTCATAGAGGAAGAGTCAAGTACCGTGGAGGCCAAGGGAAGGAGAGAAGTACTGCACCCAGCAACTCATACTGCAGCAACTTTGCACATTCTGCCTTGTTTTGCTGCAATAAACAGTAATCCCTGCCTGGTAATGTACATGGATATTGCTACCTACAACGCCTTGTAATCTGGCATCAGCTAAAAGCATCAGCCAGCCAATGCAACTGAGTGATTGGGATCAGGACACCACTGACCATCCTTGAAACTGGTTGTTTGAAAAGGCTCCTTTCCGCCTCAAAACACAGCGATATTTTCTTCAGCAGGTTTGCTTTCACTGACATACTTAAATGGAAGCATTCAGCAAATTCAAGCCTTTTTCCTCTTTACAAATGAGAAATCTAAGCTTGCTGCTTAGATTCCTATACTGCATTTATCTAGCCATGTGATCCTCAGTAGTCACATACAGAATCATAGAATCATTTAGTGACACATCTACACAGCTTTTAAATACCTCCAGAGATGGTGACTCGACCACTTCCCTGGGCAGCCTGTTCCAGTGCTTGACAACCCTTCTGGTGAACAAATTCTTCCTAATATCCAACCTAAACCTCCCTTGGCACAACTTGAGGCCATTTCTTCTTGTCCTATCACTTGTTAGCTGGGAGAAGAAGCCAACACCCATCTCTCTATTGCCTCCTTTCAGGTGGTTGTAGAGAGCAATAACATCTCCCTTGAGCCTCCTTTTCTCCAAGCTAAACAACCCCAGCTCCCTCAGCTGCTCCTCATATCATTTATTTTACAGATCCTTCACCAGCTCTATTGCCCCTCTCTGGACGTGTTTTAGCACCTCAATGTCTTTCTTGTAGTAACATTACATATTTGGGTTTCATATTCTGAACAAGAGCATCTCCTGCTCTTGTCCACCAAGAGATACTAATAGAGCTACAGACAGGAAAAGTTTTTCTTTTCATGTTTATCTTCACTGTTGCACTCCTGAGAGACCCAGCCTAGTATGCATTAAAAAAAAAAAAAAAAAAAAAAAAGGCAAAGAATTGTTAAACCTGCTTTGCCCATTCTGTACTCACACTGTGGTGAGCTGCAAGTGTGCAAAGAACAGGTATCTGGAACAGCCCCCTCCCCAGCCCTGTGCCAAAATTTGCATAATTCACATCCTCCTGGGATCTGAGGAAGGCAGTCCAAAGCAGCTTATGGGGGGTAGTTGCTAACATGTCAGGGAACCTTCTGCAACACCACAGCTCAGGAGTCCCTCAGAAACAGTGGGAGGCATGGGGGGTTTTTTCTTTTGTTTTTGTTTTTAATTAATAACTGCTGAAAGCCAAGTTTTCTTGGCAATGCTTTCTTTTTTTTTTTTTTCAAATCAGAATTTTATCAGGGCAAATTTTTCAGGATCCTCTCCTGGGGTTTCTGTGTGTCTGTAGGTCCAGCAACTGAAGCCTTATTGTGCATTCACAGCAGCTCTGACTGGCTGCTGTACAACTGGTAATCCTAGACACATTCACAGCCCATATGCACCACGGCTGCAGAACACCCAGCTCAGTAAATCCTACTTTTTCTGGCCAAATTGGACAGATTGTGCAAGCATGTTCAATTGAAGCCTGAGTGCCAGGAAGTCTGCAGTGTCAGATTTACTATCCTTGAGCACACGCCATTGTCCAGGAATGCCTGGAAACCTTACTTAGTAGTATGACTTCAGATAGAAGGTTAGAAAATTACATAAGTGACACTAAGAATATATTTGTTAATAATTCAAACCAGAAGAAGGGGACAAATCCTAGTGTCAAAAATCCCAGGTTCTGGCTCTCCATTCACTCAGCACTGCAGCCCTGCAGCTGCTGCCAACAATAGTCTCAAGTGAGGCTCAGTTACAAATAAAACTGGGAGCTTCTTGTGGTATAGCTGCTTTTCATCCCCACTTGCCTTAGTTCCTTAAATTGCTTTTTCTGCTATATCTGTTAATGCCTGCACAGGGGCCCCTCTCCTCTAGTAGAATAAAACTACTGAAGAATGGCCGTGTTTTGCTCTCTCCAGTTCAACCAGATGACATGAAAGACAGATTTGAATTACGATGTTGTTTTCCTCAGTGTCAGTGGCTCCATATGATGCCAGTGAATTTTTTTAACAGCTGAACATAATTTGATCAGCGTAACATTAAAGAATCTGATTTTTTTTAATTATTATTTTGTTGTGTACTGACTCTTCTTGGAGATGCCAAGAAACGTTGAAAACCAAATACTTAAGGAGATCACTGAAGAGCTGTCTGTGTTACAATGAAAGGAGAGCACAAACTTCCCTTAGCTCATATGCTGCCAGAATTATTCATTTCACTGGATATTTCTACAGCATGAAGAAATGTAATGCACAAAGTAGACAGATTACAGAATCATAGAATGGTTTGGATTGGAAGGGACCTTAAAGGTCAGCTACTTCCAACCCCCCTGCCACAGGCAGGGACAACTTCCACTAGACCAGTTTGTTCCAAGCCCCATCCAACCTGGCTTTGAACTGGGCAACCTGTTCCAGTGCCACACCACATCACCCTCACAGTAAATTATTTCTTCCATATATCCAACCTAAATTTTCCCTCTTTCAATTTGTACCCATTACTCTTTGTCCTATCCCTACAGTTCCTGACAAAGAGTCTCTCACTGGCTTCCCTGTAGGCTCCCTTCAGACCCTGGAAGGTTGTTATGAGGTCTCCACACAACTTCCTCTCCAGACTGAACAGCCCCACTTTCTCAGCCTGTCTTTGTAGGGTAAATGCTCCAATCCTCTTACCTTTGTGGCCTCCTCTGGACCTACTCCAACAGTTCCACATCCTTCTTATCTAGGGCTGTACATTGTGCTGCAGGGGGGTCTGACAAGAGCAGAACAGAGGGGGATAATCCCCTCCCTCACCCTGCTGGCCACGCTGCTGTGGGTGCAGCCCAGGATGCAGTTGGATTTCTGGGCTGGAAGGGCACGTTGCTGGGTCATGATGAGTCCTTTGTCAGCCATTACCCCCAAATCTTTCTACCCAGGACTGTTCTCAATCACTTCTCCACCCAACCTGCAGGGCACCTTTAGCCTAGGGAAGGGGAGGCTCAGGGGAGACCTTATCACTCCTTACAACTACCTGAAAGGAGGTTGTAGCCAGGTGGGGGTTGGCCTCTTCTGCAGGAAACTAGCAATGGGGTGAGAAGAAATGGCCTCAAGCTGCATCAAGGGAGGTTTGGGGTGGACACAAGGAGGAATTTCTTCACAGAAAGGGTGGTTAAGCATTGGAATGGACTGCCCAGGGAGGTGGTGGAGTCACCATCCCTGGAGGTATTCACGAAATGACTGGACATGCTATGGTGTAGTTGACAAGGTGGTGAACAGTCAAAGGTTGAGTTCAATGATCTCGAGGGTCTTTTCCAGCCTAAACAATTCTGTCTCGTTCTGTGGTTCTGTACGTTGTGTCTGTGTTGTGCTGTGTCAGGTGCCTCTCATATCTCAGCAGAGATGTGCCTACCTGACTGAAATACTCTGATCCTTTGATACTTCTATGATGTCTTCTGTCGCAGGTGTAACAGAACAGGCAACCTGAGAATGAAAACTCAGATGGTTTGCCTAGATCTTAAATGTGTAACTCTGAGTTTTTTCCATGTGTTTTTTCCTGCCTTTAAAACAAAAATCTATGAGACTGGCTTATATCTAAACATGTTAGAAATTAGATCTGATGGGAGTGGAGTTACCTTATCTTGACCCTTTTCTTTGAAACAAACTGAAAGGTAAGAACAGCAAAAATCTTTACCAACCTCAGTTATTTGCTGAGACACCTCTGAACATGCCAATTTTCCCTGCACACAAGCAACATCAGATGAGAACATTTGTATTCACCAATCCTTGTGACAGTAAATAAAGAAAAACTTAAAACTAGAAAATGGACACATTTTCTCTTTCCTTTTCACTCACACAAGATGAATAGAGACATGTTCTTTAGATATAAAGAAGCATATTAATTAAGCTGGTACGTAATGATATCTAGAAGTTCAGATTTCCTCTCTGAGGTGTTGTTAATCAAATGGCCCAAACATCACTCTGAGAAGTGAGCCATGAGTGACTCCCACAAAGTGAAATCCAGTTGCACTCTTTGATGCATAGGGTTACAAAAAGCAAGTGGTGAGAGTCGATAAATGTGCAGAAATATAACTTAACATTTAGATGCAGTTTAGTGATGTATAGGACAGCAGGCCAGCTGGAAGCTATTGATTATGAAATTACTGCAGTAATTTCTGGCTGTCACGTTCCTATGTGTAATTCCTTGTCATTTTCCCATGTAGCCTCAGTTACCAAGTATGGGATTTTAGACCAAACATATAAATTACAGGTTTCCACCTACACCTTAGGTGTTCATTTGGTAGGTGGAAGGTGGGGCAGGCAGTGGCACAGACGTTGTACATAAGAAGTGGGGTGGCATTTCTCTTGAGAAACACTCTGTGGTCAGTTACTGTCTGGGGCATGGATAGGACACTGTTTTCAGAAAATGTGGATACCTAAAACTTCTCTGATTCCAGTCAGTTTGTGTATGATCCTGGATGTCAGGCAGACACTGATTGGCAATTAAAAAGTCAGTGTCCACATCAACAGCATAAGTTCTGTCAGCTGTGATTTACACCTGGCTCCTGACACCTGCTCTCAGGATCACATATGTTGTTCATCATAAACAAGCCTTAAGGGAAAGGTGCAGTGGTCCTCCATATGGAGACCAGAATGTAGTTTTCCCCAGTTCCAGCTGCCTCTCATGAGCAGTAGAAGCAGAGTGTCTGAGCAGGACTCTGTTCAGTGCAACACGTACTGGGGTTTGATGAGGAGTGGGACTGCCTACTTCTACTGGCTGAACAGAAAGGGTGTCAGGCAGCACCCATGACAGTGTAGCATATAATTTCCACCAAAGGTATACCCAGGGAGAGCTTTCCACAGTCCTGGAAGTGGAAACAGGGATGTATGAGAACATTGAGCAAAGTCTTTTCTGCTCAGCTGAATAAACAGGGGCAGAAGCCACAGCTGCCACTGGTCCTGGGTTTGCCTGGGCAGAACAGCTACTTTTGGTGCTCAGTGCAGTTTTAAAGATGTGGGCTGTGCACCCTGGACCCTCAAGGCCTAGTTATAGGAGGCAGATTTGACTGAGATGTAGAGAAGCAGCACTGAAAGTCTGAAATCACTCTAGACACTCCCACTAGCAAGAATTCATTTTTGGTAACATCTCTAGTGGAAGCTGAATCACATGTGGAGAGGATGGAGGACTAAGATCTATGCCCTTCAACTTGCACCCACCCCCTGCCCTTCTGAGTCTTTCTGTAGTTGTGTATCCAAAGCTGTGCACAACATCTTTGACTGGGAAGGCAGTAGTTCTTCAAAGTCCCAAAGTGACTCCTCTCCTCACGACACCGCATTTGATAATTCATTTTAGTGCACAGTATCTCATTTCCCACTATGGTGCTCTGCCTCTGTAATTCGTGTAATGCAGATAAGAGAGGCCATTAGCAAGCTCCTTTGACTTGTGCGTCCAAATATTCTGAGTAAAAGATAAGGATGCCAAAGTGGGCTTTCAAGACTTATCTTGCACGGTGACTTCATTGTCCGTATGTACGTAATGAGAACGAGTAAAATCACCAGAGACATGCACTGATCTAGTCTCTTGTTCAGTATTCTTCAGTAACCTGCTGAATGAGTGCTAAAAAGAAAAAAAAAAAAGATCTTCCTGCTACTACAGGTAACGCCAGAAACCAAAAAATACATGTTACCTTTTAGGGTGACATTATCATACTAGTCACTTAAAGCAAAATAGTGTAGATGTTTTTTATAGTGTGGAAGAGTTCGAAATTTTGGGACTAGTACGGAGTCCTTTCTATACTCTGCAAAGGACTTGTGAGAAACGGACCTCTGGTGGTTGAAATGGGTATTTCCTCAAACCCTTAGCGCCCCACGAAGCCCTACCTCCCACACTTCTGGGGAAATCCCCCATTCAGGATCCTCCCCGCTGCGTATTTCAAAATCTAAGAATTACATGTGTTTTTCAAATATACAGTTTTCCCTTAGATACAGTCCGTGTGGATACAAAAGGAGGAAAATGTGAACACCACTTACAAGTTATTCAACTTACCTCTGTTTCTATTCACTAAGATACACATATTTGGAGAAGTGGCCCACTCCAGACTGATTGAGGAAGTCTGGGGACATTGGTACCGACATTTATATAAGAATAATAAGACTCAATTTGTTACAGAGATCTTCTTCCACAGTGCAACAAGCAGTTATCATTCAGAATACAATAGCAACTGTAAAACCTTAAGACAACTACTGAAGAAGGGAAGTCCAGGAGTTATTCACGTAGCTTGGCTTATACTAACAAGGATTAAAGAGAGTGCTGGCCGAGTAATCTTGTATTGTGCTTTGAAAAGGGGAACATGCCGCAGAGTTTGGTCATCTCTGTTTTCCAGAAGAGCAAGATTTGTTTAGTAATCTGGACATCACCACACCTAACTCTGTCCAAACCCTGGGCAAAATGGTAAATCTCTCTGTGCCTGGCCTAGTTCCAGATGTGCCAAACAGGATTAGCAGACTGGCTGAAGTTCTGCATATTTTCTGTAATTTTAAATCTTTCCAGTTCCTGGATTCACGCTAGCAAAGGGAAGCTTTTTGGTTTTTTGAATTATCGCTTTCTGACTCCTACAGCTTGAGAGAAAAGCCAGAAGTGAACGAAATATATAGAGTGACAGTAAAAATTAAAAATAAAATAATAATATAAAAACATGGTAAAAAACCCTGCTAATTGGAAAAAAAAAATCTTTAAATCGAAATTCATGACATTTTTTTGTGGTTTGTGTGTCAAGCTTTTGGTCAGGGAGGGGCTACAGGGGTGGCTTGTGTGAGGAGGAAGGAGCAGCAGAGACCTGTGATGAACTGACTGCTGCAGCTGGAGGAAGCAGAGAATTTGGGATTGAAGTTAAATCTGGGAAGAAGAGAAGGACGGGATGAAGGTATTTTAAGGTTTGGTTTGTATTTCTCATTATCTTGCTCTGATATGATTGGCAATAAATTAAATTGATTTCTCCAAACTGAGCCTGTTTTGCCCATGAGTGATCCCTCCCTGCCCTTACCTTAACACACAAGCCTTATGTTATATTTTCTCTCCCTGCCCAACTGAGGAGGCAAGGGATAGATCAGTGAGCACCTCGTGTCCTGGTGTCCAGCCACAGTCAACCCACCATACCCTTATTTTCAAGGAAGCAAAGTTTTGCTGGTTAATAGTATAAAAACACACGAAAGAACTAGGTTTGGTAAAACAGAGCACATAACTGTCATTGCCAACACTGACATTTTTAAGCATTTGTGAAGGAAGGGCACTGAATATTGTCACCTGCTGGGTGGGACCAACCCAAAAACCACTGCTGTCACTCTCAACAGCCAGGGTACTCATCAGAAAAGACGAGGATGGCTCTAATCAGAGACAGGCTCTTGGTTCTTCATCAGTAGGTATCAAGACCAAGCAGAGGGCCACCGCAGGCTCTCCCTCCCTCCAGATCCCGCTGGCTGGCACAGCAGTGTTTTCCTCCTCATGTGCTCACGCCACAGGGCAGGGTTTACACGCCTTCGTTTTCACCAGTGGTGTTCTCCCCCCCTCCCCGCTCTCGTTGGGCGACTAAGAAAGAGAGGCCGTCCTGCTCCTGCAAGGTTTGCTCTGAACACGTTCAGCTACGTGTGAATAACTAACTTCACAGCAGAGACATTAACGGCGTTGCTCACAAGGTGTCACCCACGGGTTACACTGCTGCAGGTTTGCTGAACGCAGCTTCTTCAGTGATTTTTGGGAACCTGTGGAAAATACATTAGCGTTGGGTTTTCTCTTAGGGCCACCGATGGGGCTGGTCATCCGTGTCTCATGGTGAAACCAGACTGAACGTGTGCTTACTGGTCACTGCTGTGCTGAGCACACCTGGGAAGTTTCCACCATCATCACTTTCTGAAATTGATTACAGAGCTTTCTCTTTTATTCTTATTAATTTAGCATCTGCATACAACATGGTCAAAATAGGATAGATTTGGCACACCTGAGCCTAAACAACGCTCCACAGAACCGGTAGGAAACAAGGAAACAGGTTCCTCACTTCACCTACAATGCTCCTGACTTCCAGAGAGCAAAGCCTATGCTGAGGATGCCTCTGGCAGACACCTACAGGAAGTATTTCCTTCCACAGCATGAAAGTGACCATAACTGGGAATGGAAGAACAAACAACTGCCACGGCAGCAAATCAGCCACCTGACAATGTCAGTCTGATTTATACAGCATCCTACTGTCACAGCTTAGAATCAAAGTTAGTTAGTTAGCATTCCAGCACCTGAAGCCCTGCATGTATTGTAATGAGATATATTAGGGTAATTGTTATAGGATATACTGCTTCTTCTGTACATGGGTTAGATTATAGACAAAAGTGACTTGAAAGTACTGTTGCCACAGGACTATTTGCAAATGCTTTAGCCTCGATGTGGATTAAATTCTTGCAGACTCAGGACCTAAATGTTTGCTCCATCACACAGGTTTGGAGTGTCTTTAGCACCACTGTTCTGACAATTTTCTGACACATCCATAACAGACAGAGAGAGGTTAATGGAATCCCATCTGCAGTCAGACAGTCTCAGATCCCTGCAATTAGATGTTATCATTGCATTTGTGCTTGTAAAATGTCTGACGGATCCTATGATTTCATTAATTTGCAAACCCACAAGTCTGGTTAAAATTATACTAGAGTAAAAGCTGAATAAATACTTGCAATTTTACACAACAGTTAGATGACTATAATGATAATAATTATAGTAATAATTAATAAAACTGAAGGTTTTGCACATCGCTCTTTTTCCCAGCGTCAAATCCCAGGAAAAGAACATCTGCAGCACTTGAAGTGAAAGCAGAAAAAAAGCAAGTTTCACGCTCTGTGGCTTGTGCACCCTCCCCCTTCAAGGCACACGCTCCCTGGGGTCTCCCACTCTTCCTTCCGCCTCTGCTCGCACCAGTTCTCCCGGCACACGGAGGCACCAGCCCCTTCCAGGGGTCACCACACTCTTACTGGAGTCGCTCTGCTCCCTGGAGAAACACTCTTAACACCCTTCCCCCTGATTTCCGCGGTGAACCCGTGAGCTGCACGTCCCTACTCCTGCCTTCACAGCTGGCTGACCCACTGTGAATGCTCCCCTTGAGAGGTGCGTTCAGGAAATCGAAAACGAAGTTTGTGGCTTGACCCAAAGAGAGGAAAAATAAAAAAAAAATAAAAATAAAAAAAAATAAAACCACTAAGGGGGAAAAGATGTTGTTTGATGTGAGCAGTGTGAAGACTTTGTGTTCTGCTTTCTCATTCAAGGCTCTCGAGCAGCAAAACAGAAACAAAATATTTCAGGCCCCCTTTTTGCAGATTTGAGGCCGCCTTTTGGCAGCATAGCCTTGCCCACATGACAGAACATGGCCTAGGTCCTGTCAGATATTTAATGTACAGTAGGTCCCAGAGTCCACACACTCCCTTGCTGGCTGTGTACAGCTCCTATGAAACATCTCTGACATATGCCTGTGACCAAAAAATAATGGCATTAATGCACCAGTATGCTTCGAAATGTCACACCATCATTCACAAAGAAACCCCCAGAAGGCTGTGAGAAATCACCATTGATTCTTCAGCTCCGGTTTGCTGCCACACCCAAAACTGTAATGCTTTTGCACCACATTTCTAGCGCAAAAGGAATAAAACCTCTTAATTATTTTTCAAGGGTACTTGTGACCCAGAAATGCCCCTTGTGTTGCCAAGCTGCAAGAAGGGGTTACTCTGCCTCCATTCCTCCTGCCACAGTCCTAAGCAGTGCTGGCCATCAGGAGGACAGGGGAGAAGACATGGGGTGGCTGTGCCCTACTCCATGCCCCTGTGTCACCAGGGCCCCACAGATCCTGCTCTGCAAGCACTGCTGCAGAGGCAAACAAAGAGCCAGAGCCAACCCCTCAGTGGCTCATCTAACGTAATGTCTGCAGCTGGATGATGCAAAATGGACCCTGCACGCACACAGACTGGCTTTGTCTGGATGGGAATGTACGAGATGTTGAGTGTATTTTAGGCAACCTGAGGCTGGAAGTCAAGTCCTTCCCGTGTGTCACTTAACGAGGCGCAGTGCTCGCAGTGTCTCAGATGTTAACAGCCTTCACAGAACATTTAAACTCATTTTCTTATAATGAATTCAGATAATTCTGTTAAACTAGAATTGCAGACAGCCCAAGGACATACACAAAACCTGAAAATAATTTGCTAAGAGTCTGACTTAACCATTCTGTAGGTGTTTGGCGCAGCTCAGACAGAAAGATACTTATGAGGAAGATGTGTAACCAAACCACCTGGGACCTGAACTCAATGCTATCCCTTGAAATGAGTGTTCATCTTTCTAGGGAATAACAAAAGGCAAACAAAAAGCAAGTCACTAGCAGGCTCAGCCCTACTTTGTCAAAGGCATAACAGGAAGGGCTGTTCAGCTTTGACTCTTAATTTGCCACAGACTTTGAATCTACAGCAGGAATAGCATCCTGGGAATAAACAAATTGCTCTCTTAACTGAATTTAAAACAGTTTTGGCTGGTTCACACCATCGATGGAGTAGTATTTAACACAGTGGTAGCTATGTATTTCTAAAAATGAGTGAGACACATGTATGGAGCAGTGGGAGGCAGAACTCAACTGCATCAGCCTTCTGCTTGGTGAGTGAGATCAGACAGTCTTGCATATTTAAATGTATTGCCTTATATCTCTGAGGAACATATTTGGCATCCCAAGCAGAGCATGGCACAGGCAGCCTGTATGCAATTAGGCTTATTCACAGAGCTCTCCTGTTATTTTAGGAACCACACCACTCCGCAATGTTCAGCCTCCCTGGTGACCCATATTCTTTGTTTCAAGATCTACCAGTTGGTTGCTTTGAAATATACATTTCAGTGACAAATAAACAGCCTAGCTCAGCGTATTAACTGACCTGTTCACACCACAGCTCAGCGTTGTGCCAGGCAGTGATGTCAGTCCCACAGTCCACTTGTGATGATTTCAGGTTTCCTTTCAGAGGAAGACCCTGTTGAAGGGTGCCATGTGTACAGCAGATCCTTCTCAGGTTCAGCTGCAAAAGGACAACAGTTTCCCAAGTATGGTTGCCTTTGCACTCCCCAGTTCCCCAGTTCTTGGTTCATTCAGAAGGGGGCTGAAGTCATTTTGTATAGTACCCACCACTATTGGTTTATAATCAGCCTGTGGTGGAGGTTAAGACCCTTCACTTTGTCGATTGCATCCTGTATCAGCCACTCCATTACCTCTTGTGATGGATGTCAGATTCAGGAGCATTTATTGCCCCCACTCATCCCATTTACTCTTTTAAAAGATTGGCTTTTTTCCAACCCTTTTCAGTGTCTTTACTCTTCCGTTTTTTATTTTTCATTGTGTCGACACTAATGGTTCAGAGAGCTCTTTGGCCAATTCCTGGAAGTTATCCAATCCTGGAGACATTTAAATGTTTAAGCTTAATATCTACCATTTAATATCCTCCCTAGTCGCTCACTAATGGAATAGAAGGTAATCATCATCATATCCTCATATCTTTCACACATCCATCAAGGACTAAAACATCTCTTCCACAGAGAGGCTGTTTCAAACCCCTTGCCTCTGTTGGTGGCCCTCCCCATCACAGCCAGGTGCCTGAGGCAGCAGGAAGGCACGGCTGAGGAAGGCACGCCAAACTGCCACCTTGAACTCCCGTAGGAGGGGAGCCCTTAAGCTCCAAACTGACTTATTTCACTCTTTCTTGTACTATTTCCTGCACCTTCTATCTTGCTACAGGATTTCTTTGTCGTCCAAGGAGGGATGCATGCATCCCTCTATGCAGCTGCGAGGGGAGGTGCCCTGCCCTTGCCATTACCAGCAGGGAGCAAGCCAGTGTCCTCACACACTCTCAGCCTGGGCTGGGAATTTCCTGATTGCCTTGCCATCTCCCTCAGGAGTCCACTTACAGATCCAGGAAGCGTTGCACTAAGCACTGGATTAAGAGAGGTGTATGGACCCTGCCCCAAAGGAGGGCAGCACATTCCAGCTGGGTCTAATCGAGCAGCCTCGCTGAGATGGTTCTCCACAGAAAAGACGAGCAGCCCCAAGGAACTCATCTAATCTCATCTCACTGCAGGTATCAAAGACCTGAGGACAGCGAGGCACAACACCAGGACACTGGTCAAAATCACATGGCAGTCAGGGTAGCAATCTCCAAAAATCCACAGTCTGAAGATGCATTCAATATTTTTTTTCTCCTTTTTTTTTTCTGTCTCTGGTCTCTGCTTCCCTAAAAATGCCAGTACCCCGCACCACCATATTTTAAAAAAGATGAACTTGGATCAGACACTGGCTGAAACTAGCCATGCCCTCAAATACATCCTGGCTGGCCTCTGTCAGGAAGATGCAGACATGCTTTAGAAAACAGTGTCAGAAATAAGGAGATTTCTGCTTGAAAGGGATTCCCTAAAGCTACAAATATTCTGGTTCTCCAAAGCTACAAAGAAATACGATGGATCTCAGATAATAAGTAACAATTATCTCTAACTTTGGATAGTGATTTTCATCAGTGGATCTAACAGGCCTTTTACAAAGGAAAAAAGCATTGTTATTACCCCCATTTTACAAAGGGACAAATTACAGTACAGAAAGTCTGAGAGGCTGCTGGTCACTCATTTGGCCAGCGACAGAGGTAGATAGTCATCTGATTTCCAGTCAGATCTTGTGGCCACTAACCTGCCTACAGAAGTAGGTTATTTACAGAGACTTGTTCCTGGGTGACAGGTCGTGACCACAAAAGTGGGTAGCCAACAAACAGCGGAAATCACTATTTTATTTTTAAATGCAGTTCATTTTTGTCCTTCTCTCTCTG
The DNA here is from genome assembly GCF_009829145.1 of Chiroxiphia lanceolata. Lineage (NCBI taxonomy): Eukaryota > Metazoa > Chordata > Aves > Passeriformes > Pipridae > Chiroxiphia > Chiroxiphia lanceolata. The sequence goes on from NC_045671.1 coordinate 72,132,083, forward strand.
CAGAGGTCTATGACCTTTGTGTTCTTGCACTGAGACAGTCTAACAGAGAGGTTTTAAGCAGCCATCAAAGAACCCCACAGAGATCTGTGGATTTTCCAATAGTGCCTGACTATCCATTTAATTCAGTGTACTTGTGAAAGAGAGATAAGCTTTTACTGTTAGTGACACTGACTTCAGGCCTGCTGGCACACATTTTCAAAGCTGTAGCAGAAAAATCCTAGGGTTAAGGGAATGGCAGAATATTGCTAACACAGTATGAGGTGCTGATGGTGGTGAAACTCATTCACTTCACAGAGCAGCTTGAAGATTGCACATTGTCCTTATGGTACAAGAGCTGGCTAGGAAATGGTGCTTGCTGCTGGCACTGCTGATGGTGGGATGTCCATCAGCATCACTATTCTTGCTCTCACAAAGCAGATGGAGTACTCCAGCTCTGCCTCCTACATGTCTCTGCTGTCCTTAAGAATGGTAATAGTGAACATAACCAACCCTCCAGGTGGGAAACTGCCAGTGACTTGAGCAGAAATGAGCCTCCTCATTCCTAAAACATGGATTAAGGAAACCTTTCACTTCTACACGGGGGTCAGATTTTGCTAGAAAACACCTGAAACCAAGTTACAAGGGAAACAAAAGTTCCTTCAAATGCCAGAGACATTTGAGCAGGACACAGAAGCACAAACACTTAAGGCAGTGAACACGCAGCTTTAACAGCATATTTTCCCTTTGAAGTAAATTGAAAATGATGTTCTTGGTATCAAGTTCATGCTTCAGTAACTATAAGCAAAATTTAGTGGACTGTTAAGAAGTATACATCAACTTTATAAACACATTTTGGTTGAAACCATCTGAGTGGGCCATATCTTTTCCCCTGTGGCACAGATGCACAGCCCTGGACTCCAGCAGAGCTATACTGCAGGTAATACTGCACCTCACCTGTGTGCTTTGTGATTGCCTAATCCCACGAAACCTGGAAAACTGGCACCCACAGAAATATGAGACTTTTCCCAAGTGCATTTCAATTCAGGGTTGTTTACCCAGTGGCTGTAACTGTAGGAATCACCTCATGTTTTATTTAATAATTTACATAGCAAATGAAATCGTTCTGTGAAAACTGTGAGGCTGCAAAAACAAGGCTGTGAACTAGATTCAGCAAAGACGTGCAGAACTGAAGTGCTGCAATGATGTTTAAACACTCGACTCTTGAAAAAGGATCGATAGGTTTATGTTATGTCCTGTGGCTGCTGATGCAGGGTACTGGAAGTCCTTTGTGCCTCAGACTGACAGTGCAAAACCACCCACGTCACAGGGCCACAAAAAAAAGGATTGAGCACTAAAAACATGTGAAATGTCATCCTGCTCCAGGAGGCTGAATCTGGGTCAGGGCTGCCAGAATCTACCAACCTGAATCTCATTCTGAAAAACAGTTCAACCTTGTGCTTCTTGGTGCAATATTGAGATTATTTACAGTACAGAAAGAAATGCAAGAGCTAAGCCTAGGAATAAAACCTGGGAGACCCGAGCTCTGGACCTTGCTCCAGAGGATGTTTCTGTGTATGTATAACTAGATATGTATCTTGTTTCTGTGTCACAAGAGATGTTAACCACAGGACCAGGATATGGAGCTGCCTGGTTCCCTTACCAGTAGACCTCTCTTATGCCCCCGCTTGAATTCCCTCCTTCTCATTCTTGTTCTGGTTTAGATATTAATGTAAAAGGACTTTTGGTAAAGAATATCACTTTTTCTATCCCTGTCAGGCCAATTCCTTGCAAGAGCCAAAACTGGGGCAAAGTGTGTGGGAAAACCATTGCCTGGTAGAGAAAGTACAGCCCTGTGTCTGACCTGGACTTGCTTGTGGGAGGAGCTGCAGCCTGCTCTGACTGTTCTTCAGGTGTATGCAATGGCTGCTGTGCAGACAGCAAGGATGCCTCAGAGAGCCAGGTAGCTCTGTCTGCTCACACATCTCATGAAGCACCCAGGATGTCATCTGAATACAGAACTGTCGGAGGAGCTAATTTCACAGAAGCAGAGCATTTAGTAATTACAAATAATACAGAATTAGTTACATATATTTGCTTCAGAACATGTAAAGGACATGGTCAGGAGGCAAGAAGGAGAGGAGAAATCAGATTTCACTAAAAGGCCTTGCATTTTACAAAGCAGCAAGCAGCCCAGTCATGGGACTCACTGTATTTAATGAGTAGAGTGAGAAAGACCTGTTTAGCGAGACTTTGTGCAGCAGCACTCTCAAATAATTACGCAGTGCCCCTGGCAGCCAGGGAGATGTGTTTTAACATGTACTTTGGCCTCTCTCACACGGCATATTGCTGTGCTTCTGTCTTGACAAGCTTTCCTGCTTTACTGTCTTGGAGACAAACCTGGTGTGTGGTGCAAGCAAGTTCAACCCCAGAGCAGCCATTGCAGCAAGGGATTTGGCATCCGACACTTGAAATGCTTCTTTTCTCAGGCCTGCCCTTGCACAGCCCTGAGCAGGGACTGACTCCTCGGGTCAGCCCAACTGACTTCTCAGATTTTATTGCGAGCTGAAAATCCTCAGCATTTTTTAAGATCAGACTTGAAATAATAAAGACAACCTCAAAACCACCAACCCAACCTGATGTGTGGATTTCCTTCTCCTGACTTCAGGCTTGGAGATTAACTTTTTCCTGGTGATCAGGTTATTGACTAAGACTTTCCACTGTCCTGGATGTACAAACAAACTAGTTATGCTTTTGGAAGACGTAATCAAAGGTTGTCACAGCTGTTGTACAATGACAAATCTTTGCATTTTAGGCATAAATGAAGTAAGTACGTAATAAAATCTCTTATTATATGTAAGACTACAGAAAACCTTTTTATTATGGGAAAGGGTTCCTGTAGTAATGCAATTCTGAGTGCAATCCACATCTGGCAGTGCTTCATGCATTCTCTAGCCTAAAAGGTTTGAATGGTGTGGACATACTTACGGGATAAAATGTAACTATAAGACAGTAGCCATGTCAAGCTGTCTTTCCCGATACATTTGCTGACTTTAGTTTCTGCCAGCTTCATGGCAGTGGCAGTATAATAATATACCTGTAACACAAACCAACCAACCCACCCCAGGCTTCAAAACAGACAGGAAAGAGGATCACTTTGTGTTACTCCCACAGTACTAATAGCTCCTGCTGTGTAAGTAGCAGTGGGGAATTTCTGGGGAATACATGGCTGGCACAAAATTCCATGGTACCCACCTCTCCGAACTGTCTTGTGCTGGGGGGCACATTAGAATAGGAGAGGAGATGAGAGGAGGTATTTCCAGATTCCCAGCTGCACTGCATTACAGGCAACTGGCTCCTGTGAGAATTGGGTATTTCGAAGCATTGAAAGGAAGCATCTGCATGTGACATTTCGAGGCATCCCTCTGGGTTATCCTTAAACCAGAGGGCCCTTTGCAATCCGGAATCCGCTGTGCTGGGAAGAGCTCCAGGTGGTGAGGACTGGCTTCCCTGCAGTTACAGGTCAGACCTGCACTGGCACAGTGCATTCAAAGCTCACCCTGGTGCAGTGGTTCACTTGCCTTATCGCTCACACACTTAAATGCCAAGAGCACAAGCAGGGTAGAATGAGGAGAGCACTGCTCCACCTCACAGATGAAAGGCCATAAACAGAGATGGAGCTGAGTGTGTCCAGGCACTGGAAACGTTGGTGAAAGCACCAGGACCTAGAAAGTGACACAGGAAAGAAGACCACCCATGCGTGAGGTGCCTGCAAACCAGGCTGGAGGTGGATTGCTCTCCCAAGCCCCCCCAGCCAGAACCAGCTGTAAGATGCTGAGTCAGACCACCAAGCCCCGTCCTGCTGCTGTGGCAGCCTCACCACGCTGTGCCCTGCCAAAGCAGGAATGCCACACCAGCCTGCCAGCCGTGGAAAGCCCCACTGCCACAGACCATAAACCAGCACAGCTCCGGGGAAGAAACTGCTGCCCCACGTTCCCTTTTTGCCTGTCTGCAGCAGGAACCTGATCCAGCCTGTGGTGACAGCCACCCCTGTATCAACCTCAGCACAGCAACCCCCACTCCTGCAAGACCACCAGGGCAGAGTGAGCTAGAAAAACCACAATGGAAAAGATGCCTAAAGGTTGTGGGAGCCCTGCACTCTTGACACACTCTCCCTGCAGGGAGAAGAGCAGGTTTTCTGTAGTGGTTAACCAAGCTGTAGGCACCGTGTAGGTCTTTCAAAGTCATCGTGATGTTCCATTACTTAAATCTGAACGTTAACATGTGGGGCAAACAAGTTTGCATATGAACAAAATCACACCCTTTCCCTGGCAGCTAAATACTCAAATCTGTGCTCTGCTCATATATAAATATGTATGCCATTGAATCCCTAATGAATGTGTCAAAAACCAGTTAGAACATACGAGATTTTCCAGGGATTTTTTTTCTGCATTATAAGCCTTTAATAAGGGATAATTCAGCACTGAAATCAAGTAAAAGCTTATACTTTTTTGCTTTGACAGTTACAAAATGAGGACATAGAATGGGTACAGACGGCAGGTACACTCCTAGCTCTGAATTCCACTTCTTGCCACCAGAACGTGTTATTAATAACTGTTATCAACATAGATAACCACAGGAAGGACAGCACAAGGTATTACTGCTGTCTTCATGCAACTCAGTCTCCTCTGGGGTGCTCCAGAGTCAGGTGTATACTCCCTTTAGAAAACCAACAACTCGTGACAGTGTGTGTGGGGGTGATGATGATAGATATCCTAGCACAGTAATTAGAAGCTTCAAGAGAGGTAGATCTGCATCAGACCTAGCTAAAATAGTGAGACATATTTTATCCTGAGAGACACAGCTTTGGCTGGGCCAGCCATCCTTGAAGTCACTGTAAGGACTGGGGACTGGCTGGGGCTCCTGGTCTGGACTCTTTGATCTTGGTGGCTCTGTCACATGATAAGCCTATGCATGATTTGTGTCTCCCAAAAATTCCAGCACCTCCTGCAGCTGCTGGTATGGAGGCACAGTGGGTGGTCTCCCCCCTCTCCCCCTCCCTCAGTGGTACCTCAGCAGTGAGGATGCAGCTCAGCACTGTCCCTGAGAGAACCAGGACAAACACTGTCCTTCAATGATAAAAATTCACCTTTGGGGTGGCAGCATCTACCACCCTCCTGGATGCCTTCTGGGAGGTGACCTGGCTGGCAGATCAGCACTGCTGGTGCTTTGCAAAGTATTTTTATGTTCCTGATCCTCACACTCCTCTTACCTTCACAGAGTGTCCTCTGCCACCAGCAACGTTTTCAGCTGGAGTTTCTGTCTTCTCTGGCAATTTTCCCACCCCAGGGGGTCTTGATGGCTGGGGCTGAGCTGAAGCCCTGCCCTGACAGGAGGACAGCAGCAGGGAGAAGGGGAGGAGGAGGGAGTGGAAGGAATGGTCAGGGTCAATGAGACTGCGAGGGAGGACTGCCCTGAGCGGGCACTGAGCAAAAATGTCTGCACATCCTTCCCATTAATGCCCTGAGCCTGCTCTGGGCCCCCTGACCCACTCCTCCAGGATCCCTCTGCCTGCCCTTGCCTCTAGTTCTGGTCCTTCATCTGCAGCAGGATGGGTCCCACCCGGCAAACCCTGCTGCCAAGTGATTTTTGGAGGCCGTGGCCCCTTTTACAGTGATTATGCGGCGCTGCAGCGAAGGCTGCTGAACTTTTCACCTCTTTGGTCACTCATTTTTACAAATCACAGCACCACCACACTTCTGCATATTGCACAACCAGGGACCTGACCAAGGGGCTTGCTTCCAGCACCAGGGAAAATAAAAGGAGAAATCAATATTCTAAAGGTTGAAACAGTCCTCCAAGGCCAGACACTCAGCAGCTGTAAATCAATGCAGCAGCATTCACTACAGAAAAGCTTATGGTAGTTTAGGATGTGGCCTGAAAACAATTCAAATAATAAAATCGCAGCAACAAGATGGAAAAGAATGATTAGATCATCTCCTCCATCCCTCGGGCCTGGGACATCAGGCTACACTGAGTGTTTTGTGCTGTGGTCAGAATAGCTGCAGCTGGTTCAGGCTCTGCCAAGGCCTTCCATTTCTGTTTTCCTAGTGCTTCTTCTTTTACAAATGTATTTCGAGTGAATAATTTATGCTTGGGATATTTAAAGAACAGAAACCTAAATCCTCTCTTTACTGAAATCAAGCAGTGCTAGCCTAGAAGGAAACAGCTGCAATGCCTCATTTCCCACTGCCTCCTCTCTGCTGACCTGCTCGGGACCTTCACCCCAGCCCAGGAAGAGCATCCTCTCCAGGGGAAGCAGTTATTAGAAGAGCAGCGCCGAAATCATTCATAAAGGATCATGTTAAAACAGTTTACTTAACATGTTAGGGGTCCAGGCATGTTACGATATGCTTTGGTTCCTTGTATGTTCTACGACAAAGGTGAAAGACGTGCCACATCCTCAGAAAAAGATCCTGGTAAGTTCACATTATCGATTCCCGCAGCTCCAGCCTTGTCTCTCTTTTGAACACAGATTCCAAATTATGCTGTCTGATGCCATCTGGTGAATCCACAGGGGATAAGTAAACAATACCAAACTGATTTCCCTGTACCAAAGGAACTTGGCTTGCATTCACATTCCCTTGGAGATAAATCATTATTATTCTGATTGCTAAGGCAGATTCCACTAAGAGCAGAAGGAAAGGAAGGGAAGTGATAAAGGGGCCTCCTTTTGCAGCAAGAGTGAAGTGGAGATCATGGAGACAAGGTGCAATAATAAAAGCAACTGACGTGATAGGGATTGCTCTTTTGATGTGCTGGTGAATCATAAGCCTTGATTTAAGCAAATAGGCCTGCATCTCCTCTGCAGATGAGCAAAGAAAGAAAAGTGTGAGTGAAAAATCTACTGATTTTTAATAAGGTAGGCAGTCTGAGGTACATTGTGTTCTCAGCTAAATTGTCACATAGTAAAGAAAAAAAAAACAGAAGAGAGAAACTGGTAAAGTAGGTGCAGTAGACCTAAAAATTTATAAAATGGGGGAGGGGGATTTTATTCAACACATCCTACATTTGAATTATTTCCTTCTGTAATTAGACCTCTGTGACTGATATTTTTCAATCTACCAAAACTGTGCAATAACTTCATAGTGAGGAAGAAATAAGAGAGAGGTTTTGCTCTGCAAAGACATAATAGTTCATGAAAACAGGCATATCCATAGGTGTCCCATCGTGCAGCTGTAAAATTTTCAGAAGGTAACACAGAGCACAAGTACTGGACCACAGTCCTACAATAAGTAATAGGGTCCAAAGGACAAAGAGAAATTAGTTCTTTATATCTTACACATTTTCAGTTGAGACCATGTTTCATTTTTATTCATGCCATGGTTTAAGCCATTAGTGCAGTGCTCAGGGTCGAGGTTCTCTTCCAGAGCCTGTTGCAGACTTCCTGACATCACTTGGCCTGTGCACCTCACTTCCTTGTGTCCATGCCAGTTGCATACCCCTGACAGACCCATCCTCAGCAAGGCCAGCACATTCCAGAAGAGCTCTGCACACGTGACAGACCCCATGTAGGATACATCCCAACATCACCGTCCTTGCTCCCAGCGTGTGCCAGAGCACCTCTTCAGGATGGCTGCCCAAAGCAGCAGATGACAGATTGCTGCTCAGCACAGTGGTCTGCTGTCAGAAGGAGAAGGGTTGTCAGGAATGTCCTACTTAGGGGATGAAAAATGCACCGTCTATAGACGCAGGGACTATGTGAGTCATTACAACAGATGAAGAAGGAAACAGAAATGATGTCCCTCAAACTTATTGCCATATCACGGGGAACAAAGAGGACAAAATAAAAACTAAAAAAAAACCCAACCAACCAAACGAACAAAAAAAAAGGTACAACGGACTTTGGGGACCAGGCAAACATCTACAGGATGCTTCTGGGGAGAAAGGACAACTGGCATCATCCTCAAGGGCAAACTCCAATTCGTTGTGGGGACAGTGAGTAAACCGTTGGGAAAGGGGTATTTCCTCACTGTACAAAAAGAAAACACTCAGAATGCAGTACTTTTTCAGCTAACCTAGCGGATAATTGTATAACATGAAGGAGAGAAAAGAGAGCACTTGCAGGCAGGAATGAAGAATAGCTCATAGAGGACAGCAGGGCCAGCATCCAGGGGTGACTGAGAAAGGCAGATGTGCTAAATCACCCAGGCTGCAGAAACCAGGGAAAGAAAAAGGACTCTCAGCCTTCTCTCCAGCATGTCAGGTTGAGGCAGAGAAGAAATTGGTGAAGACAGACAGGGTGACAGAGCTCCCACCTGGGAAAGGGATGGGGAAGAGAGGCTGGGATCGGGCTCCCATGGGGAGCTGCTGCAGGCAGGGTTTTGGCAGCCTGTCCAGGCAGGTCCTTCGAAGGGAGAGGAGAGTTTATCTGTTTCACTCTGGTTTTTGTTTGTTTTTAAACACCAACAGTATTTACCAGCGATTATATTCATGTTTGCACTCATTAGGAGCAGTTAACACGGTATCTTTGCCGTGGATTCCTGCCCCTTCGGCACAGCAGAAACTTCCTCAGCCGTAGGGTGTTTGGTTTGCACAATTCGTTTTAGGAAATCTCCCTGGATTTCCCCAGCTTTTGTACACATATTGTTTTATTGGTGGTTGCCTCCCCACTTCAAACCCCTCTTTGCTTTTGATACGTTCTCGTGGCTCTGCTCCATAACACTCAAAGGCCAGCTGGGAAACAAAAGGAACCCTCTGAGATCAGAAAGCTTCCAGCTAACCTGTGACCCAGACCTTCGTGTGACCCAGACCTTCGAGAGGGTTACCTTGAGAAAAAAAAATTGCTTCTGAATATTTTTAAGGAGAATGAAGTGTTAAGGATGTAACTTACATATATATGTATAAATATCTTTTCTTTTCCTCGCGTGTTGACAGCCTTATTTTTGTTACAGCTCCTCCAAGTAGAAGAACCCATGTGTCAGCTGGGTGTGATTAACTTTAGGCTCTGGGCATCACCATGACCTGCTAACACCTTCTAAAGCATAACTATCCATGGTAATTCTTGTGGATTCACCTATGATTATCTGTTAGGTCATATTTTCTATTTTAATTTTAGTTAAAACACAATCGATATTGAGTCGACATGTTTTGTAGTGCAATGCTTCACCACCCCTCCTCCCCGACATGGCACTTACACACTTAGGGAGGCTTTCCAGTTAATTCCTCCAAAAAGAGAATGAGCAAGGCAGAGCCATGCTTCTGCCAAGGCTTTTGTCGGCGCGGTCGGTCTGGCTGCACAACAGAGGCAAGCAGCGAGCCACTCTGCAAAAATAAATTAGAGGCAAGCACGGCTTAAACGCAGAAGTGGCTTCTCCCCTCCCCTGTCCCTCGCCCTCCCGCCGGCTCCCGGGGTCGGGATGTGCACGGTGAGCGGGCAGAGGAAACAGGGAAGCTTTCCCCGGCCTGCCCGGGGCCTGCAGGCATGGATGGAGATATCCCATCCTCCACTGCAACGTGCTCGAGGAGTTCGGGCTGTACCTGAGAATTCCTAATCTCAAGGGAAAGAATTTGTTGCAGAATATGCATAACCATTAACCTAAAGGGCCAGGGCAAACTGCCTCTTCACATGCAAGCAGGCAGGTAACACAAGCTCCAGGTACATGCCAATGCCCTCCTACAGGGAGGACAGTATCACTGCTATCAGCCTCTCCTTTTTTATAGCTGTAGGTTAAGCCCTGATACTCACACAAGCCTTACCCATCCATCGGATCCCTTACAGCACTGTTGTCTAGTCTAAAAGCTTCATTAAAATTCAGATTCCCAGTTCTACCTGATTATTCCAGCAGCGATCTGCAGGAGGTCTGCCAAGACCCCGGGCAGGTGGCAATCCCTGTCACAGGCGATTGTGATTTCCAAGCTTCCTTTTTGGAAAGCGGCCAAGACCAGCACCAGAAGCACCCGAATTCAGAAAAGAGCAAATATAACAAGAGATATTTGATGGGGGCAGTGGGGTGGGGAAGCAGAAGTGCCAACATTCAAACAATGCAGAAGCTCACAAAAGCAATTCCGAGGGGTTCTCTGGCCAATCCACACACTGGAAGTGCCACGGATCTCATCTGTCCTTGCAGCTTCACCAGGCTAACAGTGCATCTCCATGGAACTTCAAAGTTCTGGTGTTGAACAGAAAGGTTACAAAAAGAAACTCCTCCAAACTCCAAGTGGTATACTTTTTAAATGGTAGGAAAAGCTACTTTTTTTGCCACATTTTTCCTTCATGAAAATGGCAAAGCCAAGAGAGTATTTTCTGCATGCTGCACTGCCTCCTTCTTTAACAGTCTAAGCTTCACGTAGAAACCATTTTCCTTCCCTGTAACTGAATCTAGACTCATTAAGGATGCAATAAATTAAAAATACAATTATTTATTAATGAATGATCATATTTATTCATAAGAAACACAGTTATGGACATCCTCTGAAAGGGTTAAAGTGCTTTTTTGGCTGCTTACCACTTACTATCAATTTGCATAGTTAACCCAGTGGGGACTGAGGAGTCAGGCTGGGAGCTGCTGCATGTTTGCAGTGTACATCTAAGATGGAAACCTGACACTGTATAAAGTAAATGAAGATGGAGTAATGCAGACTGTTTATTTTAAGTGAGGACTTTATCCCATTTGACCAAAAAGGATCAAGAATGTTTATAAATAAACTATTGAGAACAAATGTTTTTAGACTCCACCATAACAGGCTAGCAATAAACAGACATGTCTGTAATGTTAGTTCTAGTTCAAGCAGTAACTGTACACACATGCATGCTGAGGAAAATCAAATTACACCAAAACACTTTGCACAGGGACAAGTCATTCTTACCATTTTATTATGCTGCACAAAGAGTAAGTAATATCATAATGCAATTGCTTTCTACAGAACCTGATCAAACATCATTTCCCCCAATTTATCATTGTGCTGGCTCATACCAATAAGTTCCCAAAGGAGCAGCTTAGTTAGCAGCAGGCATCGATTTCTGAGCTCAGACTGCATCTTCCTACTATTACATTTTACTTGAGAAATGAAAATGTTTCTGAAAACTGGCAGTGGGGCAGCACACTGTCTTCCTGGGAAGGGAACATAATAAGGCATTTACTGCTGTCAGCACCAATTCCATTTACAAGGTTGTAGTGCATGGGAAACTTTTCTGCATTACTAATGAACAACAGCTTCTGAAAGATGGGAAATTAATTTGATAAGAAGCCACCCAAACCCTTGCAGAGCAGGATAAAGGCATCCAGGAATGCATAAACAGGATGGCTGAGTCGGCAGGGTGAAGCAGAAGGGCTGTCAGAGCAACACAGTCTCACATGAACAGATTTTTGACTTTCTGAGAAGCTCCTCGTGGAGCAGCTTCCCCGGGCCCTGAATGCCACAACATCAGCAGGGCACTGATTTCACACCCAGCTTCACCTTCTGGCCTTCACTGTATGGCCCTGCTCACATCCCTAGAGCAGTAGTAAGTCTGACAAGAGCCAGGAAGGTACTGAGAGTTTCAGACCTCCCTAATTAACTCCTTAGTCATCACAGCCCTTGATCTTTCCAGTATGGCCTGTCTTCCTTGTACTAATCCATGAAATCAAGAGAAGTGCTGACAAAAGTATAATTACTTGGGCTGTTGTTTTATGATACCGAGCATTTGGTGGCAATACAGCCTGAAGGTGTTCCTGTTCCCCTCCCCTGCCCAGTTCTTGCTACTGGTGGGGAGACCACTCCAGCAGCCTTGCTGCAAGTTGCTTGAAGAAATGTCCCAGCTTTAAAAAACTCTAAAGCTGCAAAAAAACAGGCACCACACCTAGGACAGATCCGTGGGAGAGAGTGGGAATGAACAGCTGATTTCAGGGGAGAGACCCAGGAGGTGCCTCAAGCTTGGATCATCACCAAACACTTGGTAGCCTTATACACATGAATGTTCAGGGAGGTTTCTCCTCTGAGAGGAACTCACTGTATTTTATATGCAAGGAGACAGCCATGGCTAGCAATTAAACTGCTATCTAGTGTGATGATATTTCCATTAGGTAAGATGCGTTTCCATCTGGGTCCAGTGAGTGACCAAGTGCTTGTGATAGCTTCATGCCTAGAGCGTTATCAGTGCTCCTTCCTTTTTATCCTGCACTCCTAAGTCTGATTGGTGCTTTTATCTCTGAGGTTAGAGACAAACTTATTGTTCTTTCCTCCTAATACCATTAAAACCTTGTCATTTTGGCTTTGTGAGACACTTTATTTAATCAGAAAGGAAAATAGGGGATTTTATTTCTACAAAGACTAGCAGAAGGCAAGAGCTGGTATTACTGAGCTTTGAGAACAGTTGCTATCAGGAAAATTGCTCTCCAACTGGAGGCTGAGGGCACTGACCACGGCGAGCTGAACTGCGACATGTAATTTCATTTCTCTGGCTTAGCTAAGCTGCCTAAGCTTTATTGCTGCCTTCAGCAACAGGGCACGTGGGCTCACAGTGCTGCAGAAGGATGTGAAAGGCTTTAAGGTTGCTAAATTTTCTTGAGTGCCTAAAAAGTGTCCAACTGGTCATTAGCTGGTCACCTCTCGGTTTAAACAGATCACCCACTGCTGATATCCTGAAAACACACTGGTTAGCACTTAAGGCAGCACCGCCTTCAGATCAGCTCTTGCAGAATTACCACGCACGCACGTAGGAAATCTGTTTGATTCCCACGTGTGTTTGGTTTTCAGACTTACAGGCTCCACAGTGGGGAAGGGGGAAAACCCAACAATCAAACCATCGTTCTTTCTTTTGAGATCTGGGCTGCATTATTTTACTGTATGCAGCCCTTTGTTGTTCATGAGGCTATATATACCCGTGCAGCATTTTCTTCTCCTTCCTGGCCCTTTGAAAGCAGGAGAGTAAGATGAGCAACAATCTTGCATGGTGGGTATGTATATCTGTCTGTAAACATTTATACGCGACTTTCATGTCTGTGAGTTGTGCTGGCCAGATAGTCATGAAAACTTGACAGCCTCTCCTTCAAAGCAGAACTGTGAGAAGCAATTACATGCACTTTGAATACCAGCCGGACAAGCTTCCCACACCATAAAACACCGTGTTTGATTTTGAACTTGGAGGGCAGAGTCGCATCCTGCCGTCTTTACTCTGCCTTCAAATAAGATCACCTGTGCTGTGCTCCAGGAAAAAAGAAAAAAAAAGAAATTATACTCGTTACTTGCACTAGCTGTAGGAAACCCTGGCTGAAATTCACTGAGCTCCTTGATACGCAAGGTGAGACTGAATGTTCAATCATCTTTAATCCTTAAATCCTACAAACAGAAGGAGGGAAGTGCCCAGCTCCCCGTGATACGAGCTGTTCTGTTATCTGTGGCACAAGCCCTAGTACATAAGGCTCTAGGCTTCCTAAACTGCCTCATAAAATCCTGCTTTTATCACGGGTGCTGGTACTGGGTGTAACTAAACCAGCATGGAGTGTGGTTTAACAACATGTATGAACAAGACCTAGCAATGCAAATCACAGTTCCTGCAACTCCTTTTGAGCTGTTCTTAGAACAGGGAAGAGCGATATACAATAAAGGGTGAAGAATCATTGGTTTTCCCCTTTTTGAGCTTTTACTTCTCGTTAATTAATTCGTACTGTGAATTAGTTCTGGTTGGTGGATACATTTAGGTGTTTTGTGAATCTGAGAGCATGTCCTACCTCCATTCAGATTATGAAACAAGCACAACAAACACCTCTATTGACTGGGTATCTGTATTGCATTTGGTCATTTGGGAAATCTGTCCCCATAAAGGTCAAATGGATGTCTGAGGACAGGAGGAAGGTGGGAGTGTAGAGGCCCATATACTGCACAAGGGTTGTCAGGGGACAGGAGTTGTGGGCAGGCTCTTTTGGCCCCCTTGCCAATCTGCTACTCCACACATTAGTGACAACAATGTGTTAACTTTTTTTCTAAATCAAGGAATATACCTGACATCAGTCAGTTTCAAATTATCACTAATAAGCACTCCAAAACAACCTTAAAGTCTTCACAAACTGCTTGCTTACTGTAAGCCAGTCAGCCAGGCTCACTGCAGAACACAGGAAAAACTTCTTGTGTGATTTATCTAATTTCCTTAGTCTGAAACATCAAAAAGAGTGTTCATTATGTGGACAAAAATACTTTTCTGATTTATCAGGATTCTAATACATGTTTTTAAATTGCTATTTCTCTTTTTCCCTAAACATAATTCTAGCTAGCTCTTAGAAGACCAATCCTTGCTGAAGTGCCTGTTGTACCTGGTTGCCATAAAGTGGCTGGAAAAATGTCCGGGAATTACCAGTAACACCCAGAATGTCACAGAAGAGGAACTGGAAAAATTAAGGAAAAAAACTGTAGACATTCTAAATAATGGCATTCTCCCATGTCATTTCCTTCTGTGTGAGAGCTCTGTGAAAAAGGCTGCTCTTGCAGGGATTTTCACAAATCGTGCTGAGAAGGGAGGTGTCACCCAGGAGGAATATGTTGTCCTCTACATCTGTAATTTTTGCCAGAGATGAAGCAATGTGCACTGAAACTTTGCTCCTCAGTATCAGGTCAGGATTTTGCTCAACTTGCTCTGGTGCTGAGGTGAGCTGGCAGCACAGCTGGGAAAAGGGGAGAGGGGCCGTGACACTCTAAAACTGTGGGAAAAGCGGAGAGGGGTGATGACACCGAGGGGCAGATGGGTCCCCCCTGTACCCACAAGACTCAGCATGGCAGGGTCAGGTTGTCTTGCTCCATCCCCTGATCACATTTGGTTGATGATCAGAGAGCTGGCAACAGATGAGGCCACCCTACAGAAATTGTTGGCCAGACTAAGGTTTGAAGATCATGAAGGGGAAGATCTTGCACTTCCAAAGAGATGAGAAAACCCCACTATAAGGCCCAGCCTTGTGTAAATTATGCTATTCATCTTCTCCATTTAATTGAAAACCAAGTAATTGTCAAAATTACACAAGGACACAAGACAACAATGCCTCACAACTTGGACATGGCATTAATAGGCTTAAAATCCCTCAGAACAGCAGTTGGTTATCTCATTTTTAAGTGTGTTAAATAATTATGCTGCATGAAACTTTAAGGATGCATGGTACAAATGGATATTGTGCCACTAGTCCACTGCACTGAGGCTGGAGATAATGTGGCTTCTCAGCTTGGCCTACTGTACCACAGGAACCCTTTTCCTGAGCTCCTACCACTGGTAATTTGCTGCACAGATGGGCAATCCGAGCCTGCTTTTTGGATGTGTATTTAGTCTCTGGAAGATCTATCACTTAGCGTTTGTGAAAGTATCTGTTACTCCTGCAAAAATAGCAGGCAACTTCACATGTTTGGATCTGGGCCTGGCTTACTTTTTTTCTTTGCTTCACACAGAGACTCATGAGTGGTTCTTCTGATGCTGTTTGCTTTTTCGATGTTACCTACTATCTAATAATTCCTTACTGCCAGACCTCCTAGGCTGCTATGCATGAAATGATTTCCAAGTGACTGACTCACAGACAAACAAATGAGGTTGGGCTCTGCACCAGGTAAGGGAGCAGCAGCCAGGGAGCCTGGTGTTGTGCATGCCTGAGCCTCAAAACAATGGGATTTCACGTGGAAAGAAGGCAGCAGGATCTGTATGAAGTGCGGGCAGTGAATGGAAGGGACTGATATGATACTGATCCCTAAAATCAATTCAACTGTCTTTGACTGAGCTATTTGTTCAGCTGCAAGGTCAGAGAAAAAGTGGGCATGGAAAGCAATAAATACCATTTTCTTACCCTTTGTTGAAGGATCATGTACTTTTTTCCAATAAAGGAGTGCACACAATAGATACAGACTGAATACACAGCGCAAGCAGACTGCCAGTGACTCTCAAAAGCATTGCTTTAAAATGTCTGCCCCTAGGCATATCACACAATGAATCCCAGAAGCTGGAAACTCCAGGCCTGCCCTAACACTGAAGACAGATATAATAACCAGAAACAACAGGCCTTGAAAGCAACTCCAAAACCCTAGGAAGCCTGGGAGTGAATTTTCCTTATTGCTTCTAATTACAGAATATTTCTTATCTTTCCCTTTATCACAGTGCAAAAACATTTTAAATGTGCGAAACACATAAATAACAGGTCCAGCTGAGTCATTACATTTTTCTAATGTTTTCTCGCTGATCTTTTTTTCTTTACCTTTTTTTTTTTTTTTTTTTTTTTTTTTACTTTATCTTGGATATTTTTTACTGAAGATGCATGCTTTCTACTTGACTTTTCGTTCCCTATTTTGATTCCTGCAACCAAAGCAAAGAACAGTGGCAGCTGTTTGGGTAACAAATCACTTAAATGCCATATAAGAAAACACAGAACTAACAGAGTTTAACTAACAGTCTCGCCAGCCTCAGCACAGGTATATTAGTTACCGTGGCCCAGTTTTTACCTAATTTATAAAAATTTTAACTAACTCCATAATTTTAAGAACAAAATCAGTATTTAATCATGGTAACCGAAACTCTTTCCTTGTAAATTGTTTTTATGATAAGCAATGGAGAACTTTTGGGATTATATTAAAAAAAAAAAATCCCAACTTGCTCTACAATAAAACTTTTGCTTCCTCTTCTTCCAAGACTTCTTTTTTTTATTTCTCTGTGTTGTCCAGCAGTTCTGCAGAAACAGGAACAAAGAACTTCTAATGTTTTAGACAGATAAAATAGCCCAACAGCCAAACCACTCAACACATTAAATGCATAATGTCTTTTCATTTGTTCCCTTTCTGGGGGTACAGCAAGATAAAGATGTGAATTTCCATATTGTGCACCTCTACTCACTTAGATTGTTACACAAGTCTTAGAAAAACTATAAAATGTTCCCAATTTCTGCACACCTAAAATGATCTTTTCTGTCTTTGTGAGCCTCTTGTCAAAGGCTATCCCTGGTCCCTTCCATCCTATGTTTTATTTTTCACTCTGTTATTCTCTGGAACAGAGCACTGTGTTCCCAAGAGGGTCTTGATAGCTGCAAATTGCTCACATCAGCTTAGAAAAACCCATCCTTTCCTGTACTCTACATCCTTTTATTTAATTTACAATAATGAGGCAATAGGATCCTTTGCTTTTGTTCTCCATATGAAGTAACAGAAGGAGCAGGAGGAGCAACCAGTGGAAAGGCAAACCTTACTGCAGAGCAGGAAAGCAATGTCCCTGTGACATCACATTGGGAAATCAAGACCTGGTTTGGCTTCAGCCAAAGGGGTGGCTATTAGATTAACTTGGTACCTTAGTTCAAGAAGAAAGTTACATCAGGCTTTTGCATTCTTTGTGAGTAAGAAGGACAAAGGATGCCAGCAGAAAAAAAAAACCCAAACCAAAAAAACAACAAACAAACAAACAAAAACCCAAACCAAACCAACCAAACAAACAAACAGAAAAAAAAAAAAAAAGAGCATACAAGGAGAAGAAAGGAGTCTGCTTTCACTTTTTATTCACAGTATTCCATTGCTGACTTCTCCTTTTGCAGGCTCATGGTTATGTGAGGGTTGACAGGAACCAACTGCCTTGTGCATTACTTGAGAGACATGACCAGTACAAGAACAGGACAACTATGAGACGCATGTTTTAACATTAAGATTATCTTCTTATCAAAGTCCAAACTTGGAGTCTACAGGTTTTACCTGTGTAATCCAGCAGAAGTTACAGGCATTGGTACAAGCCAAAGAATCCCACCAGTCTTGTGATTCTCTCCAGGTAAACTGGTGTGTATGGAAATAAATTGGATTAAAACAATATGCTGAATGATAGAAAGGCAAACTCTTTGCTCACTACCTAAAGGAGTCAGGTTTGTGGCTGCTATCTTTTACAACCAGGAAAATCCCTTATAATTCCATTCCTTAACTTGTATTTGTGAAGTGTGATATGAAGTCATTAGTCCATAAAAACAAGCATGAAAAATGAGAAAATGCCATAAAGTATTGTAATAGTGCAGGCAATAAAAATGTAGGGTTCATAGAGGAAAACTGCAAGCTTAGTATAAAGTTTATAAATGTCTCAATTCGTTACTGTCAAACCCTACATTTGCTTTTCTTGTGTTAATAACAGCACACCTTTTTTACCTCTCTGGTTTCATATTTATTCATGAATAGCACAGTTACCCCACATCAATAGCTTGAGATTGATATAATAGATGAGAAAAACACGTAATCAGAAATAATTCCTGTCACTGGTGATGACTCCATTAAAAAATTTCATTAATTTGATCTTTTTGGAAATGGAATTGCATTTTCAAAAAAGATGAAAAATGATATATTGAGTTTTACTTTTTCATCACTATATTCTTAATGTACTACATTATTGATGTTGCCTCATTGACCTTGTCCCTTGAGGCAGGCACTGCTGACACCTTTTTTATTATTTTTCTCATTAATAAACATGTTGTGCCTCCTTCACTAGCCGATGCACTTCTTCCACCATGTAAAGTGGATAAAGTGTCTTTTATCATTCATTTATTATTCATTGACTGTTGATCCTGAGTCTTTCCATGCCAGCTTCCTACGAAAAGACCAACTGAGTGGTTAGTTTCATAATTTTGTACCTATGCACATAACTTAGCTGTTTGAGTAAGAATTACAGGCTGCATGTTTGGACACCAATAAGTGAAAACTATTAACACAAAATATTTGGGTTTTAAATAATAAAATTAACTTAATAATTAATTTAATGATATCTCATTTTAAAATACAAATGCTTATACAGTACCAGAATAAGGGGAATCCCTACCACTTTTGCCATCCTTCCCTAAATTCACTGTGTGTCCCTTTAGCAAACTTTTTAACAGGCTTTGCAGTGAGATTTAACAGACTGGACTATAGACAACGGCATGGGTGAGAAAATAACCTGCAGTGTAGTTCCCAGATGAGGAAATAAAAGGAGAACACTCTCTGTGACCTTTACAGCATTCTTAGCCACTAGATCCACCAAAAGTGGAGAAAAAGACCTTCTTGTGCCACGTCATCCAGCCATGCACTTCCTCTGCACTACATCATCTGAATGCAGATGTCTGTGCAGCACTGACTTAGCTCCATCTTCTTCTGTCTTAGACACACAAACAGACACATAGCAAATAAAGGAACAGTTTTAAAATCTCAGAGTGTATCCTCTACATAATTGCTACGTTTATCCGTAATGATATAGGAAGCGTTCAGTCCCCAAAAAAACCCCAAAACCCCAAGCTTAGGAGATAACACCCCTTGACTATTATAATTTAGTTTCATTGCCTCTGTAATTACAAAAGTGAAGGCAATGCATTTTCTCTGCCTGATGGGGAAGATACAAAAGTAAAAGGTCAAGTCTTTATCTGTCTGTGGTTCTGCCACTGACTTACTGTATAATCTTGCACAAATCACTTTGAGATGTTGTGTATCAGGTTCCTTGCTAGGATAAAGAGTTAATAGCATCTTCCTACTCGGCAAATAATTTTAGGTCTATGTCAGTTCTAGAGTAGCTTAATAATGTTAATCAACATTAATTTACTGGACAGTGCTTTTATTTTTCTGTATTAAGATTTCCAAACCTGTTTTTGTTGTCATGACTGTAAAATGCACTTAAAATCTGCATTTTTATCATGCTATTTTCCCAAGATTGTCAGTGAAAATGATTTTCCTTTCAGGAATGTGTTGTTTTCCTCTAGCGTTGGCTGACGTCAGTCACGACTGATCTGAAAAGTCCTGCCATCGTAGCAATGTAAGAGTTCAGCTTTGAAACTTTGACTTTGTTCAGAATTGTTGTCGCACTCATTCAACCCAACTATTTATTCTTTTATCCTCACATCCATTCATTCTCTCACGAGCTCTGCTACTGACCTATTCACTGCATTATATATTGGCTTGCAAACCTTCAGGCACGTTGACTGCCCTTTTCACTGACTCACTGAAAACCTACCACCTGTTCCCTCACTCACTCTTGGACTGATCTGCCCTCAGACTCAGATCTGGCTTCCAAGCCAGTTTTGGTCTCTCATCCCCTGCTCTCCTGTGGTATCTTCTACCCTTCAGCTTATGTCTTCCTGAGTTTAATTAAGGACTTCAGGTTTAAGAGCACACTCAGTTGTTACAGCTTTCTTAAACCTTTTTCTTGCTTAATTCTTTGGTGTTTTTTTTTTTTGTTTGTTTGTTTTGTTTTTTTCTTCCTGGCACAGATTTGATACAGTTTGCCTAGACTTAAAATACCCACGTGTATATTCAACCCTCAACATGTTGTCTGAATTAGGTATATTATGACTGAGGCAGTCTTTACATATTATTACTTCGCAGAATGCATTATCTGTCCTTTTGAAGATTAGACTTTATTATGCTTACAGTAGAGGTTTTTAAAAGCATGTTTCCTGCATGCTCTTGGAATACTCATTATGGAACTGCTGTGGACATGTATTAATAATTGTTCATTATGTGATCTCACTGCCACAGCATGCCGTATTTGAAAACCGATCATCTTTTTTCAGGAACACAAAATCAGTTGTAATTACTGCAAGGACAAGTGTCTTTAGCCCTACACCACTAGTTCACATACAATCCAGAACAACGTCACAGACCTTTGGAAGCCTCCCAGATTTGTGTCCATCATGCCTTGGAGGCCATTTGTTTTTTAAGTCCTGTGAAAGACACTACTCATAACTGGAAGAGATAGGAATCTTCAGTGGTGCAATTTATCCTACTAGCTGTATGTACCCAGCACCGTTGTTATTATTATAGTGTTTCCTTTTTCTCAATGAGTTCCATTTAGTAACACGTTTGACTTGAAAGCACATCCTGAATGTGACCAAGAATCTGGTATTTGACAAGGTCCAAATATCAATTCCTTGTTTTACCTCTGGCCTTTCAGTCTGCAAGACTCTGCAGGTTTTACTGAGAATGGAGACTGAAAACTACATTATACAAATGAACAATAGAATTCTTAAAGGTCATGAAATCTAACCGGGATACAGACAGAAGAAGTAATGGAAATTTTGTCTTGGTGCTAGCCATTGCTCCAGTTCCTTTGTGCTGCTCTGGGTTTTTGGAACCTTGTGCAGACTGCAGGCTCTCTGGGGAAAACCTGACAAAATCCCTGTGATTTTCCTACTTGGTTCTAAGAACCACCCTAGCCTAGACTTCATAAAACGTGAAAGAGATTAAAAAACCATCTTTGTTTCTTCCTTTGGAATATAATTTCATAGCTGTATCTCTCAGGAGAGGCTTAAAGTCCTGTCCAGGAGGGTTTTGCTAGCATATAGGTGGCTAAAGGATTGGTACCACCGGCAGAATTTTGGGTTTTTTCAACCATGGGGCCAATTCCATGTTATCTAGCCTGCTAGAGTCAGATGGGCTTCATATATCTAGCAAGGGCAAAAGGACTCTAGCCCATAAGTTGTCGGGGCTGATCAGGAGGGCTTTAAACTAGCTTTGAAGGGGGAAGGGGTTGAAACCAGGCTCTCCAGAGATGATCCCGAGTTAAGGGTGAAATCAGCAGCCCAGCTGAAGTGCATGTACACCAATGCACGCAGCATGGGCAACAAACAAGAGGAGCTGGAAGCCACCGTGCAGCAGAAAAGCTCTGATGTAGTCACTGTCACGGAAATGTAGTGGGATGACTCGCATGACTGGAGTGCTACCATGGGTGGCTACAGGCTCTTCAGAAGGGACAGGCAGGGTAGGAGAGGTGGAGGGGTGGCTCTATATATGTTAGAGAGTCTCTTGACTCTGTTGAACTCGAAGTCACTAAAGTTGAGTGCCTGTGGATCAGAACTGGGGGGGAAGGCCAACCAGGCTGACATCCTGGTGGGAGTCTGTTACAGACCACCCAACCAGGATGATGAGGGTGATGAATTATTCTACAAGCTGATGTCTCAAAATCACCAGCCCTTGTTCTCATGGTTGACTTTAACCTGCTGGATGTCTGCTGGGAACTCCACACAGTGGATTAGAGGCAGTCTAGGAGATTCCTGGAGTGTATAGAGGATAATTTCCTGCTCCAGCTGGTAAATGAGCCTACCAGGGGTGGGGCCCTGCTAGACCTGCTGTTCACAAACAGAGAGGGGCTGGTGGGAGATGTGGTGGTCAGTGAATGTCTGGGGCACAGTGACCATGAGAGATTTCTCAATACTCAGGGACGCAAAGAGGGCCATCAATAAAACTTCTACCCTAGACTTTCGCAGGGCAGATTTTGGCCTATTTAGAAGACAGGTTCAGAGGGTACCTTGGGAAACAGCCCTTGGAAACAAAGGGGTCCAGGAGGGATGGATATGCTTCAAGAATCAAGTATTGAATGCACCAGAGCAGGCTGTCCCAGTCTGCTGAAAGGTGAATCAGCAAGGAAGATGGCCAGTCTGAGATTTTAAAGAAAATTATGGGAAAAAAAAGAGAGCTTACTGACTATGGAAAAAAGGAATATAGTTAGGTCATGTAGAAAGAAAATTAGAGAGATAAAGGCACAGTTTGAACTCAGTCAAGCCACTTCTGTCAGGGGTAACAAGAAGTGCTTCTACAAATACATCAATAGCAAAAGGAGGGGCAAGGAAAACCTCCATTCTTTTTTGGGCATGGGGGGGAACATAGCCACCAAAGATGAGGAAAAGGTAGAGGTATTTAACACCTTCTTTGCCTCAGTTTTCAACAGTAACAGGTTGTCCTCAGGACAACTGCCCTCTGGAGCTGGTAGACAGAGACAGGAAGCTGAACAGCCCCCCTGTAATCCAGGAGGGAACAGTTAGTGACCTGCTGAGCCACTTGGACCCTCACAAGTCTATGGGACCAGATGGGATCCACCCCAGGGTAATAAGGGAGCTGGTGGAAGAGCTCTCCAAGCCACTCTCCATCATTTCCCAACAGCCCTGGCTCACTGGGGCGGTCCCAGATGACTGGAAGTTGGTGAACGTCACACCAATCCACAAAAAGGGCCAGAAGGAGGACCCGGGAAACTCCAGGCCCGTCAGCCTGAGCTCAGTGCCTGGCAAGGTTATGGAGCAGATCATCCTCAGTGCAATCACACAGCACCTACAGGATGGACAAGGGGTCAGACCCAGCCAGCACGGGTTTAGGAAGGGCAGGTCCTGTCTGACCAACCTGATCTCCTTTTATGACCAGGTGACCCCCCTGGTGGGTGAGGGGAAGGCTGTGGATGTGTCTGTCTGGACTTCAGCAAAGCCTTTGGCACCATCTCCCACAGCATTCTCCTGGAAAAGCTGCAGCCAGGCTTGGACAGGGGCACTCTGGGCTGGGTTAGGAACTGGCTGGAGGGCCGGGCCCAGAGAGAGGTGGGGAATGGAGCTGCATCCAGCTGGGATCCGGTCACTAGTGATGTCCCCAGGGATCAGTGTTGGGCCCAGTCCTGTTTAATATCTTTACTGATGATCTGGATGAGGGGATTGAGTCCATCATCAGCAAATTTGCAGATGGCACCAAGCTGGGGGGGAGTCGATCAGCTGGAAGGCAGGAGGGCTCTGCAGAGGGACCTGGACAGGCTGGATCCATGGGCTGATTCCAACGGGATGAGGTTCAACCAGGCCAAGGGCCGGGTCCTGCATTCTGGTCATAACAACCCCCTGCAGCCCCACGAGCTGGGACAGAGTGGCTGGAGAGCAGCCAGGCAGGAAGGGAGCTGGGAGTGGGGATGGACAGGAAGCTGAACAGGAGCCAGAGTGTGCCCAGGTGGCCAAGAAGGCCAATGGATCCTGGCCTGGATCAGGAACAGTGTGGCCAACAGGTCCAAGGAAGTGATTCTTGCCCTGGACTCAGCACTGGTGAGGCCACCCCTGGAGTGCTGTGTCCAGTTCTGGGCCCTCAGCTCAGGAAGGACATTGAGGGGCTGGAGCAGGTCCAGAGGAGAGCAACGAGGCTGGGGAAGGGACTGGAGCACAAGTGCTGTGAGGAGAGGCTGAGGGAGCTGGGGCTGTTCAGCCTGGAGAAGAGGAGGCTCAGGGGAGACCTCCTCACTCTCTGCAACTCCCTGACAGGAGGGGGGAGCCAGGTGGGAGTTGGTCTCTTCTCCCAGGAACCATCAGTAGGACAAGAGTAGGACAAGAGGGTCCTACCAGCAGTAGGACCTCCCCTTAAACTGTGCCAGGGGAGGTTTAGGTTGGACATTAGGAGAAATTTTTTACAGAGAGAGTGATCAGACATTGGAATGGGCTGCCCAGAGAGGGGGTGGAGTCACCGTCCCTGGAGGTTTTTAAGATAAGACTGGATGTGGCATCAGTGCCATGGGCTGGGAACCACAGTGGGGTTGGATCAAGGGTTGGACTTGATGATCTCAGAGGTCTTTTCCAAGCCAGCTGATTCTATGATTCTGTACTAATATCAGCAGCCAGTCCCAAAGGAGATTGAGTTGATTCTTCTGATAGTATAAATTACAGCAGTTGCCCAAATAAAATATGATAAGGATTTTTTTATCTTCCCACCGTATTTGCACTATGGATTTTCTGGCATGGGTTCAACATTTGATCCTTTTTTATGCTGTCCTGTTAAGACCCAGGCAAATCATCAGAAGTGGTTATCCCCCTTCCTGGCAGGCCCTGGCCCTCAGTCCCTCCTGCTTCCTGTTCCTATTGCCTCCCAGAGCTGGGTATGACTACCTTTTTCTCCATGCTTCATATCCGATGTTTTGATGGTAAACGAATGTACTTGATGTTAACACTGCAATGGACACCCGTGGCCCAGTGTTAAGCTGGCCTAAGTCAAATGACCATTTTGAAAATGTTATGAAGTGAAGGGGATTCCGCAATGTTTTCCACACAATAAACTGTTCATTGGCTCTGCTAATACCCTCCTTCAAATCGCACTGTTTCAAAGACCCTGAAATATCAAAGTGGCCAGGTCTTGCCTTGCATCTAAACTTTCTTCATGTGGCGTTACCGCTATGACTCCACGTCCTTAAAAGGTTCCATTTCCTCAGTAATTTCTTCTTGACAGTATTTCTTATCTACAGCTAATGTGAATTATGGGTATTAGAAATTGACTGTCATGTTATTGTAACACTACATACACACTGCGTAATGCTGGCATTAAAAGGTCAGCCAGTAAAGCAAATGCCAATAAACAAACAATATTTTGTTCAGTCTTGCTTAAATGACTCCTGCTAACCAAGCTATATCAATCCTATGACAGTGGGTATCACCTGTTCCACAGTAATAAAAAGAAAAGCCCAGTCACCCATGTGTTGGTTCATGTCATTCATCACAACAGTCACACCAGGCGTGCACGGACACGATGGTAATCAATAACTCATCTGTGACTCAGCAGAAGGATCCCGGGTGAGACCTGTGCAGACACTGATCTATTTTCTTTGCCCCTTTAACACCGCCGAGCAGGCACCTAGGCGAGCCTGTCTTTAAGGTGCAGTAATTCTAGCACCGTCTGCTTTCGATGCGAGCTATTCGCATTCCCACGGCGCCGAGAGGCTGCATCCCAGGTGCGGTTTGCTCTGTGGTCTGCGGGCGAGCGGATCCATCCTGCCCGAGACGGGGAGGGGAACGCTCCTCCGAGAGGAGCAGGGGAATGCGACAAGTGTCACCGGGTGCGAGGAGGCGCGGCGGCTCCTGCTCGGCCCGGGGCGCTGCGGGACAGAGCACCCGCTCCCGGCAGGGGCGCGGCGGCTCCCGAGCCCCGGCGGTTCCCGAGCCCCGCAGCCCCGGGAGGCGCCGTGCGGGGGGATGCCAGAGCGCGCCGCTGCCCCCGGGCCGGCCCGCGGGGCCGCCGCCGTTAACGGGCGCAGGGAGAGCAGGGCAGGGCAGGGAGGGCAGAGCAGGGCAGGGCAGGGAGGGCAGGGCAGGGCAGGGCAGGGCAGCACCAAGGCGAAGGCGGTGCAGCCCCCCGGCCGGACCCCCGGCAGCGAGGGCCGGGCCCGCCCCCCGCGCCGCTCGGCCGCCATACTGCGGGGCAACCCAAACTTGTTACACGCGGGCACCAACTCCTCCCGCTCCCGCTGCTCCTCCTCCCGCCGCCGCCGCCCTGCCCCTCCGGCGCGGGGAGGAGGGGGCTGCGCCGGCCCGGCCCCAGCCGCGGAGAAGGCGCCGAGGCGGGCGAGGGCCGTGCGAGGGCACCGCCGCAGCCCCCCGCAGGTAGGAGCGCCCGGCGGGGCGGGCCGAGCGCCGGCCCGGGGGGAGGAGACGGCGGAGGGGGGCGGGCGGAGGGAGCGGGCGGGCGGCGGCGGCGCCAGAGCGGTGGGCGCTGGGGCAGCGTCTGGCAGTGCCCGCCGTGCCTGCGCCCTTCTCCGAGGTCGGTGCGGGGCTGGGGGGCCCGGGCGGGCGGTGCCGCCGCACCTGCGGAGCGCGGGCGGGGGTCGTGGCGGGGTGCGGGCGGGGGGCGCCGGGCGCTGGCAGCCCCCACCCGCGGCGCGGCCGCGGCGAGGCGGAGAGGAGGAGCCTCCCGCGGCAGCAAATGAGCGAGGGCTGCCAGGTTTATAAATCTGGTTTTCCTCCCACCTCCCCCGAGTCCCGCTGGCTCCGGCGCCGGCGATCGCCCGTCGCGGCTCGGCCAGGTGCGTGCCTGGGGCGGCCCCGGGGCCACTGCCCGCACCTGCCGCGGGGCCGGGGCGCGCTCGGGGCGGTGCGGACGGAGGCGAGGCGCTTTTCGCGGGGCTGGGAAAGCGGTCGGTTTCCAAGTGCCAGCAGCCCAGGTTGCCGGGAGCGCGTCCGGGCGCTCCGGGGAGGCCGCTGTCTGTGCCGGGAAAGCGCCGCCGCGCCTCTTCTCGGCGGGGAGCAGGACGCCGCGCTGGGCGCTCGCTGCCGGGGAGCCGGCTGCCTGTGTTCTGAAGAACTGTTGTGTGCTGTTTTATTTTTCAGCTGTCAGGAGAGTTTAAATCAGGTCTCCGCGGAGGTGCCCAGTTTGCAAGGTACGGGTGAAGTGAGAGTTTCCTGTCCCCATTTGCCCTTGATCTAATTCTGAGGGGGTGTCTTGGCCGGCTCCCGGAGGTGTGGGCTGTTGGATGATGTTTTCCGCGTATACAAAACTACGCATCGTCGGCATTGAAGGGAGAAGGATTGAGTGGATGAATGCAGCCGTGGTAACTTCATTGTTGCAGCTCCTTTCTGTGACGTGACTGCCTTTAGCAGGGAGGGGAGCAGGAGCTTGCTCCTGCCTTGACGTGGGAGGGGATCTGATGGATCTGCAGGTTGAAGGGCTTTTTGCAGTCTGCTCTTTCATTTAATGCCGAAGCCTTTTCCTGTCTTCATTCATGTCTTTATTATCGTGTACCTCTTGCGGGGAGTTGTTACTTCGGCTGAAAAACGTGAAACATCGCTTTAAAGTCTATGACATCCAAGTATTTCTAGTAGCCTCTGGAAATCAATGTAGTTGTAAAGCCTCTTAAAAAAAAAAAAATTCCTGCTCTAATTATCGGTAGGCTATTGCCTGCTTTGTGCCCATCAGGCTCAGAAATAGCTACTAATCTCATACTCCTTTTTGGATACCTGTATGAAGGTTTTGTTAGAGAACTGTTTAATTACTACTTTTATTAGAAAGAGTGCGAGCTCAGGCGGTTACGCAGGTGCGCCTAAAGGAAGGCGTGCCGTCTGCACGGATGGCAAATGTGGAGGCCGTGCAGGAGGGGGAGTATCGTTTACAAACTGAGTTAGAATGGGGCGTTGTAGGAGAGAGAACCGAGTAGCTCATGGGGGGTGAAACATTCCCTGCTGTGCGGGGAGAAGTGTTGGCACAGTGTGCCGCCTGGGGTGAGCAGGCTGTGTATGGGTGGGTGCTCATAATTCTTTCCTGTAGCTGAGATGGGGTACAGGTGACTTTTCCACTGGAAGCAAACGAGTGGTAAGGGAACGTGTTTCTACGTGTATCTTCTTAAAAGAAAAACAAACAAAGAAAAAAGCTTTGTAAATGTGGTGCTGGATTGACAGATGAAGCCTGGCTTTACTAGGATCTCTTGGCCTGGAGAGGAAGTATTTCACTGTCCCACCCCCCCTCCCCTGAAGCAATTACTTTATGTACTCTTTGTGATGGTCAGGGATTGCTGCAGAATCTGCTGACAAAAGCTGCTTGCGTTCATACCTACTGAAATAGGTCTACAGCTAGCTTTTTAATTCTTTTTTTTTTTTTTTGAAATGAAAGCCATTATAGGGTGGTCACTACTTCCACAGCAAATGAAGCACTTGATGTGAATGGGTCTATTTCAAAACTAGAACACTGATTCATAGGTTTTTATGGACACTGTAAGTAGAGGTGTGCCCACAGACTTCATTTAATATGCTGTGTTAATATACCATCTCTTTGCTGGTATATTATGATTCAGTCCCTTCTCCTCCTGTCCCTGTATAAACCTGATAACCTTTTGTTAACCTGCTCTCATGGGTACAGCAGTACCATGCCAAAATGTTTGCCTTTACACCACAGAGGTCCTGCAAGGAGGGGAGTTGTTCTAGATGCTCTGATGCTTCCCTTGTTGGCCTCTCTCCTGGGCAGCTGAGCTTTAGAGTTACCTGCTTCATGCAGCCTCTTACTGGGGAGGAGCTGGAGAGGATCTATCATCTGCCCAGGGCCACTTGGCTGGAGTTGGAGACTGCACTGTGCTCTCTCTTGGGTGGACTCTCACCCTCTCTGCCAGCTGGCTTGGAGGGGTGTGTGTTGAATGAACATTCTGTTGTTAAAATACATTGTCTTAGATGTTTTCTTACAGTGAAGTCATGTCAAAAGTGACTCCTGGTCTGGCCTGCTAGCATTAGATGTAATGCTTGCATATGCCACCTGGTTTGCAAAAGGTGTTGGATAAGTCAGTAGATAGTTGTGCCATACTCTGATTTTAGGGATGACTTTCCAAAGTGGGACTCTAAATCAATGGAAATAAAATCTTGGAGCATTTCTGTCATAGTTATGCTATTTTGGAACTCTGCCAGTTTTTTTGCTTTAGTTATGGTTTTCTCCAGGGAAAATGGAATCTAAGCCACAGTTGTTGCAATAGGGATTTTGTAGATAATAAGAAAATAAAGTATTTATGCTAAATGTTCAGAGGTGAGGTTTTTTATCCCAGTTTTTGCTGTGCAATGGTAACTTGAAATAATTGCCAAGGTTGACTAACGTTTCTTACAAGCCTTCAGTGCTTTGAAATGTTGGATCTTGTTGGATTCATATTGTGTGATTTAAATAAGTAGAAAAGTAGTTACTGAAGGTACATTACCATGAAAGTGTTTTTCATGAGTGGTTGCTGATCTACTGTGCTACTTAGTAAACTGAGGTTTAATTGACTATAGACATGACTAAGAGAATTTTTCACAATGCTTTAGTTTCAGAAAAAATCATTAAATTTTTTCTGGGTGGCATGTGACAATGAGGTTGGAGATTTTAAGATGACAACAAAAAGAAGCAAAGCAGGTCTTTAACTTCTCTGAGTTATCCATTAGAAGTTCCTCTTTTTTTTTTTTTCTCCCCCACATATGTATATGAATTACTGTGTTGGAAATTTAAAGTGGGAATTCAGATTTTCATTATGACGTTAGTATTAAACACTTTAGGGAGGTTGTTTTTTGTTGTGCCTTGTACTTAGCTGCTGTATGCCATGTTTAGTCAGCTGAAGAAAGGTATGCCCAGTTTAGAAGTTGCATAATAAACAAGGAGGTGGGAAGCGCTTTTGGCTTTTTATTTGATTCTTCTTTCTCTGAAGCTTTCGCTCTCCTTCTGTCTAACTAGTCATTTCTCTGATGATAATAGCAGCCTTTTATAAGGCCTTCTTCATCTGGCTTTGCATAGTCCTGTGCTTGAGTGTCTAGGTAGATAGGTAGAAGAAATGCATTGAAAAGAATGAGAAATGTCCCACTTATGTTACTTGTGTCTCAAGTTTTGGGAAATTGAAATGGCTGTAGAGTTGCTGTACCATGAGGAGCTTGTGAATGCCAAAAGGCTGCTGCTGCAGCTTCTATTTGGAGAGTTAACTCACCTGTGAGTTGATGTAGCTGTGCAGGCTAGGTGTGGAAAGTGTTTTAATTGTTTTCCTTGTGATATGAGGGTTTTGTCTTTGTGTCTTGGATGAATTAGTGAAAGGAACAGAAATGACTTTTTCTTCTACCACAGCTCTTCAGCTACAAAGAGTAGCACTTCATATTTCAGGCTGATCTGTACCATCATCTTGGATGACGGGGAAGTTACAGATCTTGCTATCCAGAACTGGATTAATGAGGTCTTGCATTAATTGTATTCTAGCCAAAAAGCTTTTATGTTCTGTCTTTTATCTGCCTCTAAAATACCAGGAATGCAAAGCGCTGTTTAGCTTTCTAGGGGTGCTGCTGCAGTCTGCCTTCACTATGAGGAAGCTTAGTGCTTGCAGTAGGAAGTGTGTTGTGCTCCGTATCTTTGAAAACGGCATGAATAAATTAGGAAAAACTTCTTTTTGGTACAGTTAGTGGTTTTTTGTTTGTTTTTTTTTTTGTTTGTTTGTTTTAAATAAGGGAGTGGAGGAGAATGAAAGACTTTCTTTTGAATGAGAGGCGTGCATGTTGTTAGTAGTTCTATAACTCTGAGATTTTTGACAAGTAAGTGTTTTAAAGCGCTGAACTGCAGCCTTTACTTCAAGAGAATGTTCTTACATGCCAGTTTTTGTGGCCTGAGAGGGAAACAAAACAGATGGAAAAATAATAAAAACCTGGACTATAGATGTAAGCAGATAAGGAACTTTTCTAAAGATGATAAATAAAGTTAATTGAAGCCCATGTATCAAGTTTAGAATAAGTTTGTTGGTAATCTAAAAGTGGTGTACCCAGTTTCTTGTCTTTGCCTGTTTTTCCACCTATTTCTTTTTCTCTCTGTTCATGTACAGCAGTGAACACATAATCCACCAGGCATTTTCTGCACTGATCCTCTTAAAAAATTAGTATTAGCCTATATATGAGGCAGGCCAAAGAGGATTGAACACTGCTGCAAAATTAGTACCTGTTGGCCTCATTGCAAGGGCAGGCAAGTTCCCTTTCTCTTATGAGGAGCTTGGTTGTGTTTTCTGTGCAGGATTGTGCATGCTGAGCAGATGTGCAGGGGGTGGAGCACGGATGTGGAAGTAACTGGGAAATCATGACTTTGTCAGCGCATCTGATTACTCATCTGGGAGACATGCAAAGCAGGGGAATTTTTAGGGAGATGGGCAATTCTTCTGGGAAAGCAGGCAGAAGAGTAGAAACTTCTGCAGACTTGGTTAGCTCTTTGCTGGCGTGCAGCAGAGACGCCGAAGCTAAAGCAGGTCTGACAGAACCTCAGTGAGGCAGAGTGGGAAGTCTGGTGTTCCTCTGTGCTAGAATAAAATGTGCGGGTCCACACAGATTTGCATGCATTGCAAATGGCAGAGTAGGGGAAAAAAATGCATGAAATGTGATTATGGTTCTTGCTTTCTTCAAGAGTGGTTTTCAAGGGCAGGCTTTAACTGTGTTTCTGCTCAGTTCTCCTCCTTCTCCCAATATAAAGCAGACATTCTTCTTGCCCCAAATAATTGTATATGCTCATTTGCGCTTTATTTTTTTTTTTTTATAAATAATACTGTATGAACATTGTCATTGTACATACAGAGAGATGCATGGAAACATGGAGGCTTTTTGTTTTTATAGAATGTCTTTGTTCTCATTTCCACTGAACGAGATAATGAGTTCAGTTTGTTTGTTCCTGGAAAAACAATGCAGGATGTAGGGAAGAGACCTAGAGATGTGCAAGCCTTTGGATTTGTATTTGAATTCTCCCTCCATGCAATTTGGATGTGTTCTGGAGAGAATGGAGCAATATAGACTTTTTAAAACACAAAGTGCACACTGAATCCGTGTCTTAATTCAGGTAACAAAAGTTGTGCTTGACTTTGTTTAGGTTTGTTGTGGTTAAACTTGTAAATTTGAAATACTTCAAAAGGAGCTGTCTCTTGTATTGCTTAGAGTGGTATAGGCTGGTCAAAGCTTGTGTGAGGACACACTGAATTTAGTAATTTACCTCTGTAGGATGCATTACTTCACATCTTTGGTCATCTTTGCAGGTCATCTCTTGTTATAGCAGGAGAGATAAAACTGGCTGTGCTGTGTGTTGTTTGGGACTGTCATATGCACATGGGTGACACTGGTTTGTTTGCTGGAGTAACACTGTCTAGTGAGAATGTATGTCAGTATGATATTTTACAGATACCCTTCTCTGTGCTTTTACATCATCTCATAATGCTC
Organism: Chiroxiphia lanceolata; assembly: GCF_009829145.1. Taxonomy (NCBI): domain Eukaryota; kingdom Metazoa; phylum Chordata; class Aves; order Passeriformes; family Pipridae; genus Chiroxiphia; species Chiroxiphia lanceolata. The sequence continues at coordinate 72,164,212 of NC_045671.1, forward strand.
GAAATTCGTTCAGAAGACATTTATTAAATCCCATTTAAGGAATGAAATCCCAGTTAATGCAAGCAGAACACGTGGCTGTTCAGTGAAACCATATGAGATTCCTCTTGCTTGCCTGAGGATGTAAGGAAGACAGAGTTTGTGGAAAGAGGCTGTACTGATCATTTGATCAAATATAATGGCAGGCTTTGGGACAATCCATATTCTCTCAACCTGATCTTATAAAATATTTATCACCTTTCTCTCTAAGCCCAATCTTAGAAATTCTTGGCAGACTGTAATTCTTGCCAGACATTGCAGTGTGGGCTGTGAGATACTGCTGTGTGTAAGTCTGTAATTAATTTGAGTATGGAAGGAATTGTGTGCAAATCATTTAAAAACAGAGGAGTGGTCTGCACACAGAAGTTCATAATCAGGGCCCTGACCTTGCCAGCAGGTTTGTGTGGGTGGAGCATAGCTGAGGGTGGGGATATGCCTGTAGGACAGGGGCCCTGTACAAGCATACTGTCCTGACCTCTCTCAAAAACAAATGGAAAAAAAAGCCCCAAACAACCAAACAAAACCAAAAAAACCACGACAACAAGAACAAAAAACCCGAACAACCCCCCCTCTCAAAGGAAAAAAAAAATCCCAGACAACCAACATCCCAAACAAACCAACAAAAAGATCCTCAACCCTAAAGAAAACTTGAAAAAAAATAAATTGCAGTAACAGGGCAGTGATGCTCTAGTTGGCCATTTTGAATACAGAAGTCTGCTGGAGCAATGCTGTGCTCAAAGCTTTTTTCCTCTCCCACGTATCTGTTGTTGCTTTTCGCAAAAAGTGCATACAGTGGCCAGAGGCAAGAAATTAGGCATTCCTGTTTCCACTCAGCAATTGCATAAAATTACTAAGGATTTGCTGGGGGTGCATATGTATGCCCACACAGATCCCTATCTGTATTTGGCTGTAGATGTACCCTACCTGAAGGGTCCCTTTCTCAGAAATCAGAACCATTTGTCTTCCATCAGAACTGTAGGTGTAAAGGAAATAAGTACCTTTGATAGAAGTAATACTCCCCCACCAAGAAACTGAAACAACAACAAAAAGCCCCTGCAAAGGCACTAAAAAGTATCTGCATTTTGCTAAGAAGTAAGAATTAAATTTTTCTTTGCTGTTAAAATTCTCTCTTAAATGAGAGAATGACTGCCTTTTTCTTCTTGAGATTATTGGGATTGTTCAAAATCTGCAGTTGAATGTTTAGATTCTTGGCCCTATTGGAAACAGATTTACTATTCAGTTGAATCAGACTAGGTTTTACTCAGCAAATAAACTGCCTTGAAAGGTCATCCTGATTATCTTCTAGGTAAGTGAGACATAGGATGGCCTTTTCATTTCACTTCTTCTGCACTGGGATTAGTTGTGAGGGATTGTACGATAAATATATAAGACAGACCTTTCTGTAGGCTTAAGAGCTTTCCTCTCCGTGCAGTTTTCTCTCTCCAAAGAATTAAAAATAAAGGAACCAACCCATATGTATACATTCACAATATATTAGTAATTTAAAATATTTGACTAGCCATTTCCAACGAGGGTGGACACTATTGGAATAGTTTCCGTCCTCAAATATGCAAATAAATTGACTCTAAATGCATCTGGAATCTTATCTTTTATGTGTTTAAGGGATTTATTATTGCGATGTCAGAGACACAAATCTCTATTTCATACAAGCACACAACTGCATAAATTAAATGTGTGTATTTGCTCACAGTATTAAGATGCTGATAAGAAGACATTCTCAAATGGTTGAATTTGCCTATTTGGAATTGATTTAAGATAAAAAAAAGCATCTTCTTGCATCCATCTTGAGACGGGCCTTCTATGTGCATGAATTGATTGTGGATCAAATGGTACATGCTGATATTCAGGAATTCTGCTGAGGTTTTTTAGGAACATTTTTTCCTGCTTCAGTACTGACAGCCAGCAGGGAAAAAAGTAACCATTATTCAGAGCCTATCTTCTGTTCTCTAATGGTTGGCTTTTATGAGAGTTCAGTTCTTGTTGCTGCATGTCTGCCTCTGTTCTTCCTCATAGCTATGCCTTCATCTTCCTGGAATAGGATGCAGATTTACTGTACACAAATTTCTTTGCAAAAAGAAATTTCTCAAGAGATTATGAAATGACGCTCTTGATCAGGTGAAGCATCTGATGGCCTCTGCACTCTCAGGTTTCTGCTTAGTGTTTGCTGAGCAGGCTGTGCACACTGAAGATCAGTTTGCTGCAGTGTGAAGGATGGTGCTGAAACAGGTCTGGGAGCACATCCTGGGGAGTGGGCAAGAGCAGAAAGAAATTTTGTTGAGCAGGAGTAGTTGCTGTTTGTCTGTGGAAGGTGAGTGGAGTCAGCTGTGCTAATTTCTATGCACATAAATGGGCCTTGGGAGTCAAAGGTGCTAATGTGACCCTGTCATTACACGGCACCCCAGCAGTGAAGGGAGCTTTGAGGTTCCCACAGAGAGATGTTGGCCTGCATATTTCCATGGCAACGACCATCCCTTACACATTTATAACCTTTGATTAAGGATACAAAAAGCAGGGGGAAAACCTTTTCAAAATTTACAAACTTAAAGCTTTAACTAGATAATTTACTTTAACCATATCTGTTACTTACGTTCCTTGGAGTGTGGAGATTTTATAAGGAATGCAGCTATCCTTTCCCCATCTACTAGGTTTCAAGGTGACGTTTGGGGACAAATGTGATGTTCTGGAGATGGCCATCTGACTTTGATTATAGCTGCACTAATATCACTCCACCAGTTTAGTTGCTATCTATTTATATTAGTATATTTTGTACCAAAATTATACCTGAAGTCCGTTGCACGAGGAGATTTGTGTCTCTGATAAAAGGGTTTGAAGGAAAAAAAACCCAAACCTTAATTTTCTGTTGAATAAGACTTATTTTCAAAGACAGGGAACATGAGATGTACCCTAAATCTTAGTTTCTGAAGCAATATAATGGCTGATGCACAGAAGCCTTATGCTCGTGGCAAGAGCAAGCTCTTCCTGCAGAAACTTGCTGTCGGCTTGCAAGCTGTGTGGAAGGGCATGTTTATGCTTGGTGTACCTTCACGTCTCTCCCTCCTCTACCCACCTGCCTGTTCTTTTCTTCATGCAGCGGCGGTCAGGTAGCAGTATTGTGAAAGGATTGCTCTCTGTTCAGGTCCAGTGTTCTCCTGGGTAAGGCTCAGATGCACCACGTAGCATTTCCTGGGAATTTGTCGCTACTGAAGAGCAGCGGAATTTTGCCACCCGTCATTTTCCTTGCATAGTCCCTTGGGGAGAAATACTGAATGGCTTGTGGGTTTCATGTTTGTGCTACCAAGAGCTGAGCTATAATATCAGGGCTAGTGCAGTGAGGGGCCTCTGAAGAGGGAAGAAATAAAACTGTTTCTTCTGTGCATTTGCTTTGGATAGCTAAAGTTGGGTTTTTGCTTTGGACTGGTCAGTACAGACTGCAGGGGAAGGCAGAAGTGGCTGTCCATGACTGGAACTACATATGGAGTTTCTTCAGTATTTTGTCGTCATTTCTCTTCTTTAAGAAGGAAGAGGTGTATAGATACTACTGAACCCTCATGGCTGGTGATTGATAGTTGAAATGGACAGGGTTGGCTACAGCTGCCAAAACAGGGAGTTCTGCAGACCTGTTGTTCCATCTGAATTGCTAAGGCTGGAGTGCACTGTATGGTCAGTAGTAGCCTCGTATGCTGCTTCTGCCTTGACCATGAAGTGCCCTTTATGCTGCTCATGTGCAAACCTTTAACATTTCTTGAGGAAGTTTTTTGTACTGAAAGACCAAGTTGGTTACTGGGCCAAGTTCGTAGTGACTGTGCAAACAGGACTGGTAAGTTCGTGATGCTGGGATATTTAGAAGGATGTTCTCCTTTATAAAAGAGAGAGAAAAGGAAAAGAAAACTTGGAGGGAAGGCTAGGCATGGATATTGATAAGATATAACTGTTGTCTGCTTGGGATCTAAATAAAACTAGCAGAAAATACGTCATCCTGGTCATACAGGATTGTATGTCAGATGGACTTGAGGGCATAGTTACAGCATTTCCCTCAGCTTTCATGAATCAGAAAGGTGAGGTTTAGCACTAATTGGTGTGGGTTGTTTCTTTTTTTTTTTTTAATAGTCAGAGGAGGAAGCATTGTTTTGGCAACTTTGAGCTTCAACCAGAGTTAAACAGTTGGATTTTAAGGCTGAAGTAACTGTTGGACCAAGTTGCCTTACCACCTGAACACAAAGACATCATACAAGTGTGTACAGTTACACCCATGAAGAGTGTGGTCATTTTTCTTCTGATGGAAGACTGCTGTCAGTAAAACACCAAAGTCACAAACACCTCCTCTCTAGGGTGGTCTTGTTCTAGTGGTTATCACCAGAGAAGCAAAGTTGTGCTGGTTTTGTCAGCTGCTGCTCGGGGGCGGGAGAGCATTCCCATAGCTGTTGTATGGTGCAAAGAGTGGAGTGGAGTAATGCTTAAGAGTAGGAAACGTAATTTATTGGCTTCTGTATCGGTTACAGCCAAGATTCTAACCCCTGTTTTAGGGTACTGAAGAGTCGTTTGCAAGCTTTGTAAGGGTGTATGTCCTGTTCCATAAAAAGAGAATAAAAACAAGCAAGGTCCAAATAAATAAGATGAATTGAAACTGCCTAAAAGGCAGATAGAGATGTGTAGAGGTGGGGAACCAAGTAGTCAAAAATTAGGAATATTGAAAGCACATGCTGGAGTTTGAAGATGGGTACATAGAATGCGAGACAGACCGTGATGATCCAAACATGTGCCTCTGGCTGGAAAGATGCTGTGGTAGCTCTGAACTCGTGTGTTCAGACCATGGTGTTTGGGCAGCCTTGGTGAACATTTCATCCAGGTCCTGAAGTGTCTGTCTGGATAATGCTCTTCTGGAATAGATACATATGTAGAAGATAATACAGTAGCCTTTGTTCAGAATTTGCAGGCTTTTACATTGGCTTCTGAAAAATGTTTTAGTGGTCTCACTAAGAAGAGCAGTGTGGATTTTCAATGTAGTACTTCCATTACAGGCAGTAGCACCATTAAAATGTTTGGTTAGATGTCCATGCAGGACTGCTGCCATGACTTCAAAACTTGTTCAGATGTGATCAAGTGACTTCAGCAGGCTCTTTTGAGACCCTTCCTGTGGTGTTGAAAATCCTTTGTGGTTGCAGAGTTCAAGATGTTCAAGCCTTGAGATTTAAGACTTGAATATTGTAAATGTAGTTGAGATTCTATATTTGGTTACTCAGGCAATATGCTGTTACTTTTTTTTGCCACCTCTGAGTGTGCCTTCCATTCACAGACAGAAGAACCTTTGTTTAGGCTTAAAATTAATCAAATATTGACAGTAAAACCATAAGCATTTTATAGGCCATACAATCTAAAGCTGGCATATATTAAGATTCCTGTGGGAAACAAGAAAAAAAAAGTTTTATTGCTGAGATATGAAGAGTAATGATGCCTATCAATTTCAGCATTCAGAGAGAGAAAACACAGTTTTGAAGCACTGTGTTTGTTTCAGCAAGTCATTTTTTGAAAATGTATTGATGGAACTGTTTGTACTGTTGTGAGCCAGAACAATGTCAGGTAGGTACTGCCTGTACTGGAAAAAAACAATCTCATCATTTCCTGAATCATCCTGAGTATAGGAATGTGAAGGCCAAAACCGTAATAAAAATGAGTGATTATTGCTCTTCACTCAAAGAGAAAAACTGTAGCTAAAAGTCAATTTAGTTTGTAATTCTTGATGTTTCATTTCCTTTACTTCAAAGCAGTTCTTAAAAACATAGTTGATACCTTGCTTTTAAAGACAAGTATATTCCATCGGACTTAGAATTCGTGCTTCATTAAAATGAAAATCACTTTAGTCTAAATTTCAATACCAAGCTGCTTAGAGATTGTTTTAATCTAAATTTTGATCTCAAACTGCACAGACAGTTACATAGGTAGAGTAAAGTTGGTATTTTTGTTATTTTTAGTTAGTAGCTTACGTAAATCAGGTTATATATATAGCATTTCTAGCACCTAGGACAAAGAAGTATTGTATATAAAGCTTGCTTTGTAGTTGCCTGAAATTCCTAATGCTGTTGTGTACAACAAATGTACACATAGCTGTCTGTTGTGTTTGCAAATGATGTGTAACATTGGCACAGATTTTCCAGACTCATCACGCTGAACCAACAGTGGGATGTGTGCCAAAGGGTTAAGTGTATAGAATGAGAGGCAAGGCATGCCATGTTCAGGATGTTCAGGACAGAACCAGCAGCAGCATGGTGATCTCTTTTCTTGGGCTTTGTTGTGACTTACCAAGTTTGCCTAACGATCCTTAAAAACCATGTATTTATGTTAGTGCTTTCAGTGCTTGGGTTTGTGGCAGAGGCAGGGGGTGGGAGGGTGAAAGCTGCTGGCATTTCATAAAATGCACAGCAAAACGTGTCTCATTTAGTTGAGAGACTGTGTCTCAGCCCAGCTGTCAGCCAGAGGACTGCTCACAGGAATAAAGTGCCTGTTCTGGCACTGGGCTTTGTGGCAGGTGGAATTGGGTGTGCTGTGGCAATGGTGGCATGTGGCTGGACTTTGGCTGTGACCCCCTGCTCACCTCTTTGGCAGGAGGACAGAGTGATCTGGTCCAGAGCCTGAGGTCAGCTACTCAGGCTTTTACATCTCTGAGAGGTGTGTGGAACAGCCGAACTCTGAAACTGCTAAAGGGGGAGAGAATGTGTTAGTGGGGGTCAGTAATGAAGTTTTTTGCTGCTTGTTGTGGCCATCTGCAGAGCTGAGAATGTGCTGGTGAGGTTTAGAGCCTGTCGTGTGAGGGCTGTCTCTGTACATGGGGGTTGTGTGGATGTACATCATACAGGAATACATTAATTAATCAAGGAAGTATTCTAGTATGAACAGGAAACTGTTGAAAACCTGAGCTTTTCAGCAGCACTTCCCCTTCCCTGTCTAGGCTCTGTGTGAAGAAATAACTTCTGGGCTTGAATGCTTTAAATACCTGGCAAAACATTTTTTTACTCAAGGTTTCTGTATCTGCTTACATTGCTGCCATGTTTTTTCAAGTTTCTCAACGTGCCTTGATCATTTTAAGGATATAAAGTGCTTCTTTTTTTTTTTTTTTTCCAGATCTCCCAAAGCAGGGATTGCTTTCTCCATTTTCAAAACTTATTGCTTTAATTTTAATTCTTGATTGTATTTGTTCTTCTGAGTTTGTGTGAAAAGGGTTAAGTGTTTCTGTTACTGTAGTGTGGCATGAAGCAAGAGCAGTTTGATCTTCTATAGTTGATGAAAATGTGAGCTTTAAAAAATGTTCAGGAAGGAGAGAAAAAAGCAAGCTGAGATTTAACTGATTCTTTGAGGGGCTGTGGAAGTGATTATGGAGGCTCCTGAAACTTTCATCCCAACAATCAAACCATGTCTGATATAACCAAATTAGGTAGTTCCCTTTGTGTGGAGAAGAGAGACTTGAGTGTTGCGAAAGGACAGTGTGTCTCACTCTCACAGTTAATGATTTCCATTTCCTGCAAAAATCTGGAGGCTCTGGACTCAAGTGTAATTGATGGGTTTATGGCACTACCAGGGCTATTGTGTTCTGGTGGCATTTGAGGGCCCCAGTCAGGCAGGGCTTTGGTGTGTTAAGAGTTTACAGTATATAAACACCAGTGAGAGAAGTGGTCACTTCCTTGAAGTTTACAGCATAATTTGAAACTAGAAGAAAGTGAGCCTTGAGGAAGGAGGATGAGCAGGATTTGGGAGATAACTTGAGTGAGCCTGCTGCATCCAGTCACTGAACTTTGCCTTTCGTCTGTTCTGTGTGAAAATTATTTCCTGTGAGTTTTTCTAAATCTTTCTGCAGATGTGGATCCCAAATGCCGGGGAGGGGGGGAGGAGGGAAAGCTGGTTTTTTTATTGGATAACCTGCAAAATTAAATGAGTGTGGGGCAGGGAGTAAGAGTATCAGCCATAGGTATGAGCTGCGTGCTGTGGACTTCAAGGTTGGATAGCTGGGAAAGGGGGCAGAGTTGGGAAGGATAGAAAACTGGATAAAAAGAATTATGGGATGCAGGTGTTCTCACAGAAAAGGTGATTTTGGTGTCTCTGAGAATAAGGATCGTGTCTAGATTTTCTTAAGTGAATGCCTGATGTGGGGAAGAAAAAGTGACTTACTCTGAAGAAACACCTCCATGCAGTTTCTAGATGCTGATGTTTCATTCTGGAACTGAAACTACAGCATGTTACTGATCTGGTGAAAGCCAAAATTTGTATTATTCTGATTCACACATTGCCTTCTTGGTACACCCACTGCAAGTGTATGAACAAAGCCCATGAGCCTGTTTTTTCTCTCAATCTCTCCAGTTTATTGAGAAATAGATATGTAGTTTTATTTTCTAAGATATTTGTGCAGACAATTCACCCCATTTTGTAAATCTTAATTCTACTGATATCCTTCCTATGCCATGGCACTAGAACTTGCAAACCTACTGCTGCTTGTTACCGTGTTCACACTGTGATAAAAAATTTAAAGGTAATGCAACTGATTATTGCTTGTGTTTATGTGTCTAGGTATACCAAACCTGCTGAGTTCATTTCTACAAATGTATTTTCCCTGAGGTTTGTATGCAGGCTGTACTAATTGATCCTTGGCAGTAGCTATATCGATAAGCTAAGTCCTAATAGGCATCTGGTGTAGTAGAAGTGGGTTTTTGGAGGGCAGCCTTATTGGAATATGGCTCTCATTATGGGAGAGCACCACATTTAAAGTCATTTTAGTTCTTGATGTTGCAGTAGTGCCTGCTGGAGATGGTGTGATTACTCCAGGGAGAAGGTGGAAATGCCTCACATCACTCAGCTGTCCTCCTGCTGATTAAGGAGTGTTACTGTCCAGGATGCCTTTAGGAGGTAGGCAATTATTTTCAGACAGAGAGATGTTAACCAAGAACTGAAGCCCTATGGGAGGAAAGGGTAAGCAGGGCTGGAGAGGAAGGGGGCCCACTCCCAAAGCATGCAGCATTTCTTTTACTGCTTCTCAGTATTAATCTCTCTTTAGAAAGCTTTTCCCATTCACATGGTGAAGCATTTAGCACTTGTGGGCTGACTGTGTGCAGAGCTAAGTTTTCTCTGTTTCATATTCTTGTTTTTGCACTTGCTTGAATGTGAAACAACCTAGTGCTAATTTGCATTCTGTTAGTGAGAGCAACACAGATGCTTTTTATTCCTGCTACTCTTCCCAGATAGTATTAGGGGGTTTGTTTTGGTTATGTTTTAATATTGATCCAAAATCTAGTTTTAAGCAGCAAAGGGATTTATATGCAGCAGGCTGCTGCCATGTGGTCATTGTTTTTGTGGCAGACTCATTACTTGATGACAAAATTCAGGCCATTGCCAAGTGCTCAAGGCAACCTTTTGCTGCGGTTCTTGTAATAGAGCTCTGAGAACAGCCATGCAGCTTGAGTTGCAGGTAATAAATTAATTTTTTAGATATTTTCTTGGGGGAGTAAATTGAAAGCTCATTTAAAGATTCTTCATCTAGAAAATGAGTTGTCACAATAGGGAATAATTTAGTGGCAATGGAAAAGAATTGTCTTAAATTGTAAAATTCTGTAATCTAGACTCCAAATGAGAGAGGTTTACATAGTGTTTTCACTGCTGACTGACCAGTTTCATTACATCATAACTAACAGTGAAGCTGTTTGAATTAGTCAGCAGATTGAGATGTCTTAAACTGACTGTGAGTCATACTACCTAAGTGGAGATTAATTTGTAAATGATCTTGTGTTTATATGTACACTGGAGAGGGATCTCTTTCTCTGACTGGTTTTCATCATCTCTCTGAAAGCCTTGGTCAACACAGAGACTACAGAAACATGCACACGTAGGTGCAGTTTCCCACAGACAGCAATGCCTGAGTAAGTGCCTTGGTGTTGTTTTCATGTTGACTTACTGGGGAGCTGTCTATTTTTATTTTGTTGGTACACCATATATAGGTACTGTATGTTTTCTATTGCCATACAGCTTAAATGTAAAGAATTCACAAAAAAATGTTGTGTGTATTGTGTAAATGGTAGCTGAATGGGTTGGCTGCTTTGTTTACTCTGTGAGTGTGCAAACCTGCAGTTTGAATCTTGAGATCTGTTTTGAAGTCATCAGGCTTTGAAGTGATTTGCAATAATGTATAGAGAATAATGTGTTTATAAAAGTAGCTGGCAGTTGAATATCAGTATTTTTTACCCAAAGGCATGCTGATGTTAGATGAATAAATGGGGGCTGGGATGACAGGGCCAGATTTCAGTTGTCTTCTAGAATGCATTATTGCGTTTTCTGGTTATTGCTTTTAAATCTTGCCAGTGCTTTTGCTTTTTATTAAAACTTGTGGTATGTATTACATAACTAGTTCTGAGTTTGTGTTTTTAAAATTTAACTGTGCCTGGGTTATGAGCATCACAAAAGCTCACTTGAATAAATGAACAGAACTCACTCTAAGCAAATCCAAAATCAATAGGGCGTTGTTTAGCAAATATGTGCAAACCAAAAGGCAAACCAAGAATAAAATCTGCCTTTTAGAAGACATCAGAATAATGTTCTATGCTATCTTAATAACAAGTATCTGTTAAATACTGAAAGGATGCTGTTAAATTTTGATGGTATTGATGCTTTGTCTATTAAGAAGCAGAGAAAACAAAAGGGGAGAGGAATCTGGGAGCATTTTGAGAAGCTAAGAATTTAAGAAGAAATTTACCTTGTGTTCATTTAACAGATTTCTTTATTTTACTGGGTTGGAAAGTTTCATTATTTCAGTCAAGGTCTGAGTGAACCTGTTAATTCTTAATAAGGTTTTTTTGTTGAGTTTGGTCAGAGAAGGGAAACCAAAGCTGTCACACTGACAAAAATGCAGATTCTAAGAAGCAAATCTTTGTTACTGAGTTGTTTAGTCATGGTTGGGCATGCAGTGGTGTCTGAGGCTTGATGTCTTGAAATTGCTTTTTCCCTCCTACTACAAAAAGAAATGTGTGTGTATATATATATTTCTTTCTAGGGAGATCAGCAGATAGACTAAATAAAAGCTGATGTAAGGTACAAGATGAGGAAGGTTTTTACAGTCAGTGAGACCATGGCACCCACAAAGAATTGGGTACCTTGAGATATCTTCTCTAGAGGAAGTCCATCTTTGTTGGGAAGGGAGCCTTCCCTGACAAGTGTTGTGGCTGATGAGATGGTTTCCATGGATCGGTGTGCAGTGAGCACAGGACAGGTGCAGGCAGGAGAGCAGAATTTGGCCTGGTGGTAGACGGTCCTTCAGAAACAGTTTACCCCACAGCAGGCTTTTCTTGGTTTTGCTTTGGCTTTCGGGGCTGCTGGGAGATGAGGTTTGTTTTCATGGGTGCACGTGGCTTTTCTCTGCACTCAGCTGGAGTGATTTGAGAGGATGGTCACATCTGTCGTGGGAGATGTGTGTGATAAGACCTGCTTTTCTCCGAAATGGCTGAAACCTGGCACGGTGTAACTTTGCTTGGGGAGCGTAGAGATGATACTTCTGATCTGGAGTAGCTGTTGTTGGTATTTTACTCTCCCTATCTTCTGTCTGGGTACGTAGCTTTTTCCTTTTCCTTTCCCTTTTAAAATTTTTTTTTTTTTAAATTAAGCTAATCAGATGCCATATGACTGGTGTCTTGAGTAACCTTGAATTTTCCAAGTAATTTTTTTCATAATGCAGCTTTTATTTGTGTACTGAGAAATACTGCTTTTTAGTGGCAAAAGTCGTGCTGTAAATGTCAGCTGGAGAAGTGTAGTTGCGGGTCTGAAGTGGACAGTGTTCAGGTTTCCTTCCTCACTCTGTCAAGAACTAAATGGTTAAAACAGTGCGAGGTTTCTGGTTACCATATTTGCATCAGATGACTGCATGTTTTACTTTTAATGAAATGTGGCTGAGTGGTTGGCATCTGCTGTGAGGAAGGGTGAATGGAAGAGGGAAATACCAACGATCAGTTTTGTGACTTTGCTTTGTAGCCCAGCTGTTTAACACAGTGCAGTAAAACTTGGCAATTTCAGCAACTCAGAATGATGCTGGCAGTTTCACATGGTTTTATTGCACTAACAAAGTAGCTGCTTGTTGTTCTGGTTGTTGCTGCTTGCAGTTCGCCTTCATCAGTGTAAAATGAGGTCCACAGAAACTGCTGAGAAAGTAATGATCTCTTTTGAAGGAATCACAAATGTTTGGGGTTAGTCCGGCTGCTTCCACAGCCCGACCAAGGACCAGACTGGGGGTGTGTAGAGCAGAATTCCAGAGCCTCGTGACCATGAAATTAGGTTACATGGACAACATGAATCTGCAGTTTGAATTTTACAACTGGGAGGAAAATTTTCAAAAAGCTCAACAGAGTAAAGTGCTCAAATTTGCGTGAAAGACTAAAGTAAAGTGAGTGCATAACCCAATTTTCATACCTCTTACATTTTCTCCTTTTATATTAAATGTTGCTTTAAACTTTAAAGGCATCAGTCACTGAAAGAAGTCTGTGCCTTTCTAAAGATTTTAATGCATATAAGTAATTATATCTCTGTATTAATATATGTTATAGTACCTAACACATATATACTAATATATTATTATAAGTAATTATAGTAATTACATTATTAATCATGTAAATACAAATTTTCTTGTCTGGAAATCTAGTGAAGGTCAGAATCCTGAAGGGCCCTGTTTACTTGAAGTTCAGATGTTATTCTGAGGATGCATGAGGAACTTGGGGAAGTAAAAACAAGTTATACCTGTTTCTTTGGTTTGAGAAGCTATTAGTTACAAGCTCAGGAGTATTCACTGCTCTTATTATAGGACCTGCCTTCTTGATTTGGATTCGTGGGTGACAGAAGCAGATGAAATATTTTAGGAAGTAGTCAAGAATGGAGAAGGGAAGCTGCTTGAGCTCAGTGCCTGCCGACTGATTATATTTTGTCCGTCTTTCTAGGTGGTGGAGATTCATTGCTTCCTGAAGGGACAACCCCTGCCTTCAGAGGCTTGAGACATACAAGGCTCTGGAGAGGGGGGAGTATGTTTAACTCTGTCAAGAGTAGCACTTCCACACCAAGCATTAGATCAGTGGTCCTGCTCTGCTTGAGAATTGTAGTCTCATGAAGAGAAGGATTGGTGAGGCAGGAAATATCCTTAGTTGAGCTGGCACTTGCTGTTGACTTCAGTTTGGCAGATGATATCCAGTTCTGTTAGTGTCTTTTCAATAACCCTTCAGCCCGCGTGGCTACATCAGAGTAGTAACAGTGGGAGCACAAATGCCTTGGTCGATAATGATAATTTGGACAAGAGACTTCCTCCAAACACATTGCTACTAACGCAGGCAAAACATCACATACTGCTGCTTTTCTTTTGCTCCAGACCATCCCAGACAGCTTCAGATCCCATGTGAGGTTTTAAGAGAAAGTCTTCTGAGGTCTGGCATGTTTGCAGATTTCACAATGTCTTGAGGCTGAAACTTATCTTCCCATTTGTTTGATTTTACAGTCATCACTTTCCTGGTCTACAATGAGATTTTTCTTCAAATGGGATTTCTCACGAAGGCTCTTGATTACCCTGTGCAATTTGGGGAGTTCCATTTGCATTGCTTTCAGCTGATGTTCAGCTGAGTAGTTACGTTGTGTTTTATGTGTTGTTACAATCGCTGTTTATGAAGTACACCTGCTCTATGCTAGTGTTTATCTAGAAATTGAGAAGTAAATGGTGTAGTGCAGTGTAACCATAACATATGAAATAAATGTGTGCTGAGACATTTCCTTTGCGTTAGCATGAAATATCTCTCAGTTAAATATGCAAAAATATGCAGAGAGAACATGTGTAATTATGCTGTGCAAGGTTGAAGGAGTTAATATGGAGAACTTGTGTTGAAAGGATTCATGGCAAATGAGACCAGACTTCAAGGAGTATGGCTTTGTGAAGGAGACTTTTTTTAAAATCTAGGTGGGACTTTGCCAAGATGTGTATGCAGCCAAAGAGAAATAGGAAAGTTTTTTCCAAATAATTTTCAGATAGTTGACTGAGTAGAGCTTTGCTATGTAATGATGAGACATTACGTTTCCACAAATGTACTGATGCTTGGGTTTAGCTTCCAACTTGGTAATGGGTTGGGCAGATTCGTAACGAAAGAAATCTGTGCTGTAATGATGAATTGTTGTTTTTTGCTGTGGCGTGGGTATTTTTTTGGGGTTTGTGTTTTGTTTCAGTTTGTTTTTGGGTGGAATAATGGAGAAATGTATTCAAAACAGCCATAAGACTGATTGCTGTCTGGATCTTTGTTGTGTCTCTCAGAGGTACACGCATGAAGTCTTCCTGAGCACTGCATGGGATGGGAAGGTTCCCTCTTTCTGAGGCAGCAGGACGTGTGACAGGAGGCTGGTGAGTGGTTTCTGCCCCGAGAAGGAGTTACACTGCAGAGCCTTGCATGCTGCTGCTGCAGCTGTGCTCTGTCCTTCGTTGCTCCTGCAGCTTTGTGGCTAGAGCTGCATTGTAGAACTATCAAAAAATGTAAAAGTTAGGAAAAATCCTGACACACAGTTGGGAAGTCAGTTTTCTTGTAGCACCCCAAGCTTACAGCAGCTGATGTCCTGCCTGCCCCTTCAGTGCCCTGTCTGTTGCCTGAGACAGAGGTTGGTGGGATGGTGAGCTTCAGCTTGTCTGAGGTGAAAAGATAACCTGAAGAAAAAAGTAACCCAGTGCTTCCCTGAAGAACAGCAAATTACCTTAACCCCTGAGTAACACAGACCTCTGGAATGACTGAGTGAAATCCTGTGCCAAGCCTTGCCCACTGCTCTCATGTTCCCCATGCAGAAAACGGATCTCCCCTCGTTTTGTTTCTAATGATTGCAAATCCCCCATGTCATCTTATTTCCAGTCTTTAATTACTCTCCCCTGTGAGAGTCTGCGCTTTTTATTGTTGATCATTAGTTTCTGGCTGTTGGATCTTTTCAGTACCTGAATAAATGAACGACCAAGCTATTCCATATCACCTTCTCCTATAAACCTGATAAACTCTTAAGTTGCTTCCATATTGGATTTTTTCCACCTAAGTAAATCGGTTACTGTTAGAAATAGTGATCTCTGTGTACAAAGAGGTGTATAAATGTTTATAATTTCTAGTGTTTAAATTCTAGAATATAGTTTTGAAAAAGTGAAAGTCTTCAAATACTGTAAAATCAGATTATAGGAAAAATGACCGAGCAAAATCAGTAATAAATCTTGCTAGGTTTTTTTTCAGTTGATTTTGCTAAATGTTTTAATTACAATGCTAAGTAATCCACCACCTAAAAGCATGATCCTAGAACAATCAACCTGATTATTTGATTTTAAGTAAACAAATAATTTTGCTGCTTTTACTTTTCTGTGAGAGGGTTGGAGAGGAAGATGAGTGGTTATGCTATTGAGTGTACTAGTTAAATATGCTAGGCTGTTTACACTGTAACTGATATTAATGTTGATTAACTCTAGGAATGAATTTGTTTTTACTTAGTGTGAAGAGGCAGCTATAATAGTTGCATGCTATATTAAACATGAAAACAGTTTTTAAGTACAGGTAGAGTAGGAATTTTTGAACCAGCAAGTGCAGTAAAACTACCCTCCCTTGTTAAAGTAGTTGTATGTTGGTAAGTTTGTTAACTGTTAACTTGAGCTGTGTGGTCTGCTACCTCTCCTCCTCATGAAAATAAAAGCAACATGTACCTTTGGCAAACTCAGCCTATATCTGCTTAAAATCCTGCTTTTGCTAGCTAAAGGAAGGGGAATGTTTTAAATAAAAAAACCCCAATCCCCCAGGGGAGCAGGAGAGGCTCGGGGCAGCGTGCTCTGCTTGACAGTGTCTGTGATAGTTGGGGTCAGGATTTGGGTCCCCAGAGATACAAGGACGGGCAAAAGCTGCTTGGTGCATTGCCTACAGGTACACTTTGGCAGTGAAATAGACACAGCAGCCAGAGTCTTAATTCAATTTTTCTGTATTATTTATTTTAGTACAGGGAGCAGTTACTCTGTTTCTGATTGCCTTTTCCTTTTTTTTTTTTTTTAAATCTTACCATTAAGTCTTTCTGAACCTGGGACTAACCCTGGTAAGTTCTTGAAAAGCTTTGTAGAGAAATATGTATAAAATCATTTTAGGAGGAGGAAACCATTGCAAGCAGTTGCGTGAAACTGCTCATGCAGATGACACTGACTTGCAATGGAAACATGCACTCCTGTGTTTATACCCTTAACTTCACGATGCTGATGTGCTTCAGTGGTGATTCTCAAGAGATGTACATATGCATCTCAAGTGTGCCCCTTCACAGTAGCTTTTTGTGACTTACAGCCTGTCTTTTTGGTGCAATTTACTTTGGCGTTTACTCGAGTAGGTTTTTCTGTTGAAAAGGGTATTTCAGATATCCTACAGTAAGGTTTACAAAAGAGTTGCATTTAATTGCTCAGGCTGAAGTGCTCACCCCTCCCCACTTGCACACACTCTGCCCATGAAACATGTTAATCCCCTCCTGCCCTCCCCCCATTGAAGACGCCTGATACATTTCCTTTTGCATTAGTTAGGCCTTCTGGGAAATACATGCAGAAATAAAAGGCTTTTCTATAGCCCTTTCTCCCTCAGGAATGCATAGAAACCAGCTCCTTGGATGTAGTCCACAAACTTGAAACTTGATTTTGGTAGGGACTGGGGGGGAAGGGAAGGAAATCTATAATCCTGTGCACATGTGACTGAGAGAATCCTAATTACAAACTGAGATAAAGGTATAGGAGCTCCTAAGATCTCATAGTACTTTGTAAATAAGGAACATGTTTTTTGGGTTTTGTTGGTTTTTTTTTTTTTAACCTCTGTATTGTGCTGAAGTTGTCTCCAAAGCAGGTATTTAAAACTCTTTTAGCTGTGTGACCTGTTTGTCTTTCATCTTCCTGAGCAGTGTGTACCCAGACAGTCTACAAAAAGAGGCTTATTTTGTTTACAAAGATTACTCAGGTATGGTGATGGTTTCTCAACTACCAGCAATACCTTGGACATTTTACCTTAACTATAGCAAGAAGTGGGCCCTTTCCCTTGGGGTAACTATTTATGCATACTAGTTATACATGAAAACCCATGGGAAAAGGTGCTGCAGGTTTTTACAGTGGTATTGCTGTATCAATAGTTGATGTCTAATGTACCATAGGCAGAAAGGCCAGGCTGAACTTGGTGTAGTCTTTACCCCTCAGTGTGTTGGGATGTATAGGAATGCCCTGCAACTTGGAGTAGGCTGGCTGTCATGTCACAAAGGACCCAGAGTTTTCAGCTACCTGTGTATCTCAGTGGCTTTTGGGGCACACAGGTGCTACAACTTTACGAGAAAGACCTAGGG
Source organism: Chiroxiphia lanceolata (assembly GCF_009829145.1). NCBI lineage: Eukaryota > Metazoa > Chordata > Aves > Passeriformes > Pipridae > Chiroxiphia > Chiroxiphia lanceolata. The sequence continues at coordinate 72,181,624 of NC_045671.1, forward strand.
AGGAGCCAACCTGGGGTTAGCTGTGGTGATGCAGTGGTGCTGCCAGAGTAGAGAGAGTGTAAACTGGTGTGATGGCCTGGGCACATGGTCACTCCATGTCACTGGGCATGTCATGGTGTCCATGCTGTCCTCCTCCTGACTAAAAGAGGTGTCAGTGTGATTTGAGGCATGTGAAACGTGAATACAAGCCCTTACTGGCAGGACAGTGTGGTTGTTCCCAACATATGCTTGTCTGTGGGTTCATCGTTACTATGGGCAAAACCAGAGCTGCCTCTTTCTCCTCTGTGATTATATTTATTGTTTGAGTGTAGCTCGAGAATTGCACAATAAAACTCCTATTGTGAACACATATGCAAATATCCGATGTCACCGCCTGCTCATTAAGATTAACTCAAATGCAGCAGCATTAGGGGTGTTCTACGTGTTTCAGGTGGTCATGGCATTCATGGAAGCTTGTGCCTCTTGGTGTGGGTGCATCACTGCCTCTGTGTGTGCCAGAAAAGCCAGCCTAAGACACTTCTGCCAACTCCCTCTCCTTGCTCCCGTGCAGCCTCCTCAGAAGTGGCAGTGCTTAGAGGCCTGATGCTGCACCACATCAGTGCTGCTTGCTAGCAGTATGGCCCCACCAGGGACAAAGTAGCACCACTGTGGGGCCAAGAGCTGCTTCAGCTGGTTTTGCCAGCAAGAGGAGTGTCAGTGAAACCGTGGTGTGATCTGTGCTGTGGTGAGCTGGAGCATGAAAATGGGCATCAACAAATTAGGGGTGGATCTGACTTGACCGAAGCGACAGTTTCTTCCAGCTGATAAAAAATATTTCATAAATGCTGGCTTTCTTTCACTTATTATCTAGTGTGGAATTGTAGGTCATGTTCCTTGGCAGCCACCGAAGGAGGGAATTATTTTAATTCCACGCCTCTCCCTGAAGCAAGAGATTATGATCTCTGTGATGATGAATTGTCAGGTTATCTGTTCTCCCCCCACATTTTAGAATGGGACTGCAGAGGATGGGGTGTCAGAGACCTGTTGCACAATGTCCTTTTCCTTTTGATGACGATGTCTTCGCCTCACATTGCAGTGATCTCTGCTCCCTGACTTGTGCTATGGCTTGGTTTAATAACAGCATCCGTCACCCTGATGTCTCCAGCTGGCAGTTTCTTAGAGCAAGGTGTATATTTTGTTTTCTCTCTGATTTTAGTTTCAGGTTAGCAGTTGATCCTGTTTGTGCAGGCACAGATTTTCACCATCTTGTTTACTCTCAATAGAGGTGGCATTTCGTTCTGTGGGATGTCTTGGGTTAAGCCCAGACTTTCAGTGTAGAGAGAGGGCTCTCCCTAAAGAACCCAGAGGTGGTGTAATCTGGCCTGTCGGCTTTGCAACGCTCACCGAGATTGATTGCTGATGGATTGGGGGTTGTTTTCTGTATTTTTGTTATTGTCAGTTGTTGGTGCTTTTTCACTGCTTCCATTCTGCTGCTTAAGTAGTCTCCCTAAGATTTAATATACTGCTTCCAACCTATATTTTTTAATTATGTTCAGCAAGTTGCTGATTTTAATATGGAATAGTCATTCAGTAATGACTTTGCAGGCAGTAGGCGGTGGTTTGCTACAAAAATGTTTATCTTTAGCTCACCCATATGTGGCAGTTGCAGTGGAGTTTGTTGGTCCAGTTGGCTTAATGCCAGGCTACTTATTAGGTAAGAAGGCTGAAAGCAGAAGTTTTTGTTTAATTTGAAAACTGTCCACTTTCTGTAGATTGAAACACTTTTCATAGTGTCACATAGTACATAAGCATAGCATGTGGGTAGTCTTTTTTGGGAGTACTGCTTGCTTTTGGATGGTGGAAAAATTCTGAAAAGAGTGTGTTGGAAAACACAGCTGTTTAATGACAGGGGTCTTAATTTACTCCTTGATTTAATGTTTTAATTTTTAAGTACGCAGATATCTTTCTGTTTCAAAATTTGCATCATAGGGACAGTATGGTGTGCAGCTTCTTTTTAATCATCTTCCTGGAAGAATGGTTGCTATACGCATGATAAGTCTTCAGTGAAGAGTTGAAGAGTTCCTGGAGGATAAAATGTACTTAATCATGCTGAGTATGTTTATCTAGCGCTTTAAACTCCTAATTTGCTGTATTGTTTAGACTGATTTTATTTCAAATAACACATTTGTCTGTGGAACAGGGTTTGGACATAGGGAATGTATCTCCTTCTTTTACAAGGGCTACAGTGCTATTTTGTGTTTATGGGTCAGAAAAGTGAGTATCAGCAGGGTTTCTTCAAAGCTAGAAATGGGTAAAAATTGGGGGGGGGGGGGTTAGTGTTGTTTGTTTGGGGGGGGGTTGTTTTATTTTTGGGGGGGTTTTTTGTTGGTTTGGTTTTTTTAATTCTAGCTACAGTACAAATCATTTGACAGTCAGATTCTAGGTGAAAAACCTGGGCAAGGGTTCCAAAGTATAAAATGTGAACTAATAAAAGCCGGTTTTGTGTGCTGTAGGAAAAGAGAGCTGACCTTTAGTGTGATAAACTGATCAGTTAATGTATTCAGCATGGATAAGATGCCTTTTAGGGATCCGATAAATCAGTTGTGCCCTTTAACACTGAACAGAGCCCTTTTAAAAAATAACTGTCTGATATTGTTCCTTAAATTATTAATGGCAAGTGATAACTGTAGACCTCCTTCCTTCTTTTGTGAGGTATCTCAGTGTCTGTTGCTTCGGGACTCCCTGGCTGTGGCAGCAGTGTTGGCCACCAGCTGGTGGCTTGGTGTGACCTGAGTCCTCTGAGGCAGCCAGAGGCTGACTGGGATGTGAGATGTGGTAAGAATCTAGGAGGGCTTTGACCCAAACTTTTCACCAAACAGAAACACAACCAGGCATGCATTAAGGAGGGACGGTTGCTGCTGTGATGGCTGGCTCTTGAAGTTTGTGCCACCTGAAGGACATTAAGAGCATAGTCTTAGTTTTCTTTGTAAATTAAAGCATGGATTTATTTAACATTCTTGTGTTTAACCGTGACTTCTTTTTTTAACATCTTGATGCTAACATTTTGTCCCCCCTTTTTTGTAATCATGGGGAGTCTGGCATAGCAAGGTCCCAGCGCCTGCCAGAGGGAACAGGCTCTGAGCCTCTGGGAAGCTTGTCCTCCATCCTTCGCCCTCTGCGTGGTTTTTGGGGGAACAGTGCTGTGTGGCAGGGTTTGGCTTGCATGGCACACCGCTGAAATGGTGGTTTGTGAGCATATGGGTCCAGTCTGGGTTCCAATCTGGCACTGGCAAGGGAGAGCAAACAAAACTTTGGTGCAGGGAAGGTGGGGCTGTGTCCTCCACAAAAGCTTTAGTGGCCTGTGTCCTGTCTGATGTTGGTGAAGAGCTCTGAGTTGCTGCTTTGTGTCTGTAGAAGTTGGATTCATCAAAAGCGGCCTAAAAAAGGCAGGTTTAATGAGTAAGATGTCTTCCTAGAGGATTTGTATTTGGTACAGGGCCTGTCATGAGGGCTGGGCTCTCTCACTTTTGGGTAGCGATGCTGTTAATAAGGTTGTCTAGTGTGTAATGTGGGAATATTCTTTGCCCAAACTGATGTGTTTTGTCTGAATGCTAACCCACGCCACCCAGGCCATCAAGTTTCTGCATTTTTCAGGGCTCGCTTCAAGTGCAGTATTGGATTGGATTTTTTTTTTTCTTTCACCATTTTGGTGTTGATGAGCTTTTTTCTGAAGTCCTCTCAGTTCTGTAGCTATAATTTTTTTAAGTATTTTTGCCTGTTTTGTTGAGGAGCTTCCTGGAGCAGACATGGTAGTCGCTGTGTTAAATCCCTGTGGCTGCTGCTTTCCTCATGCACCGGAATATTGAACTGAAAACTTATTGAACTTACTTAAGTAAGTCAAATTCTAAACAAAAATGGGCCCCCAAATCAGAAAGCCAGCTCGTGGAAAACACAGTGCCCTTTCTCTTCCCTTCCTATCCCCACTCTGTTTTCCTCCCTGTTGTGAGCAGGGGACTCATGTCTGGGAGGACAGGAGCTGGATGCAGCCGTGGCCAGACACGGCTACCGGATGGGGGGGAGGCAAAGCTGTTTTAAGGGACGTGGTGGTGTGAGGGAACTCTGACCTCTCTGGTGTTGCACCTGGGCTGCCTCTTTGTACCCACCCCGAAAGTTTGCTTTGCTCTCATCCATGAAATGTCTAAGATTGATTGAGGGGAAGACACTGGGTTTCTTCATTGCTTAAAGAACATAAGTGCAGATGGTAATTGATCTGAGTGATTTCTGCTGAGTGATGAAGGCAAGAGGATTGGCTTGTAGAGGATGAAAAGGGAATGAGTCAAAACGTTTAATTTGGTTTCTGTAATCCCATTTGTACCCTTTTTTTTGCAAACTTTTATGTACATTTTAGCTGGTGAGAATAAGAGGATGAAGGTGATTTTGTGTGTCTTCTAGCAGTATGAGAATTGGACTCAGATTGAAGAGAAGTGTGTCTGTTCATGATATGGTCAAAGTTGTGTCATAAGAAAAATGTGTTGTAACTGTCTCAGTAGCTTATCTCTTGTCCTTACTTAGTCAGAAGGATTTCTACCTGACATAGCTTCTTTATCCACATGAAGTGGTGTACCTTCACTCAAAAAGGAATGCATAAGTGTTTTAATGCTTACTTCTTGCTTCTTAACCCTGGAAGTGCCTTTCCTGTGCTGAACTGGCTGAAGTTGCATAACTTAAGGAAATATTTTTGTGTACTGAAATAATAGCTGATTTAAAAAAAAAAAAAAAAACAAACAACAAAAAAACCAACCCAAAGCCAAAACAAAACCTCAAGAAACTGTTTTACCTATCCCCCATGTGTATAACAAGAGTATCTGTGTCTTAGAAGATTCTGGAGACTATAAATGCCTGCTGGAGGCTTCTCCTTTCAGTAACTCCACAGCTACCAAAATTGACTGGACACCAGAGGACTTCCTGACAGCCCCCAGAGGCTGATGGTCTCAGTCATGACTTTTGGCTCTGAACCTGGTTCCTTTGAAAACATGAGGTTTTGGACAGACACTGTCTGAACATCTCAAAAACCCAGTTCTAAAAGCCACTCCCAAGAATGAGTTTGAAAGTTTGGGAGTTCTATTGTAATGTCTTAGCCATTATGAGCTGATTCCATGTATGTTTTTAATCTGTGGTGCTTGTAATGCATATCAGTTTAGCAAGGCTCACAAAAGTATAGTTTGACCTTCTTCCACTACCTTCTTTGCCTGTGAAGGAGTACAGGATATTACCTGAGTCCTGGAGTTGATAAGTGCTAGAAAATGTTTACAGTGGGATAAATTCAAGAAGCACTACCTGTGTGGCTTAGCAAAGAAAAGGTAATGGGCATAAATGAACATATACAGATGATGGGGAAGAAAAACAGAGCTGACTCCTTAGAGTAATGTACGTAGCACGTCGATGTTTGGAAGCTGAAGGCAGATATTTCAGGGCAGTAATAAAGCACATTTATGTAACAGAAAACTGGTAATGTGCTCTACCTCTGCAGGAGGCTGTATGTTGGGGACTATCTGCTTTTATAAGAGCAGATTTTCACTTCAGCTGACTTGTGGAGGGGTTTAGCAGCCTCTGTTACACAGGAGGGCAAACAGATTTTCCATGACAGCTTTGGCTTTGGTAGCTGCATGTTTTTCCCATCCATATCTTCCCTTCTGTAAATGCCTGCCATGTAATAATTGATCTTTGTGAGTCTCTTTTATTGCCTACAGTCTTCTCCCCTTCTAATTCATAGCTCTCGGGTTGCCTACCTCTGTGCTTTGGCTTCATACCTCGTTTCATCTGTACCCTAATTTAGAAGCGGAGATGTTTGAAAGTAGGAGATATGCTGTGCTTGGGAGAATTACAGCTTACATCTGCTTTTCTAAGTTCTTTTAGTTGATTTTGAAGATAGCATTAAGGCATACCTTCATAAACTTGCGGTCAAAAAAAAGTAATGAATTTTAAGCCGTTGTTTAAAGTCTTCATCTGTCATTTTCACGAGATTATCACTTACAGGCACTTGACATCAGCCAACCCAGATCCATATTGCTAATTGAAAAACATTTTCTCCCTACGTGAATTCCTAAATCATGTGGGCTCATTACATAACCTGACACTAACAGGCTGTGATAAAATAAATCACTACCATTAGAGGCCCTTTACTTGTCTCAGCCTGTTATTACATTTTGTTCTGGGGTTCTTTCGTTACTAGTTTCTGAAGCTTTGGATGTTCTTTCATCTATTTTGCTGCTTTTAGGAAAACTGGGATGAAACTATTTATTTTGCTCTTGGGAGTTGGTCCTCACGTTGTGCCAGCTGTGATTACTGTTTGTAGTAGTTGGTGCAGTTGATAATAATCACAGTTTAGAAACAGTGTTGATATGAATGTGAATCAATTTTTGTTTTTAAATGTGTTATGTATTCATGGAACACCACCGGCAGTTCAAAATCTCTCTTTCATTCCTTTATGCAAGGAACTTTCTCCTTACCTTTTTTTTCTGGTGTTTTGCAACTTCTTGTATCAGATTTTTTTTTTATTGAAGAAGAACTGCCATATCACAAATGTCTTGGAAAAAGTGAAGATCTGATTTTTTTTTTTTTTTTTTTTTTGCGATGCTTGTCTCATACTCAAGTGTCAAAATCTTGTATTTTATTCATACATTTGAAAAGTTGTGAAGGAGCACTAAATATGGCGATCTGGGAGGAGGGAAGGAGAGTAAACTTTCCTTCCCAGGGAGCTATTTTACACTGTCTTTTCCAGCTAATGACAGTGGCTAAGTGGTGTACTGTCAGACTTAAAATCTGATGGCGCTTATGAGAGGGTGCTGTTCAGTGAACAACTATACTAGAAAACATTAGTTTGGTTTTGTTCTGTTTTTACTGAGAGTTTTCACCTCTTCTTTCAGTACAAGATCTTTTTTTGCTGTTATGTTTGTTGATGAGAAGCCCTGCTACCTGCAGAAATCCTTGTGGATTGTACAACAGTCACCTTTTGTTCTCCAGTTGAATATGTAAGAGACTGACTAACAATGGTTTCCTTATGTGATGGCTCCTGAATGCGCTGTTGCTTGATGGGCAAGGAAGCTGTCAGCTTTAATTAATGGACAGTCTGTTAGTACAGTTTGTTTGTTTGAACTGTGCTAGGAGGCACATTGGTCAGTGATACACTAACCTACAGGGATATTTGTTATCTGCCTTGGGAACCTTTCAGTCTGGTCTATGAATTGCAACATCAAAAATTCAGTGATGGGCAGAAAAGTTAGACTTGCACCAGTAGCTGTGAATTATGATTTATCTGGTTTGAAGCCCCACTTCTGAGTGATAGCCTCAGCATCCAGCTCTTCTGGGGGGGAAGTAAGTAGGTGCCATCCATGCTTGGGCAGGGTTTTAATCACAGGCTTGATTCTACTTCTCAGTACTGCAGTACCCACCTAAATCGATTTAGGAACTGCAATGCTTTCTCTTTGGGACCCCCTGACAGTGTACATTTATACTGAGGCAGACATACCTCTTAAAACAAAGTTTCTCATACCCATTGCTCAGGGGTGCATAGCGTGAGAATCAAAGGTTAATGAAGTGCCCCCACGTGAAGGTCTTAGTTGTATGTTAACTTTTTCTTTGGCAGCTCTAAGCTATCCTCATTATAGCTTTTGTAAAAAGCATTCTGTCTCTGCTACAGCTGTTGTGACTGTACCATGTGTTGTGGTCAGTCCGTCACTGTTCACTGATCTGGAGGGTGCAGCCATTAATTACTTATTTTACTACCTGTTTCTCTACCAGTTTTGCGTTTAGAATCCTGTGATGACCATGTCAGCCTAAATTTGATAGTGAGATGGAAGAATTTGATTAAACATCAGGTTATTTTGAATTCATTTATTTAAAATTGTTTCCTCAAAGAACCGTGTCTTTCTGATTTTTTTTTTTTCAATTTTTTTTTTTGTTCAGGCAGCCAACAAAGGCTGCAAGAAGTTGCATCAGGCTGAGGGGCTGTGAGACTGTGTAATTGTAATGCAGTTGGTTTGTGTGTCTGCTGTACCCATCGCCTTGGGTTTCCAAATCATCCTTTATGGTACATTTTCAGTCTTCAACACGTCACGGCAAGTAAATTTTAAAAAACACACTAACAGTGCTCGTTCATCCTTTTTTTGTGATATCACAGTGGTGAAACCAACTTGTGGTAGAAATTGTACTTCTGAACATTTTATCTTCTCTCACAGCACTCAAATGGCTCTTGACGTTTTGCAGTTATTGAAATTGGAAGACAAATAAGAGTAAACAGACAGGCTTCAGCATCGGTGTTTTGTCCCTCTCTCTTTTTCTTCACTGCTCCTTTTTTGGTCCTGCTGGCCATTTGTGATTGTTGCACACATCCTTATGGTCACACAGTGCTGAAGCATTATGTCTGTGCTGCCACAGTTTGCTGTCCTTCATCAGCCTGGGGAGAGGACTGTGGGAGAGCTGCCATTCAGTGATTTTTATTTTTTTTTTTTTAATTTTTTTTAAATCTTCTGGGAACAGCTCACATTGAAGCTGGGGGTAAGAACAGAGTGATGGAGGCTGAGCATCCCCCATACACTGCTGCAAAGAGAGGCTCTGGAGGCAGCTGAAGGCCATGCTTTCTCCCTGCTTAGGGGACTGACACAAGGTATGGGATGGGAGGAGAGCAGAGGTGGCATGATCTATATTGAATCTTGCTATTCCTAACTCCAGATTTTCCACTCTTTAGTACACCTGTGTTACAAGCTCTGACATGTTATCAGTACTGTTGAAGATCAAAATCCTTTAGCTGTGTGTGGCAGGTGTGTTTCAGGGACGCTCATGTTGCTGTTTTTCAGCTCGTGCATTTGCACTTGTGTTTTATTCGGTCCCCTGACATCAACACAGGGCTTTCAGAACCTGCCTGGCCCAGCCTTTGGTTATGCTTCTCACCTTCTCTGGAGCTGAAACACAAGTTAACACAGGACTTCAGATAGAATAGGTTGGTATTTTGCAGTGTTTTCTCATCCTGGGAACCTGCTAACCCTGTGTGTGCTGTGAGCTCACGAGACATGCTTCAGAGTTTATGTCAAATCCCTGGTGCAAGTGCCAGAAGGAGAATTACATAAAAGAGATTCAGAAGATAACCAAATGCAATTACAAATTGAGGACACAGGTGCATCATTGGAAACCTGCTTTGTTCCATGGCAGCAACTGGTCTAGTAGATTCCAATGTGTTTTCTCTAGTTGGCAGAATTTCAGTCAAAAGCTTAACACCTCCCAAAACTGTAGTTCTGCACAGGGAAGGAAACAGCATATTTTTCTTGAAAATATGCAGTTAAATGAGCTTTCACTTTTTCCCCTGTATTAGTATTAGAATTTGTCTGGCTCTGAATATAGTGAGCTACGTTCAGAAACTGATCTGACTGAAAAGTAATGTCACGCCTCCATTTCTCCCTGTACAAGCAAATGGCCTAGTTTTTCATCTAGGTAAGTTTCTTGAACCAACCTAAACTTAAGTGTTTTCATTTGTCTCTTAAGAACAAAGGAAAAAACCCTGTGAACATGTATCTTTCTGCAGCTCTCATACTAGTATATGTGTACACATGTACTGCTGTGTAAGTGTCACTCCAGGTACCGTCAGTCTAGTGGTTGTATAAAGTCTGTAGTTTTCTGCTTGTTTGCCTGGTCGTGTTCTTCTGATCCCGTGGGTGATGACATTTTGTTCCTGGTTGGTGGAGGTGGAAAGAAGCCTGTGTCTGCTGCTGACAAGTCTCTGCATCTCCATTAATGCACTGCTAATATTTGTTCAAATTATCTTCTGTCTCTTCCCTGACACATTTCAAACAAGTGAGTTTGGGGTCTTTTCCGACGAAGCAAATTTCAAGCAGTTGGGTAGTTTACGGTACAATCTCTTTAATCCTTGATAAATAACACTGATCAGACAGCAAGGGGGAGAGAAAATGCGCGTGCACAGATGTGACTCTAGGCACTAACCTGGAAAATGTGTTTTTTGCTTAATTTGTCTCTACATATCCCAGAATGATATTCTCCTGTACGTCGGATCTGAGAAGTGCTACAACAAGCAGCGGTCTGGGTCCCTGCCTTAATTCTTTTAGTAGGATCCCTGGTTTGGGGGGATGCCCCCGGTGTTTGGGGGAGCACTGCTTCTCTCTTTGCTGTGTTGGTAGGGAATACCAACCTCTTCTGCCCATGTGGCCTGGGTCGGTTCAGGATGCACCGGGGGATAATGCTTGGAATTTTCATTAGTGTGAGAAGAGGAAAAGGAGTTGGATAATAGTGGTGTTCGAGCAGTAATTTGCTAAGTAGCCACTGACTACCAGGTGTGGAGTCCCACACACACTACATTTGATGGGAAGATCTTTTCCTTCCTCTTTTCACAGTGATTCGTGTTGTTGGCTGCCTGTTTTCTGGCCTGAGACCAGCAGTGTTTAGGGACTGTTTCACTGAAATGGAGGGCGCAGCATCCTGGCAGCGTTCAGTGCTGGTGTCCAGATGATGTGCAACAAGGCTCATCCTGCCATCAGTCTGCAGATGTGCCTTCTTACCTGTCCTGCCACACAGAAGGTGAGCCAACACAGTTCGGTTACTAAAGCTTTTGCCATCAGGGCACAAGTTCTCAGGCCAGTGTAGAGCAGGAGAGGTGTATTTACCTCTTTTAAATCAGTGAGTGTAGCAAACACCCTACTTATACCATTTTCCTTTAAATTATGGAGTGGTTTTGTCTCTTAGAACAGGAGGTGCTGTGTTTTCAACACTTGTGGCACTGTCTTAATGCTTTCTGCTTTGATTTTCCTGAACCTTATGTTTCAGTCATTTATCATGTGCAGAACGAGGAAATGGCACCATTTGCAATGGGAGAACTGGCTTCTTGTAGAAGTTTAGTTTTGGCTTTATGGAGTTCCTTTGATAGCTTTGTCCTGGTTTGGGAGCACTCTGTTAGCCACATGTTCTTTGAGATGAGTTAGCTATGCCTGTGACAGTAGCCACATGATTGCTTTTGGAGAATTCCAGCATTGGAGAAAAAAAAGTAATATTTCTTAGTCATTGCAGTACCATTTCTACTTTTTTTTTTTTTCTCCCTGTATAAAAAACCAGAAATTAAATCCTTGCTTTTGTTGTGAAAAGGCCAAATTTGGAAAGCACACTTTTTCAATGAATGCAAGTAAAAGACTGGTTTTATTACAGAGAAATGTGGGAGAAAAACTGGAAGTTGAGAATTTCTTGTTTCTCTTCATGCTGCAACAGGCTTGGCTTTGTGAAGAAGCAGCTCTTTGACAATATGTTCTGAACTGTGAGCACAGAATTTTGTCACTTAGTGCTGCAAGAGCAGAGCAAATGTTCACACCCAGGTTTTGGTGTATGGAATTTTGCCGATTTTTTTTTTTTTTTTAACAGCAGCTTTACTCTGATTTTTGCCTGTCCTGTGCTACTGCCATAACTCTCACCAGGCAATTACTGAAATTTCAAATATTCGATCTTAGTATGTTAAATGTGAGTCCCCCTGATAAACCATGCTTTTTGGAAGCTACCATAAAAAAACATTTGAGAGATTCTTCTCCCTTTCTTGTACCCAGCCTTCTGCAAAGTCTTGCTGTGGATACAACACACCCCAAAACATGCATGTTGTGTGTTCATGCTCTTGCTTTTGGTGTCTGAAGGCTCTGTTTCCCTACAAATAAACTTAGGGTTTGTTTGTTTGTTTTTTTTTTTTTTACTGTGCCAGTCATAGTTTCTTGATTTTTGTCGTTGTTGTTGTTCATGATATTTTGTTTGTAACTGAGCACAACCGTTAATTGTGTTGAAAAGTAATCTAAAGAACCAGGCAAAATGCAAGGCTCCATTGTGCTTGGTACTATGATGAATGTATTTTCTGTTCCCAGATGACTTACAGCACTATTAATTTCAGAGTTGTCTTGGGTACACAAGGAAACAGGTTTTTACCTTTCTGATCTTGCATGGTGACTGAAGGGTGTATTTTTCAGTTGGAAACCCACGCTTCAGCTTATGTATACTGCCAGATGCAGCAGAAGTTAATCCTGTGCCGGAATACATCTCTTTGAAAAATCATGTTTTAAGCTGCTGCCAGAGGGGTGATAACAGATGGGAAATTGTAGAAATGGGCCTCTAAGTTTGGAATGTTAAAAGTCAATATGTGTTATGTATCTGTGTTCTGTGTAAAAGCAGTAACTTCATCTAGGAGACCTACCTCGGGTTCCTTCTTGCCTGGCTGTGCCTCTTCCAGGACTCTTGCCCTGTACATCCCAGGAGGATGGGCAACATCCTCAAAGCTGAAACGAGCTGCTGCAGGTGTGTGGCAATTCCATTGTGTGACAGCGCTTTCCTATAGCCTGTGCAGCAGTTATTTTAAATCCGTGTTTCCTGGTTGGTATTTTACAGATGGGTTGGATAGAGTTTCCCAAAACTAAGTGAATGTAAGTTTTTAATTTAGTGGCTGTGCTTCTGTGAGGCTGTAACACTGAGTTATTTTTAAATTGTGGATCAGTTAACTTCCTTGATTGCACATTGTTTACATTACCAAATAATATATTCAAATATTTAAAAACAAGCATTGCAAGATTCAATTTTATATTTGCATTGCAACTTACTAGTCTATTGCCTTCCTTCAAAATACAAACATTGCCAAAAATGATGTCAGTAATATGATATCTGCATACGATTATATGAGCAAAATATTTTCAGTGAATTTTTCTTCTGCTTCTTGCTTTGCTTTTTGCAAAGGTTGTAGCCTTGGGATGCTAGCCAGGCTTTGAACTGCAAAAGAGAGCATAAAGAATGCAGGATGTTTTTAGAATAATCTGAACTGTGAGCAGATGGCTTCATTAAATTCTCTTTAGGAATGAGGAGAGCAGTTGCTGCTTTTGGAACAAAATTGACCAGAGCAACTGCTTGTACATTACCATCCCAAGAGTGTGGCAGGTAGAATATTTGTACAATTTTATGTATAGCAGTTGGTCCATACACCTTCAAAATATAGATGCAGGAGAGTGGTGCCAGTGCACTGTGAAATGATAGGTACAAATGAGAACAAAAGACTGTTTCATCAGTAAACTTTTCTGCACGTTTGAAATCTTGTGCAGGGGAAGCTCTACTGAGTGCTTTACTTTTTGCTCCTTAACCCCAGTGTTCTGTTCTTTGCCACAAAATCTTTGCTTTTACTTTTTTGCCTTCCTTTCTGGACAATAGTGTGGAAAACTACATTTATAACTAAATACATGAAAATGTAGTTATAAATGACTTGTGAAGGAGAGTGATATAAAAAGGGTAATTTTCTTGCTTTAGAACAGAAAGACTTGTGGCAGAAGTGTATCAAGAGTGTGGTTGATCAGGGTTTCAATGTTCTTGTGTTATCAAAGTGTCTACAGTGTGAGCAAATTTTCACTTTGCTTGCACCTAAGCTGTAATTAGGTACTTGATGCTCAATTTTCTCCCAACCCTTCCACCCCCAGAGTTAAAAACCAACTTCTTAAGTTTTGGTCAAGGCAAATACTCTCAAGTTATGACATCTGAATAGCCTGCTACAAGCAGAAGAATGTATGAGCTTTAAAGATGGGGATGGCTTTAAGGAGGAGAATTTTGTTCTTGTAGATGCAAATTCATAGATGTAGGAGGCTGTTGTACCATTTATGCCCTTCTAGAGTTGTGTGTTTCCTTTTGTCTGTGGTCTTTAAATTTAAATTTGAAGACGGTAAACATAGCATCTGTGAAGACAGTGTCCTGCTGTAATGATAAATTTTATAAGTATTGATTACTACATATTCATTCTTCTGCCTGTGAAATGCCTCTTTATTACAAATTAGATATTAACCTGTTATAAGTAGTGGGGGAGGACTGGTGGGTCTGCTGCTGATGGGTCTGAACTCATGTTAAGGCTTGTCTGTTGATACAGGGTATATTCTGGGGAAGACAGGCTCTAATCAAGCTTCTTTGCTGGTTTCAGCTCTATATTCTGTTAAGCAGGTAATCTGGGGCAGTAGCATTGGAATGGATTTGTTGTTTCAGATCACTGAGAGAGATGAATGTCTTTATTTATGAAAGTGGTTGTGCATCACTTTTTTACCATACTGAACTAAATACCTCTGTGTAATAGTTGTGCAGAAGCTTGTATGTGCAAGTTTAACACATATTTGCATAATAGATCAAGTCCATGTTTTTTCCCATGTTTGCTTTTTTAAGGGTAAATTTGTAACGTACACATGCATTGCAGAAACTGTCTGAACCAGACATCATATTGCTGGAGGAAATTTTGTGCTTAATTAGGATCAATACGTTCCACAATGAGAGTAGAAAATGACCTTGTTATTTGGAAGGATGAACTACTGGTGTGTTACTGGCCTCGTTTCAAGGTTTTGCCTGTGTTATTCTCACCCTGGGTTCTTCTGTTAAGTTTTTTATGTCTGTGATACTTGCTTTTAAAATACTATCTTTTTATGTGTGTGTTCTCTGTGTGGTACTAAGAGAGCTGGACAGTGCCACTGTTTTGATAGAGGTATCTGAGCAGACCCACTATAAATGCAGTTCTGGCCCTAGTTATTTCACAGCTGCCACTGCCTGTAAGACAAACCTTTTGGACTTACCCTGGAACATTTTAGTCAAAACAGTTGTGGCTGTAAGGGGAACACTTCACCCCACTTTGTGGTGTATCAGGTGTTTTCCAAGATTGGCAGCGTTTTTCCTGTCTCCTTTCTTTGCTCTGTCTCCTTGTTGCTGAAAGGTGCAGCAGTGCTGCACAGGGCTGTGGGGACCCTAATGGGCAGGTCTTTCAGGTTCCAGACTGTATCCTATTTTCCCCTTTTCTTCAAACAAGAACCAAATGTTGTATAACCATAGTTTGGGTACATCAGTGAGTTTTAGCAATACATGCTGCCAAAAATAGCCCTGTTGAACTCCAGGCCTTACACGTCCTCTGGACAGGAACTCAGTCATGTATTTGTGTCTGTCATTCTTTATTGATGTTTTGCAAACATCTCACAACAAAGACTGCTAAGCCATTCGGACATCTGGGCTGAATCACTTTTAACCAGCTTATGTGAGCAAATGTTTCTACCCATTCACATAGTGAAATGTTAGCTGCAAAGCCTGGGACGTTGTGCCACAGAGATGAAGGGCTTATTGTGGTTATGATTAACTAAATTCACTCAGCTTTTTCTGACTATGCCTTTTTTGCCCTGAAGGCGGAAGTGATTGCCACTTCTCAGTCTAGGTTCTTTTGGTTCTTAGATCCATGGAAATTTCTCTCCTTTTGCACTTGGCTCTGTTTAGCTGCTGTCAACCACAGACCCTTTATAAGCAGAAGAAAAGGAAAGACTGTCTGCAGACGTATCACAGATCAGTGTGCCCCTGGTCAGCCTTGGTTAGGATGAAATAGTGCACAACATCTGAAAACATCTTTTGTTAGTGATGATAGTGTTCTTCTGTGCTGGTGGAATAAATTACTACTTGAATTATCGTTTTGGGATCTAGCATCTGGCCTTGTTAGTGCCTTAATCTTGCTTGTGGGAATGTTTTAGAACCTGGTTCCTTTCTGCATCTGAGCGGGTTGGAACACCCTTGTTTCCAGAACTTTTTTAATGTACAGCAAAGGGAAACGATCTGGTGCTTCCATATTTACTCCTACAGCTTGTAGGTGGGGACATCTTCACACCACTCTGAGCCACTGCAGGAAGCAGCACAGGAGCAGGGCAGGACGAAGGCCAGTCCTCCAGGGATGCAGCCATAAGTCATGGCTTCACGTTGTGCTTTATGCAGTAACTGAAACTGCCTATTCCTTGTCCTTTTCCTCCCTTCCCTGACCTCCTGTGCTGCTGCTTCCCTCGAATCAGATCTTTATGATGATGAGACTCTATGGTGTCCCAGTTAAAAATTTATTCTTTCTTACTCCCCTGAAATATCTTTCCCCTGATTTTTTTTAATTTTATTTTTATTTTTACTTTTTATCTCTGCTGGTCCATGTGGCCATCCCTGTGTGGTGTGTTACTCGCCCAAACAAGCTATACTTTGTTCTTGTATTGTAATGTCCTCTTTAGTGCTGAATGCAAATCTTGCTAATCAGCAGTTGTTCTTTACCATCCATGTAAAAAAAGCTGAGGCAGTATTACACTAGTTTCCTCAAGTCCTGGTTGATGGGCAGCATCCACTGTGTAGGTTAAAGGTCTGAATGCTGTCTAAACCCTGGCCTGACTATAGTCTTGTCTGTGGAGTGGACTATTACTTGACTTTCTGGCCTGTACACTTGCCTTATCCTCCCTCTGCTGGTGATCAACCTTCTGCAGTCTCATGGATATAATTGTCACAGATAGGCTTTCCTAAAAGTGACATGTCATCCTTACTAATCCAGTAGAGTTTAATCTTTGGGACTACAAACAGTTGACATTATTGTAATGGAGTTTGACGATATTGTATGTTCTCTAAGCATTTTTATTTGCTATTTTCCTGTATTTAAATTCAGCAAACAGCAGCGTAAACAACCCTGTGTTCTTCTGTGGTAGTCTGCAGCTATGAAGCCCTCTTCCTTCATAAAACAGGGATTTGTGTTTTGGTCATGTCTTCCAGTGTGCTGCAGTGACACAATGAGGTGTTTATCTGCTTTAATAGATCACTTTAAGATCTTGTAATCTTATTTGTCTCAGTTTCACAACTGTGCGGGCAAGGAGTGGAGAACTGCAGACTTGCTGTTGGATGAGCATTTTACCTGAGAAACATTGTTCAGCTCTAGATTTTTTAGTGCCTTTGTCCCTCCTCAGCCAGGTGATCCAGATGATGGTGCATTTAGTCCTTGAAATCGTGCTTCTTTGCCTGTTGGTGACAGCAGATGTCCCACGAATAGACCTTGTGCTTTGCTGTCTAAGAGACTGCTTCTTGTTGCCTCTTGATCTTAAAATTTATCACTCATCCAGGAGTCAAAACTATGAAACAGGGAGAGAGTTACCTGCCTGGCCCTTGCCCCTTCTGGCACTGTGTGAGGGAATGGAAGGGCTGCTGTGGCATCTTTGCTTGCATCTGCATCTCTCACCAGAAGAACGTGGACGTGGGTTTATTTGGGGCTTGGGGGAAGCAAGCTGTTGAAAGGCCAGATTAAGTGCTACTGAGAGGAATAGGCACTTTTTCAAACCTGTCTGCATTCATATGCATCAGATTGTCTCTGCTGATGGCATTTTCTAACCTTGCTTGTAAGTAGTGGAAGTGTGGTCATACTACCCTGTGGCAGGTGTGGGGAATGGGAATGAGATGGCTGGGTAAGTGTGGAGGTGGATGTGAAGGAGTTGAGTGGCTAGGAGATCCTCCCAGAAGGGGACAGCAAGTTGTGGGAGGTGCTTGCAGGCTTTGCTGCTGACTTCTCAGACTGTTAATAAACATTATTCATCTGTCTCTTTAAACTTGTTTTCCCCCTGAAACCTTATGAAGTGGCTTAGTAGGAGGGAATTATTTGGTGACTATAAGCATTAAGATGTTAAAGCTGAAAGTGGTGTAAACTTTGACTGAAAGGTGCAAACTGGAATTTTCACAAGCCACATGAAAATCCATTATTTTATTTATTGCAGTGCTGTAGATCTTACTAGGCAGTCCTCTCACCTTCTTTCTGTTGTAGTTGCTGGCGACGTTTCAGGTCTCCCTGGTTAGTAAAATTACGCGTTTTAGAGCTGCTGCTCATGTGCTGTACCAAGAAGAGCTTTTCTGTGAGTCCATTGTGACACTTCACTAGAGGCTTCCTGAGCCCAGCTGTCACCACCAGCCTTTGTGCACCACAGGAGCTGGTGGAGTGCTCTGCTGAGAAGGTGTGTTTCCAGACGTGGTCACCTGGTTTTGCAGTTTCTGTGTCCTTTGGAGGTGAAGCAGCTGATCCCAGGCTTTTATGCTCTTTCTCAGGCATGGAACTGGCAACTGCGCTGGCATGTATCAGGAAAAGTTAAACCTAGCATGTCTCTGAGAACTGGAAATGTACCAAAGCATAGGAGAGAAGATAAATGCCATTGAGGAGTTCTGGGTGTTGGATGAAAAAAGATCCATCACCCATGGAGTGGTCTGAGAGATTGCTGGTCAGCAGCTCACCTTGGTCAGGATCTGACCAGACTGATTTCAGGACATGTTTTCTCAGGAAATGTTCTGTGAAACCTCTCTCATGTCAGACAGGAAGGACTCTGTAGGAAATCTTACAGAAAATGCTGTAGTATGTAGAATGAAGCAACCTGTTTTGATACTTGTAGAAGCAGCAGTGGATGCATCTTGGGTTCCCTGTGTATTGGGAATAGGTTGGAGTACCTAGGTGAAGGGCAGCAAAATGAAACTTTTGTCTCACTGCTGAAACGTACATGAAAAAATCCCAATTTTTTTAGCTTTTCAGTAGCTTGTCATTATCTTGCAGAAGGTTTGTTTCCAGCAGTACTTTCAGATGTTAACATTTGAATTTCTTTGCTTTATTCTAACAAAAAGGTAAGTTAAGCAAGGGCTTTTTTTCCTGCTGAGGAGTGATGTCAGTTCACATCATCTGAGGCTATACAGCATGGCAAGTGTTTTGCTAACAGTCTTGGGGGAGGGGTCAGCTGTAGTGAAATTGCATAACCATTTTCTGTCACTTAAAGGTCTGATATGCCACCAGTCTTTCAAAGCATGTTAACGTTTAAATACTTTAACCTACTCAGATATTTTTAAAGTGCCGTGGCTCAGAAGAGCTGATGGTAAAACACATAAACGCCCGTTGTGTTAGAAAAGATAGAGAAGTTGTTTGACCGTAGATATTCTGGTACCTGTATTCTTTTTTTCTGCAGAGTGACTGTCAGTTTCAGGCTTTCTGAGAAGGGAATCATAGAAGTTCTGGGGTCAATAAGGAGCAGCTTGTGCTGTGCCTTGAGGTGTGCAGTTGGCTGACCTTGCTGGTGCACAGCTTAGGGCACTGCATGCAGACTCCAGCGCAGTTTTCTTGTGTGTCACTGAACAGCAAATCTGTTGTTAAAGACAGTCTGTTTTGCCAGGCAGAAATGTGTCTGTGGCCTTTTAAGAACAAGGAAGCTTAAATGAAGCTTGCTAGCAAACAGTCCTGCAGGAGGCAGGATTCTTAGCAACAGAAATAATGAGATCTGTCATTCTGTCTTTAATTGTCAAAGGGCAGTAGCAAAGCAGCTAATGCACAGTTGTTAATCTGGAGTACCAGTTTCTCTTTGTGGTCCATGTACTTTGGATACCTTGGATGACTTCTAAGAGATCTGCAAAAGCTACTTAAGAAAAGCAAGCCGATTGTTAGGAGATTTAAGTTCTCACTGCATGTCTGCACATCCTATAGAAAACTTGCAGATGAGTGGTTTTCAGTTTCTAAGAAAAAAATTTCTAGACTTGAAGTCTGAATAGTAGTTTGCTGGAAAGAAGCCTGTATAACAGAAGTTACTCTATTCATAAATAACAATACTGAGCTAGGCTCACATTTTAACAGTGGGACATTGTTTGGCTTTTCTGTTTTAAACTCTTGCAGTAGTTTAAAGCTAATATTCCAATTAGAGAAAATTGGGAGAAGCGTCAGGGGAGAGTGAGAAGGAAACTAATGCTTAGTAAGAGCCATTGTTTTGTTTACTGTATTGAATCTTCACTTATTAACAAAAAAACGAAACAGAAAAAAATAACAGACCCAAAACAAAACAGCAAACTTATAACAATTGAAATTCAAATTTAGGAAATTAATACATCAACAGACAACTTTGAACTTAAAGGTTCAATTGATTTGAAGTAATGTGGAATGATTTTTTATTTATTTATTTATTTTAAGAAACTGTCCATTTATTTTATAGGCTGCATGGGGACTTTGGTTTGCTTCTTACTCTATTAAGTGCACTTTGGAACAGGAGATATTTTGTAATGTAGAATGACACTTGGAATATAGACAATGAAGGGATCTTCTTGAGTCCTGTCTCTGCCTGTTTGGGGTCATGCATCAGGAAAGAGGATATAGCAGTCTCAAGGATATTCTTCCTCTGCATATTTTTGGTAATGTGGTGTCTGGAGCTGATGACCTTAGAAGGTTATAAAAGGATACAGGGAAGCAGCTAACAGCTTGAGTACCTCTGCAGAATCTGGTTCACAAGTAACATTAATTGCCGCTGAATTATCTGACATATCTATCTTGTCTGGGATTAATTTTTGCATTTGGCTGAGCTTAACCTAATTTTTCCACTGTGACGTTTGAAATGTGAAAGCTGTAAGTGGTCTGGAGTGGGAATCTTTGGTTTGAGATAAGACATGAATGGTGGCATTTGGAGCCCAGATTTGTGGTTCTCTGAGCCCTAAACCTTGAAGGAAGCATGTAAATCTTGTCTTGCCTCTAATGCCCTCGTGTGATTTTCTAGTTCTACTTTTTTGTTATACTAAAACCTGTCAAATTTAGCATTCTGGGGCTGGAAACCTGCAGTAATTATCTGTTTTGTCAAGAAAGTTTGAGGTAGAACCTCTGTGGTGTGCAGCTCTCACACTGGTCTTTTCCTTTCAAATGTCTGTAATGATAGTGCAAACAAGGTTCTTAAAAGTTAATCATCAAGGGTAATAATGGCTCTCTCTACAGCATTTCATTTGGCATAAGAAAAAGCTCATTTTAGGCTTGGCAGGAGTTAAAATCCCAGTAATGCTCATGAGAATGTTCTGCAAGCAAAGCTTCTATTAATCCTGTTCCTGACATGCTCACACATAATTTGATGTGAAACCTGAAGCACTTGTACTGAAAGATCTGCACCTGTGTTTTTGGATGTACAGAAAGCAGTAATATGGGTACAAACTGATAACCCAGTTACCAGCTAAAGGTCAAAATGACCTTTGCATTGTTGAAATCAGCAACAAGGGTTGTATTGAGGTGGGAACAGGTATTATCAACGCTCTCTAACCCAATAGAATGGATGTAACAACACATGATAAATCACTTCATTTGTGGAAGTTATCCCAAAATCAGAGGGTGTTTTTCAAGCTCCAGAATTAGTAATCGCTGACTTGTTGCTAACCAAATTCTGCAACAAAACACCAATGTTTAACAAGTTCTGTTCTGTACAAACATTTTTGTAGTGCTGGTATCTATAATTTTTTTCTGTGTCTTACAGAAGTGTGCAGACACCCTGGCTGTACATAGTTTAAAAAAGAGCAAAGGTTAGTGAGCAACAGTACAATAATATAATGATGATTCATAAAATCTGTATCTGTGTCATCTGTGAAAAGTACTAGAAGCTTATTTCAAAAGTATGATTCTGTTACCTTTCAGCATAAAAAATGCTAGGGTTGGTGCAGAGGTTTAACATGTTAGAGAAGGGTAACTCATTTCTGAGCTAGCATAATCTTAAACAGCAAAATCCTAAACCTTTTAAAATGCTTGCCTCTGAAGCTGTGTGTATTAGGTGTATCTGTTAGGGTGAAATGATGATTTCTTAAATTTCAAGGCTATTTTACTGCATTTCCATGGTGCTTGGCAAGAAAAAAAGAACTGCAGTCTGCTGTTGGAGATTAATCTCCTGTTGAGATCTCGGGTATTTAAAATGAACTTTGCAGTGTGCAGTGAATTCTGGATTTTGACCCTAAACCTGGTATGTCCTGTTTTGAGTGTGGTTGGCTGGGACGTGCAGTTGTCCTATGGTACATGCTGTTTGCCAGTCCTTCAGAGACAGTGCAGTTTCTTGAATATGCAGGTAGATGTGAGGCTAGCACGACTGTGGCCACGGTTTAGCTGATGAGAAGGAATTGTAGTTTCTTACTCATCACTGGCAGAATAAACTAATAATGATGCTGCAGCAGAAGAGCAGTGTTTAGCACTGGGGACGTAGCCCTACCCTCAGGTAGCTCTGACGTTTGTCTTTTCAACATCTTTTTCAGCAAGCAGTCCTGCAGGAAGCTCGGCACCCTGAGTGGATGCTATGCAGCACCAGGAGGGGAGAGCTGCATTGTGTCTGTCGCAGGCCTAATCCTATGCAGTCCTCAGTCCTTCAAGGTTTTCTTTTTTTGGACCAGGAGGATCCTTCATCACTTCCTTAGTTTTTCTTATTTTGGCCCTGAGGTGAGACAGGGAGGACTTCGAGTGAATCTAGCACTTACTTAGTTCCCACTCCCATTTTTTCTTTTCCCCCCCAGGAAAGGCTCAGATTTGAGTGACAGAAAATTCTGAGTTGGAAGTGACCCACAAGGATCATCAAGTCCAAGTCTTAAGCAAATACTAGGATATTGTATTGTACTGTACTGCAACCTTGGCATTATTAGCACTGTGCTCTTACCAGCTGAGCTAATCTGAGGGTCATAGTATCTCCCAGTAGTGTTCCACGTAGCTTTCAATCTGCCCCAAGCTAGCACAGCTGCTGAAGGAGGTACTATGGGTGGATTTAAACTAACCCTGAGCCTTCCCCTCCCTAAAGCAGGTTTTTTAACCTGTGGAAGTTGATCAGTCGACCTCCCCAACCAGTTACATGGTGGTCTAAGTCTGAGCTGGGAGTTGGGGATGGATGGAGACCAGCAAACACAGCGGCCAGAATTCAGTAAGCAGGCTGGACCCCTTGCAACTGTAAGGAAGAGGAGCAGTTGTCTAGCTTGTTTCCCCCAGCCCTATTTGAGGGATCCAGAAGATGATTTTTAAGCCATTTATCCTGGCACACTGCTAAATTTCTGAGTGTCTTAAAACGAAGATGTTCACATAGTTTATCAGTGCACAGCTGGTGTCTAGGACCTATGAAGCCTAAATGTGCTGTAATTAAGAGTATTAATAGAAGAGTGGGTTACCACATGCTACAAGTGGAATACTGCAGGAGAAAGAGGAAAACAGCAATGACCTGGTGACAGGCCAGGTGTGAGAGCTGAGAATGTTCAACTCTGCATGTGTCAGTTCAGTGAAAATCGCGTTGCTCCTTGGTGCTGTTGATTCTGTACCTTAAAATAGAACTTGATGTTTGTTGTCTGAGGGTCAGGTACCAAGGAATGGGAATGGAAAGTAGAAATAAATGTTTCTGTGTTACTTTCATTAATATGAGGATAACTGGACCTGAGGGAAATTACTGGCTTTAGTATGGAGTGTTTTTGTTGTTAATCTTTAACCTGTATCAAGTTATCAGTGGAAATAAATTTGGAAACCAGAACTGGGTGTACTTTGAGAAGGTTCCCTGTGCAATGTCATCCCACAGCCAGGTGACAGGAAGAAAGGAACTGATTTTCTGTGTAAACCACAACACCCATCTCTGTCATATGGAAACATGAACGTTGAAACTTGCTGCTGAAAAAGCAGCTTATGAAACAAACAGCACAGGCATGGAGTGTAGTGGACTGATGGAGCCTGATTATGAGATGGAGTCTGCTTCACCATTGCCTCAAGGTGGAGTTAAAAAGTCTTGATGGCACAGCTGGGCTGCTGTAGGAGCCGGGCGACTTGAAGAAGCTCCAGGAGGCACCCAGCAAGCCAGCAGAGGCAGGCAGAGGAGCACAAAAGATAAATAGTTGTTACAGTCAAAAAACACCAGAAGGACTTACTCTCCCATATAAGGTGTACCAGGTAGATCTTGCTTGGAGACCAGGGAACCAGCCGGGGACACTCAGAGCCCATCTTGGTCCCGGGCGACCTTGACTGGGATACTGGTGAACTGGCCAGTGGGCATCCGGGGTACCACGGCGAGGGGATTTAGGGAATGTGGGGGGGCTGTTGGAGCACAGCTGTGGGAGCTGCTGCCACCCCTCGGAGGATACAAAGGGACCAGGGAAGAAGCCCAGCAGAGATCTCCCAGCTCGCAAGCCAGCAGCACTTCATGGGGATGGTACCTCCTGTCCTGTTTTAACAGTTACCCTTAGCTTTTCCCACTTTTCTGTCTTCCTTCTTTCTCTTTGCTCTTTTGTGTTACAAAATAAAGTTGAGTTATCGTTTTGGGATCCAGCATCTGGCCTCGTTTGTGCCTTAATCTCACATATGAGAATGTTTTAGAACCTGGTTCCCCTCTGCATCTGAGAGGATTGGAACATGGAGGCACTGGCTTCAGCTTGGAACTTTTGAAAGAGACTTGACAGCACTTGATGTTTACTCTTCAACTAGCTACCATAGAAAAAGAATTAATGGAGGAAAAAAAGAGGGCTTTACCACACCGTATTCAGTATGCGTAATGCCACATGGAGGAAAAATTGCAAAGGTTTTACTGCTTAGCCTGTGTGATTCATGTCCAGTGCAAAGCTGGCTATATGTGGTGGGCAGCAGAAGCAGCTCTGTGGAGTGGCAGGTGAAGCACTGGGAGCCAGGCCCAGTGCTGCCATCCCCTCACTGCATCTGAAACTGAGAACACCAAATTGTCATCACAGATCCAGCTGCCATTTGGATATTGTAGTTCTTTGTCCCAGATGAAACTGGGAATGTGATACAGGTGGATTCAGGAATGTGTGAATTTTTTTGAGGTCTGTTCTGGTTGTTTTGCTGTTGAGTGGTCATGTTTTTAATATGATATGAAGTATCATCCTAACCAGTCTAATGACATTCTCGTTATGACTTTGTGCAGTTGAACCTGAGAAGAAGATAGTTTCAAAGGGGTGTGTGTGATAAAGGAGTTGTAGTGCGTGATAGTAAGATAAAGATACTCAGAAGCATAACAAATTTTAGCTGTGTTTGTAAGTCTGAGGTGTCCTTACATAACTTGTAAAGCTTGAGGAAATCCCTTTTTATAGCTTTCTGCGGTTTTTTTGGACGTGAACAGTTTTGTTTTGTTTTTACAGAAAATTGGTGAATTCCACCTATGAATTTAAATTGGTTTTTTTTTTAATAGTAAACAATGCTGCAGGGTTCAACTTCTGACTTTTGTGTAGTCAAATGCAGTGAAGCTTTGTTTTTGTTATTTCTCTGCTGTTTTGAATAACTTGGTTCAAATCCCCTGCTTCAGCAACCTTGTGCAGCTCCCTCGGGGAGGCTGTGCTGTGTCTTACACAACTAGGGAGCTGACTCTCTGGCTCCTAGAACCGAAGTTGCCTGCTTTTTTCATCACAGAAGCTTTTTCTCAGGACGGACAGGTAACCTCTGCCAGGGCTTCTCTTTACGGTGCAGAATGTTTTGCTGTGCAGGTGGAGGAGTGCTGTCTTTTAATCTTGTGTGCTGAGATGAAAATTACTTTTGCTTTTCCTTCTCCTCTGCCTAATTCTAATTAACTTTGGGGTTGGGAGGGGGGAAGGAAGGCAGAGTTTTGAATGTGCTTTTAAAGCTGTCTTGCCACTGTGCCATTTCTGCTGTCAGTGTGCCTGAGCAGTGCATGTTGTTCACAGGCATATGTACAACTTAGGGAGTTGAGTGTTCCAGGTGGGCAAACTGTCCAGGGGTGTTTTGGTACTGAAAACCTCTGCTGTGTGGACAAGGTGGTTGTTGAATTTGCCTCCTCTGATAGCCAAGATACTTCACGGCCTAGCACCTGTCAGTAACTGGCGTTAATTTGTTAAAAACTGGCTTTAAAAGTCTGAAAAACTAGAATCTGATACTGAATAACTTGGTTTTTCTACGCTACCGTGATGGTAAAGTACTTCTAATTCTAAAGAACATTAAAGCCTCTTTTTCACATATTTTCCTTTCCTATGGATTTGGGGTTTTCTATGTGACGGTTTGTTTTGGTGTTTGGTTGGTTTTTTTGGTTTTTTTTTGGAAGGGGCTATGCATTTCTCTAGGCAAGAGAGAAAAATATCAAGGCAGCATTGAAAAATACTAAATATGAAACCCTGTGAAGTAACACCTAGGTGTTTTGTAATCTCAGTGTTCAGATAAGTCTCTTGAATGTATTCAGACTATCACCTGTAGATAGTGGTAAGTGCAGTTTTTGTGAAGAGTCAGAAAGTAAAAACCCAAAATACTGTAGTAATAAATAGCTGAAAAGCAACAAAAGGTGTTCTCTGAAAGTGACAGAATATGTGATTTAAGCTCTTACTAAAGCAGATGGTACAATATAGCATCTTGATTTTAGTTTTAGGTTTTCTGGGTTGCTGTGTTAGAGTGAATATGGAAATAGATAACATTCATTCACTTTTTAATACTAGGAGGTGTTTCCACATAATTGGCAGCTTATAGTCTTTTGGGTAAGACAGGCAGTTGTTTTGAGTTTTTTAGTTCTTGATTTTCTTGCAGTGTGCTTCATTTATTCTGTTAAAGAACATTAGCGAAAAATACAGGCAGAATTTAGACTTTGTTTTCTGTTACTTTTCACTGAATACTTGGAGTAAGATTTGGAGGATCATCTGCTGTTTCTTCTTCAGGTTTTTGAACTAGCACGTAGTTTTCAGGATTATTCCTTTTCTGATAGAAGGAAAAGGAGACCTGGATGATATTGGATTTTATGATGAGAGAAGAAGTCATTATCTCCTTTGTATTGATCTTATGGAAATAAAAAAATTGTTGAATATAGAGGTGCTCCCAGTGATCTCTGCTCTTCAAAGACTGTTGTTTATTGACCAAAATATTCTAATGCCACTTCTGAAAGAACATTTCCTTCCCTACCAAATGCTGTGCAGGTACATAAAAATTTTAGATGTCCATTGTTTAAAAAGTTCAGTTTGAAGCCAGTGTGTTAGTTTCTTTATGCAGATGTGCATCCTCCTTCCTTTTCTCTCATGCTATGTGGCTCTTGGTCTCACACAGTTGTGTTGAATGTTCTCTGTTTTTGCTGGAATTCGATTCAGAACCACTACAATGTTTTGGATTGAAATAACTCTGTGTTGATATTTGTAACATAACTGGAAGAAAGTTGGAATTGTGAAACACACTCAGATCCTTTCCCTGAAGAATGGTTGGGATGCACAGATAGTATCATGAATGTTCCTGTTCAGTTTTATGGAGGTTAGATTGCTTGATTACAGAATCTCTTCGTATCCTTAAAAATGGAGAAAATCCCATCTCTGCGGTAGGTGGCCCAACCTTAATATTTGTAGTTTGCCATTGGGACACACGAGGAATTCACAGCTCTCTGCCTTCATGATAGTCTCCATGTTGTTCTTGGCCTTTTTCAGGGTGCTTGTGAGATCTGAGGAGTGTCAGGGTGACAGGGGAATTGAAAGCTGAAGATGCCAGCACAGTTTGGGCTAGATTGAAGTGACTGTCTGAGACATGAGAGGGCTTTTCTGCTTTGTTGTTTCAGAACTGGGTTTGGTGTGGGCCCCTGCTGCAGGTTAAAGCTCATTCACATATCTTTTCCTGTAATGTTTAGAAAAAGTTGAGGGATGTTGCTAGGCCAGTTCATGGTTCTGTGAAATAAAGATTCATGAAAAGTGAAGCTTTGCAGGCAGGAAAGGGGGAAAACACTTGAGTCTTTGCTCTGTAAATCCTGTGGTGTGTTTGTTCCCTGATCACCCCACCCCACCTCCCCCCTCCACAATGTCTTGCATAGGGGGCTTGCAGATAAAATCACCAGCCCCATCCAGACAGGGTGGGAGCAGTAGAGGTGGTGACAGTGTCAGCAGCAGTTATTTCTGTGTGTCAGACCAAATACTAAAAAATAGTACTGGTACTGTGCACAGTTCTTGTTGTCTGGCCTACCTTTTTGTGCAATTATTTTAACACTCTAAAGCCACACATAGCATTTACAGGAAAGTTTTTGAAGTGACAGACTATCTGTGGGCAGCGTGGGCAGCCTTAGTTACTCATAGCTGTACATTGGCTTTGTTTGTGGCTTCCATGTAAGTATTTAAAATAGTTTTTCTGAGAAAGCCAGTACATGTAGATTATGGCTGACTTTAGTTCCGGGTAGCAAATACACCTCTAGTTGTGATCATCAAGGTATTTATCTGGAAATTGTGTTTCAGTAAGGTCTGTGTGCAGTGCTGTGATACTAGAAACATTCTCAAACTTAAAACTTGCCTCCATGGTCTCCTAAAGAGTTCTCAGAGTAAACAAAATTTGCTTAGAAGATGGTTTTCTTGCATTTCCTCTCCTCTTCATTTAGAATCACTAGGACCTGGTTACAGCAGCCATATGCTTGAATACAGAATGAAAGAAATGCTACTGATCTGGATGGTAATTGATGTGCAGAAGGAAAAGGAGTACATATTATATGTTGTTCTTTGAATTTCTTCTTTACTTTTAATACAAGTAGGCTGTGACAGCCAGAAATACCTTACAATGGATTAATGTGCTTTGGGATTTGACACATTAGAAGAAAGTCTTCAAATAAATAAAGTATATGCAAACACACATATATGAAGGATTGTGGATCTTTTATGAAAAATTTCCTTAAGGTGGCTATCCTTTTATTCTACATTAATGTATTCCAGGTTGTCTTTCATTTATAATCCAGTAGGTGTTTTCTTTAATCTTTGAGGACTTAGTCACAGCTGTCAAAATAACGAGCTGTTCATGGTGTAATTTCTCCCCCCCACCCCAGCTTAAGTAATTGTTACCAGAAGAAGTAGTTTGTTGGTTTGTTTTTTTTTTTTCCCCTTTAAGTTTACATTGAAGTGCTCTGAAAACTTGACGGGGTATAAGGTTTGTCTGGGAGCCCAGCAGTGCCCACAGTGCCTGCTGTAAGGGATCACCTGTGAGGCTTAGGTCAAACAAGAGGACCCGAAGGATGTCTGCCAATCTGCAGGGTTTACATGGATGTTAATTTCCTACTCTAGTCCTGGTTGGATTAAAGGGCTCAATTATGTCAGAGCTTCTGGCAAGCTGTGAGTAGTTACTCGTGTGTAGCGTGACTACAGGTGGTGTCTGGACAGGCAGCCAGTGGCAGTCTGATCAAAGGAGAGGAATCAGCCCCTGCTTGCAAACCACCCTTTGCCTTAGCCCAGCTGCCCTCACACCCAGCCCCATGTTCGTGGGCTTCTCTGCCAGAAACACCGATGGTTAGTGGCCCCTTCCTAGGTACCACACCGAGGAGGGATGGATTGCTCTTGGGAACAGAGTTCTTGAGCTGACGTGCCACGGCTTGGAAGTGCTGGTAGTTCTTCTGCCTCTCCCCATCTCCATGGAGATCTAGGGACTGGCTCAGAGCTGGTCTGGGCCCCAGCTGTCTGTCCACCTGGCTTTCATGTCTTCAGTGGCCTCAAACCCTAGCTAAAACGTGGAGCCACTTGTGCAGACTTGAAAATCTCTAATAAAGTATATACAGGTCAGATAATTTGCTGCGAGGGGTTTCACACCTACTGTCGCTATTCATTTATATGCAAGTGCTTCATTACAATGAAAGTGCTCCTACAAGCCACAGGCTGCTAGAAGCCCTTTCTTGAGAGAGGAAAAAGAGAATTTTCC
Organism: Chiroxiphia lanceolata; assembly: GCF_009829145.1. Classification (NCBI taxonomy): domain Eukaryota; kingdom Metazoa; phylum Chordata; class Aves; order Passeriformes; family Pipridae; genus Chiroxiphia; species Chiroxiphia lanceolata. Next base: position 72,210,827 of record NC_045671.1, read on the forward strand.
TTTTTTCCCTTAAGGTATCTGCAGCTAAAATAGATAATTACAGTTCACTCTGCAAGCAGTATGCTATAAGGAAATGCACAAGGATCCGAAAACTCCAGCAGCGGTAGTGACTACATTTCTGGATGGCATCTTGTGGCAAGCTGCAATTTTTGGTAAATTTTAACTGTTCACTTAAATACTGAGTAGCTGTAGAGCCATAGAGATATGATCTGGTGCAAGTGGGTTCATGGACAGCTTCATAACTGGTCAGATGATTTGCAGTTTGCCTGCTCTGGATTTTTTTCCCCAGCAGAACTGAAAGGTTGTTTTTACATCAAAAATAAGTCAGTTATATTCTCCTAGTGCTTGTGACATAGATGGGCAATGAATTTCCGTGGGGCATTCTGTTGAAAAAAATTGTGGTGAGAATCAGACTAGATTCCCTTCTCTATAGCACAAAAGACCCAGAAAATAGCTGAAAATACTGTTTTAAAAGCAAAAGTGGGTTTGATGTAGCTGTTTGATACCTGCTGCTGCACTGGTAGCCACAAAACATGCACTGTTGAAGGTCTCTGAAAAAGACCCTGTATAGGCTCTCCCTTTCCTCAGAGACCCTGCAGTATTGAGCTGTTTCTTGTAATTTTCCTTGTCCTGTTTCTTATGGGGCCTTTGTTTTGTGAGCCTTTATAATCTTTTGGGTCAAGAATGAAGCCCTCACATGTGCAATGGAGACTGGGTTTGTTTTTTTTTTTTCCTAGGTGCATCATCTTCCCACCTGCATCTCTGGGAACCCCTGTACTGTTGAGTGAAATCTACTTCAAACCCACAATGACTTGTATCTTAAAAAGCACCATCTCTTTACATAGCTCACACCCTTCTAAAAGCTCTGGGATGAACAGTAGGAAGTATATATGCTAAATAGAGCCTGATGTAATGGTATTACGAGTCTGCATATTGAGAAGTGTGTTAGCTACAGTAGTCTTTGGATAAATGCCTCATTGTGCCCAGTTGTGATTGTTTTGGAGTGGCCCACTGTTCTCCTATGATAACAACAAAATAAGTACAAACCTGCATGGTTTTGTCATACATATCCAGGTATTCTTTTCTGAGCTTGTGCATAATGCACAAGTAATGCGGGAGAGTGTTGGAGCTTCTTTATATAGATTTAGTAAAGGGAATTGTTTGTGGGGCTGGCTGGTTTCTGACCTTTCTGAGCTTTCTCCTGTACCAGCATAGGAAGGGTCCCAGACTCTTAACCAGTATCAGTAGTTGCTACTGTAGTGCAAATGCTGAATAATTTTGTACTGAGTAGTGATCAGGCAGCTTGGGATAGGAGAAACAAATTAAATTTTAAAAGGGTTGATGTGTATGCTTTTTATCAGGTCTGCTTAATATTTTTTCCTTGTGTTAAGTGCAGTGTCAGGATCTTGGATCGTGGGATGCAAATGTAGCATGTCTGGTTTCTGTCAGGAATGGTCTGCCCTGGTAATCTGGGAAGTTAAAGCCAAACTTTTGGGGGAGGATTTATTATAATTCCCCTATCAGAACTTGCCCTTCAGGTTTATGTGGTAATGATGTCAAGGCCTGTTTCTTCTCTCTTCTCAGAAAGGATGTGTTTCTGACTGCTTCCCAGCTCCCGGCTGTGCTGGAGGCTCCAGAGGGGTGGCAGGTACGTATAGAGAAACTGGAGGTACAGCCCCACAGCAGAAGGGGGACTGTGGTGGATTCGTGGTGACTCTGTTATAGGTGTCTTTGTTAGCAAAACAAACAAAGACACTGCAAGAAAACTAGGGACTTACAGCATACTGAAAAATGTAAAGAAGGGGTTTATTATAAGCTTGATTTATTGCTTTCTTTTGCTCCACGACCAAAATACTCAAGAAACTTAGCAGGAAAGGGACTTTTTCTAGTTGGAAATATACTGTAAATTTACCTGTTCTTCAGTTACCACTGAATGGTCATGTTCAGGATTGCAGCTTCCCTGTGTTACACAGCTGGTGTTATGAGGGGCTGTTGGACTTGCTTTTGGAGATATTTGGCTCTGAAAGTGTTACTGGACACTGAGGATAGTTGGTTTTTTTTAAAACACATGTGCCTGTTAATTTAGACATGCAGGTACTTTCACAAGTGCCAGTAGTTGCCAGTAGGCATCTTCAAATAACTTGAATGACTCACTCAGTCCTATGAGCCCCAAAAGAAATGAGAAGGAAACTGAGCAATATTTTTGACTGTGGCAGTATGTTTAATTGGTAGGGAAATATGAACTTGAAATTTTAGGGAGTTTATTTCTTGCTCATTTGGGTAGTTTTCAGTGCAGCACTGACACTGTCACAACCCGGGGTCAATATCTGGGAGTACCCAACGAGGCAGAAGAGGGTCTTAAAACGTGTCCTGGGGAGCTCTAGAATTCTGTATTTGGGATAGCTCAGCATCCAAGGTGGTTAGCTCTTTCCTGTTGCTTTTCGAAATTGTAGCCTATTTTTAATGATCTACCCCCAGTAATCTGAAAATTAAGAATTTTAGTCTCCTATTTGTCTTGTAATTTTTTTTGTGTAATACTTTATCTTTGTGTAATCTTCACCCCCAGAAAAAGAACATGGTGGTAAAAGAAAAGGAATGTGAGTTAAAAAAAAAAAATATCTCTCTAAGTATTCCACTGAAGATAAAGATATTCTCTGCTTTAAGCACAAGCATTATCTTCCTGAGTACTGCTTGATTAAGCATATTTATCATGCAGAATCAGAAAGTACTAATTTCTGACCTAAAACTGGTAATCTTATTTTCCTAAGAAATTTTATCCTCTTTTTGCACTAGGGCACATCCTCCAGCAGGTAGAAATAAAGACCACATCAAATTATCTTAAAAATCTTTGTCTAATTTTTAAGCACCTAGCAACTACAAAGTGTTTCAGTTACAGTTTGAAATATGAATAATCCCATGGTCTACATATATGTTAGTCATAAAGGGCTACTGGTCTGCTAGTTTGAGGTTGTGCCTTACTTCAGCAGCAAGTGAGTCCTAATGTGTTCTGTAATGAAAAGATTGTAAATAATGATGTTTTTCATGAGACTGTTTAAAAATAGCACGGTGCTTGGGGTTTTGAAAGGGTGAGAACTAAAACAAAGGATATATCCAGACTGGCCTTACTGATCTGAAATTCACAAACTTTGTAAATAAAACTCAGCTCTCAGAGGTTATAAAACAGGTATCAATAAACATTAAAGCAGGCCTGTATTCTGTTAAAGCTTCATAAGCTTTCAAAAGAAAGTTATTTAAGGAGAACTTGCAGTTTATGCCCTCTGACAGTTGAATCCTTTAACCCCTCCCTTTTCTGCTGGAGGAAGCAATTTGCTCATAAATTTGCCTGCCTCTGCATATTGAGATTCATATCCCTTATCCTGGTAACATACAAGTTTTGCAAATGCATAATCTTTAAATTTATTTTTTTTTATTCTAAAAATAGCAGGGTAGGGCTGCCTGATAAACCTGCCATGGTTTTTTTTGCTCCTGGCAGTAGGGAAAGGAAGGGTGTCTTGCAGTCGGTTGTTGCTTACTGTGAGGTCCTTTTTTGCTGTGCCTGGACAACCAGTGAGTGGTGTGAAAGTGATTTGATGGAGAGGTGGGGGAGTAGTACATACTGCAGAGGGCCTTCTTTAGGGCCCAGAGGAAGGTGGTCTTTTGCCTGGCAGCCTCACTGAGGGCTTGCATCACCCATGGTCACGTAGTTGGGCATTGCTTGTGTTGGAGAAGACGACGGGGTGTTAGCATGGGTGGGAGCAGAAGCGCAGCGTAGGTGAGGGATTGCAGGGGAAGATAAACCCTGTGTAGGAGAATAAAGTGCAATAGAGAATGGGAGGAAAACGATGGGAACGCTTAGCGTGGCTGGGGAATCCTGAAAAGAGCGGCAGAATTAGGCCAGGAGGGCCAGTGTTCATTTGGCTTTCTACAGGGAGAGGCAGGATGCCCTATGATGGTCATGATCATTTATTGGGAATCACAAGGATCCCAGCTACAGTGCTGACTGCTGCTGGTATGTTAGTGAATTCTCCTATGTTTTTAACCTTCATATGGAAAATAAAGATAGATCCACTTAGTTTGGCTCGATATTACACAAACTGCTAAGTTGCACAATGCAACTAAGTATTTCTTAGAAGGAAGACTATTTCAAAACCAGTGTTGTGAAATTGGTCATTTCTTAACTTTGAAATTCCAGAATTTAGATAACTTGTGCAGGATTTGTGCATACAAGATACACAGTTGGATCCAGTTTTACCATGCTGACTGGGATAGTAGACACTGGCCTCTGGTTTGCGTTACTTATTAAAAAAATCAGGTATTGGTAAGGGTTGCTGAATTGACATCTCTGAAAGATGGAAGTTTTATGTTCACAGGTACTTCTGTGAAGTAAAGGTGACAGTCTCCTTCCCACTGTTGGTTCTTCAGCTTCTCCCACTGCAGCACTAGTGTTTTGCATTTTTCTAGAAGGTAGAGCAAAGCACTTTGTCTTTGCCTAGTGACACAGGCAATGTGAGAAATGTGTTTTTGATCTTGGTAACAGTCAATATGTACCATTTCAACTCTGTGCTTTCATAATTTGTGCTAATATTACTTATTAGCAGTTTTGCAGCCTGAAATTTTTCTAACAGCTTTGATTTTCTGTCCTTTGAGAGAGCAGGAAGTTTGCTCTACCTATTTCTCTGCCTGTGCATTAAAATTATACATGTGAATGTGAATGTTCATAGCTCTGAACTTCCAGCTGTGCTCTGACAAGCTGACAGGAGCTCTGTTGATTGTTTCTTCTTCTATAGTTGCCCTGTTTTTAGCCACCACAGGCACAAGCAGTATGGAAAACTCATGCAAGTAGTGTACATTATTTTGCTGCCTTTCATCATTACACGCTGATCTAAAATCATCACCAGAGTGTGAAAACTAAAATTACTGATTTAAATTTACCTCAGAAAGTTGTTAACGGTTTTGCAGAAAAGTAGGCCTGTGGTCACTTTAATTAGAGTTTAAGTATCTAACCAAGCATTTCAAGTTTCTTTCTGCTTTACTTTTTCAGTGTTCTTATTTTCAAGCAAATTGTGGCTCGTTTTTCAGAGTAAAACTTAAAACATTAGGAGACCTAAGTTTTCAGAAGTGCAAAGCACTCAGATCTAATCAAAGCCAGTGAACACTAATGGAACTGAGTTAATTTGGAAATCAGGCCATTGTCTGAGCCTTTTTTTTTTTTTTTTCTTTTTCTACCCCTTGTGTTACATAAAAAGAGGTTCATATTAGATTATGGATGACTTCCCATTAGATGTCAGTGAAGGATAATTTTTAGCACAGGGAAGGGAAGGGTAAGGGAGAGTAATTAAATTGAAGGCTAAATTAAAGGACAAGGTCCTGAGTGCATTTTCATCTCTATTTAAAGTCATAGAAATGAGAACAAAGTGGATCTTGCACAATTTGGCATGTAACATTCACTGTAGTGTGTCTCACCCCTTTTATAACATGCAAAATTTTACCATAGATCAACAAATAACATCCCACTTAATAAGTCAAACTTATTAATGCGAAAAAAGGACCTGTCTTGCAAGCCTGTACTGTAGGAATGAAATCACAGATTTCCACTTTATGTGGCCAGAGCAATTCTCAGTCCACACAGCAAAGTAGGTGCTAAGCAGTCCAGCCAGACCTTTTGTCTTCTGCAAAAGATACTGTCATTTTTTTCAGGCTTTGCTCTGCTTTTGCATTGTCTGAGAAAGGTGAGCTAGGCTGGGAATGTAACTGTGGCTGTAGGGAAACTCAGGGTTATCCTTTGGTGGGGCTTGGATTTGCTAGTCCTGTTTTAAAGTCCAGAAAATTTACAGGATTTCAGAATTACTCTGGAGTAATCTCTACCATGTGGTAACTGATAGCTTATAGATGTCCTGGCTGTCTCTTTTAGGAAAAAAAAAACCACAACAGCCAGATTTAACAGGGAATTATTACATGGAGTCTTTTCAGTAACTAAAGGTAGCAGGAAATAAAGAATTAGCAGTGTGTAGAAATAATGGCTCAAAGATCTTTCTTCAAACTGCTGTTTTCCCCTATACATCTCTGTTATAAAGTTGCCAAACTGCCTTGAACTTAACCACTGAACTGCTGTTTCCTTTTAAACCCTTATCTGTAAAGCTGTGTGTTTAAACAGAATATGTTTATGTGATAACTTTTAACTTTGATGAGTGGGCACTTTTTTATGTATTGGAGAGCAAAATGTGGAATTGCTTATGTATGATGATAAACAGGAAGGGTGAATGACAGACAGACAAACCTAACTGAAAATATAATGCCTTAAAAACCAAAATGATGCCCATGATCTGCTACAAACAATTGGATCTGTTCTGAACTGCTTACCAAGATGACAACAACAACAAAAAAACCAAAACAAACCCCACAAAAACATATTTATGTCACAAGTTCAGCTTGAGCAAGTGGTGGTCCTGCGTGGGTTTTTTTCTTGGTAGACAAAGATTTGTAGGAGCAAACGAGATTTTTAAATCTTTTAATGTTACCTGTGATGATTTAGTAAAGCAGGTGTAGACACTTCAGATGTAGTTGCCTGTTGTCTACTCAGCCATGTTACTTCTGCCTTTGTTGTGGATCTGCTGGCTGCGCTTTCCAGAGGTTCCAACTTGCCTTTGCCTGCTTAAACCCGGGACCTCTCCCTCCTAGAAACTTGCTTGTGCTTGGAGATGTCCTTGCTGCAGCTTCACCCTAGTCTTTTTACTTCAGTGTTCCTGAAGTACTGGCCCCTTCCTCTTTAATGCTGCTAATGATTTTGTAACCTTTGCTTGCCCTCTGGATCACGTCCTGGTGTTGTGACTGTCTTGGATTGTGGCACGTCTCTTAGTGGTGCTGTGCTGGTCTCCCAGGCAATGGCACGGTGAAAATCCAGCAGGTGAAAATCTGTGCCCAGCTGCAAAGGACAATGTGCTTTTCTCTCCACCACCCTGCCCTGAGTGTACAGCCCTCAAAAGTTATCTGTATTCTAGTAATTGATGAATGCACTCACTTCTCCTGCTAGGTACTTAATGAACCTTCACCTAGGAGGGGTTGTAGGAAAACAGGAGCAGTGGAGACTTGTGGAAGGTGATGTACAAAGCAGTGAACAGTTTTGTTGATTATAGTGGACAGGCCTTTCTGGGCCTGACAGTAATGGGTAACTCAGACAGAGTGACTTTCACAGAACTGTCTAGCACTTTTACTAGTTCAATGCTTTCTCCCTTTATTTTTGTATGCACTGCATTAGCTCTTTGCTTCTGTAGCTGTATTGCTTTCTACCCCACACACCTTGAGTGCATTAGTAGCATTAGAATACTTCACTAAAAAAGACACTCGTGTAGGATCCCAAGGATGGGAGGCACAGCAGGTTTGTGTCACCGGTGCTTGGGATTATTGCTGCACTTCTCATGTTCTTTGCTCTCTGAACTTAAACTACACTCAGATTTTGTGCATTAAACATAATTGAAAATTCAGAATATTTGTACTTGGCGTTCTGGATTGAAATTACTCCTTTCAATTGCTGTTTATTTGCCGTGTGATGTCTTTTATTTTCAAAAATATTATTTTCATCAATTAATGTTTTTTTTTTTTATCCAAACTGAGCTGTGCAGACAGCTGTAGAAATACTACAAGATCAGTGCTATTTTTGGCAGTATTTGGTTTGCTTTTTCCTCTGCTTCTAACTCCCCTCCTCTCTCCACAGCACCGTTCATTTCTCCCCTGAAACAGAAGAATGCGCTCGGCCGCGCTTCTCAGCAGCTCTGCAGCCTGTGGAGAGTGTGGGCAGTTCCTGTGCGCAGCATCCTGGAAAATGTGCGTTCTCTTGAAGTGATCTGCTGGAAAGCACGTTCTTGCTACAGTTGTTCCAGCCTCTCGAGGTCTGAAATGCCCGGTCTCTGATAACTCCCTGGGATTTGCATTTCGTCTGCCGAAGGAACGCTACCTACCGCGCCCGTCCAGCCAACCCTGCAGGGCAAGGACACTGAAAATGGCTCTGGGTGTTTTTTATGCAATTTGGGGTTTGTTGCTAGAAGTGGCAGTAGCATTTGGCCCAGTCCCGAGGATCACTTGGGAACACAGAGGTAAGAACAGCAATTTAAGCAGTGTAATACGGGACATTTCCACAACTCCAGGGTTTCTGTAGGATCTGAAACTCCTTGAAGCCCTGTGTTCTTTAGACCAGTTTGCTGTGAGTTTGGTCAGGTATTGCTGGCTTTGCACAGTTTATGAAGTGCTTGGGACCAGAATATTCAAAAATTACTTGGGGACTGGGTTAACTGGTTTCAGGTCCTTTGAGCATCTCTGAAAATAGAGCTTTTTAAAGGAGGAATTCCACATTCGGCTTTCTCAGCAGAAGGATCTTGCAGCTGAAGTTTGCTTCAAGAGAAAACTCCAATAGGTGTATTTTGTTTAAAACAAATTATTTTTACTCTGAGTCTGAACATGTCAGCAAAGTGCATCTCTCCAGCTAATAATCTTTTTTATGCTTTCTCAGTCTGAGATGTATTTTGACACCAAGCCAACCTGTGCACTAAATAAATCACCAGGCAAAGGAAAAACAGGCATTTGGCCTTCTTCTGACAGCATCATATGGTGCTTAGATATGAAACAATCTTTCACAGAACACTGCTTTTCTTGTATTTGAAGTTGCAGCAAATACTCATGACCTCCCAATACAGTTACAGGAGTCTGCAAATGTGGTGCCAGGAGCAGTAGAAGGAATCAGAGGATCGTTTAGCCTTTGGCTTAGTAATTTAACCTGAGTCTGAAAAGAGCTCTAAAACAAGGACTATAGAGTAGTTATTTGCTGCTGTTTGTGAATATATATTTTTCCATTTTCTCCTTGCTCCCCACCCCCTCCTCCATGTGGCATGGATGCTTTTAGGTCCTTTTTTTACTCCTAGTTAGTAAGCAACAATTGTGCAGTAACTAAAGAAAGCCAAGCAAATAGATTGGCTATGTGAAGAAGCAGCCTTTAAAATAAGGGTATTAAATTCTGAGAGTCCTACTACAGGAAGAGATAGATGGAGATTAAGAATGTAGTAGGAATAAACAGATTGAGATGACTGTAGGAAGTGTTTTTCCTGATTATTGGCATAGCAATTAGTAGTTGCTGATGAAGCTTTTCAGAAATGGTGGTCTGGACAAGGTTTGTAGTTGCTTTGACTCTTTGATGCTCAGATCTTTTATAGTAGTTAAAATTTGGCAAGTTGCTGTTTAATGGTACAGTAGTGTACTGCAGACCCACATCCAAATTAGTCAAAATAAATGGAATTTTATTTTCATTCCTGCTATTTCTCTGTGTCTGTCTGCTAAAGATTGTTGCATTTAAATATTGGAAACCTGCTCTCAATAGGAGAGGGAATTTTTAGTTCAGTGGAGTTGTAGGAACCAGTTCATACATTTAGGGAAAATCTTCCTGCCAAGTAAAAGATTTCAAAATTACATGCTTGAAAATCTAGTTTAAGATTAATGTTTCTTGAGTACTGTAGTTGAAAATGTGCAATTACTAATGTTAAAACTGGAAGCAATAATGCATTGTTTTCACCTATATCTTAAAAAGCCATGCCTAATTAATCTTATGGTAGTCTCAATTTTCCATTATGGTTGTAGATGCAGAAAAAAACCCATTCTTTTATATTAGTCAGCTTGTGTCATCTTTCTCCAAGCTATTCTGGTCCAGTCTGCAAGCTTCCTTGTTCCACTGCCTTTTCTCTCATGTCTCACTCTGTTTCTCTTCTTCTTCCTTTTCATCTTGATTTTTCCCTCATGCTGTTTTCCTTCTATTGTATGCATTTCATCTCTGGTTTTCATTTCACAGTCAGCTTATTGACCATCTATAAATGTTCTCTTCTTAGCTTCTGTGTCTTCTTTCTGCTGTGGCAGTTTGCTGAAGTGTCATCTTAAGGTGCAGGATATTTTGTAAGATTTGTTTGGGGCAGTTGCAAGGGATGTGGTGACCGACCTGATTTTCCACAGTAGGTTGGTATGTGGAAAGGAGAAGGTGAGAAAGGACCTGACAGTGAATGTGGAAAATGGAAGTTTAGAAAAAGCAGGTAGGAAAAAAAATAAAGGAAGAAGTGAGTTATAGGGATCACCACGAGAGGAAATATTTAGGCATTTGACACTGAATGAGAAAGTGGGGACAAGTGATTTTGACATTTATGATGGGAGCTGCTGTTTCTGCTGAATCAAGCTTCTGAGGGGTGTCCCTCGTCTTCTACATGGGTTTTCTGAACTAACCTTTATTGTTTTCAAATTACCCAACAGCTGTTAGACAACTTAGAAAAAATGACTCATAAGCTTGAACCTAAGTGATTGTGTTTCTTCATGTGGTGCTATTTTTTTTTCCATTTCAACAGAGGTCCAGCTAATACATTTTAATGAATCAAAAGTGTCAAACTATTCAACCTTGCTGTTAAGTGAAGACAAAAATGTTCTATATGTAGGAGCCAGGGAAGTGATCTTTGCCTTAAACGCAGTGAATATTGCTGAGAAGCAGCACGAGGTATGCATTTTAATACATTATCCCCCATGTGAAAATCATGCACCAAATTTGACTTAATTGCCTAATATCAGTAGCATTGCGCTTTAGGTAGCAGGTACCTAAAAGAGAAACCACTGTGTGGGCTACTCCAGTGTTATTTCTGGAAGATACTGTAGACTCAAAGAGAGGAAGAAAGGAGAAGTTGGATATAAACAACTAATTAGAGGTATCCTTGGGTATTTCCTTCTTGTGGGCAGGATGCTGGACTGGAGGGACTTCGGGTGTCATCTGTAATGGTGGTTCTTACCCATATCCTTACAGTCAGGAGTGGGCCACATTTTGTTAATCTGAATCAGGGTCACCTGATCTGAAACAGAAGCACAGTTGGTGCTTCCTCAGGAGTGCAGCCTGCAGATGTGCTGCAAATAATGGGCCTGTCCTTTGAGTCTGAGCTTCTCTTTTGTGTCTGGGTGTGTCTGCACAGCAAGAGGTGGTGCAGACAGGTCTGATCCAGCTTGCTCAGAGAGGTACTTTGGATGTGCTGATGGTGGCTTCTCAAAGTAGCTTAGCCAGGCAGAAATCTGCTAACATTGTATTGCTTCCAGTCCTTCCCAGGCTCCTACTTCTCATCCCATCAGCAGCACAGGCTGACACGTAGAGGTGCAGCGTGGAGTCCCACACAGCATGCTTTGGAAGATGCTCATATGATCTTTAATCTGAAGAACATATTTATGGATGGTGGTGGGAAATGTCACCAGCATATAAAACTTGTTTAATGGGTACATGTAGCTGTCAAAATTGTACTCAGTATAGTGTAAATTGGTCCAATAAGTTTTCTGCAATTCCTCTCCCCTATATGTTTTTTATTCAAGTGTTAATAAAATTGGGAAGTATTTAAAATTGAAAATACTTAAAACAGTTACAGTTGCATCTCCCTAATGCATATGGTAATGAAAACTTTATTAGCAATTTGAGGGGAGTCATCATTATGAACCCAAAAGATAATAACAGTAGTTTAGTCCTGCTTAAGGCACATGAATTTGAAACTGTCACCTCCCTGGGAAAGAATGGCTTTGAACCTTTGAAAACTACTGGGAAAATAAATAACTTGCATTTGCTGCAGATAGTTTTAGGACTGCCTTTTTTGGTGTGTGTGTGTGTGTTATTGCAAGATTTTCAGATCTTGTATTGAATTGAAGTACTTTGAATGTGCCTTTTTGTTGCTTCTTTTTTCACTTAGTTACACTGGAAGGCCGCAGAAGATAAAAGGACAAAATGCGCAGTCAAGGGCAAATCAGAACAGGTACTTTTATTGAACTTTGGCAAAGATACTACACATTGCAGTTCAAGAGAAGTGATGTTAAAAAAAGAAAGTATCCAGTTGTTTGAAATTAAATGTTGAAATAATCGCCCAGTTTTTCTAAATTAACTTGAGCATTAGAAATTGCAGCACGCCTAGGTTGGTAACTTTTTGGTTTTGGGTTGGTTTGTTTTGTTTTTTGTTTGGTTTTGGTGTTGTTTGGTTGGTTGTTTGGTTGGGTTTTTTTTTGTTTTGGGTTGGGGGGTTTTTTGTTTGTTTTGTTGTTTGGGTTTTTTTTCATTAGTTCATTATTTTTTGCTAGTGACTGTTACTTGAATGTCTGAAAATCTAAACATACCCTGATGTGTGCTCTAGTTTTAATGGTTTTCCATTTAAAACGCTAAAACAGTATCACTTTCACTGAAGTAACTGATAGCAACTGTTGTGTTTTGTCGTTGTAATAATTCCTTCCCAGCGTTTGGTTTTACAGAATGACTGATAATTTCATTTGCTTTGCTTTAGGGCATAGGTGTCTGGGTTTTTTTCACCCATTCTGTGTCCCCTTGTGGTGCTCAGCGGGTGTGCACCTTCCTAAGCAGCCTGACCTCCTGACAGCTTGGCGGTGCAGGCAAGCTCAGCCCCTGGGATCCCTGGGTGTTTCTAGGAACCACTGACTCCTCACGACTGCCAGGGTGTGGTCTGGCTTGCTCTTTTTCCCTCTCTGTGGAGGTGGTTTACTCGAGGTAGTTGACTGTATGTGGATGTACCTTTCCCCTCGTGTAAAACCATTTCATTTAATGATGTGGCAGAGCGAGGGTTTGCTGGGCAAGACTGTCAGTCAGGCTTTTAGCACAGGTTTGAAAGTAGAATCCTGTAAGTCTGTGAATGCAGAAAGCAGTCCTACTCTGCAGTTGCAGGGATGTGACCCTTAAACCTGCAGCCTCTTCATTTCATGCTGCTACAAAACCCCAAGTGCTGCATCCAGGGCCGATAGGCATTCTGCCTTCATGGGGCTGCCCAGGGTGGGAGTGGGCTCTCTTCCCTCCCTTGGACTGGCTTACTGCTTTTCCTTCCACTGGTGACTGTCAGTACCTTGTCCAAATATGAGGTGTGGCAGATATTTTAAGGGCTGTTTCCTCCTTGTCTGCCTCTTCAGGATGGGGTCAGAGAATGTTATTTGTGTTTTCCAAGTTCATTTGGGCTTGCTAGTAATAATACTCACAGCCACAATGACTGTGAGATGTTTCTCTTATATGCATATGTTTAGCCAGCTGTGTGTGAATCTCCACAAGTCCTCTGCAGAGATTACTGGTGGGGTATGTTAGACCCCACAAAGAGAGCTCTAAATTTATTTTCTTTGTTTTCCCCTGTCCCTAGTTAGCAACTCACAGTTGTTGCTGGCCATACTTTTCCCTCACTGTGCTCGTAACCATTTAGTAGTCACATTTATTGTAACTGTGATGTTTTGCATAGTCCAGGAGTTTCAAAAGGGTCAAGGTTTTAAGCCACTGTTGCTATTTCTTACACTCTCCCTCATCCATCACCACTGTACTGTGTAGTGCCAGCAGAAAGCATTCATGCAGTTGTTCAAGGAGCTCATCTGGCAGAAAACTGGTTTTACTCTCTTCCCCTCCCTGCAGTTTTCTGCCGTACAGTCACAGAAATACCTAGTTTGTCTCATAAGAAGGAATAGTAAGACCAGTGCTGAAACTTGCTTAAGAAGTTTATAGTACAACAGTTCAGTGGTGGTGTCTGACAGTATACTAGCAAGAATTAAGGGATGTTGATACTGGTTTTCCCCTTCTCTAAGTGGGTGTTTAGAGTTGTTTTTCTTCGTTATTACTCTGAGTCTTTATGGTATCCTTTATTAAGGGTTTTGCTCAAACTCATTGTTCTGTTTCAGAACCAAAGAAATTAAGAAGATTCCTTGAATGATATCAGGGACTGGGGGGGGGGGGGAGGAGGGGTGGAAGGACAGCAGGAAGTGACAAAACTTTATAGCTAATTTAGGGGAATTACAGGTTTTGCTCTTAAGAAACAGCCTTGACTGTCAGTGTTTCGTTGAGGTGTACAAGAGATGGTGTAATCCAAAACTCCATGTTTAACTAGTCATTGCCATGGATTGGATGTGTGTTTGGAGCTTGTGCTTTTGTAAAAACATCTTGAGATGGACCCTGCTGAATATATGGTACTTGGTGATGCTACTCTGATAGGATACTGAGGCAGCTAGCTGCACATGACTGTAGGAACCAGATGCTGCAGGATTGATTAGAACTCCTGGAGATTGTAGGGAGATGGTGCCTCAGTGTCACCCACGTGTCACCCAGGCTTCTCTGGTGTGTGGCAACAGACAAGCTGACAGCACACCATCATCTGTTTATGTTGGAAGCCATGGTTTATCAGACTGGTTCTCTCCTTGTCCTCTCTTACAGACGGAGTGTCGTAACTACGTGCGTGTCTTGCAGCAGCTGAATGATACTTTCCTCTACGTGTGTGGAACTAATGCATTTCAGCCAACATGTGATTACGTGGTAAGAAATCTGTGTATGTTTTGACCGAGCAACAACTGTAACTTAAAAAGCAGCTCAGGTAAACAAGTTGATCTCCATTCCTGAAACTGTTGTATCTTCAGTGCTGGTTGTAAGGTTAGGAGCATTTATTGCACTGTCCCACCATAGATTATGGAAATAAACCGTACTGTTCCTTTTTTCAGAGCACTTAATGAATTCTTGATTCATCTTGTCTAACTACAGATTTACTTTTTCGTAATTCTTTGCGTATTGTGTGTTAGCATAAAACCAGTTTCTGAAACTGAAATTACATTGTTTGTAACTTCCACCCATTACCAGATCTTCCCAAAATTTCTCAGATTCCTGTCTCTGCTTGTCTTTTGTCTCTGCTTCTGGCTATGCCACAGATTCATAGTGCTGAATGCTTCAGAGTGAAGTCTTGGCACAAAATTAAAACTCCCTTTTTCTCACTGCTGACTCTTGTATCATTTTCCCTACTGCGGCTCTTAGCAATTCGAAAGTTGAGAAATCTTGTAGTTGTGCCTTTTTGTCTCCCCTGCTTGCAAGTCTGCCAGCCATCACCTCTGGAATATTGCCAGGAGCCACTGTTCTTAGCTTCCAATGTCTCCATTACACAGTATAACTGATTACTTGCCCAGTACTGTGGCTGCAGTTCATCATCTTTCTGATCCTCATTCTCTTGGTCTTTTTAGGGGATTTATAAAGTAGCAGCCAAAATACTCTGTTGCTTTTTAAAGCCTTAGCTGGATTATGCCCTATCTCACAAATTTAACATAATCTCGAAAATTGCTAAATCTGCTTCAGAAAGCCTTCTTGATTTCTGAGACTCCCTATTCTTTTCAGGCTTATTCAATAATTGCCAGTTCTTTCCATATATCAGTTAACTTCCCTGCTGTTCCTGGTGTCTTTCGTGGGTGCTTTTTCTCGAGGTCTGTCTGGATTTAACTTTTCATCTTTTGCTCTTTTCTGTTCTTGGCCTCACAAATTGCAGGATCACATTTCCTCTCTGTCCATGGGACTTGATAAGATTTTCCAAAAACACATATGCCTTTTATAATTATACACAAAATGCCTTTGATTCTGGCAGTTGATGATATAGCCTGATATTTAGTGTTTAGTTTTCAGTTAATTTTGCATGAGCTGAGTGGCTGAAAAAGTGCCAACAGTTGTTTTGTGGTTTTCAACTTGATTTTTCTTTTGCAGAATTTAACTTCATTTGAACTTGGAGGTAAAAATGAGGATGGTAAGGGTAGATGTCCATTTGATCCTGCTCAAAGCTACACATCTGTTATGGTTGGTAAGTTCAGACTTTGCCTACCTTGTTCTTATATATAAAAAAAGTTCTGTCTTTCCCACTGTCATGCTCCAGTTTGTCAGTGTCAAAATGGTAGCTTGCATCCATATTTTTTCCCTTTATTGTGTATCTGTAAAGATGTTAAAATACTTATTTAGTCAACCTTAGCATGTTTTTTGAAGGAGAACTTAAAAACTCTAGGTTGTTTTGGAAGCAACTTCTAAAATACTAATTTTCAAACTGTATTTTCAGGTGTTTAACCTATTTAGTCCAGGTAGTCTAAATGTACTTGGCTGCATTTGTAGCATCCATTAATGCAATTTCAGTAAATTTAACAAGTGGTACTTTTTAGCTGTCCTGAAGACTTACCCATAAGACAGAATAGAGAAGTGAGATATTGATTGCAGGTAGACTTACTGCATAGAAAGACACCCTTGAATCTCGACCTGGGGGATCCAGAGTTGATGGATTTACTGTTGTGTCAAAGATCATGAGAGAAGCTCAACATAGGATGAAACAGGAAATGAGAAACACAACTCCCTGCACTGTGCCTGCGTTTTTAAAAGTTGAGTTTGAACAATGGTGGCATAGAAAGAGAGAAGAATAATTCCAGACTTCTGATGCATTTAAGTAAATTTGCATGGTTTTACATGAACTGTAGGTTTACATGTTAAGTGCTAAAGTACCACAAAAACTGCTCTGAATTTCATCACTTCTTGTGTTAGAGCATCAATAAACCACACTCTGGAAGTGTTAGGCTTCAGCACAGTCAGCAGAAATGTAAACATAAAATACATGTCCAGGGCAATTTAGAGGAAGTCCTTGTTTGTCTTTTCTTGTGGGAAGCTTAAGCTTACATAGACTCAGAAAATATTTATGTACCTTTTTTGGTATCCAGTCCATAAGATCTAAAATATTTGGTTTTGTGTTAAAGACGAGGAGCTTTATTCTGGGACTTCTTACAATTTCTTGGGAAGTGAACCCATTATTTCACGGCACTCTCATCAGAGCCCTCTGAGAACAGAGTATGCAATACCTTGGCTTAATGGTAAGTGGGCATGAGAACTGGCCCAGATAAATTACTTTTCCTTCTTCAACCCCACACTGACAGAGTTTTCCTGGGTGTAAGGAGCAATTGTCTGATAGAGAGAATGGATTTTGTTATACTGGCATACCCTGACATGTGAGTGTGTGCCCTCATGATGCCATCAAGAGATGTTGATTTTTATCAGCATTGACAATGAAAACAACTTCAAGATATACAGGCTTACTCTGGACAATAATGGCTGCAGTTTATTTTATATCTGCGTGTTCTTCTTTGCAATAATGCAGCTTAGTTATGATACAGTAAGGAAAGCAATGTTTTTGGTCTGGAATGGGTTTTCAAATTGAGCTGATCGTGGTTCTTGGTGATTTCAGTTCCTGAATTTCAGAATTCACTGAGCTTTGTGAACGTTCAGAGGTTTGAGGCTTTGTGCCAAAAAGGACCAAAATCATGATCATCATAACCAAAAAGTACAGGATAGTGAGTTTTGTAACACATGTTTAATGTTGTTTTTAGTCTTTCAGCTAGTAGCTGAAATGGAGGGGAGGCAGGCAAGGGAGGTCATGTCCTCCAGGCCCATTAGAAAACCATGTTTGAGTATGGGCTGAAGAACATTATGGTGCAGTAATAATCTCATTACTTCAGAGATCTCTGAGGTATCTTAGTGCTTTCATTTAGGATTTGCGGGTTTGGGGAGTTTTTTTTTCTGTTCCTGGCTGGTTTTTTGTTTTGTTTTTGAGAAACACTATTCATATTATGAGCAAGAAACTGTGTAGGGAGGTCAGTGACTAGAGAGCAGGTAAATTCAATGTGGAATTTGGGTGAAAGAGAACTCCTAGAGGGTCTTTGAGGGAATCAGGTTAGTAGTCTCATATGTAATGGAAAATTCTTCTCTTTGTGTCTGTAGAGCCCAATTTTGTTTTTGCTGATGTGATAAGAGCAGATCAAAACAGCACAGATGGAGAAGATGACAAGATATACTTCTTTTTCACCGAGGTGTCTGTGGAGTATGAATGTATTGGAAAACTGATGATTCCAAGAATAGCTAGGGTCTGCAAGGTGGGAGATAGTTCAACTTACTGTTACTATATCAACTAGAATTTTGTATATGTGTGTTAAAAAGCATTTATTTTTGTGAACTTACTGCCAGTTAACTGAAAGTGGTTGAATTTAGTGAATCTTAGTGAATCAGCAATTCCAGTCAGTTCTTCAGAACCGAGGAAGCCTAATGGTTGCTTTGTGATTAAATACTTGACTTAATTTTGCACAGTTATGAAATTTCAATACATCTGGGGGTTCTCCTCTCCTCCAGGGGAAAACAAACCAACCGTGACAAAACCCAGCAACAGAAAAAGTGTTTCCTGAGGCTTTCCTTTCTTTTATTTTTTTTTTTTCTTTTTTGATAAGTACAACTCCCTGTGAAGAACAGACTTTGGTTGGGGCTGAGCAGACAGGATGTCTGTCAAGTGACTTTCAAGTATCTGTATGCAAGCAGAACTGTAGCTGTGTCCACAGCAAAATAGTTCTTGGCTCTGGTGTAGCAGATGGGACTTCTATGAAGCTCTTAACAGCTGCCAGAGCCTGAAGGAAAATGGTCACCAGCAGCCTGATTGTCACGCTTGCTGTGCTTAAACCTCACTGGGTTAGGCTGATTCAAGTATATTTCCTCAGGAGTGTTGGTTGAAAATCTTGCTGATGAAAGTTTTTTTTCCCCCAGTATAAGATGTTGATTTAACAAAAACTTTTTCAGTGGAATGTATCAATTTCCTCAAGGGTTTTTTTTTTTTTTTTCCAACAGGAAATTTATCTCTCCGCCTCATTTTTATGAGGTTGAAAGTTTTATTTTGACTTCACTGTTTTATATTTAAACATGGAAGTCAAAACATAAATGAAAAGTTAGTGCCCTTGAGATTTCTGTTAAACAAGGAGCTGGAGGAAAGTTTATGTTGGGCTTTTTATGACCCTCTACCCACTGACAGCTTGTGTATGCTTTAAAAGGGGATTGTTGTGGAATATGAGAGCTTCTTTATTATATAATTATATAATTCAGACTGTTCTGTTTGAAATAGGAGTCAGTGGCAAGTTGCAAATCCATAAGCATTTATACTTAATTGTTTTAATAAATTTTGCATATTTTCTTTAGTACTTTGCCTAACACCTTTGGATAATGAATGGGAACTATCAATGCAGTTTCAATATGCCCTGCTTTTTGAAGTGGAGTATCAGAGCTACAGCTTGATTAGCAAATATTTTGGAACATTTCTTGTCAGTGTATCTTAACTTCTTTAAGCCTTGTTACTGCAAATCCTGAATAAAGGTGGTAACTGCTAGCAGGACTAAACCATTGCTGCATTTCTTCTAATGAAAGTATCAATGTCAGGCAAGTTTAAGGGCATATTGCAGCATTAGAATTTAACTCACAGTTTTGATGTCTTAGGAAAAATGCAATATTACTTATTTCTCTAAAGGGACAGTATAGTACTTCCACCCTTATTTTACTTGTTCTAATAAACAGCTTTTTCCTGATGGTGCATTGCCCATCTCAGTTTTCTCAATTATTGCTGAAGTGTGGTTCTTCGTTAACTCTCGTATTCCATGTTGCCTGTGTGTGTGATAGAAACAATTCTGCATTATTGTTGTTGAATCAGTTTTCCTGTGGCTTTTTTACTGTTCTGTTTGTGAATGTGTTAACACTTATTGATGGTTGCTATAGACGAAATGTTAGAAAATAACAGAGCTTAGTAATTTCGTGCTATAGCAGTGGTTCTTAAATGCAAAAATGCTACTAGTTCTCCTCACAAATACCTTTTTATTTTTTTTTAATGTCGTAAGAGGGACCAAGGAGGATTAAGGATCTTGCAAAAAAAATGGACGTCCTTTCTCAAGGCCAGACTGATTTGTACCATCCCCGATAAGAACTTAATTTTCAATGTTATCAATGATGTTTTTATTCTCAAGTCTTCGACTTTAAACGAACCAGTGATATATGGAGTCTTCACCCCACAGCTGTAAGTGTGGTATAGCCTTTTCCTGGATAAGTACCTTTAGTGTCAGTTGGTTACTACAAGAACTAATAATTGCTCCTGTGTTTTTTGTTTGTTTGTTTGTTTGTTTGTTTTTTGGGGGGATTGTTTCTTTTTTTTTTCATTTCTTCCTGAACTTGTAGGAATAACGTGGGGTTGTCAGCAGTGTGTGCATACAGTCTGTCTACTGTAGAAGAGGTTTTCTCAAAAGGAAAGTACATGCAGAGTGCTATAGTGGAACAGGCTCATACAAAGTGGGTACGATACAATGGGGAGATCCCTAATCCTCGACCTGGTGCGGTAAGTTTGGGAAATCTTGGATCTGATGACTTTTTTTTTTTTTAATGCTCAAAAGTAAAAAGACTAGAAAGCGTTAGGTAACCTATTAATGAATTATTTGTTTGCCCTACCTGGTTACTTCTTGTTGCAAAAAAGCTTTCAAAAACAGTGAAGTGATATGTTCTGAACTTTGTATCCGGGAACCAAAGTGTTTGTTTCTTTTTAATTTAGAATTGAGTTATTTACTGGTTTGGGGTTTTTGTTATTTTGTTAATAATTTTCTGCTGGTGAAACAGAATATATATACACACTAGAAATACTTTTGAGTTCAAATGAACAGAAGTATAGCAGCTGTTGCATTGTCTCTGTAGGTTCTCAGCATCTTTATCCAACACAGTGCATTGCTCTACAGACTAAAATGTTCATAGTGCTCAGTCTCTTTCAGACTTTTCTTACTTCCTTACGTTCCTTACAGTCGTCTTGTTGCTGGTGCTGAATGAGGTGACAGCTAAAAGCAGTTAAAATGTGTGAGAGTTACAGAAGGAATATTTTCCTAGTATGTATTTTGAGCCCAAACAAAAATGTAGTCCAAGGCTCAGGGATTAGTACATCACAGAAGCCAGAGTGCTATGAGACCTGAGGACTTGCCTCACTAGAATAAGTGTAGTATGAAGGTGTGCTTGCTGGCCAAAGTGATGCAGAGAAGAAAATGCCTGCTGTGTCTTTGTTTTGTACAAGTAAATGATATAATTTGATTGTCTCTTTTGTTTTGGTGTTCCCCCCCCCTCCCTGTCTTCCTGCTAGTGTATAAACAACGAAGCCGGAGG
Source organism: Chiroxiphia lanceolata (assembly GCF_009829145.1). NCBI lineage: Eukaryota > Metazoa > Chordata > Aves > Passeriformes > Pipridae > Chiroxiphia > Chiroxiphia lanceolata. The sequence goes on from NC_045671.1 coordinate 72,231,621, forward strand.
ATCAAGCTACATGAGCTCACTGAATTTACCAGACAAGACACTGCAGTTTGTTAGAGACCATCCTCTGATGGATGACTCAGTGACCCCAATGGGAGACAGACCTCGGCTGGTAAAGCAAGATGTGAAGTACACACAGATTGTGGTAGACAGAGTCAGAGCACTCAATGGCACCGTGTATGATGTGATGTTCATCGGTACAGGTGAGTTCTGCAGAAGACCTCTGTTTTAAGGGTATGCTGGTTCTTTAGTTTTCAAAGAGAAACTCTTGAGATTTCCATGTTTGCAGTGCTTGTAGAGCTGGTGTTTCCATTAAAAGGCAAGGTGCCACAGTAAGTGGACAGTCTTAACCTAACATTGAAAAGGTATTGCAGGAAAAGAACTGCAAAGCTGCATGAGAGCAGCAAAAACACACAGAAGATAAATCTCTAAATGCTCGTTCTGTGTGCCAAAATGTTTTCTTGCTCAGAGCTCCTGCTGATGGCAAATTTAATGGTTACCTTTGACACAGCGTTCTATGAAGACTTTATCTGAACAGCAAGCAGATTACTGAGACAAGTTAAAGCAATTGTGCAGGGTTTTTTTCCTGCCTTTCTGTTTTAAGGATCTTACTTAAACATATTGCTCTGTTGTTTCAGATCGGGGAGCCGTGCACAAAGCCATCAGCTATGAAAATGGAATGCATATTATTGAAGAAACACAGTTTTTTCCAGATTTTGAACCAGTCCAAACTCTCTTGCTTTCATCCAAAACAGTAAGTGCTGTGAGCATCAAGCATTCATCTCATTTTTGTTCTTCTCCAAAACTTTTTAAGTACCACTTTGTAACCTTGCAACAGGAGACCCATCACTGTGCACCTACCCAAAAGCTGCATTTGTAACTCATGGTACTGCAGCAGTGTCACGTATTGCCTGCTGCATTTCAGTCTGTTTGGTAGGTGCCAAACTTCTAAATGTATGTGGACGTGGGGAAGGGGTGTGGGGTGGGCACGAGTGTGCAGATCTTCAGTTTGATTCCATGTGCACAAGCTGAAAGCTGTAAGGTGTTTCAGAATACCAGACTGCGGGTTAGGAGTAATGTAAAAATCCCGACCTCTTGTGGCCATTGCAGATCTGCGAGGAAAAATCCTCTCCACTGCCCTAACCAGTGACTTGTAGCATCAGACCCCTCAGACATTGAGATTTCAGGGACTGAAATGCCTCTTTTGAAGTGTCTGATAGTAATACCAGCGTTCAGTAGCTACCTAGTGAAAGATAAGTTCTCTGCAGCTTGGGGATTTAGGAATACTGCCAACATATCTTTGAAACAGCTTTTATTTTTCTGTGATATTTAATAGAACTTTGCATGTCAACATGATCAGCTCAGTGGAACAGAGCTTTATGTCATAATTTTACAAGCTCAACTTGCATGCTTATTTGTCCTTTCATGCTTATAATAGGAAGAAGTCATGAGGACAGAGCATATTTTTGCTGGACAAATGAAAATCAGGATTAAAATCTTTTCGTGCCTATAGTTTTCAGTAAAGATGTTTGTATTATTTTTGTATGGTGCATCACGCTGGCAGCTCTCTATATATGTGTGTGGATATATATTATGTGTCTACATATGTACATAAAGTATTTGCTGGTTTCTTCTGCTTTGTCTGCAAAGAAAGCTTCAAGTGTCTTGTTTTGACAGGGTTTTCCAGGTTTGCTCTGTGATAGAAGATAAGGATAGATGACTCCTCTAATAAATATGCTAATGCCCGTTCTTCTCATTGTGGCTTAATTATGATTCCTCCATTTCTTGGGTGTGCAAGGGAAGAGGTGGGCATTATAGCCTTAAACCAAAGACATGTGATGTAGCAGTTCCATCATGTACATGGTAGCCAAGACTAGTGTAGAAAAAATGGCATTGAATGTATTCATTCTGAGTCCAGGTGCTACATGCTCAGTTCCTCAAGGGCATCCTGAATCATGGCACAGAGGGTGCATAGGGAATGCACTGCCTTTTCACAAAGGAACTTCTCTCAAAGCTTAGAATTGAAACAAAACACTGCTTCCTGATATAATTGTTGAGACATAAAACTAAACCCCAAAACTGAAGCAGTGCTACCCAGTACATTCTCATAAAAGCAGAGGTCCTTTTCAGTGATGATGAGTGGGAGATTGGGCCAGGCATGAGAGCTGTACAGTCCTGGTACCACCCAAGCAGGGATTTACTGCTGCTCCCCAGCATGAAAACACAAGTTTCTGCCTCCACAGTCAGTGGCTGCTGAAGTCCTTCCTAGAGCTGGTATTTTGATACATGTCATGGCATCCCATAGTAGTGGATTAACCACAGAAGGGTAATAATTACCCTGATGGTGGGATTTAGACCCCTCTGGACTCAGAGTCCTTTCTGAACACATTTTTCAGTAGTTTCCAGATTTTTCCCACATTGTTTAATATGCTGGGCAGAGTCAGGGGATCCTACAGTAGATCTTCTACTTGACTTGAAGGTTTGTCTGGATTTTTTTTCTAATGGTCTTCTCAGCTCGCTGCATGTTCCCTGAACTCTTGGATGTATGAGCTGGGAAACCTGTGAGGCACTACAGTGCATGCACAGTGTGGCAGCATTATCTAGAAGAGCACAAGAGAGATAACAGTGCTTCGTACATGGGGGGAGCCTTTGACAGAGTGGGAGGCTTTTCCTAGGAAGCAGGACATCTCCAGCACTGTACACTTCTTCCATGGGCAATGCAGCATAGTCTAGGTTAAAGTTCAGGACGGAAGACTGCACATAGATGGATGTTCAGCTGTCTTTCAAACTCCAGTCTTCCAGCAGATTCTTTTTTGATCCTGTTCTGCCTTGTGTTTTTCAGTGCAGAGAGTGTCCTTGAAAGCTGTCTGCACACTTCATATGTGAGACCAATCCAAACTAATTTGTGCTTGGTCTTGTAGCTTCCTCTGGAGACTTTCTCATGATCATTGCATTAAAGACACTGACCTGCTCTGAGTTCTCATGGCAGAACCTGCTTACTTAGCAAAACAGCATCAGTGAGTTCCAAAACCCAAATTTGCCCCTAAGATAGTCTGATAGTTGTTTTCTTGAGGCTTTTTCTCATGTCTAGACAAAACTTCTGCACCATGAACAGGAGATGTTTTGAAGAATGTTTCTCTACCAGAAGTCTCTCTTGGATGTCTGCCCATCATTTTGTGACCATGCTCATTCTGCCAGGGTCAAGCAGTCCCCCTGCAGACATGACCCCTGAGGACATTTCTGTGCACTGAGATCTGTGTGGCTGCAGTACAACTCTGTGCTTGGATCTGGCCCATTTGCTGTGGCAACTGCAGTAGGGTGCTGAAAAATCCACTTGGTGTTCTGCTCAGGATGAAGCCAACCCACTACCAAGGTGGGGTGTGCCACTTGGCTTTCTGTGCAGAGCCTCTCAAAAGGAGGTGATTGGTCACTGGTGGTTTGGGTTTGCAACACAGGTCCCTTTCTTCAGTCTTTGCCTTGTAATATGTGAAGTCAGTGTAGCTTTAGCCATCAACTTCCCTGAGCTTTTAAGTAGATGAGTGAAATATGGCAGGTGCCTGCCTTTTATAGGAAGAGTCTTTTGGAATGAGTCTTTTCCTGTTGTGTCAGAGTGACACTTGTTTGGGATCCCAGCAGCAATGGTTCAGCAGGTGATCTAATTATATTCCCCTTTTCCTTGATCTCTTACCAGTGCTGTTTTCCTTTGAATACTGCCAGTGTTCCTCCTTGAAAAGCATAAAGCTGATGCTGATGTGGCTGCAGAGGCCTGGCTGGTTGATGGAGCTGAAGGCAGTAGGGCTGCTTTGGGTTAACAGGAGCAGGTCCTACAAAGAGCCTGGTTAGGCATTCATGTACCTGCTGCAGGCTAGTCATCCTCATAGGATGACTCAAGTCTTGCCTTACCTCATAGAAGGATTGTTGGAGCATTCATATTTCTGGAAAAACTGTGTGATAAAGCCATGGTTAGACATGGTTATTTTCCATTGTCACGAGCTGTATCTGTTTCAGGTTTTTGTTGTCTTTTTCACACTTTGAGCACTGCTGCAATATTTTCAGCTTGAGTTTCTAGAGATAAAAGCTAATCAAATGCTTATTCCCCTCATGCACCAGTTTTTACAAACATGGCTGAATGTTTGCTACTCTTTAATGATACTTAAAGCATGTAATGAGTTTTTGGCTTTGAGGAAGTGATCGACTGTGATTTCTTTCTGATTTTTATTTTTTTTTTTTTTACTTTGTTTTTCTTTAGGGCAGAAAATACCTCTTTGCTGGCTCAAATTCTGGTGTGGTTCAGTCCCCAGTGGCGTTCTGTGACAAGTACACCACTTGTGTTGACTGTGTTCTAGCAAGGGATCCTTACTGTGCATGGAAACCCCTCGAAGCTTCCTGCATTGATATTTTTAAAGAAGCTGAAATTGGAAGGTAATGGTAGCATTTGATGACCTTGCAGTTACAGTCAGTATTGAATCAGTCTTGTCCCTTACCGATAAGTGGAATTTTAAAAAACAAATGTTTTCAAATACAGACTTTTTTCTATCCATTTGTGTCTGCTAGTGCTGTTTAGATAAGATGACTGACTTAGTACAAGGGAATAGGCAGGCTCTAGGAAACAGGATTTGAAGTTTTAATGTTTGGGCTTCCTTTTACAGGAACTGGATTCAGCACATAGGTGGAGATGCATCTTCTTGTTCTGGTGAGTTAGTCTTTGCAGAGCTCTTTCATATGCCTAGGTGGAGTAGTGAAAGAGCTGTGCTTAGTTCATCTTTGCTTTTGTGATTACCTGAACATGCATTTACATTTTTATAGGTATGAGATTCTGCTTTTGAATATTTGAGCATCTGTACAGCCTGCATGTTGTCTTAAAAATGTCTGTGTTTGTATGCATTTCAGTGTGCAGTGCACAACCCCCTGAAATGAGCGGGGGCACCTCAACAGTGACTTGTGAATGAAAGCAATACCAGAAGTACTTCTATTGCAGAGGCCTCTGTCTCTTTGATACAGCATTTGACGTTCTACTGTGAGCCTTGACAAGTGCTTGGTTATTGCTGCTAGATCAGATTAAGTGATTTGGAAAAAAAGCTGATTTTATAGTCAGAGGGGAGGGGGAACTTGGAACACAGTACAGAGCAGCTGAAGTACCTTCCATAGTGCTTTAAGACAAGTAATCACAGGTCCTTTCTTTATAGTGTGTGCTGCTGCCACCAGATCAAGGACATCTTAAAGAGGCAGCAGTGTTACAGGAGATTTGAGCTGCAGTAAACAAAGCTCTTAAGAGTTTAATTTACCCCCAAGTTCAGTATCTTGCCTCAATGACTCATCTCAAGTGCACGCTCAGTTGTGGATCAGCAAGGTCTCATCTTTGTCTAGAAGTGGAGGCTCTCTTAGAGTTTGAGGTGTCCTGTCTCTCAGTCTGTCTCGATGTTTTGTGTGCAGCTGTAGCTTGGTATTTCACTCAGATTCTTGCATGCTGCCATCTTGGTCTTGTGAGGTGAATGCCATAACCTTCACACTTTCTATTAAGACTGTAACACAGTCCTGTGAAGCTGTACAGATTAGAGAAACTGGAATCATTGCTGATACTCTGCACATTTATTTTGATGTTCCAGATAAAGTAAGAGAGAATCCCCTACAGCATACATTCAAGCATGGGAGCACAGCAGAACTCAAGTGTTCTCAAAAGTCCAATCTGGCACAGGTAGTTTGGAAGTTCAGAGATGATGTGCTGAGAGTGGAGAGTCCCAAGTACCGTCTGCTGGAAAAGGCACTGCTCATCTTCAATTTATCAGAAGGAGACAGTGGTGTTTACCAGTGTTTGTCAGAAGAAAAAGTGAAGAATAAGAAATTTTCTCAAGTGCTGGCTAAGCATGTTTTGGAACTGAAAAAAATACAGCACACCATGGTGGGCCCCACCTCAGCATCTGCACCAACAGAAGGTAATAGTGATGTGCCAAAAGCGTCAGCTGTGTCAACTGAGGGTTCCACTGCTCACACCTCGACCACTCACATGGTACCAGTAACGACAGCAAGGATAGTGACAAAGCCCATTGGCCCTGTCCTAACAAGTGTAGCCTCCAACACAGAGCTCTTCAATTCAATTCCCGATGCGGTCCCAGAAAAGACGATGTTCCTCAAGTCAAACGACAACTTCTTGTTGATGTTCCTCTTCCTCTTCTTTTTCATCCTGTTTTTGTGCCTGCTCTCCTACAACTGCTACAAGGGGTACCTGCCGGGGCAGTGCCTGAAGTTCCGCTCTGTCATGCTGCTCGGCAAGAAGAAAACGAAGTCGGATTTTTCTGACTGCGAGCAGAGCGTGAAGGAGACGCTGGTGGAGCAGGGCAGCGTGAGCCACCAGAGCGGGGAGCAGCCGAAGCCCGCGCACGACACCGGCTACGAGACCGAGCCCGACTGCGGGAACAGCCAGCTGCAGGCCGGGGACTCGCAGGCGTCCCGGGAGGCCAAGGACAAGCCCTTCGATGTCAAGTGCGAGCTCAAGTTCGCGGACTCGGACGTGGAAGGGGACTGAGGGCTGCAGCCATCCCTTCCCTTTCCGAGGTGGATGCGAGCTGTGGTCCCACCGTGGCTGTCGGAGCACGGGGTGTGACGGGCCAAGCCATAGCGGGGTTTTCGTGCTTCAGCTGTACAGCAAGTCAGTTTCCATTCAGATCTCAGCAGATTAGAGAAGCGGTGTTCTTGTCTGGAGACCGTGGCATCTTGTGTTGTACTGTCCTTTTTTTTTTAAAGTTTTTTTAAATGGCCAGTTTCAGATCACCACTTGTTTATTCCCAATTTTTTCCCCCCACTGAGCGCTTTGCTCTAGTGAAGCTTCTTGCTTGTTCTTTGGCCATGTTCTTCCATAGAGTAAAAGTAACTTTTTAATTCAGTTGGCTTTAAAAAGTACTTCAGTCTACACACGTTTTTAGTTGCCATTAAAAAAAAGACCTAGTTTCATTTTAATTCCAAATTGGAAATTGAGTTTAGTTTATCAGATTGGTAAATTATAGACTTTTGTCCAGATTGGGACATTTTTTTCTTTGCTTCTAGTGATTATTTTTAGTTTTATGCTTTGTGTTTTGGCACACTAGATCTCTTTAGTTGGTTAAAGTTAATTTTTTTAACTACTTTTTAAGTATCTTAGATTTTAAGGTACAATGGGGATAGCATTGCCTTGATTTGTGTAAGACTCAGGGATAATCTTGTTTAAAGGTTTTTTTCTTTGCTGCTTTTTAGAAATGTAGGTACAACAATATCAGTACAAAACATGGAGTAAGTGGGGAATGGGGAAGGAGGAAATAAATGCTTTTCTTTTTTTTTTTTGTTTTTCCTCCCCCCACCAGCTAGAAAGCTGGACATAGTGATGTTTTATTTTCTATACAAAACTGGATTTTTTTTTTTTTCCTTTAGTTAATGAAACAGTACAGGCAAGCAACTGTCAGTTAGCAGTGACAAGGAAAGAGGTTTCTTGCATTGTGGGAGCAAAACAGGAATCAAGAAGAACTAACTCCAACAATTCAGCTGGTGACTCTCTGAAGTGGACTGTAAGGACTCAGCCTGATGAGAAAACGTTGCCGATTTTTTTTCTTCTTCTTTTCAGATTCAGAAATAACTCAGCTTCTTTTTGTGACAAATCTTTGCAGCATCACCCTTTCCGGATGATACCTTCCACTCTCCTATGCAACTGGAGACTGAAACTGGAGCTGCTTAAACAATCAGTCCTTTGAACTGTTTATGTGAATCATGCCTGCTGACGTGAAAGTGTGCATTTGTTCTCAGCCTGGTTCACAGCAGCACTGTTTGTCTGTAAAAGCATTTTGTGTGCAGTAACAGTCCTGAAGAATTGTTCCTCTCACTGCATCTTTCTGTAAATATTGCTAGAAGTAGAATTTGTTTTAACAGTAAACAGCAGAATGCCTGGGCTGCTTTTCTATGTTGAACTTCCATAATTTAGACCATCTTAGTGTAAACAGTTTATATTTTATAAGATTCAGTTTGGTTTTATTTTTCTATTTTTAATTATGTACATATAACAGAATAAATATTAAAATAAATTGTATTATTTATGAAACGTGACACAATGACACTGCTTTCCATTTGGCAAGCACTCATGTTCCTTGTGGTTTCCTTTAAGGGGAAAAGCGAGAATTTTCATAATTAATTTGAAACAGCCTCTCAACTTCAAATGAGCAGGTTATAACCCAGGGGGGAGGGATTGGAAGGATGGGGGGGAAAAAACGTGGGTGAAGGAGGAAAGTGCTTTTCTCTAGGGGCCAAGGGACATTTCCTCTTACTACCTTTCTAGAATTCATTTGTCTTTTTGCATTATTTCTTCATTGTGTGATGTATTTCTTAAAACTTTTTTCCTTAGTACCCTTTTACTTTCTTTTCTGTCCTCTTCTGTCACACAGCCTCATCTCCTATACCTTTCCCTCCTACTGGTACCTCCTTTTTGTCCTGTGTGGGAAGTGATTCACCTCCTTCACCCACCAGTACCCAGCCTGATGTTTGGTCTAGCACAGACCCCATAAAGGTCATGTTGTTGCCACCTTTCCTAAGTGACCAGACACAGCATGTTAGTGTCCGGGGACCTTTCCACCTCTTCTGCCAAGCCACAGGTAAGCTGGAGGACCCCTGTATAAGCCATCATGGTCTGCATTAAAGGCTTAGCTATGTCACCATGTACTGTGTAAGTTTTACTTTTCTGATGCTGGGGGGAAGGGGGGCTGCTGGGGGGGCAAAGGGGAGAGAAGACATACACAATTTCAGGGTGCCACTTCCTGACTTTACTAGGCTCAGTGGATCAGGATTGCAGAGTAATGTTTAGCAGGTAGATATTTTCGTTGTCAGCGTGTATGCAATGTAAAAAACACACTTGTATTGGATTTGAATTTGGCGTATTTTCTGGGCCAGGTCAGTTATTCTTTTTTCGTCTTATTTTAAATGATGAAGGACTTACAGTAACAACAAATTCCACTTCATGATGGATGTATTATCTGAGGTGTACAGGAGAAGGAAAAAGCTCTTTTCTCCATAGCAATTCACTTACTTTCCAGCTTTTGTTTGGATTGTTACGAATTACAGTTTGTGATTGCTGGTTTAAGCTAAGTGTGATTTAATGGATCTGAACAGGTCCTTGGATGTAACCTTGTTCCTTAAAATAAGAGATTACATAGATGGAGGAATTTTAAAAACTAGCATGGTTTCACATTGGTCTCAGTGTGAGTGTTATCTGGAGTCAGATCAAAATGCATAAATTCGTATTAGTGTAGATCCTAACAGAGGCATTGTTTTTATTTCCGTGGCTAAAAAGAGCAAGGGTGGGATGAAGGTTCTTTCATAGAATGGAATAATTTAGATGGAAAAAAGGCCTTTCAGCAATAATTCGTTCACTTTTTCTATAGGCAGTTCAGAAACTTCATTGTGCAACATGAAAAACATTAGCATAAATATCACAAAAGATTTAAGCAGACCTGGAATTTATTTTAAAATTACTTTTTCTTTCATCCAACTGTGCCTTTTTTAAAATGATGCTCATGCTGCTTTTGAAAATTGTGATTAATTGTATTTGCCTTGGCAGTGAAGGAAGGAGTAGTGTCCTAAAGTCAGCCTGTGGAACTCACTCCTCAGGAGGTGTAGGGGTGCATATTGGAAGAAACTGTCAAAACCACCTGACATCCAAGAGGTGCAGTGATGGCACAGGCAGGGCCAAGATGCCCCAGCTGTGGAAGTGGTTCTGATTCATCTCAGGAAGCAGTGAAAGACCCAACTCTGTGTTACAGATGGGGGATTTACTCCCTTTGAGAAACAAGCAATTGGCTGATACATCACACCCTTTTCATACACAGAATTACAGCTGTAGTCTGTTGATTTTAAAAAAATCAAACACTACCACCCCCAACCCAACAAATGCAAACCATCATACTGCAGATATTTTGCATCTTTCTGGGTTCTGCATGTGAGGGTGTATACATTTATCCTGAGTGGGGGGGTGACTAAGCAAGTGCTTTTGCTAGGAAAGTCTCTGCTTGGATTTATTCACATTTCTTCAGTGTCTGTTGATATTTCTTTATATAAACGTAGCTAAATGGAACTTTATTTCCCTCGGCTATGAATATAAGGAGAAATGTGTCTACAAGGAACAGAAAGGTTAAGTGAGACCGGTAGAGAGTTAAATGTTGTGCCTGGTTGTCTGCATAAAGGATATGGTATCAAGCCAGTGTATGATGCAAATATATATGCAAAAAAAAAGAATATGTCACATCATCCAGTCAAAAACCTCAAGCTTATTTTGACTTGAGTTTCTAATGTTGTTTTATGAGAACTGACGAATCTCTTCCTTTTTTTAATTGTAAATGTCTTGTTTCAAGCTGTCTGGAAACTCAGCAGGAGTTGGTGAGTTCTTTTGCTCATCTCTTACTCATCCCACATGTTTTAACCTGAAAGCTTGCCTAGGGGTAGCACTCTACAACCTTGTAACTGTCTGATTTCAGCAAGGTGAAGCTGAAGTGGATAAAGCACCAACAGCCACTTGTGACATACTGGTTTTTTTTTTTTTTCCTGAAAAAAAACTAGTTTGTCAAGAATGGGGTACTCCTGCCCCACCTGAAGAGGAAGGAATAAATCTGCCTGTACAGCTTTTCTCCCAGTTCCTTTCTCCCTGCTCCCCTGAAGAGTCCCACATTTCTCCAGAGACCTGTTTGCACATGGGCAAACATCAGGCTTCCTGTGTACTTTCACTACTAGAATTTTCTCTCCCATTACAAAATTTTTAAGCCCTTTACAGACATTTTAGGCAAGCTTCAAATAAATTGAATAAAATACTACACTATCTGGTTCAGGGGGGACAGACAGCTGATGGTGTATGCACCTGCTTTATAAATTTCTCTGTTGAAATTAGGTACAGTAGAAACAGGCTTTTCGCAGCAGTTTTGGTTCTGCTTGGAGATGCTTTACTGACAGCTCCTCATCCGGTATTAGAGTAGTATATCCATGTTTGTAACTTCCCAGGCAAGTGATCACGCTGAGCAACAATTTAAATGCTTATTTTATAGTAAGACACGCTGCAAAACACCATTCTTTATGTGTACTTCTGCCCTGTAGATTCAGACTTGCTGTGTCCGTGGTGTCACATCTCCCTTTAGTTCGTCTGCAGCTGGAGGTCTTACATAATGGATTATTGTCAGCCTTGGTAAAATAACCCCAGGAGTGTGAACAATAAAAGTTCTGTGAACTTGGCAATATACTTTAAAGCAGTTGCTACTTGATGGAGCTGCTGAGATGGGTATGTGATAACACCCACACGCAGTGCCTGTTCCCCGTGGTTATGCTGTTCTAAAGGGAGTGCCAGAAGCTTCCCATCCATGGAGGAAAAGATCTGTAACTTCCAAGAATCAGAGTTGCGAGTGGTTCAATAGAGATTTTTCTCTCTCTCTCTTGCTTTGGTGAAGCCTCAAGTTGCACTGAGAGGCACACAGAAGGGTGGGGAAAATATAAACTGCAACGCACTGCACTTTACTAAGCACTGCTGCAAGACTCAAGGTGCCTGCAGAGTGAGTCTGAAAGAGACCCTGCCCCGGGCTGTGTGCAGGAGCCCCAGGGCTGCCCGTGCTGGTGTCACCACGTCCTCGTGCATCACAGGGCTCAGCAGAAGGGCTCAAAAGCCCCTGTACCCCTTGGTGTGCCTGATGGTTTTTTTCCTGGGAGGAGGAGCTTGTCTGTCAGAGGCTGACTGACCCACATAAATAAGTCATAAGTCATGTGTGGGTTTTTTTTGGCATCCTTTACAGGGTTGCATTACCCATGGAGCCCTGGGGTGATGTGGTCTGGTTTGGAGCTCAGTCAGGAGAGGCGTGGAGGAGTGCAGCACCCAGAGCAGGATGAGCCTGTGTAGGAATGTGCTTCGTGTTAGATAAAATGTTAGTGTAGTATTACCAACCACAGCACTTAAATCACAGCGTGCATCTTAAAATGGAGTTTACCAGGGTTGTTACTTTTTTACTCTTGCAAGAACACAAATATCAAAGAGCAGTTTGCCGTGAGCATACACTTGTGGTTCGTAACCAGTTGCATGTGGTGTCTCTTAATGTGAATTATGGCTGTGGAGAGATACAAAGCGAGGTTTTTGAAACCTGAAAATGTTTTAATTAGTAGCCTAGAAGAGGTAAGCTCTGCATCTCTCAAGGCAATTCAGTCCACGGCACAAATATTTTAAAACTTTATAGAATCTTTTAAATTTTTATGCAGTGTATTTTGAGATTTACACAGTGATGCTTTCCTGAAGCAATGCTCTTGACTTAAATTTGCATGCTTTGCTTAGTAATCCACGTTCAGTTTGTCCTCATGGGAATGCTGAATTTGCACCTTGTTAAACAATTCCATATCCCCACTTTTATGAATTAGCTTCTCAGGTGTTCTGTCTCGTGCTGTGTGCCTGTGACTCAATTTCAGCGTCTTTGGCTACAGTAATCTCACAGTTGCTGTTTCTTTGAAATTTTGTAGTTTTGTTCCAATTCTTTCAACTGACCAGACATCACTTAAAGGCATCTTGGTACTATAAAACCATTCCTTAGTGCAGGTCTCTGATATGACACCTGCTTTTCATTACTTGAGATGAGTCTAGAAGGTAAGTTGAAAAATTAAAATTGTTCCTTTAATAAAAAAGGACATGGAAGTCTTAAGGTTATAAAATCAAGTAAATAACACAGACCAATTTTGCATAAAACTCAATAGACATTGGAGATATCCTTGTTACCGTAGATTTCAGTATCTTAGGGCTGTAATTATTTTACTGGAATGCTGGCATTTCTCTTTTTACAGGCATAAGGGCTTGCTTAGACCCTCTTACATCTAACTCTGCATGCAAACCCAACAGCATTAAACACCTTTGTAAGTGCTGATGTTACCTGGGTTCTGTTGACTTCCTTAATAGTGACTTCTGTAAGAAAATTGAAAATTTATTCTATGAGGACTGTGAAATGGGTGATGCATTCTTAAATTCTGGCATTAAGAGCAGATTTTGAAACACTTCTATAGGAATTCCCTTCACTGTGCAGTTTTATATGTAAATGCTATGGTCAAGCTAAGAAATACACGGAAGGGTGTGTAAAAAAATACCTTTTCCTTTTTTTTTAAACATATTAATTTTCTTGTAAGGACTAGAGTAAGTTCAGTATAAACATGATTAAGCATCAGGTGCCTCAAGGTAAAAAAGGGGAGAGCAAAGAAAAGAAGTAGAACCAAAAATGTCTTACTCATTTTTTTCCTCAGAAGATTTTCTTATTCTTTCTTCTGCTGAGCAGAATCTTACCTTGCACAGGTAAGATGCAGCTGGCTGCATTCATACAGGTTTTTCCTGTACAATGAATAAAATGGTGCAGTTGGGAAAGCTCTTCTTGTGTGGCTTTTTGGTAATCTACAAATGCTCTAAAACACTAGAGAAAAGACACACACACACAAAAAAATCTCCCTGTGGAGGAATCAGTCCAGTAAGGACTGGTAGTTGGTTCTTGGTGGCCTGCAAGTGGTTATTACTGTTGTAATGTGCTTTAAGCATTTCAAGCTGCAGGTGTGTCCCATACACATCAGTAGGTGTGTAAAATCCTACTGGCTGCATCACACCTCAGCAGAGGGCTTGGCTAAACTGAGCCCATGGCAAGGTTTTCAAAGCTGCTCCCTGGTACCAGGGCAGAGTTTGAAGAAGCCCATCCTTTTGCAGTATTCTCCACCTGAGTTTGATATGCACATGATTATGGGAAGACTCCAAGGGCACAGGAAAGAAAGGCTTTGCAGAATCCATGTCAGGTTTTGTAGCATGACTAGGTAGGTGTAAAAGGAGAAGTTTGCTTTGCACTGGGGTCTTTGAGGCACAAATATAACTTCTAAATGCCTTTTGGGGTGTCTTCTCTTGGGAGAGAAAGCGATTCACTTTGGTTCTTACTTCTCTGTACCATTTGCTTATAAGGGTTTGCTTGACCTCTGAGCTTAGCCTTTCTCCTTTTGCAATTCACCATAAGGATTTCTACTGGTTTTCTCCTTGCTAATGTGAAATTCTTGCTTCAGTAATGCCCCGGCTTGGAGCAGTACACTGGTATTAACTACAGCCTGCCCACAATTGAGCAGCTGTACTTCCCAGTCCTGCCAGGTGAGATGTGGTTGGGACAGGTATTGGAATCTCTGGAGCACAACCAAAACTTTACACTGGCTTCCTCAGCTCATCTTGTTACCTCCACCAGCCTGGATTGCAAACTGACTACCTGTACAGTTATTTTTCTTCCCCACGAGAGCTACAGCCTGTAGATTTGTGATTATTAATCCATTGGTGTGATGGCTGATTAACTGAGTACTAATTTGGAACAAAGTTGTCATGTCTTTTTAATAATTTCAGCAGAAACTGTTGCCAGAGTTGCTTCAGTTTGTGTTACTTGCACTGTCCCCTCAGAGGAGATGAAAATCTCATTTCCATCTCTTCCAGTCATTTTCCTGCTAGATCCACCTGGCAAACAAGAAGCAGAAACAGTGGTTTGTGTTCTCTGGAGAACAGAAGTGATTTTTGGAGGGCACGTTACTCCCCTTAAAACGCATTCTCCAGTTTTCTTATTTTTAAATTCCGCATAGTATCCTTGTTAGCCGATAGGAGGGCCAAAGATAATTATGCGAACTCAAAGCAGAATCTAATTTTTTTTTCTGCCAGTCGTTTAATTTTTCTTCACAGGCAAGTTATCTGGGTTCCAATTGCAAAACCCTTTTTCTGGACCCACTCGAGAGAACATCTAAATAAATAAGTGCTGTTCCTGCTGGGAAGCGTGGACAGTGACCAGCTGAGTTTTCATCTGAGGGGGCGAGTCAGACATTTTCCCAACCTGCTTTTAAATGCCTCTGTGGAGAAGACAGATGCCACGTCCCACTTCCATCTGCATGTGCTGTACATCACCTCTGGAGACTGGTTGCTGCTTCCAGCAGCTGCTTCCCGTTTCCCAGGAAGCACTTCCTGCTTTTCATCTGCCTTAGCGAGGCTGCATCAGTCCGTGGTGTTGATGTTGCACAAACAGATTGATGATTTATCGAAGCACCCAGTTGTTTGTTGTGCTGTAGGTCGTGCATTCTTCAGTACCAAACATTTGGTGTTGGAAGCAACATTCTTCTGGCATTTCAGGTCTATTTTCCTTGACTTTTTAAAGCAATTCCTGTTTCCTATCAGGGCTTACTTGGCCTTCTGGAATGCACTGCCCCTACTTCAACAAACAAAACCAACCACCAAAAAACCAAAACTACAAAAAACCCCGCTCTGGTTACAGAATGTATGGGCTGCGTAACTTGCACACTATTTTCAGAAAATTGCAGATGCTTGTCTCAGTTTAGAAGTTCTTTCCCCTGTTTTCCAGTTAGTTACTCTCTGATGGCTTCATTTACTACTGATTTATTATTCCAGGAGCTTACCAGCAGCCATGACTCAGACTCCTACAGATCAAGACACTCTTAACCAGCCTTAAATCTGTCATTCACATAGGGGGTAGTGCTGGTTTTTAGTGCTACATATTAATGATTGACCAACCTTTTCCTGGGCTAACTTTGATCTCCGATTCAAAATAACCTTCCTGCATCCAGGTGGTACTGCCTTTTTACAACTTAATCTGTGCTCCAGATGAGAGCTTCTTATATGACCTTGATTTTCAGGAATCTGTGATGTTTGCTTCAGCAGCATTCAGCAAAGCCACAGGCTAGATAGCAAGCATTAAATCCACATGCCACTTTTTTTTTTTTTTTAATCTGCTGCACATGGAAGTGGTTTTGGTTTGTGCTGGGTTATAGAGGGGAGGCTTTTCTCCTAAACTTCCCATCACTGTGGATAGCCTCTGGTAGCAATTCTGTTTAGATTATAGGGATTTGTATAAAAGACTTTTCATTACCCTGATGGAATTTCTCTGTGGGATACCTGTGGGTTATCTTCCCTGGATTTCAATTTGTTGTCAACTTGGGATAAATTAGGTTAGCTGGGGAAAGCTTTAAGAGGTTTAGGCTTGCTGGCAACTCTTGTTTTGTTTTACCAACTCCCCTCTCTCTGTCTTGGGAGTGTTCTTCTCAATATAGGGAAGCCTTGCTCTAGTGCCACCCTTCAAGAACCAGCTTAAAATCCAGGTAGAACATGTGCTAAGCCAGCAGCAGTGGGGTGGCACTGCTCAGGGTCTCACTGTACAGCTTGACTGGGCTGCTTTGGAAATGCCTGCACAGCTCTGCACATCACAGTGTTTGGCACAAGGGGCGAGCGTGGCCAGTGCTCCCTCCCCCAGCCTTATGTTGGTGAGCTCTACTTAATCCATAATCTCCTCCTTTTAAATGAGTATCTCCAAGCTGTCTTGAAAGCCCTGTGTCTGTTAGGGTGTGATGTGTATATGGTAAATGTTTAATTTGGTCCAGTTTAGCAGGGCACATCTCCACGCTGCTCTGGATCTGCAGCTGTATACTTCAATTCTTTAAACCTGGTTTTATTTACCAATTTGTTTTACCCTTAGGTCAAATTTACACCAGTAGCTCAGTGAACACAGACTATGGGGGAAGCTTACAAGCAGCTGCAGTGGTTTAAGTTTTTATGGTGTGACTGCCTACATTTTTTTTCTCGTGGAAAATACTGAGGAAAAATCATCTGGGTATTAAATACATGGTTTATTCAACCCATCCTGACTTGACATAGACCAGAGAACCCCTTCTGCCAGCAGAAACTTAACCTGGACAATTCCTGGGCTGTTACTGTCTGGGTAGTGCCATTTCATTCAAACTACTGAAAGCAGAGGTATAGAAAATGAGATCTCCATGGGAAAGAAGCAAACACTTTCACAGACACTGGAAACTGTGAAGGGCTTATGCAAAGGAAAGGGGTAGTTCAGACAATGCAGCAAGGTTTTTTGCATTTTTCATGTTAATTTCCCATCTAAAATCAAGGCAGTGAAGTTGATTTTACTTAATCACATTTTATTATTAAAATTTATTGAGGCACTGTTTTCAAAGTTAACTCTTTGAAGTATCTTTTGTGGTTGCTTAGACATAGCTAGTTACATATCTAGACTGTTGTGCTGTTTAATTCTCTGCTTATTATGATCTAATAAGTTTACTTTTTTTAATCTTTCAAGCATTCTTAAAGTGGATGGCAAAGTAAGTAGATCAGATGTGTCAGAAACTCGTATTTTAAAGTTTGCATTAGACGTGTAATTAATTTGTATTATAGCAACAGTAGAAAATGCAGATTATATTTTCATATTATTTTCCTTCGCTTTCAAAACATAATTCTCTAACCATTACATTCGAGTCTGAATTAATTTCACCATAGAGCTGTAGAAAACTTGCATTTAACAAATATGATGGAAAGCTTTTGCAGATGACACTGTTTCAGTGTATTTTTTCAGTTGTTCCATCCTGAAAATGAAAACAGAGTGGAGAAGGTAACTGGGTAAAATTGCCCAGTTGCAACTTCCCGAGGGGCCAACCTGAACCATCACAGCTTGAAAAATTTCTTGTTTTGGGAAATCATTGGACTTTAGTCTTCTGGTGAAATGTGGATCTAAGCTGAACTTTTGGCAGATTTTCAGCACAACTCTGCTCTTTAGCCCCAAAAAGTAGAGCAGGTTCTCTGATGTGAACAGTACATTTGAAGTAATTTTAGGGACCTGTCCTGCACGGAATGTGCCACTTCCTTGCATGGCCCTAAAATGGTGCTTCAAGATTTCTGTCTTTCTGCTGTGCTTGTACTGACTGTTCCTCCCATTTGTCCAAATTCCAACTTCAGCATTAGTTTACTGGAATAATTTGTCCCTGTTTTCAGATGTCCCATGATTCTAGCGACATGTAACCTATCTGCTGTTAACTGCAGAGTAAGTACAATCATCCACAAAACACATTTTTTTTTAAAAAAAAAAAAAGAGTATGTGCTGGACTATTCTTTCTGTGATTTTCAGTCCAGCATGTTTGCTCTCTGCACTTCGTTAGAGCTGTTGCCAAGTCCTTGGGACTGTGCCACTTCCCTTGGAGAAACTCTGCAATGCTTTAATTAGATTACGTTCTCTCTCATTCACCCTAACTCCTGATTTGTGTGCGTATCTGTGGCAGATTTGGAAATAAGACTAGTAAGAGTTTAACGTGACACACAGAGGAAGTGTACAGATGTAAAAACTATCTTTTTTTTTTTTTTTTGTCTGCCTGCATGATTATCTAAAAGTAACTGTAGATTTTTCTGGGGAACAAAATACCGCATCGATTTCCAATTTGAAGTGCTCATGAAGCTGACTTCTGTAGTAGATTACCCCTTCTGTCAGGACATATTTGGAAAAATAGCTTATCTTCTTTCTACCCCAAATTTCTCTTTATGTCCTCTCTTGCTAAGACTAGTCTGGATCGTAGGCCCAGAGGGAGAAATAGGCATGTTTTGAACGTCAGAATTACTGCAAAGTTCTTAGTTTGGCCCAGATGTCTGTATTTTAAATGAAAAGGCTCTGATGTGCCAGGTACACTTCAGCCAACCTTGCTAATTTTCTGGGAACAGCTGTTCTGTCCTTTAGGCTACTGTCAATCTCTGATTTACTCAAACGTTGTCCTTGCAGGTTAAGACAAATAATAGCAACAAGGCTAAAAAATTAGATTGTTCTTTGTTGTTAATCCAAGCTTCTTTCAAGCTGTGTCTTGCTTAAGTGACTGCTGGTTCCGTGCTTTTTCCAGTTGTGTCTCTTTCATCACTAGTTCCAGCATCCTTGACACACTGAGCTCTTGAACGCTTTCCTCTCCTGGCCTTGTTTTCAGATTCTGTGAGGCGTGTCTCAGATGGTTTCAGCTTCCTACCAGAAGCCTGATCAGCAGTAGGTGATGTGTCCTGGCCCTCCAGGAAGTCATATAGGTGGATAGTGCTGATGTTCACAATCTGCTCCATCATCTTAGTGGGCTGAGTTCCCCCTTTGGAGAATCCACACAGAATTCCTCAGTACATATGAACTCACTTGCAGCTTCGGCTTTGAACCTCAGTTACCAGTGCTAGCTCATTTTTATCCTGGGTTTTTGATACCCAGAATTTCAGCTGAAGAAACCTAAAAAACCATTACAATCAACCATCTATGCTTATTTAAGCCTAATCTTGAGGTAGCAGGCTTTTGTTATCTCTTCAAAGACTCATCTGCTGTTTTCTTACAGAATAAGCTGACTGACGTTTTTACAGGTCCAGATGGCTCCTATTTTGTCTGGAAGAAGAACGGACAAACGATGAAGGCATGCATCATGGAGCAGTCTCACGTGCTGCTTGATGGCAGAGCGCATGTTCTGAGCTGGGTGAAAGATTCAGTGTCAGAAAACACAGAGTACACGTGTTCATTCATCTCGGAAGCTGGGAACGCGACATCGGAAGTGCTGATCACAGTAGAAGATAAAGGTAGGCTTGTTTCCAACATATCTCGGGTTTGGCCTGACCTTGGTATGAGCAGACCTCTGTAGTACTTACCCATAAAACGTGCATATCTGAAGATAACTCTTGCCTGCTGTATTGTTACCCACTTCGGTTGTACATGAAAAGGTTTTAGACCCATAAAAGCTCCTTCTTCCACCCCCTCCCACAAAGGACTAACCTGTAAATTAGCAGTTATGATCTAGATATTAAACCAAAACCTGCTAAACTAATGACATTGAAAGTTAGATGAGTACTAGAGAGTTACAAATAGATACTCTGCTGGAACTCTACAGAGTGAAGTACAAAACTTATTTCATAAGGACTTAAGGAAGTCAGATGGTAAAGAGAAACCTCCGATATCCAGGATTTTTAAAAATCAGATTTGTAAACCACCTGTAGTTGGGTGAGGTCAGTCCTCACTGCTCCATTTGGACACACACTAAGCAGGAGGGCAATTAGCTAACTTCAGCAACTGTGCAAGATTTTTGGGTATCCAAACTGCCTACTGCACCTAGCTCTTGAGAACTCATCCAGGGCTGGAGAAGGTCTGAATAATCTTTTTAAAAAGACAGCAGGAGCAATGAACATGGTAAAGCATGGATTTTATTGGCAAGGTGAAGGAAGATTTAGTTAGCTGGTGAATGTGAGCTTGTCAAGAATGGCACAGTGCTGCTTTTTTCAGTGACAGAGAAAAGCAACAGGAGTTTTGCAAGTTATGCCACTGCTTTTAAGTCTGTCTCAGAAGCAGAATGAAGAGCATCTCCATGAAACTAATGTAAATATAAAAAAGAGACAGGGGCTCTCACTGTACTCTAAAAGTGTTGCTACTGTTGCTACTGTCCCAAAGGATAAATAGAAAACATTATATCCCCACCAGTGTTACCTTCTGCAAGAAAAGCTGGCAGACAGAATTAGCACTAGAATTTCATCAAGAGGCAGTAACATAGCTCTTCTTAAGTTCTCAATGGGAGGAAGAATAAGTAATTATATAACATTACTAAAAAATTGAGAATTTACTAACTGGACCCAGTCCTATCACATCACTCTTGTCCCCAGGCTCAGTATGATCTAACTGGAGCACTCCTGTGCTTGTTAGATGGGTTTGAACTCTTAATTTGTAGGTCATACTTTCTCGATCTCAAATCGCAGATAAAGGCACTAAACCTGTTTACTTTGGAGGGTTATTAATTTTGCTGCAGAGGGAAAGAGACACAACCATTTCACCAGAACTTTACTGCCAAATAACATGAAAGGAGGCAGAGAAAAATGAAGGACAAGACAGTGGCTTCTTTCCTTCTATCCCAACCTGCCACAGCAAGTCCTGCAACTGAACAGGTACTGACTTCTCCACCATGACATGGCTCTGTAATCATCCCATGTACAATTCTCAGACAGTGCTGGTCAGGATGCATGGACCAAAGAATTTGATACCTGGAGAAGTGCAATCAGTGAACATGCCACGATGATGCAAAACTGGAAGAAAACATGGGTAAGAATTTTTGGAAAAGGTATCCCCTACAGTGCTTTCTAGATCAGGCACAGCAGTCCCAATTTTATAAACTGCCTCTCACACTTCTGCAGCTGAATGTATTGATATAACAAAATGATTAGTGTTCCTGTACATGCCATCATTCTTGACCCCCTGTGCAGTAAAAACTGCTCTGTGAAATTCCCTGCAGTTATGTCAGCTTGTTCTTTCAGTCCACTAACCAAGTGCTCATCAGTCAGTAGTTCCCTTCCTGCCCAAAACAGTAAGTCTGTGTATACTGAGTATAGTAGATTAATTTCATCACATCTCTGGACTAATTGGATTGCAGAGACTACTGGACTTCATAAATGGTACTGTACATTTAAAGGAAAATAGCCCATATCCAGCTATTAATGTGTTTTTTTTTTTTCCCAACAGTTAAAACAAAGATAACTTTTGAAAACTTTGGATATGACATGTGGGACAGTTAGCATAGGCAGCCTTTAAGCTCCATTTTAATTTTTAAAGCAATATTAACACATCATTCTGAAATTTTTCTTCAGGAGACCTGCAACAAGAAAAACAGCCTCTAGTGGACAAAGGCATGAACAGGCTAGAAGGAGAAATGTATGCAAGTTAAATGTATGGTACTCTTATTATTACAGCATTTGGAGATGTCTTTGCAGGTGTTAGTGCTGGCATTAAAACTGATATTCAAGAGAATCAACTCAAGCGTGACGTGGAAGGGGATATTCTTACTGTACCAAAGTAACAAAGTTAGTTACATGCTGCAAGAAAGGCCACCCATCCCATGCTGGAACTATCTCTGGTTTTCCGATGCCAGCTACTCCAGCTTAATGAAGGACAAAAGTAGTCTCACTAAGACTTGTGCTGCTCAAACAATATATGATGTGCATCTTCTGCTCTGAGTTCCTTACACAAGCCAGTTAATTTTGGCCTTGAGTATCTTGGCATATGACTTAGAAATTTAAGATGTGGATCACATTTATTTAAAGGCATTTCAACTTGTACACTTAACTTATTTCCTTCTGTTTCCCCTCACACTCTGTGGCCAGGGTTTTGAAGAGCATTCCTTCCTGGGGTCAGCAGCTTGGATCTGTTCACGCGCGTTTCCTTGGGTAGCTGTGCTGGCTTGGGCTGGGGTGGAGTTAATTTTCTTCAGTGTTTATAGTATGGGCCTGTATTTCAGATTTGTGCTGAACACAGTGTTGATAGGATAGAGATACTTTTGTAATTGCTGAACAGGGCTTACACAGAGCCAAGGCCTTTTCTGCTTTTCATACTGCCACGCTGGGGAGGGAAGCTGGGGGTGCATGGGAGGCTGGGAGGAGACACAGCCAGGACAGGTGACCCAAACTGACCCAAGGGATATTCCAGACCAGGTGACATATAAAGGGGGGGGGGGAAGAAGGAGGAAGGGAGGGACATTTGGAGTGATGGTGTTTGTCTTCGAGCAACTGTTACACAGGATGGGGCCCTGCTCTCCTGGAGGTGGCTGAACACTGGCCTGTCCATGGGCAGCAGTGAATGCATTCCTTGTTTTGCTCTGCTTGTGTGCACAGATTTTGCTTTCCCTGTTAAACTTTATCTCAACCCATGAGTTTTCTAACTTTTACCCTTACACTTCTCTCCCACATCCCTCTGTGAGTGACTGAGAGGTTGTGTGGTGCTTGGCTGGGGTTAAAACCATGACAGTAATAAAGTTTCTGTACCAAATAAAGAAGTTCTGAGTAATGCTTAAAATACACAGATTACCAAGTATCCTAGTGTAAGCAGACTCTTTAGTTTTTGCAAATTCTTCTTCTATATTTGAGATAACTGTGATAGCTTAAAGAAATTCTACACTGAATGAATTCGAAGACTGTTCCTAGTGATCAACTGCAGCTTGAAAATATGAGGACCCACACAATCCACAGTGAAACCGTTTTACTGCGTTGCTTTTCGTCCTTCTGCATCTAATAAACACAAATCTGAAGTATAATTCAAGTTTTCTGTATTATCATCTCAGCGGTTTTCAACGGATGGAAGCAAATAAGATGCCAGCTGATAACCAGTCCATGGGGACAGCTGCTCCTAGCAATAGCAGAAAGCTTCACAGTTACTCCTAAGTTATCCCCTAGCTGCTAAGATTTAAATTAGATTGTTTCCCACACTTAGGAAAGTATTCTCCTCACACTAAGACTTGAATGACCCTTTTCTCTTTTTTTTTCACATGGTAGGTGAAGATTCTTGTGTATTCCCTGTTTTTCTTAACCATTTTCTCTATTTTTCACATTGGCAGTCATAAATTAATGCTGATAAATTAATCTGACACTAATGTTTAGAGATAATTTTTTCCCCATTTTGTGTTCCCGGGACAACTATAAATAGACTTTTCCTTGAACTGCCTCTCCTCCATTTGTTCAATAGATTTGGAGCAGGCAAGTTTAGTTCTGTGGTGCTGAGTGGGAAGGTGAAGTTTTGTAAGACTGAGGTCAGAATTAGAGACGACACAGCTAAGCTTTGCTTTGTTTCAGCAGCAAATTACTGCCAAGTAGTAAAAAAATTGCTGGATTTTTTGCTTAGCTCAGTTTTGTAAAAAGAAACCCAAACATCTGTATAACAGGATTAGTGAACACAGCTGTGACACCTTATAGTGAATTTTTTTGCTACTCTCTGAGAACAGGAAGTAACTTCCTCAGATTTTGAACAAGCTGTAGTATTTCCAAAGTGACTTTTTATGTTCTTCTACAGTAAGACAAAGTAGAAAACACTGTCAAAAAACCCAATTTCTTTCACCAGCTGGTCCCCATTCCATGCAATGATCAGGTTTAGCAGTTTCAGAGTATATCAAAGTGGCACAAGTTTAAATGCATGAATCACAGCTTACCTCTGGATCAAGGATACATGCTGGCCAAAACCATCTTTTGTCACTGGGACAGCTTAGAAGAAACTAGTACAAAAAGATCATCATCATAACTAGTGACCAACTGAGCATTTCAGCAGAATGCTGCCTCCCCTTGTTGATGTTCTTCCTCAAAACTGACAGTTCAAGCATCATTAAATTCCCACCAGAAGAGTTTACTTAAGTCACAACCATTCTTTATAGAATCAATATATTGTAACAGATTTTATACAATTTACATTCTACAAAATTGTTTGCATTTCAAAATTATTTAAAGTTTTTATATCACTTCTACCATCACAAGGCAGCTACTTTCCAGAGTATTGCACTACAAATGTTCACTGTGGTGAAGCACTTACAGACACACTTCAGAGATGCTGGCAGCAGCACACATGGCATCTGTGTCACCTTCCAGAAGAGCTGACAGAAGTTACATGTCCATCCCTCCAATTACTTCCTTTAGGCTTGTCCTCTTACATCTACAACTTGCACACAACAGTATTTATACAGGCCACTCCCACTAAGATGCTCCGTCACTACTGTAAGCACATTTTGCTTTTAAAATTTTATTTCCTCTAGTATACAAACTTTATTTCTTATAAGATATAAATTTTCCCTATTTAGATACAAACTGAGATTGCTGAAAAACTCTTAGCATTATATATATATATATATATATACCAGCACAACCCCAAATTGAAGGAATGAGGAGTCTCAGGAAGGAGAAGGTACAGACAGGATAGCAGGCTGGCACATTTGCTGTCCTTCAGTATGCTCTAACTTAAAAGCAGGATCTATGATAAACTAGTCTCAGCAGCAACAGAAACATAAAATTTATAAAATGTCTAAACAGAGCATATTTACTTCAGTAATTTCAGACCTTTGTAGTCTGTGCTCTCTCCTTTACACCTGATGTGTGAGCCCAAAGGAACAAGATAGCACACAGAAGAGCTAACTGGGAACTTTGCCATCATGCCCTTCCTTAATTAGTTTCACTCAAGCTGCCTGCCCCAAATTAATTTCTTGCTGACTTGAAGGAAGTGACATTGACACCAGCCTGTCCATCTGAGCAGGCTTATTCAATTAGAAGGAAAAAACTAAGAAGAAACCCACAATCAAGTAACAGCTGAAGTTCTTTAAACAAGAGTTAAAAATTAAGGATAACTCCCCTCAAGCCCCAACCTTCTGGCTCAAGGAATCTCTTCCCAAAGAAAGTTATTTTTCCATCAGATTCTTTTGGTATATTGTATCACCACCAAAAAAAAAAAGAAAAAAATATCAGTGCTAGTCTATTAAAGTATGCCAAGCCATTTTAAGTAGTTTGGGGCTACAAGAATTTGCTGTTGCATCTGCTATAGTAATCAGCCAAACACATAGAACATAAAGAACATTAACCAGTGCCTCACGTGCTCCAGTGTATATTTTGCTTAATGGGATTCAGAACAGTTTACTTGGCTAAATTCAGATAGTTCTTAAAATTATCCTTTTTCCTAGGGATCTAATAGAAAAAAAAAATAAAAGCCCCACAGAATGGATTTACTGATGCTCTTCCAAATTCACTATCGCCATGTCAGCAGCTGCACTCTTTTCCAACTCCAGTGCATATGGGTTGTATTCTTCTTCAAGTTTTCTCTTCCAGACTTTAACTAGGGAATATTGGAAAACAAAACAAACAGAAAACCAAACAGACAAGAAAACAAACAAAAAAAACCAGCAAACATGTTACCATATAATGTTTGAGGAAAAACTTAAAATGAGAAGTCGATTCTCTACTCCCTCTTCCAAATAAGTGCTGAGATAAACTGACACCCAGGCATGTTGGCATTTATACCATGCAACATCAGGAGATGCATGAAAGAACAGTTTAGCAGTGGTGGGATCCACTCTGAAGGTGATTCCAACCTTAGGAAAGTGTTTCTAGAAGTGAATGCTTGTGGGCAGGAAGATGCATCTCAAACAGGTTCACTACAACCATAGTTACAGAGTATGCACTTACTTCTAGAAGGAAGTCCAAGCGGATTTTTTAACAAACAGAAATATAATAAGGAGCTCTGTTAAACCTCCTTGAACAAAGCAGCGAGTACTGCCTGCCATCAGTGGATTTCAGAGAG
The DNA here is from genome assembly GCF_009829145.1 of Chiroxiphia lanceolata. NCBI lineage: Eukaryota > Metazoa > Chordata > Aves > Passeriformes > Pipridae > Chiroxiphia > Chiroxiphia lanceolata. Next base: position 72,257,513 of record NC_045671.1, read on the forward strand.
GAATTTTCTCTTAGCACTTCCTCAGCAAGAGCTGACCTCAGATTTATAAAATCATGGGGAAAATAATAGAAAAGAATCTCCCCCCTCCCCCGGCTTAATAACAACTAGTGTCAGGTGTCCTTTGAAAACTGCAGGATTGAAGAGCACCATGAATGAAAATGGAACAAAAAACAAATCAGTAAATACTCACTGTAATTTGGTACATCCTCATCAGAGTCCTTGGAAGTTGGTTTACCAGTTTCTGATAAGCCATTTTTTTCAGGTTCACGTGTTAAGATGCTGGGTTGGGTTTCTCGTAGTCCTCCTTTAGCTGCTTCTTCTAAAGCTGCTATCATATCTTTGTAGGCCTTCCTGGCCTCTGTTGTCAGCTGCACCATTCTGTGAAAATGGTCCTACAGCAATATAAAATATTAGCAGAGTTCAAATCATACAGTAAGCATTAACATCTCCTTGAAAATCTGTAGTGAATATTCCTTATTCAGAACGTGTATGTCCATACATAAAAGCTGAGCAGCTAAGTACGTACGAAGACATGAAAAACACATCATTTATAAGCATTTATAAAAACACCAGTTCTCTTGGAAAAAAAACCCCAAAAAACAACTTGAGAGAGAGATTAAGAGGATGTTGGAAAGAGATGGCAAAAGTATTTTTTTTTTCAAACAGTGCTGACTGGCTGTACTTCTGAAACCAGCTTCTTTTTGTATATGACCAGTGACGAAGAACGTGCAAAAGCAAAAGAAAACGAACAAAACCTTAAAAAAATCAGACCATTTTCATCTCCCAGGTTAAAAAAAAAAAAAATAAAAAAAAATAAAGCTCAGCAGAAGCATGAACTGACCCATTTCTGCTTACCTGAGCCCCATCGTAGCTGAAAATCCCCACCACACTCACAGGCACTGCTTTGTTCACGCAGCGGCCCAGGGCCTTGCGGTTCAGGGCAAAAACAAAGGGGATGTTCTGCTCACAGGCACAGTCGATAATGTTGTGCAGAGTCTCATCCAGCCCACCTGCAGCAGACAACACAGTCAAGCTGACTGGAACTAAAGAGCTGTACTGTTAAAACGTGGCACAAAATATCCCAAGGTTACGGGGTCCGTTCTGAAATTACACTTTACAGGAAAAAATGCAGGGATCTCAATAGCAGCGTTGGATCCCCATTTTTAGAGGAGAACTTGTTTTTTCTTTTTCTTAATTCTTAGTTAGCACTGTCCTTAGACTGCTACTATTCCATATTTTGCTATATATGTAGTATTGTCTCATCTAGCATCAAAAAAAGACCCAGCTGCTAAGTAGTTATTTAAATGATAACAACTACAACAATTAAATTAATCCCAATAATTACAACAACTTTTAAGCAAACTATCACTGACAATTTACTGTCACCCTGTGGCCTACAAGAGACTGATACAGTAGGATGCCTCACGGTGGCAGAGCAACCTTTGGATCTTCTCAGCCATGCCAGTGCAATCTTTTGTGCAGCAGCACTGCCAAACAGGAACCAGAGAGGCCTTAGCCTCAGATAACTTCTCCCATCCCAGCCACTCTTTACTCAGCTCACATTTCAGCTGCACAGCAGCAAACAACCTGAACAAGGCAGGCAACTTTATACGGCAGGATTTCAAAGGCTACTGAAATAAATCCCTGCAATAACAACTGCCAGTACACCAAGTCTGCTCTTTTACATTTCTTTTATTTAACAGATATATATATATATTTTAAGAACTTATTTACCCTTTGACTGAATCTTTTCACAGTTAGGAGAGATGATGACACACTTCAGTTTCTTCAGCTTCAGATGTTTCAGAACTTCTCTAAGACCCATAACAAGCCTGCGTTTTATCTTGGCCTTTACTGGGTCTTTCTGATACAAACGATCTTGGAAACGAACCAGTTCTTTTAAAAGGTCTGTCACACAACTGTCAACTTCTTTACTAAGCACCTGGCTGCAGTAACTGGAAGAAAGGATCAATCAAATGTTAAATCCCCTAAAACTGTAACACATGTAAAATATAAACTGTAACTTCTATTCTATGTCTTTGCTTTTTTTTTTTTTTCTATTTCCACTCCAAACACACTTACTATATACATGAAAACAAAAATCTACTTAAGATTCTTTTCAGTGTCTGAGAACTTAAGAGGAAGTTTTGTTACTTGTGTTATCTGGCTCCCCTTATCAAACCATACTAAAAATACACACATGTACAATAAAACTGCATATATTTTTATACCAATAGATAGAGGCGTGCAAATCTTTTTCTACTGAAGCATTTTTCTATTTTGTTGCAACCAGGGTATAAAATTCTGGCTTATTTCTGCAAATTCAAGGCTACATGTGACAAACATGGAAAACTGGATCAAATTCCTCCTCCCTACGTTCGTGTCTGTCACCCAACTTCACTTATCACTCTACAGCTTTGTGCTGTTCATAACAAAAGCATAAAAACTGATGTACTCCATCCTTCTAGTACTCTCTAGGAAAGATCAGAGTTATAAATTATTTCCCCACACCCCATGTTTTACACAAAGAACTTTTCAGTGAAGAAGAGTATCAAAGAGAAAAACTAAAGATGTATCAACTGCATAGTCAACTGAAAGATGGCAAGTGACAAATTCACATAAGATGAGAAGAGATCATGACATCTATCCTGGATCTTGGAGAGACAATTATTTCAGAATTATTTTTTGTAAGTTACAAGAGTTTTTATTTACTATTTCCCATTGATTTCAGTAAGTCTTGAAGACAGATCTACTAAAACCACTAAAAATTTAATCTGAAGACAGAAAAAAATCTAAACTGAATGCTCTATGTCCTGTAATAGCTAAGACTGAGTTGTGCTGTACATATTCAACCCAAACAGTGCTCTTAGTAAAACATTGTTGCATAGACACAAATTAAGTAACTGTTATGGCAATTAAAAGTTAAATTAGAGCTAACCCAGGAAGAATGGCTGCATCACTATTAACCACTACTATTGGATGCAATGGTGACTTTGTGAGAGGAGAACTAAAAGTTAAAAAGCTGATTTCCTCAAGTAACTGTTTTAAGCTGTCATGACTGGATCTCTGACCTCTTCACATATAGTAACCCCTGTTTCTTCTTTTACAAAGAAACATTTTACACGGCATGTCACACAAAACTAGAAGTGTTTATACATAATAAGTCATAAATATTCCTTTTATTTCTCTGCCTAGCCACAACATGAAAATGTTGTCTGGTTACTCACATTCTTTACATTTTTGCCATTTGATCTGGCAGTATGAAACAACACTACTCACTAAAAATAGTATTTAAGAAATAAAGTAGTGCACCTTACTGCTTTAGCTGTTACTCCATTATTTAAAATAAAGTACTTACACCTTAACAGAAGCTTCTTTTTCTCCCTTAGCCTCTAATGATTTTCTAGTATTTTTGTTCTTTCAAGGAACATACATTTTCAAGTGAGAATTACAATGCTTTTCTCTGCATATCATTTCTTTGTGTGTCAGTTTACAGAAAAACTGAAAGAAAATAATTTAGAGCCTTCAGTCTAAACTCCAGTTAGTGTTGCAGAGAACCCAACTGAACTACCTTGTTTCAAAAATGCCATATTGGTGGTACTGTGCAAAATCAGACATCAACACAACCCATACTTACTCTCTAAAATTCCTACTGTGGATTTTTGGAAGATTGGTGGTTAGCTGCTTTGAAGTTACAGAACCTTCTTTAGATTCCTTGGTCTCTGTGTTCTCCAGAAACCCTTCAGCAACTTGCATTACAGGAAGAGCTATCAAGTAAATGAAGATATTTCAATGAAAAGACAAATCAAAAAGCATTACAAGAGATCAATCTGTCAAATATATATGGAGGAGTCACAATTTCAGTATTACAACAGTCTGTGATAGTAGGGAAAAGGGTCAAACATTTCTTTTATTTCAATACTGGTTTTTTCCTCATTTCAAACTTCATTAATTGCCGGAGGCATGTGGGAACTCTTATTACAACATATCATAAAACCAACAGGTGGAGAAGTGTGAAACTGTCATCAGAATCCCTGTTACCCAACTACACTGACTATGAGCTTTGACCCAGTTTGAAGGCAAGATAAGTCTGAGATGAATCTTAGAAAATTCTGAGGTTACAGCTTTCATTTGGTAGTATTTGGTACGAATTTTCAAAAAGTACTAAATGTGCTCACTCTCAAATTTTCAGCTACGTACTGTTATTACAGCTTCTCTTGAAAGATACCTGCTTGACTATCCTGTAGAAGTGTCTCGTTTTCAGTAATATTTTCTGCAGACTGACAAACATTATCTTCATCTTTTGGTGCTGCTTTCTGTTCCAACAGGTGCTGTTGCTTTCTTTGTTCTCTTTCTTTCAGAATGATCTGCAAGTATGTATCAAAACCAAATCAATTCAAAGTCACAGAGATAACAAAGCATTACTCTTACCACATATTTACATACAGACCATTAGTAAAGAGATTCAGCACTGGCATTTAAGGTTTACAACTTTATTTTCTCTATTTGCACACAAAAAGAAGGGAAGATATTTCCTAAATTTACACAGAAAAGGACTTTTACCTTGATTACCAGCGTAAGGGTGGAGAAAATATTTACTAGAGATAAACTATAAGGGAAGAACTAAAGTTAAAAAAAATCCACTGTATAGACAGGAAGCAACATGAATGGGCAAAGAGAGAAGATACAAGAAAAATCACCAGATGGACCTAAACCTAGTTTCTGCAGAATCAGCTGAAGTTCTGGCTTGGAAGAGCACAGAAACATCAAACACTGCCTCTGTTTGATCCATTCTCCCCAGTCCAGAAAATAAGTATGTATTTGCCAAAAGAAGTTAATATTTCTTTGCATGTCCCCCTGTACCAATGATGTGTGGACACTTTTGTTAGTGGCACTCTTCAGCTACCAGTTGATTTAAGCGAGAAAGTGTATTTTTGGGGAGTTTGTATATGCCATTAGCAAGACCACCCTCTTCTCCCCCAAGCCCCTCCCCTTTCTGAAACCAAGCAAAGCTAAAATGGAATTCAGATAAGTGGACACTGAGATGCAGATCTCCATGCGAGAGGGCTTAACAGACTCTTAAAGTAATATCAAACTTAATTAAGGTAAAAGGTAAATTAATTAGGGTAAAAAATATGCAGACCTTTTTAAGAGGTGTTGGTCTCTTTGCTTTAGGTACTTCTCTCTGTTTCCCTTTCTTTACCAAGGGAGCACTGGAATCCAGAGGGTTATGAGGCATCTTTCCTTGGTTCAACCGGTGACTTTTCGTGGCCGTAGAAGGTTCCTTTGAAAGCAATGGTATGGCACCACCAACTGAGATTAAAAAAAAGTCTGCATCAGACAACTGTAAAGAATACCTAAACTAGAATCCAACTTCAAGTTTAGGACTGGCATACACATTTTAAATTTGTGTTGTGTTGCTATTAAGATTATTTACAGGCAATCCAGTGTCATGAAACTTTAAAAAGATACTCCTCCCAGAAGACTGATGTGCCCTTTGCTTTTATTATATCCCTAGAATCACAGGCTCAGTCTCTGAACTCTCAAAAGCAGAACTTAACAAAACACTGCAGTCCAGGCTACCTTCAACATCATGCCATGCTAGTTTGGTAAACCTTCAGGACTCCCCATGTTTCATAGTAATGGCATTTCCTCCTCCACAGATTCTGTACTGTGTTAAAATAAATACTGGGTAGCAGTATTACAGATTTTAGACTTTCTTGCTGTAAATAATCTTGAGCACTTACACATACCCTTTGTTGCACCTTATGTTGAAGATGGATGAAGTTCATTTGCATGTGGGTAAAGAGTAATGTAAAGCTACAGCTATGTCTCTTTTGCTTAACCCACACAGCTCCCAAAATATGTCTACTTTACTTTTATTTTTTTAGAGGGTTTAAAGCACAGAAACTTTAAATGACTGCACAAATGACTAAACCTGGATTTTCCAAACCACAGCCTCACACCCTAAAAACTACTCTCCCTCACTATCAGTAGGAATTACTGCATCCTGTGAGAGTACTTTGTCAAACTTCAGTTTCCTGCAATATAAACCAGTTTACATTAGCAAGTCAATGAAGAGGATGACATAAGTATCAGTGAAACGAGCCTGACACCTTTGTGACTCAGGCAACCCTCTCTTCCCTAAAAAACACCCAAATATTCTGGCAGCTTGTCTTAAGCCATCTTCATTCCACAGTATTTATATGCTGATCCTCCAACACCACACGCAGTACTACCATGAGCAGTTTACTTCACAGTACTGCTACACTGCAACTTTTCTCCTTTGGCTCTGTGTATCAAAGGCAAATAAAAACACTGCCAAGAATGTTGTGCAGCATAGGTGACCACAATAATTGAAGCTGGATTTGAGGAAATACATAAGCATACATCCTGCAGATACATATTTCCTTCACTGAGTACATTATCATTTCAAGTTCACAGTTCTCATGCTCCTGAATTTGATGGCTTTCACAGATGTTATTTATCACATGAAGCAGTAAGTGGAATTAAGAAAAAAAACCTGTCTGTGGTCACACTCCTTGCCCTTCCTGTTCACTGTCCTCTTCTGATTATGGAGTTCACACAATGCCACTCCACAAATTAAAGCTGTATTTTGGTACCCACCAATTTAATGGGTGCACTGAACATATAAAAAAGTATAAAGCTAAAGTAAGATCTGCCTTATACTACCAGGATACAAACATGACACATCAATTTCTCTTCTGCAACAGATTGAAAACAGGTATTTCAACCCATACCTTTGTGCTCCACCATCTATCTACTCATCAATCCAAACAGTGTATAACTTTATTGAAAAAAACTGGTTATTAGCAGCTCTGCAGCACTGAGTCTGAGTTACTCAAATGGACAAAAAAAAAAAAACAAACCAAGATCAACTGCAAAAAAAAAAAGTATTTAAGAAGCATATTACAAGGTCTTTCACTTAGTGAAGGAAAATCTCATCAATGCTTGATATTTTGAACTTCTTAATGTGATGGCTTTTAAATGAGCTTTTAAATAAGTATTGCAAGATGAAGTCTCCTGTGATTAGGTTTTTTCTGAAATAATTTCTAAAAGAACACTTTGCTGCAAAAAGGAGAAAAATGTCATCATCATCAAATTCTAGCAAAAATCATGGTTCCTTTTGAGAAATATACTACACCAGCATCGCCAAGATTAGATTTGGACCTATAATGAAAAAAGACTGGGCTATTTGTTTCTGGTTATGCATCCAGAAGGACTGAAAGATTCTCTCCATTACCAAAACCTGGCATTTTGTTAACATAAATTATTTCACAGTTATCAGGTATGTCAGAACATACTTGGGCTGCCTGACTCCCAAATAACACACCCTGTGCTTGCAAAGGAGCTTTTTCACTCAAGTTACAGCTCTAGGATTTCTAGGATCAGAGATTAAGAAAGCCTTTGTTACTGTGTAGCCCCTTCCTGCAGGTTCAGATCAGAACAGTAACATACAGGCAGAGCAAAACCCTCCAGGAACATTGGTATTTCTGTCAAAGCAACATTTCAAACATGTCTCATATTTATACAAGGTATTCTTTTATAAGCCACTGTCCTGAAAATTCTTCTTTTCACAAGTCTTCCTCCAAACAATTCAGATTGCCATGTTTGTTTGTTTGTTTTTTTTTAAAGAATCTTCATTTTCGCTTGTATCTGGTTAACTCGGCTCCTGCCTGGATATTGAGAGATTACTACAGATCAGAAATCTAAATACATTTAAATGTCTGAATACTTAAAAACCAACTAGAGTGGAAAGAAATTTCACAGTAACAAATACCTGAAAACACCACAGGTTTAGAAGACTGTTTCAACTTCTCTGTTTGCTGCTTCTGCTCCAAGACTGCCAGCATGCCACCCAAATCCAATTGCACAGGAACTTGACTCTTCTTACCACTGCTCCTGGATGTTTCCTAAACGAGTTCAGTATCAATTAGTAATGCTCTCCATTTCAGAATGCAAAGACTGTTATTTTGTATGGTGTATATACACACTAACATCTTTATCCACAATGCTTTTGATTTTTAACTTGATTCAATGATCTTTAAATACACATCAACTTCAATGTCAAAAATATAAAAAAATCAGAAACAGTTCAAGTAACTTCTGAATAGGTACTGCAACAAAGCATAAAAGTATAAAGTCTTCAATAAAAAGGTGTTTTATGTCAGGCTCCCACTTTGGTCAGACTGCCATCTATCTCTGAAAAAGATAAAAGGCTTATCAGAATTTAGAGTTTTGTTAACAGTACAGAAAAACTATTCTTAGTCTTCCAGGGTATGTGACTGCAACATAAATAAATCATTATCTTCAATGTCTTATTAAAGAGAGAGGTCATTATCTTTGCACCACCTCCTAATAAGCACTGATCTGTCTGCTTTGAAGAGAAGGCAAAAGCTGTGTTTCATATTTAATGATTCAGAATATACAAAGGTTACATACACATGAACAGTCTAGCAAAGACTACGAAAGAGTAAATTACCACAGCAAAATATGTTAAGGAAGCGACTATCAGATATTGCACTTTCAGAAGTCTTACCCTGGAGGATCAATTCATTATAGTTCCTGTTACAACAAGGTTATGGAATGTGACCTTCTAAGTCTTAATCTGGGATCTCACCTTGCATCAGAGCTGTGCCAGAACCTACCCACCAATATGGAACTACTGACTGGCCTCACTGTTACTCCCCATTTCTCCTCCTTGCCCCGAGATAATGGGATCTCCTTGCCTCCTTGTCTTATTCTGTCAGAACCTCTTATAATAGGTTCCCAGCTCCTTAGACAATCAGTTTGGACTGGAATTTATGGCACAATCAAGTAAGACAGGTGAAAGAAAAATTCCTGATATCCGGAAAACTCATAGACATCAATGAAAAGTTTGTATTTTTCCCTAAACTCTGGATCACAAACTGGGCATTAGCAATTACTACCACTAACTGCTTCGGATCAAGAAAACCTCGTCACTCATCTCAAAGTACCAATACAATCCCAGATGAGCTTGGTCTTAGTCTTATATTTAAGGAGGTTAATTTCCTTTGTCATTTTGAGTTGTAAACTTCTTTCCAAACATAAATTCATTTACCTGTATTTTCTTTCTTTCTAATACCGAAGATGAAGCTTGCTTCCCTGTCAGTCCGTCCACCTTGGGAGTTTCATCCAGTGAGGGAGACTGAGTATCACAAGGCTCTTCAGGGATATGGGTCTTTGAAATTTAGAGACAAAAGTGTGACAGGGAGGAAGAGAAAACATTTAAAAACACGTTTAAAGACACATGGAAAAGGGTGAAGATGATATTAAATTCAAACAGAACACAGGCAGTGGGACTGAGGGCACCCTCAGCGAATCTGTGGAGGACTCCAAGCTGAGCAGTACAACTTTCAGCCTGGAAAAGAGAAGGCCCTACATGGCCTTCTAGAAATGTGATCATTTATCAGCCACCACTCTACTTAATCACACTTGTATTTATATCTCCCCCCTCCCCAGATTTGGAAGAAAAAACTAGCAAGGCAGCTACATCTTCAAGTATTTGTTACAGAAGCATGAATGGCCTAATGATCACGTCTCTACAGTAAGCTTTGAGAGGTTATATCCCACTTATGTCTACAAAGCTAAGGGGTTGCTTTCATCTGAGGTACATGTCTGTGTAGCACTTCTTTTATAACAGATCTTTTCTGAGCAATTATTGTGCCTTTTGCTACTCACTCATCCCTGTCAATGCAATTTACTGCCTCACACAAAGCAAACAATGTGGTTTGGGATTTTTTTAAAACCGCTAATAATCACAGGGAAGCAAAGCCAAGGACAAAAATTTTTAGCAGCAAAACTAATTTCAAAGAAATAAAAACCTGGAGTTTCACCTTTATTATTTATGGTATTTGCTTGGCAAGAAAAGTCATATTTTCAATCCTTGCGGTTTACGTTTAGGATTCATTCCCCTATTGAATGAATTTCCAAATTCTTGGGATTTATTTCACTCACGTAAAGAAAACCCCCCAAAAAACATCTTGGATTCATAATTGACATTTGATTTGCATAATGGTGCAAGATTACTTACTTCAGACTGCTTTCTGAGTGCAGGAGTAAAGGATGACTTCTGAGATCCTACCCTGTTTCTCCTATCAGAAGCAGCTGTCAGATCAGGAAACTCCTCAACATCCTAAACAAATCAATCAAAAGATGATTTTGTAAGATAACTACCAAGTCCACGTTTTCAAAACTGATTTTTCTACATTCAAATGATTTTCTCCCTGCTTATCAAACATTCATCGTAATTTGTTTCATGCTACAAAAATTCAGAAGCCAAGTTGTAGTGCCACCAAGTATGATGAGTACTACAATGGTTATGTCTTCTATGCAGCAGCTAATTCAGGGCTGAAAGAGTTTTTAAGAGAAATGCTCCCAACAGCAGCTTGTTATGGCTATCAGCTGATATAAATAATTAAGAGGTAAATGACTCCTAAATGAGTGTTCTTCAAATTATTTAACAGCCTTGCAAACAACTTCCCTCTTCTTCCAGTACAGTCTCCAGCTGTGCAAGTCTCCCTTAAACATGTGAGTGGTGAAGAACAAAAAGGGCAGTATGTAACAGAGTACTAGAGCATGGAAATAAATATATAAATCACTCAAATGATTATTGTGGCTTAGAGTAAGTTTTATTAGTAGAGGATACATTATGCAGAATCTGGATTAACCAAGTGCAGACAGGCTGGAGCTTGCTCTACACTGGGCACTTTACATCCACTCTCTCAGTCACAATGATCCTGATCCACCAGTTTGGTTTTCATTCAATTGTTCCTCCTCCCACTTTCTGAAAGGCCTTTTTAGCCGTGATACAATACTACTGAACACACCAACACCTCTTCTGCCTGAAAGGCTTCATTTAAACACCCCAAACTAGGAAGCTTTAGCACAAGGACTGACACACCTCAACCAATGAAATGGTTTTAAAGAAGCTTGGAAGTAAGCCAAAAGGGAACTGCAAGAAAAATATTTCACAAACACACTCTTCCAGCTTAGGGACATCTGCAACCATATATAGTACCTTCAGATGTAAACAGCCCCCACTAGAATAAAATTTTATTTCATTTTGTCCAATTGCTTCTTAAATGCAAATCAATTTCTGGTATTTGCAACACCCTGTAGAAACATGAATAATTAAAATAATTAAACTTAGTGAGACATTACACCTCCCTATATTTGCTCTTAACTCATCACCTGTAAGAATGAGAGGACATCAAACAAAATTAGGAGAAAGGCCAAATAATTTCCTTTTTATTTTCTTGTCAGTGTCAGATTCCCAGTTAGCCATGTATTTAACATACTGAAAAATCCTGGTTTATTCAGTCTTGCCTCCCACAGAAACTGCTTCATAGCTTTGATTCTTTTTGGAGCCCTCTGTCTACCTTTTTACTTCAAATGTGTATTTTTTTTAAGGAGTAAGAGGAACATAAGAAAACAAAATCCACACTGTATTCAGATCAGACATGCCCTGAAATTCTGTACTGTCATAATCCATTTTCCTTTTTATTTCCTAATGATTCCCAGCACTGTTTGCATGTTTGACCACTACTACTAGCACTACCCTGATTATCAACAGCAGCTTCAATATTTTATTCTTCAAGGAAAGTATCTAGCTCGGGGCCTATCACTATGTGTGGAAAAACAGGATTACCCTTCCCCATTTATGCTCATTACCAGTGTCTATAAATGTCTGACTTGTATAAACTAGGAAGCAATCCAACATACTGCTCTGGTGAGTTGCTGCACACAGCAGAACCTTCTCAGACCTCCTGGGTGCTCAGAAGCTCCATGTGTATGATCCTTTCCTGTTTTATTAGTTCAAGAGCATCATTCAAGCATCTCACCCATTTTTCAAACTGATGAGGAGACAAGCATTCCCAGCAAACCAGGAAGGCCTGAAAACTTTCCCCCACTGCCAAAACACGAATTTCAGTGCAATGTGCATGTCCTGTTCCATGACTCTATGCCATTTTTTTCCAGTTTTGTCTTCAATAGTCCCATTACCCTTTTACTATTTTCCAGGACTTCTGCCATTCACAGGTCAGGCACTGTGTGGCAGCACAGAGCAAAAATAAGAAAGAACCTGCTGGTCTTTGCTTCTAATCCTAATTCTGTAACAAAGAAGTCTGTTAACAGTCATTTCTTGTGCCATTCCAGGACAAGGGACCACACAATGGAACTGGGTAGACACAGTTCTGTTTCATGTGCCAAGTTAAAACATACAGAACAGAAGCCAGCCAGGAAGGTTTCTTTATGCTGTTATTTCATGCTGTACAATATTAGGCCTTCAATGAAGCACTGTTAAACCACAGACCATATAACAATTCCCTAATGTGGGAGAGTCTAATGTTTTTGCAATACTGATACACAAAAGTATCAAAATACTAATATGCATATTACAGATACATGAATTTGGAAAGAAACTGGAATTAGCAGCCAGGAATGTAAGTGGTGTCAGCTATGTTACACAGAAATTGCTTTCTGATGTGAGAGAGTCACAATTGTAATACTGGAACTGCCTTTTTTAAAGCTGTGGCACACTGTAGTACTCAGTATGTTCCCCATCCCCTGTGCAACAGTTGCTTCAGAATATCTTTAATTTAAGAAATTTGACTTTTGTTATCTGTTACACATCACTCCAAATTTGCTAAGTCTCCTCTGCACTCCTCTGTGCTCATTGAGTATGTGGCAATTGAAAAAGTACAACTGTTTCCTACCAGTAACCTCTGACAAACACCGCAGCTGAAATAAACCTGTACCAATATCCCCTACAAAAAGGTTTTGAATTTAAATTTGTGCAAAGCTGTGTCATCATCTCGTCTCCTAATATACTCACACACTTAAAAGAACAGTAATAAAAACCTCTTCACTGTACCTCAATCTTCGGTGGTTCCTGTATTGTAGTAGATTCACTCTGAGGTCTCTCTACATCAGTGGATGACTTTGTTTTTTTCTTTTTTTTCTTCTTTTTTTTCTTCTTTTCTGAACCTTCTTCAAGCTCAGTTTCACTAGCATAATTTTTTGTTTCTGACTGCTGAAAAAACAGTTATGAGGTACAACCTTTAGAAATTAATTTTTTTTTCAGTATTACTTACCAAAATAAATGCAAGTGACTACACTTACACAACAAAAGGGTATTTTAATCAATCCAGGCTAGGACATTAAGTGGAAATTCGGACCTGTAAGAATTCCTCATTTAAAGCACATTGCATTGTTATCAGAACACATGGGGGCTACTGAGATTTCATTAGGAAATATCCAGCCAAACAAGGCAAGAGTTCCATGTTTCATGTCTTAATCTGAGGGTCAGGAAATTGAAAAAAATCCAGTATAAAAGGTGAAAGTTCTTGTTCAGTAGAACTGTGGTTTTGACATTTTGTGATTCTTTTCCACTACAAGAAAAATTCTAATAAGAACGAAGTGCCTTTATACTATCTCTTAAAAGCTACATTAGAAATGGACAATGCACCTGGGGGAAAAAAGAAAGCCAGTAAAGAGACCCAATCACAGTTACAGAAATCAGTTGAGAGCAGAGGATTCTCAAGTACCTTTGGTTCACTGTCTTCCTTCCCTTTGCCTCTGGAAAGACCTTCAGATGCTGGTGATGAAATAATTTTCTTTGGGGGCTGTGAAAGTACCCCGGCCCAAGACACACGTGGCTGAGCAGAGCCATCTCCAGGTGTTTCAGGGAAAAAAAAATGATACACAAAGACGTCTCAAAAATATTTCTCAAATATTCAAAACAAAAAGGACCATTAATGAATTAATCAAGGCCTAGCAAGTACAGCAGAGCCATATTCCTCCTGAGGAAAGATTGAAACAAGACACTCACACGTTATTTCTCCAGACAGCTTTCCTGAATTGCAACTAATCCATATACTTTCCAACACCATATACAGAATCACAATTAAATAATATCTGGAAATCTATCATACTAACTACACTATACCTCATGTGTTTCAGTGTACAAGAACGTAACCCACTACCAACTCAGAGATATCAATGTTCTGAAAGAACTCAGACAGAATCAATTCTGTAAATATTCCTAACACACAACAAATACAGAACACAATCTGAACTCTTCTGAAGAAAAACTTCCACTGAGCAATTAAATAGCAAAATGAGTTTAGATGGCAAGGTTTTGGTAGCAGGGGGAGGCTGCAGGGAGCCTCTGTGAGGGGATGGACACTGCTAGCCCCAGACAGCTCCAAAATGGGCCCACTGCCAGCCCCAGCAGAGCCCATCAGCCATGGCTGGTGGTGCCTGTGTGAGAACATGTTCAAGGAAGAGTAAAAAACACTGTGCAGGTGTTGGGAGGGAGAATAAGATAAGAAAAACTGCGAGAGCAGCAACCCTGCCAACAGCAAGGTCAGTGCAGCAGGAGGGGGAGGAGGTGCCTCAGGTGCTGAAGCAGAGATGTCCCTACAGCCTGTGGTGCAGACCATAGAGAGGCAGCTGTGGCCCTACAGAGGAAGAAATGGCAGAGAGTGGGCCCTGTGTCCCTGTGTCACTCAGTGTTAGGAAGAAGAAAGGGTAGGGGAGAAGTGTTTTTAGTTTTGTTTTTGCTTCTCACCGTCTGACCCCATTTTTAATTGGTAATAAATTAATCTTTACCAAGTTGAGTCTGCTTTGCTTGTGGTGAGTGTCTGGCAAGCAACCTCTCTGCCCTTATCTTGGTCCACAAGCTTTTTTATCTTACCTTCTCCTCCCATCCTGTCGAGGAGAGAGAGTCAGAGGGCAGCTGGGTGGGAGTCTGCCTGCCTGCCAAGGTCAACCCACCAGAAACTGCTACTTTATTCTCAGGGACAGGACAATTCTCAAGAATCGAGAATAGTATGTGACAAAAAAAAACATTACCACATGACTTTAAAGCTTCTGAAATACGTTTATCTTTAGAGGGCCCTTCAAGACATGCCAGTAGATTAACCTGTCCTTTCTGAATCCTTACTGAAGCCAATAGGAAGATAAGGACTAAACTGTCCAGACCAGAGCATGTCTTTGTATACACAGAAATCCAGTGAGAGACACTAAAGACAATTCAATACTTAATGCAACTGATGCCTCCAAGACAGAGTCTTGATGAACAGAACCTTCTTCACACAATTCTGCTGGGGGCAGAGTGGCTGGAAAACTGCCTGGGGGAAAAGGGCCTGGGGGTGCTGGCTAAATGATTCCACAATTCTATAATCCCAGCTGATGAGAAGCAATGAGCAGTAAGTGGTCATCTCATTTGAAAGAAAGTGATACAGCTTAATTTGCTTGGGCTTTTTTTTCCTGTTGTAATAAACTTGCTCTTTAATTCTTTTTTTTTTTTTTTTTTTTTTTTTTAACTTTACACATCCACAGCTTCTCAGAACACTTCAGTTTTCCAAACTGATGAGATGCAAGCAGTAAAAAATACAGGCAAATAATTTTGCATTTGGAGCACTTACCTCTACCATCAAATGAAGAGGGAATTAAATTGGTTCCTGTTTCATTTAAAGTTTTTGATGAAGCTTTGCTTTCTGCAGAAGTATCTTCCTGTAAAACAAGTAGTTAGGTATCATTAAAGCAGGATTAAAATCATTAACCTAAACAGAGCTAAACACAAAAAAACCCCCACCATAAATTAAAAAATCCTTAATCCATCCACAGACAAAGGTGTAGGAAATTTTATAGCCTTTTGTTGATTTTCTTAGTGGAACCATCATTTCAACCCTACAGCATTACAAAATATAAGCAGATGTCTCTTCACTGGTGTGAAGAGATGCCTTCTTACATTTTGCAAAAGCACTCAAACATGATCTAACAACAAACAATAAAATATTTTAATGTTTTTAGCATACTTGAAAAAAAGTCCATCATCAAACTTAAATAAGTAATGAAAAAGGAAACTCAAGTGATATCAGAAAGGTCTTTTTTCCATCACAGGCAGTTTTCTACTCAGAGGCACTGGAAATATTATTCGTTTTGGATCCTTCAAAATTATTAACTGTTTATCACTGATGAAAACTCTGATTCAATATGTATGACATACTGTTGAAAACAGCAGTATTTTACTAACAAACAAGGAAGCAAGGAAATCAAGAAGAACAAAGTTAAATCCTTACATCTCAACAATGTTTTTTCTCCTTCTGGAATTCAGTTTCTTATTTTTATCCTTTAGCACAAAGTAATTAAGCACAACAATGCAGATTTGTTTTGTTTTTTTCTTAAATCTGTTACACACTGGGTAAGTAAGTGACTGCTTAACTATTATTTCCAGGTGAAAGAGAAAATAATAAGCTCCTAAGAAATATATATTCAGGAATATATGTGGTCTGTACAGGCAACCTAGAAGTCTAGACTACAGCAGCACCAATCTACATTCTAAGGGTACCTGGCTTTCCTCTAACTACTGGCAGCACAGACAAAGAAAGAACAGTAAGAAAGGGTGAGAGACAGCAAGCACCGATATCACCATCTACAAAAAGAACCTTACAACCTCTTGCTCTGGAAACTCCTTGCTTGCAAGGTACTTAACTAGCTCTTAAACTATCATACTGAACACAAAATGCCTGCATTCAGAAATGCTTGCACTTCGGACAAGTTTTATTTTTGCGAGTTCTGCAACATGAAAGCATTGGCTATCCTTTGTATTCAGCAAAAGAGACACCTGAGGTTGACTAAGGCATGTAGTGTTACTTCCCACTGAACTTACTGGTGCACTTTTGTGCTGTACATTCAGTGTTTCACTGCTTCCCAAACTCTGTGACATGTGGAAATCCAGAATGCTAGCTTCAAATGTGGGTACAGGAAGAGACTCTGGTTTTGGAGTTTGAGTTGACTTCTTGTTTGTAGTTTTATTGAACCTGTCTGAATAAAGCATGTAAAGTCTAAGTAATTAAACTTGCTTGCAATAATTTCTAGGTATGTTTTGTAATACACTATTGCTACACACAGCTCATATTAAATAAAAAAACTAGCAATTATAACCAATGTATACACAACACTGACTCAACAAGCAACTGTAAATTCAGATGCTTGTTTTAGAAATTTTTTGAATCAGTTTATGGTAATTTGTTCAATCAGCAAAAGATCTAAGTCACCCTTCTCAAAAACAGTCACACAGGAAAGGTATCTTTTTATGTAACTATTCTAGGTTTAGAGACATGATCTCAAACTGTAGGCTAGAGCACAGACAATCATTTTACATCTATCTCACGAACTTATAACCAAAAAACACATTTGTACCTGGCTTCATGGAATCTCTGCTGCATGCAGGAGTTGGGAATGAAGTCCTGTTCATAATTCTGACTGAAGAGTCACTTCCATCATGCCTTTTCTTGTCCGATTTTTTCTCACTTTCTTTTGATCTCCTCTGCTGCAAGTATTTGTGACATATTTAGATGATTTTACTTGAACTTCGTAAAGTTAGCAAGTCTGCCTTGAGTTACAGTTAACCACTTCTCCATCTAGAGCCTGACCACCAAATTAATACAACATAGTTAGTATACCATTACCACAAATAACCAATAAAAATAGGAACAGCCAGTTAGAGACGTGTTATTTAATTTCATCTACCTTGTTAACTGTGCCATTTTTAGCACTTATTATAGCTCATGCAAGATGGGTAACTCCATATGCTTCTACACAACTGCACTTTTAAGACCCCAATAATCAGAGCATTTCCAATAATTTAACATTGTTTGGTATTAAATCAGTCAATCTGATTTTCTAAAACTGAGTTTCTTCTAGAACAGGGTTAAAATCTTAAAAGCATGCCGATCTTTTGACTAAATTACATATTACAGGCAAAACTTCATGAGACTGATGCCACAACATCCAAAAATCTCAGAGCAGACAAAGTAGTTAGGAAAGACAGATCTATATGATCCCTGCAAAGGACACACATTCACCTATACTGTACAGTCATGAAAGCCTTGTGATTCTTCCAAGAAGCACAGTTTGGCAGAGCTGGGTGTAGGAATCAGTACAGCAAGCAAGGAATACACACATCTATGTAAACTATGCTACACCAATCTAGACAAGTGGTTTAACCTTCTGATTACAGGATGTTGGACTACATTCAAAGTAGGTCTGGCAGCAAAATTATATTTTTGAGTGGGAGGACAAGGCATTTCTTGATCTCCAAAGCTAAATTGTTAAAGCGCTGGGAGACGTGACCAAATTAATGCAAAGCTGCAAAGATCAATCATTTCTCTTAAGTTCACAAAAAAATAAATGACAGGGAACAATGACAAAGACTGTCAAACAGCACACAGCTTAGCCCAAGCCACTACAAGATCACAGAACTCCTCCCAGAAGCTTAATGAAGTTTCTTCACGTTACATCCCCTAACGCTGAGTGCTAATGCTGAGCTCATCATCTCCCCACACAGCTTCAGTGCCTAATTTTCCTCTCAGCAAGAACACTAACAATTCTAGATTTTGTATCTTATGTCTAGTAATGCATGCTTAGGACCTAATCTTACAATTTTTCTACACAGGTTTGACCACAGTGAAGTTACCAGGTCTCTGCCTGGGGAGTAAGGTAAACCAGAAGGATGTGACTGGAGAACAGGTTACATGAAACAACATATTACTGATGGAAACAACAGCAGCCCTAAAAATCTAAGAGACACAATGTCTAACCACAGAGGGAAATGGGTTGATAATACATTATAACCCTTTATATTTTGAGGATTTATCCAAGTTTCAGGAAATTTATCCCCAAACGGGCACATACAAAAAATAGCAGAATATGTCTACTGAACATCTGTTTTACTTTTCACTGAAAGAGTACTCCTCTAACATTAATCTTTCTTCCACTTCCACAGCAACACAAGTTCCTACTCTCTTTTGGATTGTCTTCTACCTGTAGTAAGTCCTAGAAATCCTTTAACAACATGTGGTCTCATCACTTAGCAGTCACACAGCTGACTACAGATACACCAAGTCTTTCTTAACTCAGGTTCATGGAAGCTGCCACTAGACTCAAAAATAGCCCTTCCCCTTTTCTCCCAAGACCAAATAGCGAACAATGGAAAGCACAGTATGAATGGCCTTCTTTTTTCCCCTAGATGCTGCTTGCTGAGGAAAAAAAAAAACAAAAGAATTAAATTTCTCTCATGTTCCAGAAATGCTGCATGAAAAACTGTATTAATTTGAAGTGTAGAATTCTGTGAACTTTTGAATGTGGGTACATTAAACTACTACCCACTTTAAATGCCATTCAGGATCACTACAAGAGCAATGATTCACTTTAAATAACAGGAATCAAACATTTATAAAGTTGATTTAAAACAAGAATACTCATTTTTAAAAAACACGTATTTGCTCACCTTTGAAAGACTCTTACTTTCTTGTCTGATTGGATATGCTTGCTCAGAAGATTCACCGACTATTCCTGAACCATTATAGTGTGTTGAGTTGTTAGAATGATATTGTGAGCCAGCTACTGGACACGCATTTGCCACAACGTCAGGTGGGTAAGAGCAGCTGGAATATTCACGGAAGGCAGGATCTCCCAGACCACTGTGTGATGGACATTGAGAAAGAAATTAAAGTCATCCTGGTGCAAGTCTTCAGCATCTACTTGTTGCCTAGACAAACATACCATTCCTTGGCTAAAGAATTTGTTTAACAAGAAAGCGCTATTTCAAAAGAAAACTAATCCATGTTATTTCACTTAAGGGTTTACTCACTGCTACACATCTCTTTAAAAATAATAAATTTTGTTTTGTGAAAACATGCAGTTGAACAAATATCTTAAAGTACAGAAGTTAACAATTTCCAAGTTTCAAAGCTAGTCTGCTTTGAGGTTACAGTTCTCATGCCTGTTTCAGGGTAGCAAGATTCTTCATATTTATTTTCAGTAGGCTTTTTCTTGTGAAACAAACCAAAAGCACAGTGTAATGACAGGACATGAGTCACAGAGTTGACTGCAAAAACACAAACGTTAAAACCTGTCTTAAAATGCCATAATAACAAAGTAGGAGTATACCACTTTATGGAGTACAAAACATGCTTGAAATATGACGTGGACTTGTAAGATAATAATTAACCGACCTGCATTTAACCATAATAATTTACAAAAACACAACAACTGGGGCATGTCTCTTCCCTTCAAATGTATGCTCAAAAGCTCCCTTTCACTTTCCATCCACACTTAGTCCAGAAATATACTGAGTCCAGATTTGATTAGGGAGAATGGAAATTTCCAAGCTTAAGAAAGGTGCATTTAGTTTTTAAAGCTATTCACTATGAAGTGGCCAGCCTTGGAATTCTGGGTAGATAATGACAAACAGAGAAACTTTCCCATCAGAACAGAAGACTTCAGATAACACATTTCATAGTGACCGTTGCAATTCTGATAGACTGTAGTCAAAACAATGCTTATAATCAGTTTATACAGAGAATAAATGTTAAATAAGACTCAAAAATATATGTCCCAGCTCCAACAAGGCAAAACATTCATCAGAATACTGCTGCTGGTTTTTTGTTGGGTTTTTTTCATATGAACTGATTTAATGCTAATGCTGTGGTTTTCCCCTAATGCATACATCAGGCCATAACTCACCTCAACATTATATCTATATTACAAATGAAAATAGGCTGAAAACACTGACATTTCCTGTAGGATAAAACGAAGGCCTAAAATGACCATGTTTACTAAGGCTGTACTTGTAAGGACACACCAACAACTTCGTAGTAATTGGATAATTAATCCAATGCTTGGGGTCCTGAGAAGCAATGATGGAATTCTGTAACACCATTAGATTCTTACAAGACTCAATTATTTCCCACCCTACTATGTAGCCTTTTTTCCAGTTTGCTCCGGATTTAAAAATACTTTTTTAAGTCTATGTCTTTTCTCAGGCCCTAATTGAAACAAAAAAAACAAACCAAAACCAAAAAACCAAACCAAACAAAAAACCCCAAGACTTTTAGAAACCCATAGCACTCTTACTAAAACTGCCTTTCTGGGGATGCATGGGTCGTGGAGAGGAGATCCAGGTAAGGCCCCATATATTAAACGCTTTACAGCATAAGAAGCCGTCTTGAAGACTCCTCCTCTTCCTTTTATACAACTATATCTAGCCCAGCTCGATCATAATGCAACCCTTCTTTCACCCAAGGACTGGATTCAGCTCCTTCCAAAGCACAAACAAGCCACATCAATCACTGGAGACCACCACATCCTCCTTAATGTTCTGTAACCATACAGGCCTTTGGGAGCAGGATACCAGACACATGCCCAAGGAACACTGACGTAAAAACCTAAATCATGAAGACAATGCAGAAGCACTTCTACAGTTAGACTATTAACGTATTGGAGCCCTGACTTCCGATGAGTATTCAAAGTCCAAAACCAGAAGGTTAAAATCCCCCAAGAAATAAGATTCAGAAAATATACATACTTATCCAAAGATGGTTCCTGAACAAATGGGTAGCATGTAGTTAAGTACCTAGGAAAGACACATGCTTCTGAGGGTTCTGACCATGCCACAGTTACCGCCGCATGTTTTGGAACAAATGGTTTGACCTCTGCTGACAACTTGATGCCCTGAGAAACAAAACGGGTTTTGGCTACATGCATTTGGAGATTAATAAGTGAAAAATACTCAGTCCTGTGACCTTAAGTGTCATTGGAAAGTGTTAGTTTGCTCTCTTCTAACAAAACATGCAAAACAATAAACTCACCAAAAAGAAATGGAGGAAGAGGGTAAAAAAACCCCCAAGGAATTCTAAAGAAAAATGGGATCGCTCTGAAAAGTTATTTAATACCCTCACTTATCATGAAACACTCACACAGGTCAATTACATAAAGGACAGAAGCTTGCTTAAGATAAGATGCAGTAAATGCAAATATGCAAATTCTTACTTCATATTTGAACAGTATAAGCTAAAATTCATAAATATATTCGCATTACTGCTAATCAAACTCTGGAAGTATGTAACAATCATGTCTCAGTGCACATCTGTATTTTAAGGCAGACTGCCTAAAACGAACACTTTATTACACAGCCTTCTTGTTTCTGGCACAACACAGATTTAGTAACGTAAGTCTTCCATTTGTTCTGAATTACCATCGAGCTAAACTGGGTATGTATATGCGGAAGGACAATGACACGAGACTCGAGGTCTTGACTGCCGTGTCATCAAAACACGAAGGACGCAGCTGTGATCGCAGGCGGATGTCTAAGACCTCCGAGCCTGACTGGTGCGCACAACGCCGCTGTTACCGATCAGAGCCTGGGCACCCATCTTTACAGCGACTGGGATGGCTACCTGCCCTTGCAGCACTCCCCAGCCCGAATAAGAAGAGCTTTCCACACTTAAACTCACTGGAAGTTACGCCTGGGGTTCCCCATCCCAAGCGGTGGGAAGCGACTCGCTGTGCTCCAACCTAAGCGACCCCTCCCCCCGGTTCTGCCCTTCCAGAAGGACTCTTCTCCCCGGTCTGAACCAAAGGCTGATCCGAGGAGCCGCGGGAGGCACCCTGCCCGGGGAGGCGCACGGGCGGCCGGCGGGGCAGACCCCTGGTCAGGGAGAGGCAGCCGGGCGCCGGGAAGAGCCGGAGGGGGGAGCAGGGGACTGCGGGCGCCGCCGCCGCCCTTACCTCGCCGCCGCGGCCCGAGCGCGGCCGCCTCTCGGCCGACATGGCGGGGCTCGGCCCCGCCGCCGCCCCGGCCCCGTGCACGGCGCGCAGCGATGACGCCACGGCGCGGGCGGGGCGCGCGCGTGACGCCCAAGCAATGGAGGCGGGGCGGCGCGGGAAGGGTCCGTGCTGGGGATCCTGGGCCACAGGGAGGGAGGGCAGGGAATGCGGGATCCTGGGCCACAGGGAGGGAGGGCAGAGAATGCGGGATCCTGGGCCACAGGGAGGGAGGGCAGGGAATGCGGGATCCTGGGCCACAGGGAGGGAGGGCAGGGAATGCGGGATCCTGGGCCACAGGGAGGGAGGGCAGGGAATGCGGGATCCTGGGCCACAGGGAGGGAGGGCAGGGAATGCGGGATCCTGTGTCACAGCGATGGAGGGCGGGGAATGGGGGATCCTGTGCCACAGGGAGGAAGGGCGGGGAATGCGGGATCCTGTGCCACAGGGATGGACGGCAGGGAGTGCGGGATCCTGTGCCACAGGGATGAGCGGCAGGGAATGCGGGATCCTGTGCCACAGGGATGAGCGGCAGGGAATGCGGGATCCTGTGCCACAGGGATGAGCGGCAGGGAATGCGGGATCCTGTGCCACAGGGAGGGAGGGCAGGGAGTGCGGGCAGGCACGCACGCGGGACCCTCCAAAGACACCAGCCCGAGGAAGAGCACGGCTTAAGCAGAGCTCAGCAGGATTCTTAGTGAAGGTGTGACCCGGCCTGGTTCAGACCACCACTGAGACAGACAGCTCAGGCAGCTTTTAGAGTAAGGCCTGCAAGGGTCCTTTTCCTCACCAGACTTTTCATGTTACTTACCTCTGTCTCCACAACAAGCACACATGACACAGGGACAGCACATGCTTCGTCACTTAAGCCACATGCAGATGGACCCTGCTGTTGCTGGCCTTCCAAATCCTACACAGCTGTAATGCTAACTCATGTTGGAAATGAACCCCTGGTACTGAGAGTTACTGAAACACAATATACTGAAATATGTTTAAAAAAAAAAAAATCTGAGTGCTTGGCTGCTAGTACAGGGTCCCAAGACTTCACAGTGACAATTTCAATGCAAGACAGGAAGGGCAGGCTGGAACTTGCCGAGTCAAAGCTTGTGATAGAAAGTTAACTGGTACTAGCAGAGTTAACTGAACAAGCATAAAGACATCTCTATGCAATATTAAGAAGTACACAACACAGTTTATACCAAGTAATCAGGGATAAGATCACCAAGTTACTGTTTTCCAGTATGAAAACAGTAGGTACTGTAGGTATGAGTAGGTACTCATAAAATGTTAGACAACAAATACTTGTTTTGACAGTAAATTAGAACTCCAGGCATTGAGGCTTTATAGAACACAAAAAGCAGTTTATTTCTTAAGCCTACTTCCTCCTAAACAGAAGAACTAATAGATTTGAATATACTAGGATACAGCAGAAAAGATGAGTGCAAAAGTCACCGAACACAGATAACAAGATCATCTAACCAGAATGTGCAACACAAACATGAATGCAATTTAATTCAGAGAGGCACTTACATTGACAGTAAACATAAAGCCATCCGCTCTTTTAACATTATAGCAGCCTACTTGAAATTTCACTTGACTGAGCTTTGTTGCTGTGAATAATACAGCTCATGCACAGGTTTGGATGTATGTTTTGTAACTTTAAAGTATTCACTGAATACTGCCAACATATATACACTCATATACATAGTTCCAGAAGATTGAAGAGGCGATGACTTATTTCTGCTCTGCCTTTTGAAGAGGTCTCCTGAAGAGCAGAATATGTGGCTCTGCAGAAAGAAAATTGAAAGCATCAGTCTGTCCCTCAAGTCTTGTTTGAAAGGATTTCTTTAATTTCAGAAGTTTGGGATAATAGTTGAAGCTTGCTATCAGATAAGTAGATCAAGAAGTCCAAATATGGCTCCACATGTAATATTAACAGACCAATTTTGCAGTAACCATGTAACAGTCAAACAGGTGTTTTTTAGTTTTATACCAAATGGTACCTGTATCATAAACTTCAGACACTTACGGGAAGGAAGTATTGGAAAAAATAGTAATTTTAGTTAGTACCAACCGTCTCTTTACATTAGGCTATTTGATGAACTCTTACTGAAAACTTAGACTAGCAAACTAGGTAAACTGTCTGTTAGGTACATCATGTCAAGCATCAAAAAAATCCACTTTAGTTAATACAGCCAGCTTACATTATTATTGATCTGACTTATACCTAAACACCTCCAGAAAAGTCTAAAGTATCAAAGGTAACAAGGTAAGGGAAACACTGGAAGGTTACACTAATTTCTTCACCTGATTCTTCAGAAACTTGGAACTCCAATTGCTGCTGCAGTTCACGTATCACCTGTTACTTTTTAGTCAGGCTTGCCAATGGTAAGTTACCTAAAAAGGCTCTTCTCAGAGTACATCCTCATTCGTAGACTCTGGGGCTTCACACTCCATTAAATAAAATACTGATTTTTAAGTAGGCTCTGTAGCTAGAGTTCAAACTGTACTGTAGATTTTTCAGAGCACTAACACAGGATCTTACCTACATGAGCATTAAGGTTATGTTGCCTTTGTTGACAAAGGGCTAAAACAGGAAATAGATAAGCAGGAGTCTAACATTTGGTATTTACTTCCAGCTGGATTCCACAGCAGCACGAGTTATCCATTACACACTTAAGGTAAGCACCAGGCTGTTAATGTTTTAGACACCTTTTTTTTCCACTTAATTCTTTCAGATGTGCTTACCTGGCTCATGGATCATATAGTGAACCCAGCCAAGACTCTGCTGAACACCAAGACGTCTCCACTCTTCTTCAGACATCAGATGAGATTTTGGCACTTGTTTTGAAAGTTCTCGTGGTAGCATCACGTGTCTGTACAGATTCAATTATTAAACACACAACACTAGAAAACTTGAACAGCTCTGCAGCAAAAGACAGCAAGCAAGTAATGAATAATTACTTTCTCTATAAAAAAGCCTAGGGTATATGACTGTTACCATGAATCTGATTATGAAATCTGTCTCACAATCGAGTTTAAAATCACTTATGCCTATTAAACATTACATCTGTAATGCAATTACATATTGGAAGCCAACCGGCATTCTAGAGGAGATTAATTCTTCACGCTCCAGTCACGCTGCATTTATATAAGTATGCGTTCCTGGCAAGTGGCTACCGTATCTGCTGCTTGAAAAAATAAGGACTTTGGACTTCTAAAATATTTGTAATACCGCTTTAAAGTAAGGCTAAAAGAGTTACAACTCCAGCAGCAGCCCCGTCAGCAGAGGCCGGCGCAGCCCCATCCCAGGCTCCGCCACAACTCCCTCCCTGTGGTGGCGGCGCTCCGCGCCCTCCATCGCCCTGCGGCCAGGGCTTGCTTTAGCCGCTCGCCAGGCGATCGGGGCCGGCCGACAGCAGCATTCGGTCACCCGCCCCCCATTCCCCGGCCGGCCCAAAGCCACGCGAAAGCCCAGCACGGAGAGGCTCGGCTCGACACGGCCCTGCGCCCTCGCCCTGCTCGCCGGCCCTGCGCCCTCCCTGGCCCCGCTCCACCCGTTCCCTGAGGGAAGCGGGCACGCGTCGGGAGAGGCGCCTGCCCGAGCCACCCTCCTCCGGAACGGCTCTTCCGAATCCCTCCAGCGGCCCCTCCCGCAGTCTCTTACCGGTACTCGTATTCCTCGTCACAGTATTTATCGGAATAGTAGATCTGCTTGTTGGCCATGGCGGCAGGAGCGGCGGCGGCAGGAGCCCCTCTCTTTCTCTTTACGCCTCAGGGACGTCTCGCGCACTAACCGCCCGCTTCCGCGCCTCGCGCCATTTGAATCCGGCGGCTCGGCTCCCATTGGCTCTTGCCGGGGCCGGCCAATCGCGTGCCGCGCCCGCCGCGCCGCGTGACCCGCGCGCTCGCCTCCCGCAGCCAGTCCGCGGAGGCCGCGGCGGTTGCGTCACGGGGCGGAGGGGGGCGGTTGGGAGGGCCCGGGGGGCGGGGCGGGGAGGGCGCGGACTCGCCATGATTGGCCAGCGGCGGCCGGGGTGGGGCGGGGCGTGCGCACCCTTCCAGCGCTTTCCAGCACGCGGGGAGGGGAGGGGGGAGAAGCTGTGGCGTCCCGCGCAGGCGCGACTCGTGTGGAGCGGGGTCCTGTCGCCCCCGTCGCGGGTGTCCCCGGGGCCGCGACTGGGACCGCTCCGTGCGGCTTCGTGCTCCCGTGGGAAGCGCGGTGCCCTGCTTGCCCCGTGCCTTTCGCGAGCCCGCTCTCTCTTGGGCTGTCGCGCTTCGCGTGCGGCGCTCGCTCGCGGTGCGGACAGAGCGACCGTGGGGGCGCTCGGGGCAGCGTGGGCACTGCGGGCCGCATTCCCGGCGCACAGGCCGCCTTCCCCGGCGGAACGGCGCAGCGAGCGTTTCCCCTGGGAAAACGTGTCTGGGTTTGATAAGGAGCTCCGTACCTGCCGGGATGTGTTTATGGGTGGTGTTTATGCCAGCTGGGGTTAGAGAAACTCAGTGGGGACGTGGCCAGGAAGGGCGATTTCACGGTTGCTTTCACAGAACCATAAGGAGTGGGGAGCGACCTTGAAGGTCATCGCGCTCCAACCCCGTGCCGTGGGCAGGGACACCCCCCACGAGGTCCGGTTGCTCAGAGCCCCGTCCAGCCTTGGCCTTGAGCGCTGCCGGGGATGGGGCATCCACAACCTCCCTGTTCCGGTGCCTCACCACCCGCACAGCAAACAGGTTTTCCCTAATATCTAACCTAAATTTGCTCTCAAGCTCCATGTACCCTGGCTGCAGTGTGCTGCTCTCTTGTTGGGCCTCTGCAGGAAAAGGAGACTAGTTTTTTTAAGTTTCTGCTTTTGTGGTGCTGCCAGAAACGCAGGTACTGCCTGTGATAATGTAATGCATCTCCATGTTCTCATGGAGAGGAAAACAACCAAGGCCGTGTGAGGCATGGCATGCGTAGGTAATAGGGATGATTTTCTTAGCATCATTGTTTCAAGTGGCACTGCAGCCTGTCTTAATAAAGTTTAGGCCAGTCTCACACCTTACAGCCACTAAAAGGAGTGCTTATCATAATGTAGCAGTAATATTTTTCTCTTATATTAGGGCTTGTTGGTGCAGGTCATCTACAGATAAAATGAAGTCAGTGTTTTCAAACTGCTGTAGTTAAACGTGTGAAATTCATTTAGCAAAGGTCCTCAGCAGGAGTGTCAATTCCAGTATAATTGTAAAAGTACAAATCACCTGCAATTTTTCAAAAGTATTGATTGAATTATTCAAAACAGAGGGTTTGGGAGGTTTTTTAGCTTAATTTCAGACATCACAACTGATTTTTTTTTTTAAATACTTGAGGCAGAGCATACACAATAATTTCTGTTAGGAATGTCATTGTGTAATAATGGGGGGGGGGAAGAATAACTCGTCATGACGAAGGGGTTTGCTGGATTGGAAGACATTTCATTTCTGTGCCTTCTTTCTGAGCTTTCTGCTTGTCTCATGCATATTCCACATGAGGAAAAAATGACTTTCATGTAAGGCTATCTGTAAGCCTTCCTCCTATGAATTCATTCAGAAGTGAAGGTCTGGCATCCCTTTAAAGCAACTTTTCCTTCTATTACTAATACTCGTAACAATACCTGATCATAATTTTAAAGAAGATTAAAAGGATTCTTAGGTAGATATGTGTTCAATCTTATTTGAGATCCCTCTGATTAATTCGAAAGTCCTTGTTAGTCAGGACTGACCCAAGTGTGTTTGTAAGGCAACTGGCAGAGCTGGCAAAGCTAACATATTGGTTTTAATAATCCAGGATTAGGAGATCTTATTTCGTATCCAAGTGTCATTTCAGCTTCTTCTTTCATCATTTCTTTTCCCAGACAGGACTTAAAAGCATTGGTGAATGATAAATAATGCAACAGTACCAGGAACTTGTTAAGTTCCACTATTAATTTGCTATCTTTTTTCCTAAAATGAAAACATTAGTGTTAGGGATATAATTTGTGAAGTTACTGGAAAAAAGTAATAAACTTGCTAAGTGGCTAAACTTGTTAAACAGTTAAGCTTGACAATCATTTCCAGTCATGTGAACAACAAGAAAAGCATCAGGAGTAGTCAGTATGGATTCATCATGACATCTTGACCAACCTGATAAACTTGTGTGATCAAATGGTCCAGCAAAGCCAGGGGGGAGCAGTCATTATTGTTTGCCTAGGCCTCAGTAAGGCTTTTGACTCCAGTAATACCTTCCTAGAGAAGCAGTTGATGCGTGGGGTGGATGTGCAGGCAGTGCAGTGAATGGCTTGTCCCAGAGCGTGGTGATACGTGGCACAAAGTCTAGTGAAGGGCCCGTAATTAGAGGTGTGTCCTAGGGGTCAGTACTGGGCCTGAGCTTTTTCAGCATCTTGGTTAGTGACCTGTGCAGTGGGGCACAGTGTCCCACCAGCAAGGTGACACCTTGGAACTGAATAACCAGTAACCAAGTAACACCAAGTAACTGAGGAACCAGAGGGTTGTGCTGCCAGGTGGATGAACTGCAGAAATGTGCTGAGAAAAACCTCATGAAGTTGAAGAAGGGGAAGTGCAAAGTCCTGCACCTGGGGAGGAGCAATCACAGACCCTGGTACATGGTGGGAAACACCCAGCTGGAGATGAGTTTTCAGAAAAGGCCCTGGGAGTTTCCTAGACACTGAATTGGATGTAAGCCAGCACTGTGTCCTTGAAGCGAGGAAAGCTGAGTGCCCTGGGCTGCATTAGGGTGAGTGTTGCCAGCAGGCTGAGGAAGGTGATCCTGCCCCTCCATTCAGCACAAGTGAGGCTGCTGCTGCAGTACCGTGCCCAGCTCTGGGCTCCTCAGTGCAGGAGGAAGTTGGTGCTGCTGGAAAGAGTCCAATGAAGGCTAAAAAGATGAAAACGTGAAGGCAGTGTGAAAAGAAGACCAGAACCAGGCTCAATGCAGTGGTACCCAGTGACAGGTCTAGAGGCAGTGGGCACAAACTGAAACATGGGATGTTCTTTGTGAACATCAGGAAGCCTTTTTTACTGTGAGGGTGATGGGGCACTGGCAGAGGTTACCCAGAGAGCTGCTGCAGTCTCCATCCTTAGACATCTTCCAAAGCCATCTGGACACAATCCTGGGCAATGGGCCCTAGGTGGCCCTGCTTGATCAGAGATGTTAAACCAGATGACCTCCATAGGTCCACCCTCAGCCACACTGTATGGTACTGGGTGAAACGGGGCTCTTCAGCATTTTCTTCAGAATACTGTTGCACACAAAGGCTGTGTCAGTCACACTGCAAAGAAGGGAACAAACTGTTCTGTAACTAGTGTGGAGGGAACAAAAATGCTTGAACTTTAGCAAGGCTGCTTTGTGCTGGATCTTAGGAAACATTTCCTACCAGTACCTAATTTAATTGTCTAGAACATTTTAGAAAAAAATACATCCTGCAGGAATATTTTAGGTACAACTGATCCTGTCTGTGATCAGTTGTTTCTTTGGGGCCTGCTTTCTGTGGTTGTGTCAGTTATGCTTTCCCATTGTAACGTTTGCTGATATTGACTGTAGAACAAAAGTAATTTTTTTTCTCTCCAGTGCTCTAGAATGATGTTTTAATTTTAATTGAAATATGTTTTCCTGTTTAAAGAAGTTAGTTTCTGAAATTAGGATTGTTAGGTGGTGAATTGACATCCTGACTGAAGATTCTGAACCAGGTCAGGAATGAATGAAACCACAAATACCTATATTTATTAAAGAGAAAAGCTGCTGACAAGCTCCTACCATACAATCATCCCTCAGCATGTCGAAAGCAGGTATCAAGGCATATTTCAAAGTTTGCCACAGAGCAGACTGAAAAGGATTCTGCATAGCCTTAGGGGCATAGGTCTGTTAGAAGAAATGTGAGACAGCTGCTCAACTGGAATGTAAACTCCTGCTTAGAGCCCTGATTAGGGCAGTTTTAGTCTGATTAGGGCAGTTGCTCTGATTCAGTTGCTGCTGAAACACAAGATAAAATGGCAAAACCCAAGATAAAATGGCAAAACACAGGGAGAATATTGTTGAGCTTCTGTCCCTGTCTCCTGTTGCCGTTAACAGGCAGGTATAATTTTGAGCATCAAGATTCTGCACTCTGTTAGAGAACAGCATGACTGTAGGCAGCATAGAGGCTCTTTAGGACTGAAGATGGACTATGGACATTATTGGGGGGATGATCTCATGTACCTAGACAGAAGCAGACTTAAATCCTCTGTCTAACCTGTTACTTGTGACCAAGGCCATCCACAGAGGTATGTGGGCCATGATAAATAAAAATCTGTTACAATGAAGGGCCCATGTGCACCTCACTTTTGCATATACAGAGTTCAGGATGTAGGTTGTAGTGATGAAAATATTTTCTGTGCTTTTTGTCAGAAGGGGAAGATGCAAGTTTCCCCATCTGTGTTGTGCATAGCAGTGTCTGATTGACATTTTCTGCAGATTTTTCTGGTTAGTTCTATTAGACATTTGGAAAAAAAAAATAAGTTATATGTACTTTTACTGTGCTTCAGTTTTCAAACATGTCCTTGTAAAACACTAACGTCAGATGCTTGAATGTATTTTTCTGAATAGAACAGCAAGATCAGAGTCAAGGAACCTTTTGTACTGTCTTCATGAGTCATAGTCATATATACAGTTAATAACTTGTGAATAATCTGAGCATGAATCACATTCGTAGCATATATTGATGAACCGTTATCTATGTTTTTATATTTTCAGTGTTTCTTAAACAAGGCTTAAACAAGCAAGGCTTAAACAATCATACTCTTCATCAGTTTTGATCCTTAATTTTGAACCTGTTGGCTGGTTTGGTCAAACTTAACAGAAATGTTGATAAATTATTGTAGATTTCATGATAACAGATGGATGGATAGAGCAGAAGGACTCTGATGGAGGATGATGTTACAGATGCCTTACTAGGCAGAGAATCTACATGGGAAAAAAAGCTTTGCATAAATGCTTCAGTGGTAAATATCCTTCAGCCTTTGGTGCATATGCCTTCTGAGGCAGTAAAGCCACAAACACATTGAGTCAGTAGAAAATCGGTCTCGCTTTGTTCTTATTTCAGTGAGATTACTTTCTATTTGCTGATTTGATTTGCTGGTTCTGTGTGGTCTTTACCTGGTATTCCACAACACTAGTAGCCCTCAAAGCACCCTCGGGCTACTTGTATGTGTAATATTAACAGTATTCATCTCTGCAGGCTTGATCTTCAGAATTGGTTTGCCTCAATTTAGATACTTAAATTTGAATTTACTACTTTACTTCATTTGAAAGACTTTATAATAAGTATTGAGTTATTTGTGTGCTAATTAACATCCCCTCGGTAAATGCAGAAGATGGATTATTTTTGTCTTGTTTTTCAGTTCACACAAAAATGTGAACCAGGTCCTGGAGAGACTAAAGAATGACGCTATGTTTTGATGGTTTAGCTGTCTGAGAATAATCCAATGTAAGTGTTGAAAATAATCTATCTGAATTGCTGAGGATTTTCCTCTGAGAGAAGATAAACTAGAAAAATAGACCCAATTATGATACATGTTCCTACCAGTACCCATGCTGGTTCAAGAACAGCATTTTAAAAGGTGTTCTTGAATAAATTCTTGAATACATTATTCCCAAGTCATAGCTTGCAGGATGAGTTTAGAAGTGCAGACTGTGTGCAATTCATTCAGATCCTTGCAGAGCTTGGAGGCTAGTGTTGATCTGTGTAATTTCATTGAGATTTAATTGTCTTACTCTGTTTCTATGGATCTTCTTGTGGAAGTAATCATCAGAACCTAGTCAAAAGACTACAGCTCAGATCTGAAAAGTGACACTGATGAGCCCGGGGGTGACACGGCAGTGTTGGGGGTGAAATAATAGCTCAGCTGAAGTGCATCTGCACCAGTGCACACAGCATGAGTAACAGACAGGAGGAGCTGGAAGCCACTGTCAGCAGGAAAGCTGTGACATAGTTGTCATCATGGAAACGTGGTGAGATGACTCTCATGACTGGAGAGCTGCAGTGGATGGTTACAAACTCTTCAGAAGGGCCAGGTGAGGAAGGAGAGGGGGTGGGATGGCTCTGTACACTGGATGGTGTTCTGACTGTGCAGAGCTCCAGGGCAGTGGTATGAGGCTGAGTGCCTGTGGGTGAGGACTGGGGGGAAGCTAACGAGGCAAACATCCTGGTGGGAGACCATCCATCTGCTGTAGAGCTCCCAACCAGGATGAAGAGGCAGATGAAGTATTTTATAAGTGTCTGGCTGACGTTTCACGATTACCAGCCCTTGTTCTTGTGGGAGACTTTAACCTGCCACACGTCTGCTGGAAACTCAGCACAGTGGACCAGAGGCAGTCGAGTGAGTTCACAGAGCGTGTGGAAGATAACTTCCTGACACAGCTGGTAAGTGAGCCTGCAAGAGGGGCTGCCCTGCTAGACTTGCTGTTTAAGGACAGAGAAGGGCTGGTGGGAGATGTGGTGGTCTTGGGCACAGTGACCACAAAACGATATTTTCAATTCTTGGTGAAGTAAGGAAGGGAGTCAATAAAACCTGTACCTTGGGCTTCCAGAGGGTGGACTTTGGCCTGTTCAGGACACTAGTTCAGAGAGTACCTTGGGAAACAGTCCTTAAAAACAAAGGGGTCCAGGAAGGCTGGACACACTTTAAGAAGGAAATCTTAAAGGTGCAGGATCAGGCCACCCCTATTTGCCTAAAAACAAGCTGGCAGGGAAGACTACTGGCCTGACTGAAGAGGGAGCTTTCACTGGAACTCATGGAATAAAAGAGATTTTATGACCTTTGGAAGAAGGGGGAGGCAACTCAGCAAAAGTACAAGGATGTCGTTAGGTCTGTCAGCCTGACCTTGGTGCCTGGGAAAGTTGTGGAACAGATTATCTTGAGTGCAGTCACACAGCCCATACAGGACAACTGAGGATCAGGCCCAGCCAGCATGGGTTTAGGAAAGGAAGGTCCTGGTTGACCAACCTGATCTCTTTTTATGACCAGGTGACCTGCTTAGTGGATGAGGGAAAGAGGATGTTGTCTACCTCGACTTTGATCAAAGAGGATGTTTTCTACCTTTACCTTTATCAAAGTAAAGCCTTTGATACTGTCTCCCACATCATTTTCCTGCACTTGTGTCACAACAACCCCAGACTGTGCTGCATCTTGGGGAAGAGTGGTAGTAAAGCAGCTGGAAGAGGACCTGGAGCTGGTGGTGAACAGCCAGCTGAACCTGAGCCAGCAGTATGCTCAGGTGGCCAAGAAGGCCAATGGATCCTGGCTTGTGTCAGCAATAGTGTGGCCAGCAGGGCCAGGGCAGTGATTGTCCCCTGCACTTGGCACTGGTGAGGCCACACTTTGAGTGCTGTGTCCAGCTCTGGGCCCCTCAGCTCAGGAAGGACATTGAGGGGCTGGAGCAGGTCCAGAGAAGGGTAATGGAGCTGGTGAAGGGTCTGGAGAGTAAGTCCTGTGAGGAGCAGCTGAGGGAGCTGAGGTTGTTTAGCTTGAAGAAAAGGAGGCTCAGGGGAGACCTTTATTGCTCTCTACAACCACCTGAAAGGAAATTGTAGCCAGGTGGGGGGTTGGCCTTTTCTCCTGGGCAGACAGACACAGGACAAGAGGAAATAGCCTCAAGCTGAGCCAGGGGATATTCAAATTGGACATCAGGAAGAATTTCCTTACTGAAAGGATTGTCAAGCGTTGGAATGGGCTGCTCAGGGAGGTGGTGGAGTCACCAGTCCTGGAGGTGTTCAAGAAATGATTGGACATGGCACTTAGTGCAGTGGTTTAGTTAACAAGGTCAACTTCAGTGGAGGGTTGGGCTTGATGTTCTTGGAGGTCTTTTCCAGCCTTGATGAATGGAAAATGACTCTATTCCCATGTTAAACAAAATCAATAATGCTGAATTTAGCAGATGATTTCCATAGCAACCAATGCTCATATAACAAATTCAGGATGATACTGTATAATGACTGGAGAATCAAACAGAAGAAGATGCTGTTAAATGAGGCACAGCTCTCCTCAGATTTTTCCTGTAGGCTGTGCAATATGACGCTGTCTTAAAGTGGATCAAGGACAAAAAAACCTGTAGCTCAATCTCAGAGTTCTTCATTTACTGGATATTTTTGACACAATGTTTAAATAGTTTGAGTAAAGGCTCTATTTAAACTTTAAAATGTCAGTGCTAGACCTGAGAAAAGATCCTTTTAGCCAAACTTATCCCTGTGGCTTTCTCTAATGGATACCTTTCAGAATTAAATTGTGTAAGAATCAGAAAAGCATGTGATGACATGTTCCCTTCTTAGTCTCGGTTCTGGGCCTACTGATGAGGGATTTCTTTACAAATAATAGGCCATGTGAATTTCTGTTTCATGAATCTTCAGGTCATCTTTGGGCCAAACATTTTTTCTCCACTGTGTGAGGATTAGCAGTGGGTCTGTCAGCTCTCTGGGAGAAGATATTGACTGGGGAAACTTGCGAGTATATCCTCGAGATAAGAAAACTATGTACGCAGCCCTAACGAAAGAAAAGACAGACTGTGGAGTGCTTAGATTCAGTCCTGTGGGAACCCCAGTATAGCCTTGAGCCTTGCCAAATACATCAGCAATAAATAATAGCGAATTAAAACACTGTTGCTTGCTTATCTAAGTTGCTGCTTGCTACTAATAAGGGATATAAAAAGGTACATGGGAAAAATAGAGACTTGTATTTTGCTCTGAACTTGACTGTTAGTGTATTTTTTATTGACCACCACAACAACACTGTATCTTGTTACAAGGAGTTCCATGGCTAAACAAGTTCCCTTATGAGAAGCAACATCTTTTGTTTATGTTAAATCTGCCACGTGCTGGGTTTTGCGTTGAAAGAGCCTTTGTGTATTTATTCCTTGTCCCAGATGCTTGTAGTTTCCAGAGGTAGGATTTATATACTACGGGTTTATAGGCTAAGATTTTGATTTTGAGTCCAATGAATTGAATTTTTCCCCTCCTCTTACATGAACATTCCTCATTAACTTCTGTGAAGTAACTCAAACGTTTAAGATGTATCACAAATTTTGAACATATACAGGAGTGAAAGAAAATGTATGTGAGCTGAAAATACATCTATTTGAGAGTATTAAAAAGGTTGCTCAAAGTGTTGTTCAATTAAAGTAGTAGAAGATGACTGAATTCAAATGAAATCAAACAGAATCCAAATAAACCACATACACAGAAATATTTTTTTTTCTTAAGGTTATTGTGACAATTTAAGGTTTAAAATAGCCACTGGAGGGCTCACTGATCTCATGTTAAATGACAAGCTTGTCTTTGAAAGTCAATACTTCTGGGTTTTGGTTAAGGCAGTATTAATTGCTGTGCTCCCTGTTTGAAGATGATAACAGAATTTTTTAAGGTAATGGGCAGAGAACAATTACATTTTTGTGTCAAAGAATAACAGTTTTGTGACTATTACCCATGTCACAGTGTGGGAACATTTACAAATGTTTGGAAGGTAGGTGGATCTAAATGTTATAAAATAAGCATAAAGGACCAGAGTTCCCACCCCCTTACAATAAAAAATGTAAAAAACTCTTCCTGTCAGACAGCAGGGTTTCCCCATTTTGAGGAGCCACCTACACAGGGCAGATTTTCCCTTCTCTCCTCTGTTTTGTGTGTGACACCAAAGCTTCTGTGAGGAGTCAGGCCCAGGGCTGTGGTCTTTTTGGATCACTGGTAGAACTGGGATGAAATGCAACACATAATTGATGTGGGTTTCTCCTGGCATTTTGAATCAAGTCTTTGTTTCATTGGAGTTAAACAGAACTTAGTTTTCAGAAACTTTGGGAACAATGAATTCTGGTTACATATTCTAGTATTTTTGTATTTTCCCCAGGCTGAATTTTTCCTTTACCCTTTTGTTTTCCAGGGATCTTTCTTGGATGTGATTATTGTCCTATTCCTGACTCAGTGAATGCAGCTAGGTGGTTTATATTTAGTATGAGCATGTTCCTTAAGTTCACGGGAGTATTTACCACTCTTCTTCTGTGGGATAAACATGTGCTGAACAAAATACACAGCTCCTGAAGTGATTTTACCAGTCAAATATATCCAGATATTTTGCCAAAATATCATTCTTTTGCTTTGTGTTCCTGTAAGAATGTGTTATCCCAGAACTTCACTAGTCTGTTGCTTTACTTTATGGAAACTCCCTTGATTTGTTGTCGTCCAGTGCTCATTTTCAGCTCTGCCTGTTTCAAAATATTTCCCTTGCACTGAATAGCTATTTGAATTTTTTCCCACGATTTTGAATGCTGTATTTTGCAAGCTAATTTTTTTTTAATTCCCTCTGTATATGTCTCAACTTTGAGTGTTTGTGTTGACTCCCTTGGTCTTTATTTTAGATACTAGAAAATCATCTGTTGCAAGAGATACTCAGAACTTTGAATCTGTCTTGACAGACAACTTCATTCAAAATTAAGTATAAATATTTTTATTTTCTTAGTGTTCAACCCATCTTTCTAATTATCAGCTTTTTCATCATTCATGTAAAGGCAAATATCCACCACTTAAACTGTTCCATTATACCTTATCATGCAGTATCTGTACAGAAAATAATTTAATAGGTATAACATAGATGGGAAGAGGATTCTACCTGGAAATACATTTTGTTGGAGTCTGTCTTTCTTGCTGCTCGGACTAAAAACACTCATCAAATCTATTTCATTCAGGACATTTGGGGCCATCTTTCTAATCTGATACAAAAAGAGCTTTCTTCAGGTAGCTTCGCTTCTAAATATTGGAAATGTGCTCACATTGAGATGTTGTCCTGTTTTACCAGCAGTGTCCCTTTATCTAAAGAAAAGGGATTGCCTCTGCCCTAAACTTTTCTAGTTAGAAGATCATAGAGAACATGCCTTTTAGTAGTTTTCCTGAGAATATCCTTGACTGAAGTCTGCCTTGGTCACACTTGAATCTTACATCATTACATGCATGTATTTACAGGCTTACCTTAAAAAAAAAGAAAAAAGTAGTTCAGCAAATTCACTGAAGAGAAACACTGGCAAACTGATTCATCTTGCTTTACAGGTATTAAAACTTAATGCCTTTTCTTTTTTTTAGCATAATATCAGCAGTGTTGTCATGGATACTGAGTCAGGTCCTGTTTTACCATCTTGCAGATGTGCTAAAAATGGGTTTTTTCCTTCCCACCTTTTAACCATTCATATGGACTTGATTGAGGGTCCACTGAAATCAGTGAAAAGTCTTTAGTCATCTCAGCAAATTTCGGACTAGGATGTAAGTGAACAATAGAATCCCAGCAAATATTCTGTTTCATAATAGTTTTCCGGTATTTTGTACATCTTATTCCACTGTTCAAAATCAGATGCATGCTGTGAGCTTGCTTTCATGCTGGAGCACACCAAGGTGCAAGCCTGTGCTGGCTTAGCCTGGTGGTGTAACTCCTGCATCTTGGTATTCCTCCCATGGTAATCTGTCATCACTGTAGGAGAGACATGCAGGCTCAAAATATTAGGCCTTGGGGCTTTTAAAACAATTTTTTTTAACTTTTATTTTGGGGCATAACCTTTTAGTCTGAGGTTCAGAGTATGAACTGACTGCAGGTTTGGAAATCATTCTTTTGTACTATTGTATTTGGTGATGCTTTCATAGAATCATAGAATCAGCTGGGTTGAGAAGGACCTCTGAGATCATCAAGTCCAACCCTTGATCCACTACCACCGTGGTTCCCAGCCCATGGCACTGATGCCACATCCAGTCTCATCTTAAACACCTCCAGGGGCAGTGACTCCACCCCCTCCCTGGGCAGCCCATTCCAATGGCTGATCACCCTCTCTGGAAAGAATTTCTTCCCAATATCCAACCTAAACCTCCCCTGGCACAGCTGAAGACCCAGCCCTCTTGTCTTACTGATCATTGCCTGGGAAAAGAGACCAACCCCTCCCGGCTCCCCCCTCCTGTCAGGGAGTTGCAGAGTGAGGAGGTCTCCCCTGAGCCTCCTCTTCTCCAGGCTGAACAGCCCCAGCTCCCTCAGCCTCTCCTCACAGCACTTGTGCTCCAGTCCCTTCCCCAGCCTCGTTGCTCTTCCCTGGACCTGCTCCAGCCCCTCAATGTCCTTCCTGAGCTGAGGGGCCCAGAACTGGACACAGCACTCCAGGGGTGGCCTCACCAGTGCTGAGTCCAGGGCAAGAATCACTTCCCTGCTCCTGCTGCCACACTGTTCCTGATCCAGGCCAGGATCCATTGGCCTTCTTGTCCCCCTGGGCACACTCTGGCTCCTGTTCAGCTTCCTGTCCATCCCCACTCCCAGCTCTCTTCCTGCCTGGCTGCTCTCCAGCCCCTCTGTCCCCAGCCCGTGGGGCTGCAGGGGGTTGTTGTGGCCAAAGTGCAGGACCCGGCACTTGGCCTGCTTGAACCTCATCCCGTTGGAATCAACCCAACTCTCCAACCTGTCCAGGTCCGTCTGCAGAGCCCTCCTGCCTTCCAGCTGATTGACACTTCCCCCAGCTTGGTGCCATCTGCAAATTTGCTGATGATGGACTCAATCCCCTCATCTAAATCATCAATAAAGATATTAAACAGAACTGGGCCCAACACTGATCCCTGGGGACACCACTGTGATGTGAGTGACCAGATCCCCACTGGATGCAGCTCCATTCCCCACCACTCTCTGGGCCCGGCCCTCCAGCCAGTTCCTGACCCAGCACAGAGTGCCCCTGTCCAAGCCTGGCTGCAGCTTTTCCAGGAGAATGCTGTGGGAGATGGTGCCAAAGGCTTTGCTGAAGTCCAGAGAGACACATCCACAGCCTTCCCCTCATCCACCAGGGGGGTCACCTGATCGTAAAAGGAGATCAGGTTGGTCAGACAGGACCTGCCCTTCCTAAACCCGTGCTGGCTGGGTCTGATCCCTTTCATCTCGGTCCGTGAGTCGTGGGACCGTGCCCCCCCCTTGGGGTGGATTTGGCTGCAGCAGCTGAGTCAGAGCAGCTGCCAGTGATCCCTTCCCGCTGGTGGCAGTGGTGAGAAGAGGCTCCCAGGCAGCACCACGGGGAGGATATGCCAGGGTCAACCCCAGACTGCAGGGAGCCTGAGGTGCAGTCCCCTCTGTGTCACAGGCATGATTGTGCCTGGCCCTGCTGTCTGTGCCATCGCACTGGACTCCCAGCACTCCTTCCCTTAGGTAGCTCTTGGTCCTGGATTTTCCCTGACACTAAAATTTGTCAGCTGTATCTTAGAACTGTCAGGTCTCTAATACCTCCTTTTTTTGTCTTTTTTCAGTTTCCCTTCTTCTCCAAACCGATTTTTCCAACTCACCCTCCCTTCTGTGGTGGTGGAATTGCCTGCCTTTCCGGCACAGCCATGTCACTCTTGACTCACTGGTCCCACTCATCCTACCTGCTGTACAGCACAGAGCTGAAGCCTGCATGACTGTCTCTGACTTCAGCCTCAAGCCAGAGGTTATACAATGCTCTGCATCTCAAAATACTGCTGGTCGTTCAGACTTTATGAATTGTCTCTTTTTTTTTTTTGAAGAAAAAAATCCCTATACTTACTGCTGGCCATGCTGATTTTAATCTTAGATGAAACATTAAAGACTGTGGGAGACGATAGCCTGATTCTTTGAGAAGGCAGAAAAAAATACTGTGAATCTGTCTCTTGCCAAGCCTTCTGGAATGAGGTGTTTGGTAACATAACAACCTCAGTGCAAGTTTTTGGCAGGCAGAGGGGTGGGGACGTGTAAACTTGGTTCGCATTTTTGACTGAATCTGCACTGTGGAACTTCACATACATCAATACCCGTGGGACATGCCTGCCAGGATGCATGGCTCTCCATTCCTTTACAGCATGACAACGCCTAAAAATCTGTCTGACACAGTTCTACACTTTTTAAACCGTCTTTAGTTGTTAAATAAGACAATCTGACTGCATCACTAAAACAGAGGCTTTATTCTTCTGTCCTCGTCGTCCCCGGATAATGGTGGAAAAGGCTTGCAATGTTTACATTAAGACATTTTTATCACACCTAGTGCAATGATTTCTAGGTTACAGGAAAAGAGGCATGCAGGGATCTATTTTATATACTGTTACACATGTCTTCTCAATTTACACACTCTATTCAAACTCTTTGACAACACACAACTATTGCTAAATATGTACCGGTATGTATCTCATAAGTGGTGTTAACTTAAACAGTCTCTTCTTTCTTATTTTTAACTTCAGTTGTAGGTACTCATCACAGGTAGCAGCTTCTTTTCTCTCTTACACAGACTGTCCAAGATCGCTTGGTAAATTCCAGCGTTATCTCAGAGGCCTCTGGCTGAGTTGCTGTTTCAGGGCCCCTAGCCTGAACACCTGTTTGGTTTCCCACAACAGCACAGACCAAGGACTGGCCAAAACATACCACAGATTTATTTCCTGTTGAAACTGCAGTGGGTGGTGGAAATGGATTGCAGCCACATTTGTACAGAACCATAATCTGCAACATACAGTTGCCATAGTCATGCAAACCTGGTCAGAGCTTCCCCTTTCATGCTCCTCAGTTTAAACAGATTACCTTATAAATTGGTATGTTAAGGCCATTACTAGGTCTTTGGTATATATACCTTTCCAATAGAATATAACTTTACTATCAAACTCTGCAGCTGTCTTCAGAAGGAACTGGGTTAGATGTTGTCACTGCTCTTGGTTTGCAACTACAGTATGGTAAGGCTGTAAATCTGGAACAGTATTTTTTAAAAAAAACATAAAATGCATACAACTTGGAGAATGTATGTTGGGTTTGGACTTAGATGTCTGTTTTGGAAACATACCAGAAATAAGGTTGTGTTTCAGGACACCAGGTAAACTAATTGTTGCCTGAGATTAAGTCACTTCATGTTTTTGGTTCAGGGTTTCACAAACTGCTTCCAGAATTTATTCTCCTTTGCATAGGCAGTGTTATACTTGGAGTTTGGGTCTTGACAGATAGGAAACATTTCATTTCATGTGAGAAGAAATGGATTTCAGAGACCTCGTGTTGTCAAGTCTACCATTTTGTACATATCCATAATGCAAAACAAATCTGAAGTGAGTCCCCATTGGAAAAATAAAGGTGACACTGGTCTGTTATTACTATTATATATTACTGTTATATGTGGGGTGGGGTTGCAGTTGAAAGAAAATTAAATAATAAAGCGTGAACTCAGGCTCGTTATCCAGCCTGAACCCATGAGAAGGAGTTCTTTCTCCCTTGGGTCCAGTTGGCAGAAATGTGCAAGCACGGTATGGATTTAGGTGTGTGCTTTTTATTCTGAGATGAAAGGTTGCATATGGGATTAATGCTCTGGCTTGATCGTGCTGTTTTCTCCTGCTTGATATCAGCCACTAATCTGTACAGCGAAGATAGGGTTAATTTAATTTTTAAGGGCACAAGAGGAGTCTAAACAATGTAGCTGGTCTAGGTCTTTGGTGACAGAGATGGGTTTTCATAAAGACAAAACCAGTATGTGCTTTTGAATTTTCAGGCAGATAAACTTGTTGTCCCTCAAAATTAATCCTTATGCATATCACTTGTCTTTTAATGGCATTGGTCATTGACGTCAGTAGTTCAATGCTAAGCAGTGAAGTTTAGATTTTAGAAATGCCAGTTCACACTTTGAGAGCACTTGAACTCTATTTTAAACAGCAAAATGTTTTGCATCTGTGAAATACCCAATTGTCATTCGTCATGGACACTTTTTCCACTCTCTCTGTATGATAATTTCTTAATGTAAAATATATATATAATTAACAAATCTATGAAATCTCCTAATATAGTATGTCTGGATACTATCACTATGTCTCTGGAGTGTTCTTCCGACATTATTGTGCATTTTTTTATGTCTTAGTTATGCCTGAGGGGTATGACAACTTTCTTCAATATGCCTTACAGCATAGCAAGCGTTACCATGGTACCTTTTAACATTTTTTCAATCAACATATGGAGAAACAAGGGGGAAAAAAAAAGATTTGAGTGAAGAATTTTGGAATGGAATAATGCTAAAATAAACTTGTTATAAAAAATGCTCCATATGATTGATGATAAATTAAAGGAAACAGTCCTGTAATGTATCATCTGTTAGTTAAACATGTGCTCTCATTTATCTACTCAATGTATAACCAAAGCCAATTACTGTAAATTAGCAACAACTAATGACAGCCTTTAATTAACTTGAAGCTGTATCCCCTTATTTAAGCCCTCAACATAATATCTGGAAGAGTAGAAAAAAATTAACCTTCAGGGTGTTCAATAATGTACTTTTTCAAAAGGTACGATTAAATTAGAGCCATTGGACTGAACGTGGGAATTGGGAATGTGATGATTCCATAGAGTTGGTTTGTCAATGCAGTCGGCTCCTTTCTGAAGATGCAGTAGGATGTGAGAGGGAAAAAGTCTTCCTGAAGGATATTAACTGGTTGTAAGGCTCCTCACCATTCAGTTGAAGACTGGTAGAGATGCTTAAACAAATCCATAGTTTACCCAAATTTTCCAAAGCATGAACTTCTCATCACTACCCTGTTTCAGAGTACCTTACAAAGTGTGAGTTTTGTG
Organism: Chiroxiphia lanceolata; assembly: GCF_009829145.1. Taxonomy (NCBI): domain Eukaryota; kingdom Metazoa; phylum Chordata; class Aves; order Passeriformes; family Pipridae; genus Chiroxiphia; species Chiroxiphia lanceolata. The sequence continues at coordinate 72,300,752 of NC_045671.1, forward strand.
ATGCTTCCAAGAGATATGCTAGGTAGTAAGGCTTTAAATATGTTTAAATATGCTACTTTTTTTAAATATAGTCAATCATATGATTGAGCTTTTATAAATACAACATGTTCCTTGAAGACATATGGTTTTATCAGCATGGAATGCTTTTTATGTTCAAGTTTCAACTTGTGACAGGATAAGGATGTGTTTTGCTCCAAGTGTTGCCCAAAATGAAATTTTTTTAGAAAGTATATAAATTGCTTTATGGATTGTACAACCCAACAATCAAGTGCTGAACTTACTCTACTCTGGCAATTAAAAGCACAAGTGAAGAAGTTAGACAGTAAGAACATCAAGTTATTTTTGACCCTGTGTTTGCTTTACTTTTAAGGTGACCAAAATAAAGATAAAAGGGAAAATTGTGAAGCTTAGTCTAAAATCAGCAGTTCTTCAACATGCTTTTTTCGTGAAGCCAAAGTTCTTCCTGCTGCATGAAGCAGATTAAAAGGTAGAATCTGGGTATTTTGCAATACTGCAAATGTAAATGCAAAAGTGAACCTCAGATTTTAAAGTGGAAAAATGTTTGCTTGAACCTTACTTTCCTTGGTGAGTTGTCTTCTTACATTAAACTGCTCTTGTGTTGGCTGTTAATACTGTATGTCTTCTGTGAATGAACAGAGAATTTCAGTATTCAGGGTGACATCTTTGGAAGCATTAAATGCATATGCAAGCACTTTAAAATGGCAGAATGTAATTAGAGCTGTGAGTTTGACAGTAATTCCTACCGAATTACAATATTTTTCACTGTGCAGAAGGCAAAGCTAAATGAAATGGATGTTGTTAGCATCTGGTAAGCATGAGCATAGTTTCTTTGAGATGGTTGAGTGTCATATTTATGGCACTCTGAGTGAGATCTGCGGCTGTGACTGATTGTGCCTTACCACTCAATTGTTGCCTCTCAATCTGCCCCATTTCTAATTGGACATTAGAGAGGGTGCCTCTTTCTGCAGCTTGAAAATATGAGTGGGGAGAAGGTCAAGTTCCCTTTAGTCATTCAATCAGGAGTGCTCCAGTGCAATCATACGTGCAAGACCTATTAGTTGGGAAAGCAGCCGTCTAGTGCTTTCCCAGTGCAAATAATTGCCAGGAGCAGAATAGGCTTCTTGAATTAAATTCTCCTCCCCCATTTAAAATCAGGAATAACGCCAGTTTAATTCTGTTCCTGCAGTTACTCTGTCTTCTTACTCCTGTTACACCCAGTACTGAGTGCTAACTGCTGGCTTTGCTGCATGTAGGACACATTAACACACACTTCCTAGTGCTGAAAGAAGATTCATGATTTGAGGTGGGTTCTTTGCATAAATTCCTTGCATTCTTGGTTCTCCATGGATTTCTCAGCTGTGTGCTAAAGAGCTCTGTACACAACATAAGGGTGAAAAAGAACATGTTCCTTTTTTAGCCTATAGGCCAAAACGTGCATTTACTCCCTTACTACTTTCCATACATCACAGGTATCCTTTCAGGGTGGTTTAGCACTGTGAGAGGCCCTCAGCAATATGGGATTTTCTTTGACTACAAAACTTCTGCTGCAGGTCGTTTGGGGTTTTTTTAATCTGTTTTCATGCAGTGTATTCTACAATGGTGTTACAGTGGATGACAGATGTCATGAAATATGAATAGCGAAGATGATCAGAATTAGAAGGAAGGTAATGGTAGCAGGGTTCAGGTTTGGTTTTAAATTAATCTAGACATTCTGATTTACTGACTTTAAAACAAGCCTTCTGAAGCAAATGAGAAAAATTTCTATAATCTTGTACTATTTACACGTAATTGTTAATTAATGGGCTTCACTGAACTTAACTGACTCCTTAAAATATTATAAATGAGACAAGCATGTGTTTGCTTGCTTCTGATCTTTGTCTTAGATATTTTACAAAGCAAATCCTATCCTAGTGCATAGTAAGCAATAAAAGATTTAATGAGAAAACTGAAATAGAATTCCATTTTATACTTACATGGTGTATTTTTATTAACTAATTTATTCCGAAAGGTTTGTTAGCTTCTCACAATGAAAAAAAAAAAAATCAAAGAAAATATGGTACCTCTTCTGAAGTGTTTATAGTGTAGTATCTGTATGCATCACAATAAATCCCAGTAAATGTTGTGGAGCCCTGCACAGGTGAAAAGGTCTGCTGCAAGACTGGTTGTGGAGTTGCCTCTCAGATTCTCATAGGATGTAATAAAGAGAATTCACATGACTTTCCCCGCCCCCTCCCCCCCCAAATGAAAGCTAGTATATTGCATATATGACAAATACTTTAATATGTGAAGTAAATACCTGGAGTCTCTTAGGTGTAGAGTTCCTAGAACACTGAAACTGCTAATGAAAAAAGCTCTATAGATAAGTTTTCTGAGTGGCTATGGTGGCATGTAGACCTGGAACTGTAGGAATATGTTTTCTTTTGTCTCAGGATATATGTTGTTTTGGTTTGTTGGGTTTTTTTTATTATTATTTTTCCAAAGCAAATCTTTTATTAAGTATGTATTGTAACTTAGCAATCAGAAGATAATTATGTCTAAAGATGTTTAAAATTCAAGTAGGTTTCAGTTTGTTGGCTTCCCCCCACACACACATTTCCTCAGTTCTATTTTTGCAGTTGCAGCCCATGTTTCTGCCTTTATTTAGTCAACTATATTTGGCTTGGAAAATGTATCATTACACTATATGCACTGACTAGATAGCTTCCTGTCTTCATATTTTTAAATTGTTGAAATGCAAAAGGCAATAAATGCCCTTATTTTTCCTATTGCCATTTTCCAATACTTACTGTATCATCCTGTGAAATTGTTTAACTGTAACTGCCAACAACTTCTTTGTCAGAGATTTTGCTTTTTGGAGTAAAATTGATAAATAATGATACGTTCCCAGGCTTCCAGCAGAGGTTTTGACTGTGAGAATAGAAAATTATTGAACGCTAATCAAAGTATTTGGGAGTTATGTGTAATTTTAAAGTAATCTAAGCCATTAGGTGGACAAGTTTCTCATCCACCTCTAGTTATAAAAATAACCCCACTCTGTTGTGGTACTCTCTTAGAGAGTAGATTTTACTTATTTGCCACCTGAGGAAACAAGAGGAGAAAAGAGGGAGAATTATCTCTTTAGAAAGATAATAAATATAGAAGGAATGATGATTAAGAGGCCAGGGAGTTGCTGTTCACAGAGCCGGCTACTGAGAGGATTGAGTAAGGGGAGAAAGTATACAGCTCTTTTAATGATTAGATGGAATTTGTTTGTTACGAACAAAATTCAATCACTGGAAGTGCTAATATGCAGATAGCTTCTGTCTGAATAATGAATAGGCATTCACTAGATGTAATTCAGCTGCAGTGAAATCTTATCAGCCCTTCACCACTGACTATCTCTTCCCACAGCCTGTAGAGAGAGTTTGGGATGACTAGGTTTCTAACTTTAGCCCCTCCACTAAGTGCCTAAAATTAGGTGGGTTGAAAAATGGACTTAAAGAACATGCCACTCAATGGAAAAGCTAGCTTTGAACCTGGAAAACTCCCACCTGCAATCTGCATATTAGAGTATCAGAAACATGTGCTATATATGGGTGGGATAAAAACAGTACTGCTGTTTGTGGGCACGTTGCATTTCGGCTGATATTCAGTAGTCATACTTGAGATGGCTTTCTGTGACTGTTTAAAACACACTGAGTTCTCATTGGCATATCTTAACTTTCCAAGCAAATATTCATAGATTTTGTTCATCAGCTTTATTTGTTGCTCAGAAAAGGCTTGTGTTGGTCTACCTCTTAATATCTGGATATTGAATTCTCACAGATACTGCAAATGGCAATAGCAAATTATAAAAGCTAAGTGATCTTGGCCAGCTTTTTAAAATTGAAAATATTTTATCCTCTTTTTTTTTTTTTTAATCTATAGCATTAACACTGAGAGGATATCCTCTTTTCCATAAAATACGTGGTCAAAAATGTGGCTTGCAACAGTGTCAGCAGTACCCTTTTTCAAAGTCAGTAACCTCTTTTGAGCTAAGCCCCGAAATGAACCTATTGTGGACATGACTAGCATTTTATGACCTGGCCATGATAAATGGAGAATTAGTCCTGTGTTACTCTTCCATTCCAGTTAATCACTTTGCAATTTTGAAACAGCAGAGGGAGATTAGATTACGTTCATTTTTAACATTAGGAAAACTATTTTCTCCTCAGTAATGTCATGCGATTCTTAACATCACACAAGATGTGATGTTACCTAGGAGCTCAGTAATCTTGGCTCCCAGCATTAATAATGTTTAATTATATAATATGACTTATCACTATGTTTGATTAATTTCCTTCGAAATGTAAGGCAAATGTTTTGCAACAATGGTAGCCATTAGTACTGTATCATTGGGACACAGGACAATTTCATGTTCTTTTGATTAATTGTATCTCACATTGTCCTGTTATAGCAGCGTATTTTTGTGCTAGGGATTCAGTGCAGAGGGTGACCAGTGAAGAGAACAAAGGACAAACTTTGCCATTTTCAATTTGATGTTTCATGTGCTCTGCAACACTCCCCTTAGCTTTAATGCAGGTGGAGGAGGAGAGGAGGAGTAACCTGTTATCCAGACTTTCGTGCTGATTCCTAATTCTTGTCTGAAAGCAGTGCTTTTGAAAAGACCATTCTCAACTCTGAGAGCTTATCCACACTCTCTAAGTATGGCAGTAGGATATTTACTTTGTGTTTTATCAAATTTTCTAACAAATTGTTTAATGCTTCGAGGACTTTATTATTTTAAAGTTTACCAATTATTTCTAAATTAAATTTGTCCTATTACAACCATTAATATATATACAAATTTCTGTTTACATTTTCTTCTTCTTGACTGCCTGTATATGATTTTCTCTTTTCTTCTTGTGAGGACCTTAATTCTTTTTCTCGTCAGCATCTGTTTTTTTCTGAAGATACAGCATTTTATATGTTTATATTACATGTATATTAATTTACATTACTTGTATATTTAAGTAACAGGGTTTTTTAGTTTTTAAATCCCCCTTGGTTCTTTTTCAGTTTCTTTTTTGGTTTGTGATAAGAAACTAATTAATTTCCCTCCTTCCTGTATGCTTGAAATCTGTGGAGAGTGGTTCTTAATGACTTCTGTCTTTTATGTAAAAATAAAATGAGTTTTTATCCTGATAACATTTCAAACACCCAAATTTGTCATTAGGGAATTCTTCAGCTTTCAAGCCTTTCTAAAAGACTATTATTTTTCATTATGAATGAGAGTTAAAAATCTTCATTAGTTGTGCCTATGCTTGGATAAAAGATATGAAGCTGTTATATCTGCTACTAAGAATGATGTAACCGATCTGGTATTTAAAAATGCCAGAGTGAGTAGGTAGTTGTGGGAGATAATATGAACACTTTTAGAAGGTGTCTTGCTTTCCAGTAACCATGGACCTTAATGTACATTTATAGATACCTGAATTTTCAGCATTTATGCGTTCATTTTTTTTCACCAGAGTCTTGTTTGAGTTTCACCTTTTGTATGTGGTATACAAATATTCAAGCAACTAAACAATTACATATAACAGAGTAGTTAGTTAACAGGCATATGAGGCATCAAGCCAAAGATAGAATTTGCAGTGAGTAAACATGGGACAGAAATAGGAATGTGAAGGCGAAGGAATCTATTTTGGAGCATGGAGTTGTTCTTGTGCTTTAAAAACCCTCAGGAACATGTAGCAGGTTTTTTTCAGCTTCACAGCTAAAACTGCTTTGTAGATTTTACACCTTTCAGCGTTCATGTTATTGAAATATTTTGTTTCAAAAGTTTTGCACCACAGTGCAAACTGCACACTACAGTGCATTGCATTTGCTTCACTTTGCTAATTAATAAACCCTTTTGTTCGTTGCTTGCTATGAGTTTGGATTTTTTTTATCTGGAAGTGATCATTAACAGCACATGGGAGATACATGCTGAAAATAAAGTGAAAAAGTTGTTCTACCTTAAGGCTAATATTCACTATTTTTATTGCACCCAGAGACGAAAATTCTGTGAGAAGCAGTATTTTTGTGTAATTCCAGCATTAGTCATAAGAGCTATAGCATTAACCAAAGGCTGCATATACACCTACAGTGTAGCATTTTGCTCTTGTGTGCTGGTGCTGTTGGAGTCCTTTCCTCGTTGCCTTGAATGCTGCTCAATTCAGCACTGGATGCTGCAGTCTTGTATTGTGGTGCAGGTCACGTAGCACTGAATGAACAAGGTTGCATGAATAATGTGCTTTTTATTCAGCGATTGGATAAAAATTAATGCCCTCAACACCTACGTACATCCAATCTCCACTGCTTCCTGTGTGCTTATTCTTCCAGAAGCTTTAATTATTTATCCTTGGAGAGAATTTGACAGTTGCAAGTAGTCACGACTCAGCAGGTTAACCATACAAACACCAGAACTGATCTCCATGTCAAGTACACTCAAATGTCTCGTGGAATCAAACGTTGATTTTGAAGTGATGTGACTCCAGATTAACAGGGGAAAAAAATGGCATCCCTAACTGCTGCATATTTTTAAATTTAATGCTGTCTTTAATTCAATTAAAATTGGTTTAATATTCTTGCTAATTCTTTAAAGGCTGAAGTGTGTGATATGCTGTAAATACTCACATGGGCATTTTGCAATGGAAATACATTTTCAGGAGAAAAGGGTCAAGTAGTTAATAAGCCAGAATATGTGCACAGTTGCCCGTCATACAGTGTTGCGTAGTGATGAGAAAAAACTGGAATTACATAAGATGCCTGCAGAGTTTGCTACTTGATCTTTACAAAGGGTGTTCAAATTAAAGCAAAGCTGTGGGCATAATAGGAGTCAGTATGACCATATACACTAGAAGAAAAACAGCCTTAGAAATAAACTGTAACTATATTTACCAGAGAGAGAAAAAAAGGAGGAGAGCATGTGTGTGTGTGTGTGTGTGTATGTGTATATATGCATTTAGATATATAAACACATTTTGTCTAGTTGATCTGAGTGCAAGAAGACGATCAAAGGAACAGCAAGATAAATTTCCGTGTGAACTCTTCTTTTTTTTTTCTTTTAGTAAAAATATTTATTATGTGGCTGCATTTTAGAAGGCAAGGCTAGAGAGGCCACTGTTAGACTACCTTTCTGCAGCTTGTTGAATAATGTTACTGTATTATCTGACTGGACTGCATGAATCACAGCAGGTGGGAGCAAATCTGTCTGCATCATCAGACTGCATAATGTGGGAGTATGCACAGCACTAGTAGCTACTAATGGATTGATTTAAGCCCTAGGAACTACCCAGAAAATCTATACCTGATGCAGACCTTATCTACCCATGCGAAGAGCAGACCCAAAAGTGTAATGTGCAGTGGTTTTGTTTTGTGCTTTTGCTTGCATACAGTAGAGCCAATTGGGTGACTGATTACAGCAGCAATTCACCCAGAGTTGTGACAGCCTCTCTGAAGTTTTAATAAACACAAGGTATTTTCCTTGAAAGTAACTGACTAGTCTACTGAAGAATTCATTCACAGAAGACATGTTCCTTGTATAATATGAAAGAGTAGAGAAGATCTTAGCAGCAGCTCCTTTTTACCTTTTGTTCTAAGAATTATTAACTGTTAAGCTTATTTCAAGCCTGTTGGTAAACTGCAGATTGCACAGTATCATATTTAGTGCTATTGAAATGAATGTGCAGCTGAATAGCTCGACCAATGGCTGAGATTTGCCAAAATACTGAGGAGTCATGAGATTTGTTTTCTAACTAGGGATAGTAATCACGATCATGATGAGATGAATGTTTGATGGATGAACTGAACTGGTTCTAGCTGCTTTAGTGTGTGGAACTTGGCAAACTCAGATTTTAAATTTCTGAGTCTTAGCATGAGAAATATTAACTGAAAAAACCATAATAAAAACAAGTGTACCAAAGTAAGATGATGTGCTCAGGTACTGTCTGGTGCCTCTTTTAAGCATTTATGACAGGTTTATGTCAGTCTGCATGAGGGTGCAGGTGACAGACAGGTTGGCATACTGCGTGAGATAGATTAAGGGCATATGGACAGTCTTAGGACTTCAGAGGAAGGCAAACATGGTCTGGAGTCCCAAAGTTATATTAGAAAATCATTACCAATTCTATGGTTCTTAGTCCTAGATGCAAACACTGCTCTGTGGCATAACACAGAATTCTGCTCCAATACAGTGGCAGCAAAACAACTCCTGCTAACCATGCTGATATAGTATTGCCAGTGTTATTGACATTTATCTATGAAGTTTTGCAATACTGGTAATACCTGAGGTACTACGTAAAGCATGTTTATTAAAAGCATTAGATTTCAAGAAATACAGGCTAACACTATGGTGCCTCCCTTCCTGGAGACATGGGTAGAATTTCACCTTTTCCCCTTCCTGTTTACTCAATTAATGTGTTGTTCTTTAGCACCTTCCAAGCCCCCCATTCTTTGTAGTTTTTGGCTGAATTTGGTCAGTGGTTTTATCCCCTGTCGATTGGCCCATGATATGCAGACAGAGGGTTCTGAGCAGTCACAGAGGTAACCAAGGAATGGAAACCAGGCTAAAGAGTCATGAATCTTGTAGTCACTGTGTATACGTAGAGGGTGCTTTTGTGGTAGATTCCTAGGAACTAAACTTAATTTACTTTGACCTAAGTTCTATTCTAAACAAACAAATCAATGACAGTTTAGATGATCAATAGCTTTCCAAAAAAAGGACTTAACAGCTCTTAAAAAATGTTTTCACATTGGTAAAGTTCAGTAGCATGTCTGGTGATGCCAAATGAATATTCTGCTGGTTCAACCCACTGTTTATTTATTAATAAGATTAGGCACATCTGCTATACTGAGAAGTTTCAATTATTTTTTTTAATCTTGAAGTAAAAATTAACTGATAAAAGGGGAAAACTTGAAACTGCCTCTTTGCTTTTGTTTATCTGTGTTACAAAGAATTTGCCCTTTTTCTTTTTTTTTTTTTAGTTATCCTTTTGATCTATTTGCTGCTTCATAACTACAAGATGGTTTTTGTGGACATAATTAAAAATTAAAGAAAAATGAACCATGTGATCCTCCTTATACTGCTCATGTGACATGTTTCTGCTCACTCTGCATCACCTCTCCTGGCCATACATATCCCTTCTTTTCCTTAAGTGATGGAAAGATCATTTCTCCTGCAGAGGATCCCCCCCACCCCCGCCGAGGCCAAGCAAGATTGTTTGTCTATTGGTGACATTTTATAGACTTCTTTCTTTCATAAAAACAAAAAGCTGAAGCAGCGATTGAAATAGGATTGCTGCTCAGTAGTACTCTGTGCTTCTGAACAGATGAGACAGGCAGGCAGGACATTGCTGCCCTCTTAAAAGGGATTAAACCATGGTCTTGCTTACTAATGGCCCGCAGTCACTTCTTCCTGCCATAACATGGTGTGGTTTGACCCCAGCCAGCAACCAAGTCCCACACACCCGCCTGCCCACTCCCCCAGGGGTGGGATCAGGGAGAGAGTCAGAAGGGCGAAAGGTAGAAAACTCATGGGTTGAGATAAAGACAGTTTTACAGGGGAAGCAAAATCTGTGCACACAAGTGGAGCAAAACAAGGAATGAATCCCCTGTCCCCCCATGGGCAGGATGGTGTTCAGCCACCTCCAGGAGAGCAGGGCCCCACCACCTGTAACAGTTACTGGGGAAGACAAACACCATCACTCCAAATGTCCCTCCCTTCCTCCTTCTTCCCCCCCACTTTATATACTGAGCAGGATGTCACCTGGTCTGGAATATCCCTTGGGTCAGTTTGGGTCACCTGTCCTGGCTGTGTCTCCTCCCAGCCTCCCATGCACCCCCAGCTTCCCTCCCCAGCGTGGCAGTATGCAAAGCAGAAAAGGCCTTGGCTCTGTGTAAGCCCTGCTCAGCAATAGCAAAACCATCTCTGTGTTATCAACCCTGTGTTCAGCACAAATCCAAAACACAGCCCCATGCTAGTTACTGTGGACAGAACGAACTCTGCCCCAGCCAAATCCAGCACACGTAATGTTGCAGAGACTTGTAAGTTTTTCATTCTTCTTGTTCTATCTTGTTGGTGTGAGTTGCTGGGAAGCAGACACAGGTGCCCGTAGGTGTTGATGCTCTCGTGAGACTCAATGTGCTCTGTAGAAATAAAGGGCTCCTTCCAGCTTCATTTGCATTCTGGACAGCAGAGGGCAGGTGTTAGTTCTGCCTGAGTGAAAGTTTATCGTGTGGAATGGCTGTGTGTGTACACATGATGAAAGCATGCTAGAGAGGGCTACAAGGAGGCAGTATAGAGTGCTTAAATATAGGTTATGCTTTTTTGTGACTGTAGGAAATGTTTTTCCAGTAGCATATTTTTTTTTTTGCTTTTACTTAAAAACCCTGTTGTTTTGGCCAAAAAATGTTAAAACCAAAATTAAAATGGTATTGATAAGGTAATAAAAGTTTCAGTCCAGGAACATTACCATATACCCACATTTCACTATACAGAAACCTCCTATTATCTTCCTGTTCTCTCATTTGACTCTCGTCATGATGTCTGTGAACATTTGTGTTATTTGAGTCACTGCACAGCAGACAGACATGTATATTTCAGTACAAAATTTTTTGCAGTAGAACTGTTTTTGCATTAACTGTTGAGTTTTTAGTTTAATTACACTTAAGAATTTTGCAGCCACATGGCAATCCTAATGCTTGTAGCTAAACAACAGATTTCTGCCAGTTTAGATATTCTGATCAGGCATATGTTAGTCCGGTGCTGTGCAAAAGCAGGCAAAGTATTTGCCCACTGTTAGGTGCAAAGTTGTGTTTCTATGGGTAGAGTTTCTTGCATTTGGGTAGAGGAGCAGCTTTAGTAGCACAAAGCACTGCTGTGACACTGTCTTGGTAGTCTAGACAGATAAAGGGCTGCTGGTCAAATTAAAGCGTTTAGTTTAAGGATAATTGCAGTTCATGGAGGTCAGTAAAAACTGTTAGACAAGACAGTTAACAGGTTGCTTCAGTGGCACATGATAACTTCATAACAGTATGGATCCTTACTCTTTCATAACCTAGTCAAAGTGAATAATAACAGGAAACAATCAACATGTGTACAGTGCCAACATGTTGAATGTAATGACAGTGTTCTGTCAGTTGCTCAGATGTGCTTGTTGAACTACCTGGGATAACAGCACTACTGTTGCCACTGCACTTGGTAGGATTTTTCCTTTTGCTTTACTTATTGCTCTAACAGACCACCTCAGGCCACATGGTGGCTTCAACGTCCCTGTTTCCTTTCTCCCTTCTGGAACTGTGAGCTGGTGTCAGTGTCTCTGCCAGTGGCATTTCTCCTCCACCTCTTCGTCCTGGCACTGGTGCTTCATTGTAGCCCAGTCCATAGTGAGCAATGGGCAGTTCTGGAATTGGGCTGTTGATGCATGAATTTCTCAACAAACACTCATAGCTGATAATTTTCTCCCATTCTGAGATAGCTCCTCTGACCTGCATACCCATAAATTGCCTGTGCTTAGCCAGTGGGCTTCAGTTTCTTCTTGTCTGTTCAAGCTCTTGCCAAGTTTTTGCTCCAGCCTCTCTGTTGGACATCCTTGCTTTGTTATTGCTGAAATCCCTAGGTCACATGCCCAAAGTTCTTTGGAGAACTGCTGACCCTCAGAATACCAACAGTTTTCATGCTTTCTCAATGTTAATCGTACTGAAGCTTCTCAGGGGCTTGCCCTGCTTGAGCAAACAAAACATATTGCCTGAGGGTACCTAGAGAAAGTTCACTGTATGCTTTTGCTACAGCAAGGAAATATACAAGTTGACCTGTATGACAGTAGAGGAGTAAACACATCTTTGTCTCGATTTCTTTGCCACTCTAAACATTTTTTAGTCTTGAAGTGCCTTTCAGAGCTAAGGATGCTTACCTTCCTTCTGCTCTGCTTCAATTCATGGAGCTTAAAACAGTTTCTCAGTCTTCTCATCTGCAGCCATTTTACTTCTTGCCTTTCCTCACGTTACTAGCAGTGTACTTTTTACACTGCAGTCCAATTAAGTGAACATTTAATCAGCTATTTAAATCCTGCCACCCAGCCCTGCCTCGTTATCACATCCTTCACAGATTTGCAATCCTGCTTTCTGTACCTGGTGTTGCATCTAAGGGTTACTCAAATGCAAGGAAGACAAGCAACCCAACCGAGAAAGGAATGCATCCTGAATAGATGCATGCCTGTGTGCATGCCTGCACAACTGCACATACACACTTGTCTGCAGATGCCTCCTCCATTTGACTGTAGCAAGCAGTGAACCATCACTTCTGGTCAGATAACAAGCAGCATTACTGTAAATGGGGTACCATGGTAAACTCATACCAGCTATATGTGCAAATAATAACAGAAGTAGTCCTCATTCTCAGTTCAGTGGGAATGAGTGCTGTGAGTGCTGCTGTGGATAACCCTCCACAGGTGCTCTTATACACTACTGCAGATGGGTTAGAATTATTTCAGTCCTAAAGCTAATCGACAGTGGGTTTGCATGTAACTCCTTAGTTGCCAAGAAAACCTGTGTGGTTTGGCAGCACAAGTTAATGGGTTGTGTTTCAGTGTGAAGCTGATGCAAGTGGGTATTAGGCACACTTACTGGCCTGTGCAATTCCTTTCCTCTTCCTCTTCATTGGAGTCTAAAACTGATCTGGTTGAAAAAAAAAAACCAACCACAAACCAAAAAAAAACAACAAAAAAAACCCCAAACAATTTTTCCTGTGTTATTCTTCAGCCAGATGCCACAGCATGCATCTTATGGCAACATGGCAAAGGCGACGCAGTCAGTGACAGGACGGAGGGAGCAGTCTGAACAGCTCTGCTGCTGCCACCAAATCTCTACACATAAAGCCAGAATTTTGGTCTGATGTGCAACATAAGACAGAGATGGTAATTCATACTCTCTGTTGGTTTTTGGTTCTTATAATTTCGATGGTAACCTATTAATTAGGGGAGGGGGAACTAATGGATTTGGGAAAGTCTGGGTTTTTTAATGGACTTCTGCCTACTCAGACAAGGTACAGTTCACCCTGCCTGATGCCAAAAGGTACAGCAAAGTGCACTGCTTTATCCTTTGTCCTTTATCCTTTCATTGCTGCTCTTCTTGCCAGAATTTAGCTACCCTAGTAAAAGAGTAAGTGCTGGAGTATAAATGTGGTGGTAAAGCACATATTTGTATCTATACTGTATAAATAATAAATAATTTTTTCATGGATTTATAAAGGAAAATATAAATGAAGCTATTTACTTTTTCATAAAAATAAACTTACTTTGTGAATGGCAGCCAACCTAAGAAATCTTGTACAAAGAGTCAGACACAGCTAAGATTCCCAGACTTGCATTTGGATTTGGAAATTGGCAATGAAATTTGACTCCTGTTGAAATCAATAGGAAACTCATGAAGTCATACCTCATACAGAGGGGTTTTTTTAAAGCAACTTTGCAAAACATTCCTAGGAAAAGAAGATATGAACAGGATAAAAATAAAGTACTCAAAAAAAAACCCTTTAAAAAAAATCAGCAGAACAAAAATAGACACCTTATTACAAAGTAGAAAAGAAAACTACTGAATTATTAAATGCATTTCATGAATGAGAACCAAAAAGATGCTGGGTTAACAAGTAAGTAAGTGACTGGCTTCCAATCTAAGGAAGACAGCAAAGAAGTTCTTGCATAATTTGTCACTGAACTAGGTTGCTATTTACTTTCTCGTCCGAATCTCTAGTTTTTCTGATTGTTTAAAGTAGAAACACCTGGAGACACTTTGACATTAATGCACACATATCCAGAAGCAGCATCATTTCCATCAGTGTGATTGTATCATAGGACCAGAGAGAATGTTATGGGCCTCTAATTACATCATTCACAATGAAGTACAGTTTGTTGAGCATGTCACAGTTTGTGGACCCAGAAGAAAACATGACTGGAATGTATTTCTTTGGGAAGCAGAGTCCCTCTCTAGGGTGATGCTCCAGCTGGAGTGTGGTCCCTGGTGCAGAGGGTGCCAGCTTGGGACAGAGAGAAAGAGGAAAAATCATGGAAACACAGAATTGTTTAGTTTGGAAAAGGCTTTTTGGTTACAAAGGATGTCTGTAGAAGGTGTAGGCAGCCAAACAGACATGGCTGAGCTTTTGGTTGTGTATTTGGATGGTGTATTTTTTAGAAAATACATCCCTTTTACACTGCTGCTACTTTTCTTTCTCACTTCAGGGACTGGCTTAGAGAAATAAATAATTTACTATAAAAATTTTAGGGGTTTGCAAGAGTTGGTTTAGTATCAGTTTGCAGATTTTAATGCACTTCCCTGCATGATCTTGCCTTGCAAAAGCTTAGTGTCATGTTCAGATTCGGGTATTATCTCAGATCCATCTTTTCTCTGAACTTTTATAGTGTGTTGACTTTTAACAGTAGGCCCCCAGGAACCACTAATGGAGCAGAAGGAGTTACAAGTTTCATTTTCTTCCAAATGTTTCATGTCATATTTCATTGGGTGAATGTGCCTCACGACAAAATTGTTTCAGTGTTCTCAGCTAGCAGAAAAAAACATCCTCCTTGTTTAGGGTCAGCTTCTGGCTCAAAATGTGAGCACCTGCGCAGAAATGTGTCGGTGCATTTCAGACCTTAAATTTTACGTTCTACTGGTGTAATTTAAGTTTGAAGTAGCTCATTAACGATTAACGATCTCTGATTTTGGACAGTAATACTTCCAACAACGTGGTTTTCCAGAGAAATAACTTGCAAAGCCGCAGATAATGCTCCCATTTCCTGCTGCAGCCCACTCTTAGCAATAATGTTGCCACGGAAACAGCAAAACTCTGAGCCCGTGAAAGAGAAGGGAGATGAGGGCAATTTACAGCACATTTTTTTAATTGAAATAAATTAACTGGAATTTGTTAAAATAGTTTTGGTTTGTTTTGTTTTTTTTTTTTTCCCCCAGCTTGTTTGATTTTTTTTCCCCTTTGTATGTGTTTGTTTGTTTGTTTGTTTGTTTTCTGCTGGGGGAGGACCATAACCTTTGCCCGCAGACCTTTGGGGGTTTTTGGTGGTGATCATGTGGTTTTCTTGCCTAGGACGGTAAGCTGAGATGTGACTCAAACACCCAGTATGAAAAAAAAGTGATGTGAGCCCAGTCCGTGTTTTTATTCCTGCGAAATATTTTGAGGTAGAGGTAGATGGTCATGGTGCTGATGGGAAGTTCAGTGCTTCTCATTGTTTCTGTCAGCTACATGATAAGCCTCCCTTGAAATCACAGTAAGATGTAACTGAGCTCTGTATGCAGGTAAATCAGAGAAAGAGAGGAATACAGAATATAATATATTAAGTATGTAGAAACAGAAGAGGTCAAATTGTTTAGAAATATTTTTTCTTAAGAAAGTTATATCATACTTCTTTTCAGCTTGCCTTGATGTCATCTTGCTCCTCTGTTGCCTAGATCATCTGAGGTTGTCTCACATAAAGATTTCTGGTATATGTCTAGCTTGGGCCGTGTAAAGAAAGCTGGTATTTTTCCGTCTGAATTAACTAATCAAGAGAAGAATGTCCCTACAGGATATTAGAAATCTTTGTCCTATTGAATTTTTTTTTTTTAATGGAATTGACCTTTTGTTAGTATTAAAGATTCTGCAAGAACATTTACTAAAGCCCAAGGATAAATACTTGTGTCCATCATACTACAATGTGAGGAATAGCATCCAGTTTGCTGATGGCTTAATGTTACATCATAGTAACATTGTTTAGGGCTTGTTGTAAAGAGGGATGTCGACTATGATGGCCTTATGGCTACTTTTTGTATAGTATTAAAACTCTTAGCAACATCTGTGTTTGTGTTTCTGGACAGATTCACTGTTTCTTTTAACTTAGCTAACCCAAATCCACTTTGGATTCCCTCCCCTCCCCTCCAAAGACTCTGTCTTCCATGTTTTTCTTAAATCCAGTATAGTCCACAAGCAGTTTTACTGCTACCAGGCAGAAACCCTGGAAATGCAAGTAGTCTTTCAGCAGAACTTCAACAGTTTCTAGCACTTATTTGGATAGAGAGTGCATGTTTGACCACAGTGTGTTACTGGAATGAGGTACTTTTGCCAAATCTGATTATGTGATTAATATTTCTCTAAATACGGGTCACTGAAAGTCACCTTTTTTGCATTCAGGAGACTTTCTTACTACAGTTAGAGGAACACAGTGGTTGTACTCCCTGTGTTTCCTCTTTATGGTGATCACACCATCTTACCTCGTTTAGCTTGTGTATTGACAATGTCTCCTATGTTTGCAACTGCAGCAATTTAAAACCTTTTAAACCTCAACAAAATGTAGTTTCTCCCTCTAATTTTGTCCCCAACATCTGTTTTTTTTCCTACTCTTTACTGTTAAGACAAATTACTTTCTTCTGAAATATAGTCTGCAGAGGTAGTGAAGGTACAGAAGGAAAAAGATGTTAGCTATGGATATGACCGTGAGTGCTGCTTGGAGGAGAAAAAGGAGGAACAGTGACATGAAACAAGGACTGCACCAGGATGAGAGGAGTGTCCATGAGAAAACAGAAATGAAAAAGAAAACCAGCAGAAGTTGAAAAAGAAGACTGAGATGCCAAAATTACCTCTAGTTCATAAGAAATGCTGTACTTTGTCAGTGGGCACCACCCCCACTGTGTATGTATTTCTAGGACTATATATATTACTTTGCATTTATTAACATCGAATTTCCACCTGCCATTTTATTGCTGGGTCAGCAATGAAGTCATAGTTCCACGGTTGTTTGTTAATCATGGTGGTTCATAGCCCTGCAAAAAAGGAAAGAAAAAGGCTCATTTTCAACTTGGATCCACTTTACGAGCTGCCTTAACATAGGTTTCAAATAGAGATAAGGAAGAAGTGGTGGTTTGAGTGTCTTGCTCTCTATGATATTGGCAGCAACAAGCTTGTTGAAGGCAGATGTGGTATAGTCAGTGTGCAAGCTACAGGCATGGTGTTGGAAATGCCAAAGACATTATAAATTCTTTGGCAACAGCTAGAATGAGCTAGATCCTAATTTTAATTGGAGTTTATGCCTATTACACGGTCTCCTTATTTCATTCATTATTTCCCAGAATTGGATTTGAACCTGCTGCCTATGTAGGGCAAAATTATGCACTGTTTCTAATCCCAGAAACTGTAAAAGGCAATGTTTTAAAAATGTTCAGTTCTCCCAGTTCAGGGCTGGATTTGTAAAGGAGACAGTTCCCCAGTCAGACACTGAAATAAGCACTGGATTTCAAGCACTGGGTAATGCAGTGGCTTCTAGTCCTCTGCAGTGCCTAATATCAGGTTTCCAGAGGAGCTCTACGTCCAACGGATGTCTTGGTAGCATTTCTGTGTCCAGCGAAACTGAGTCAGAAAACAGACCTCTTGCTGGTGCTCTGGGAAGCTTTTGTCTTCTAGCTTCCCCTCTGCCCTCCCCCCCCCTTCAGTGGACCGATGATCATACCACCGTTAAATATTTACTGTGCTAACAGGGTAAAAAAAGGGGTAAATAAGTCCATGCATTTTTTTTTTCAGGCAGGGTTTGGGCTTTGTTTCGTGGCTGGGTTTTTTATGTTTTGTTTGTTTGTTTGTTCGGTTGGGGGTTTTGTTTGTGTGGGGTTTTTTTTGTTGTTGTTTTCGTTTGTTTGTTTGGGGCTATTTCTCACCGGAGGTCTGTGAAGGCGAACCTGCAAAGCCAGTGAATCTGCGGGCGCACGCAGGGAGCAATCAAACATCAAACGAAATGTGCACATTCATGTTCCTGTCCTGGATGTAAATGAATTGGCTGAATGAACACAGTCGGGGAGAAAACCCAGACCCGACTCCGCGGTTTTCCTCACCTGCCACCCCTGTGGACACCCCGGGCATTTCTCTGGCGAACACCCCGTCTCCCACGGGGGGCTTTTGCGACCCGCTCCCGTCGGCTCAGACACCGGCTTCATTTTCTGGCTTTGCCGCAAAAAAAGGGTGCCGCCTGTGCTCGAAATGGGATCTTCCACTATTTAGCAAGGCTTTGCTGAATGAGTCATCAGCGCCGGCTGGTATTGGCTGGGCTGGTGAGCACCCAAGGGATTGCCTGGCAGAGGCTGCGAGGCCTCGCTTCATTCACAGAAATGTGGGGATGCTAGCCAGCCCTTTCATTCACACGCTCAGAATCTCATTCACATTTTGCAGTCTCGCTAGCCGCTTCTAATGAAGACAGTCGTTCGGGAGCAGTAGGGTTTTCTGGGCTGTAGAGACACGTAAAAATAGGCTGTGGTGTGTATACTTGCTGTTGCTGTGCTAGGAGGATGAAGAGAGGAATGCATGCTGTGAGGATGCTGTAGCAGGTTTGCAGTGTGGTGATGAAAGGCTGTTCTGCAGATCAGTAGAAACCTGCTTTTATATTGACTAAGACATTGCTATTATTCATCACTGCTGGGATAAGAGGTGCTGATTTAATTCAATATGTCATGAATATACTAATTAAATACCTGTATTTGAGCTGGCTATTTCACTGTATTTGCACTTTGTATGCTGCAGCCTTTAGTAATGGGAGGAGGAAGGAATTCCATAGGATTTTTTCCTTTAAGTTGTGCTGCAGTTAGTCATGTATTTAAGAAATAGCTTTGCACTATGCAACTTTTCTGGTCTGAATTTGTTTATAATGCAGTGTATTGTCCTACATCCGAAAGATGTTTTGCAAAGCAGATTGATTTATAGGAAAAAGCCATATGGCTTGTGATGGGCATTGTGTGTCACAATGCTGTACATATTTTGTCTTTTAAAAAAAAAAAAAAAAAAGTGGGACACATTAAATACCTGCTTTCTGCATGTTTTGCTGCTTCTCAGATCAAGTGTTTTTGACTAACGTGCTAAATAAAGACCATTTTTTTGTTTTTCACTGCAGGATGTCAGTTTGCTGCTCTCTGGACTTTTTAATATTATTTCAGGTTTTTGAGTTTTTCAGAATTAAACCAAACATTCCAGTGAATTGAAGATCTTCTTCGTGTCTTTCTTCAGAGTGAATATCAGTGGTGAAAAAAAACATCTATTAAGCCTGTTGTCAGACATCAGAAAAATGGTTTTCTTCACACATAGGTACTTATGTAATTCCTGAATTAAAATAGAATGTTCTTGTGGAGTAACGGGGAGAAGGATTTCTTTGTCAAAATTGGGATATAACAGTTTCTGTGAGGGACAGCATTGACAAAAAGGCACTGTTAGACTGCTTTTGTGGGAGAAAATGTCTATATTCCTTAGTTCTGTCATCTGTTCTGAAAACCTTTAAGGTGCCTGTGTTTTGTTGCAGGCACAGGAGAGAGGGGATATATGTATGTAAATATTATCCAAGTATTTGCTATCTAATTGTGATTTCTTTATAGATTCACAAATGTGTGAGGTGGAAGAATTTTAACAGAAGAATAAAGTGTGATGTTTCATAAAGGCTATTAATTCAGTTTTGAAAGTAATTGCCTTTGGTACTAAAAGGGTGGTGGGAGGGGATAGGAATTAAAGGTTGAAAGGAAATATCTGTTTGAGAAGATAGGAAAAGGAAATTTGAGAATTGATTGGTAGCTAGTGTGCTGTAAGTGGGTGGATGTGGGTTTTTTTTTTCCTTCTCTCTCTCTCTTTTTTTTTTTTTTTTTTTTTGGCTACAGGAAGTGATTTGCAGTGTTCACAGCCTTTTGTTGAAAAGGGTCCTTCTCATTTGTGTGAGTCATGCTTTTGCTGTGAGCGAGTTGGCAGCTCTAAGCAGGACTGGGATCTCAGTCACAGAAAACTGTTACTTCACCCAACCTTAACAGGGAACCAAAAGAAATTGCTTAAAAATATACTTTTTTTTTTCCCTGCTTGTTTTTCCTTATACTCTTTGATTTTTTTTTACCCCAAAATCTTGTTATCCGTCCGTGTCGTTATGAATCGCCTGCTATGCTAGTGCAGGCATCTCCTGCCTTGGCATCAGATTTGCCAGAACATATGCAGGAGAGCAGATAGAAGGGCATGCTTCAACGTACCAAGTATAACCGCTTCAGGAATGATTCTGTGACATCAGTTGATGATCTTATTCACAATTTGTCCATGAACAGCAAGGTCTCAGCAGTTGCTACGACTTCAGCTTCACCTTCGTACCTGGTCTCACCAGAGGTTCTCCGCAAGGACCATGAAGATGGACCCACCACCCTGTGTAGCCTCATCCATAAAGTGTCCCACTTGAAACTCTCTAGCACAGGCAGCCTTTTGGGTATCAAAAGCCTCTCCTCTGCAGTAAAGGAGCTTGCTGTCTCCAAGTTGCAGGGAAGCTCGAGTGCTTCTAGTTCAGCAGCAGGGGCTTCAGACAACACATGTAACCTTGTCTCTGCCACTTCGTGTTCTCAGCAGGACGTGAGCAAGATGAGTATGGGGAAAAAGGCACGGTCAGAGGAAATGCACCTGGGAGGTGAAGATTGGAATCAAAGTAGCAGCTTTGTCAGTAAACCCTCTCGAGGATGGCTGCACTCGAATGAGAAGATCCTGGGACCTGGTGTGACGTACATTGTGAAGGTTGGTCTGTTTTCTTCCATTCTCTGTTTTAATCAATGGAAAATTCTCTGCTGGTTTTGCAGACAGGGTAGTCAGGCTGAAAGGATCTCTATTTGTATATTGCTTTTTTGGTGCATAATGCATGGAATGTAAATGCAGGAAGGCAGGGTTGGGAAGCTGTGTTAATTTGTTTCATTAGAGCAAACCTGCAAATAATGTTCTACAGCTGTGTGAAAATACTGTTCCTAAGCTAAAAGCTGATTTTGTTACTTTTTGGTTTGTCTTTTTTTTCCTTCTTCTGAATTTAGGTTTTCAGTGTTATCTTGCATACTGTATATATCTTGGATACGTAGCCTTTCAATATGTCTGGTGCAATATACAGGAGGAAAGAAGGAGCCCTTGATGTGAGAAAAACTGTTAATCATGCATGATTTTTCAGTTTGAAAATACCTCTCAGGGCAGGTGTGTTTCTAAACTGAAATGATATTTGAAATCTTAGGGAAGTAAGGCAGAGAGCACAATTCTTATTGTGTTCCACAAATAGAAATACTGTAGGGGGTAGAGCAGGAAAATGCAGCTTGTTTTACATAATGAGGATTCAGCCACCTCAAATGTTATTGCTCTTTTCAGTTCATTGATACAGCATGTCAAGAGCAGAGGTTCTTAGGTTTACAGGGTGATATTTCCATATGCTTTGAAAGTATTTTGAAACCACCTGTTAAATTAGAGCCTTCAAGAGAAGGGTATGTGCAACGTTTTTTGTAGTTAGGTAAGATTCTGGTTACACCTTTCAGCATAAAGTTTCAGTGCAGAAAGTATAAAAATAACATTATTTTCCAGGATTTGTTCTTTAGTTGCCATATTTTATTTGCCAAGTGGCTTTTGTATTGAATGTTAAACTGTTTTGTAACAGACTACCAATATTACAGGTCTATTCTTAATCTCATCTTATTTTTGGTATAAGAGTCACAGTGTGACTTTATTTCAGGATGCTCTAAAACTGAGTGACATCCTTGTTACTTAACTCTCACTGCTTCTTCTCCAGTCTTGTTATCAAAAGCAGAGTGCACATTTAACTGTTGAAGGACTAGGAAGCAGATTTCATTTCTTTCTGTTAGTGGTGATGGAAGATTTTGCAAGTGGTGGTAGACTGAGGAAGTTGACCCATTCAGAGTACTACTGAAATTGTGCTGTCTTTTATACTACTCTGAAATTTACTGGAGCTACAAAGGAGTCAGTGCTACCTTTCAAGCCACAAACTGCTGCTCTGTTACTCTTCAAGTGTCTCGATAAAAATAACCCACTGGTGCTGGATATAGTGGTGTTGAGACTCTGATGTTCTTTTGCACAGAAATACTCTGGTTGACAGAAAGTCATTTTCGCCTTAGCTCGGGGGACTCAACCATTTGACTTTTAATTTTGCTTGGGATAAGTGAGAATTCACTGCTGCTGTTTGTTTTACCTGAATTGAAAAGAGAATTAAAGTTATATAGAAATGAACTAACATTTAAAGTTAATAATTAACCCGTATCTAACACAGATAGCATAACTGATATTTTAATCAGTTCAGTTGGTGTCAAATACCTGAAAGTGTATTTATACACATTGTGTATATCAGAATTTTCAAAATAAATCATTAGTACCATACAACTTTCTTTTAGGTGTTTGTTAATGTCATTAAAATGTATGGAACCTAGATTATTGTTCCTGTTAAAAAAATTGGGTGATAACTTTGGCTTCATGCTCTCTGGCATGAGAGTGGTCTCTGGCACAGACCAGTGGTCTCAGTGTAAAAAAAGAAGGTTGAAAATAAATACCACAGTAAGTGGTTAATGAGTAAATGAAAATAAACTGATCCTCTTTAGTTCCTAATTTGCTCATTTATTAAGTGTCTCAAAATTTTCCTCAGCAACTGCAGCATTCCTACAGATAAGAATAGAAGTGCAGTTCCCAAATCCTCAAACACTGTTTGTTACCGAAGCTTTTATCCATTCAGGCCATCAAATCAATACACAGATAATGTCCACTGAAGGGAAACATTCCTTGGATACCTCATGGCTATATTGACTGTCTGGTGGACTCGTACCATGTTCAATTAGTACCACATGCCTTGCAGAAAATTCCATATGCCATTTGCTAAATGAGACGAAAATTCGATTTTTTTTTTTCAACAGCAAAACTTTTGTAGTTTTTGTGTGTAAATGTGCATCAGGTTACTATTTTCTCATTAATCCATGTTCAAAACATAAGATTAGCCATGGGACAGGGCTAATTGTAACTACTGGGCAGTTTGATAGCTCACACTAGAGTCTTCTGAAGAGGCACAAAATTCCTGTGTACAATGTATGGCAAATCTGAGACTTCACTGCTGTCCCCACATTTTCACACATTACTCCTCTTTAAAATGGGCAGTGTATAATGCTTAAAAATGGGTGTAGGATTATGGTAAACAGTAGCTGTATTCTGATTTTCATGGTCTGCTATGATGGAATTAATTTCAGCCACAAAAATGCTGGCACTTTCTGTATTTTTTTTTCTCCTGGTGGATTTCATGCTGTATTTTTATATATTATTTTAATATAAAAATTTTCACCAAAAAACCCCACAATTTACTAATGACTTACACAATGACCATAACCATATTAGGGGACATAAAGTTGTGAGTTACTGATGTTTTACTTAATGCTACTGCTGAACAGTTTAACAAATTATGAAGTAATGACAAAAAAAAAAAAAAAGAAATAATTTGCTATTGTAATGGAAGTCATTGAAGAGCTCATTGTTTTCCCCACAGTGGGAGTGATTACTATGGGGAGAGATTGTAAATGTTCCTGTTGTCAGAAAAAACGAATACATAGAATAAAAAAAAGTGTAAAACTGAGTAATGTAAGGATGGTTAAAGATTTCAATGTAACCTTTCTGTCCAATGATAAATATCTACTGATGAGTTTAATTGGATAATGTAATAGACATTTAGAGTTTTGCTACATTTAATTAAGAGCACAGTCAAGAGTCAAGAGGCAAATGATGTCTGTCTTTAGGTAACTCATGATTGGATTTTGTAACAAGTGTCAAAGAGTTTTAAATGCTCTTTCTCAGCAGCTCAAAACTAAATAAGCCAAAAATACTGTAGCATAATTTTATATACCTATGTGAAGTATATCTGAAAAAGCTAATGAGCCATAAAACCAGATAGAAATATAGTGTCTGGGAGAGAGGAAGAACAGCTTCATCCAAAAGAATCATCACAAGCCAGGCAAATATCTCAGTGAAAAGCACATTAAATTATTAATATTATAGCAAAGTATTTAAAGAGTATAATCCTAACTGCAGTTGTTTCTTTAATATTTTTACACTTTCATTCCTTGGGAGGGAGTAACAGCATATTTATCTGATATGGAAAATAGACATCACTGTGATGCTGTTCGAACACATCACCACATCAAGGCTTCAGTTCTGCAAACATTCCTGCACGACGCTGTTTATGGGGAGCATTCCCTTTGAAACAAATTGAGGCTGAGTCTGTACACTGAAAGTTGTGTGTGAGCTTAAGGATGGACTGAATTGCTGTGTCTCCTTAGTGGCTAACCCAGACTTTGAAGCTCAGCCTTAAATGGAGCTGACACACTGCAACATATGTGGCCTTCCCCTAGAAGACTTGAGGGCTCTTTGGAAAAGTGTTTCTTCTTTTTAATTTCTGTTCTAACCAGCATTAGTTTGCTGTTTAAGAAGAAAAAACAAACCCACACCACAACAAAATTAACATAACAGCAAGACTTTTTTAGTTTCTCTCTTTGGTTGATGTTGAATTTATCTTCATTTTAGAAGAAAATTTGTGCAAGTTTTTGTTGGTTTGGTTTTTTTGGGTTTTGGTTTTTGGTTGGTTTTTTTTTGTTTTTTTTTTTTTTTAGGTCAGATTCAATTTCTGCTTCTGTCAGTCAAATTGCAGTAGTGTTGATGGTTAGTCACTGATAGCTTGACATGGTCTGAGTAAAAACATAATCAGTAGGATTATGTGCATGTGTTTCTAATAATAAAGAGCACAGTCCCAGAGCATCCTGTTTGTAATGAGGTTTAAGAAGTGTGTTGTGTGTTTCAGTCATGTGGTGATAATAGGATAGAATACTGACTTTGGTTCAGAGTCTGCTATCCTCAACACAGGTACCCAAACAGTGTTAGTAAAGACTAATGAAACTGGCTAACCATTGTGGATTTTAAAGCTGCATGCATGCAGATTAGGGGAGAGAGAAGGAAGTGACAAAGAGAGCATTGGTTTTAGTAATTAAGCCCTCCCATTGTGCCATGTTCCTGTGAGATCAGTTAGTATCCTTTGCATTTTCTTTCACTATTATTCGAACTATGAAAGAATGATATTGATGCCTGTTGCTCTCTCAAAAACTGTTCTTTTGATCTCCATGGATCTGAAGTACTGTGGGTCTGTTTTACAGCCCACTGATATGAAAAGACCATTTCTCACAGAAATTAGATCAGTTCCTACCAGCAGAAATCATACTGTAGAGTCTTTAATTATAATATTATTCTAATTACATGAATCAAGTACTATTACTGTACATTTGCACACCTTTCATAGGAAATAAAGCATGTATTGATTTCGGAGTTGAAGAATTCAACTGTCAATGTGAATGTCTGTTCTTCAGTACATTTGGAGTGTTTGCAAATTGCCTTGGAAGCTTTGACATAATTTCCATGCCTAGGGTTATTTTGTGAGTGACATGCTCTGGACACTGTTAATGTTGATTTGAATAGCTGAAGTGAGAAATATTTTTGTTTAAAGCAAAAATTATACACTCCTGCTAGTTATTTATCCTGCTAGTTATATATATCCTGCAGTTTTAAAATCCCCAGATGAATTTAGCTGGTCAGTTTCGGAGGTAAAAACGACGTGCAGCCAGAATTTCTTCTGTGGTTGGTTTCTTTATTTGTCATCCGACAGTGTTTGCAGTAAGAATATCACGAGCCCAATCTAAATATCTGCCACTACAAACATAAGGAAAACAGATGAACCAAGATCCTCGGGGTTTCTGTGCTGCTGGAGACAATGTACTCCTTTGTCCCAGGGACAGGGTGCTTCTTTCTCTTCTAGCCAAAGAGAAATCTTGTCTCCACTAACACAGTACCTATACTTGTGCTACAGCCTGGCTTTGTTTTGTAGAAGATAGTTCAGGTGAATGCACAAAGTATCAATATTAAATTTTCTTGTTGTTTACAATGAAAAAAACCCTCAGATCTGCCCTGGTTTGGTGTCAGAGGAAACCAGTGTTTCCAGCTACTGGCACTCTTTCAAGTTGGTTTACTCCCCTAAGCAATGAAATAAATTTCTTAGAGCAGGAGGGATTCAGTATTGCTTCTCTGCAATTGTACATAGTCATGCAATATTAATTTCATTTGATTCTACATGTTTAGAACAAAAAGTGATGCAGCTCTACCTTTGTCTGCTCCAGGCAGGTCTGAGGCAGAGCCTGTCCAGTAATGATGGGACTCGATACTGTCTCATATTTCCAGTTATCCCTTGTTTTCTGGGAGGGATTGGGTGCAATTCAATAATCTAGAATGTTTGTTTAATAAGTTAGATATTCCCCTAGGTTTTTCAAATACATTTTCATAGGACCAGGAAAGATTTTGGTCTCAAAAGAGTGAATCAGACCATCCGAGTCACAGCTAAAAGTTTAAAGGCTAAAAAAAAAAGGTCTTTGAAATTAGGCAGGAATGGCAACCAAAACCATAAACGATAAAAATAAACATGGTATAGGATGACACAAAGAAAAGAGCACAAGGTGGACAGAAAAAGCAGGGGTGCCGAGTTTAACTGCAGAACTCTTGGGATGAAGACCAGAGGTACATGTGGCATTCAGATAGAAAAGGACTCCTTCTGCCTCCCTGCATGTTTTGGATTTTCAGTTTTGACAGTGACAGGTCCTTCCGACATCAGACCTCCAAATGCACAGATTAAAAAGCATAACAATATAGCGTGTGTGTCAGATACTTAACAGAGGTTTGTATTTGGCATAGTGGAAAAGCACCTGTTAGATCCTCCATTTTCTGGGTCTGTGCTTTAATAATACTCCTTATCAAGCAGTTCTACTTAATGACTGAGGCAGCATAAATTTTTTAATAATTGGATATATTTTAGGTGTTCATATTTAACAGTTTCAGATGTCTAATTATGATTTTCAACCATTGAAGCATAGTGTTTTGGCTGCAGAAGCTTTTGTGTGTTAAAGGAGTTCTGATGCAGAACATAAGCTGCTCCAACTAATCTCCATGATGGTTTAAAGGGAAATATATCTTAGTAGATATTCAAGGTAGCAGCAAAACAGTCTGGAAAGTTCACTGAATTAAAGTATGCAGCTGTGAAAATGAACCAATTCATTTGTGATACTGCAGTGCATACTCTAAGTGGTTCACACTGCAATAATTGCATTCATCCATTATTATATATTTTTAAAATTAATTTTAAAAAGGGTAGGACTAAAGGTTCTGTGTTTTTTTTTTTCCGAAGTGTAGCGTTTTTTAAAGAAAACTTTCAGCCCATACAAAGAATTGAGTCATAGTACAGAATGTGTTTACATTTAAAATAATGGAATAAATCATTGTCCAATGCGTGAACTTCTGATACTTGCATTTCTGAGGTTTTGCATGCAAAAGCATTTGTCTGTAAGATAAGAAC
This sequence comes from Chiroxiphia lanceolata, assembly GCF_009829145.1. NCBI lineage: Eukaryota > Metazoa > Chordata > Aves > Passeriformes > Pipridae > Chiroxiphia > Chiroxiphia lanceolata. The sequence continues at coordinate 72,327,985 of NC_045671.1, forward strand.
ATAAGAAATACTGTTCACACAAAACTACCGATACGGGTTTTTTTTTCTGAAATCTTGTGAAAGCCCAGTTCATTTAGCGTCTGTACAGCAAAAATATTTTTGACCATGATGCTGGCAATCTTGTTTCATCCACCTACAGGTATGAAATAAGAAGAAGGTATTTTATTTGAAGGTGTTTTGTTTTCAACCCCATTTGAGATGGAGATTAGAAAATTGTCAGAAGCAAAATTTGTTTCTCTTGTTACATCTTTCCCCTTGCTAGCAAGAAATAAGACCTTAGAGTTAACTTAAGAAATTGCTTTTCAAGATAAGATAAAATATGTTCTTCTTTTCCTAACTGAAGCCTTCACCTTTTTTTTTAAGGGGTTCTGAATCCTTACTGTGATTTTTTTGTGAGGTGCTACCAGAATGCTTTTGCAGAGGACAAATTTAAAACGACTATAGGTACCAAATAGAATGGATTCTTCTTTTCTTACAGAGGTTTATGGGATATACTTTTATTTAACTATTTTATTACTGGTAAGATGCCTCAAATTCTCATATTGTGTGGAGATTTCTACAGTCAACAGAGGGAAACTATATGCTGAAATACAGTGAAAATATTGCACCTTGTTGCACAACTTTTTTTCAGGTATCTCTTATCCTCAGCAATTGATAATATTTAATGACACAAAATCTTCATCATACTTCAGAGATGTGTTAACAGACATGGAGAGTAATGTTTAGTATTGCTTAGTGTTGTTTTTCCTTCTGTTCTGATGTCGGTGGCACCCAAGTATATTTTGTAAACACGACGCTCTGTCTGTGCCTCATCATCAGGAAGATTTGGAGGCATTCAACTGGTGTTATTCTCCAAGGCCTCTGTGTTTATATGAATCCTTGGCTACTGAAGAAGCACTTTGCAGGTTTTCTGATCTTTATGGGAGAAAAAGGAATAACCTATTTCCAGCTTTTCCAGGGTGCTGGCGAATCTTGATAACTTTTTATTTATATATATAGTGTATCAGTTTATTAATACATATATACAGCTGCCCACTGAAATTTGAAAATAGTTATAAATATTTATGTACTGCATTTCAGAGATAATAAAAAATAGCAGACTTCTTTAGAGACAAGGAATTTGGGCAAACATTTTAAATATCAGTGGCACTACATATTTGTGTATGCTTCCAGTCAATAGATAGGATTTCAAAGCCTGTGTAGAACAATATATACATGCACATGTATAGTATACATAAAAGTAGATATAAGTAAATAATTTTTGTTGTTTTGTCCTGTTAAGGTGCATTTATTCTTTATCACTTGAGCAACTCAGTGCAAGAAAGGACTGTAAGATAGAAAAATACGGTTGCCTTCCTTTATTTAGAAGCTGATTTTTCTACTGTTAGTGGGTTAGACTTGGGATGAATTTAATTAGGTGAAAAGGTTTCACAGACTTTCAGTTTGAATTAATCAGTGCTAGGCACTTTGTTCTATAGTTGATCCCAGAATTTCTGTGGAATTCAGCCTCACTTGACCTATGATTGAAAGCCTTTATGAAAATCCTAAGGAAAATCACTGTAAAAGGATTTACGTGGTTAAAGCTAGATGTCTAGTAAATACACAGAAACTCACATTCAACTCAATGAAAATTTTAAAATGTGAGCTCTCTTTTTATCATTTTGTGCTCAAGATGCTAAACAAACACTTTTTGTTTGGAGCAACCTCCTGTGAAAATATTTTATAACTCTACTACGGTAGTTAAATCAAGAGCTTATGAAGGCTTCTTCCTTTACTAAAAAGTTTTACAGCATAATTTTAGTGGCATCCCTGTTATTGAAAACACAAGCATCCCGTTCAAAGAGCAAAATAGAGAAGTAAACACAATAAGTTGCCAAAATAGCATTGAATTATACTAAAAATGTGTTAATTAATGAATCTAAGTACATGAGTCAGGGAATTAATTTCTGGGAGGCACAAAATGCCTGTGTTTGCCTTCTAAATCCCTCAATTATTACAGTTGTGCACACCTGAGCCTCGTGTTCAAACAGGATAAGTCAATTCATTGAAATTGTTGGCTATCATTTGCCAGTTGAGAATTGTTATTCTGCTTATATTGAGACATATAATCTATTTTTATGCTACAGAAATCAGTAATTGTACAAGAGGAAACAGCAAGGAGCTAGGTGTTGGCCAAAGTTGGCAGTATTCTAGGGAAATCTGTATTCTCTCATCCACTGATGAAGAAACAAACCACCTGTTTCCAAGAGGAGTGCAACTGACAGTCACATGCATCATCATTTGTACTAGTTTAGAAGCTCTGTTGGTTTACTTGTCTCATGGAGCATTTTGTGATGATAAATTTACAGCTAAATGGTTGAGGCTTATTTGCAGTTGGGCTCCAAAGAAGATTTTCTCTTCCATTTGCATTCAATCAATCCTTACTTAGAGTTTTCTGTCTGCATTGGAACACACGTTCTTTAATGAGAAAAAAACCTTGGGGGGAAATATTGATTCACTATAAAGCTCTATACATGGTTACTTACTGGCACAAAAATTGCCAACTGCAGAAGTATGGAAGCACAGAAGAGAGCCTTTCTGTTTCTCGTGGCAGCATATGTTTATTACACATTTTTGGTGCTGGAATGTGGCAACGTCTAAATATAGGGCCTTTCCCTCATTCAGGACAAGGCTGTCAGGGTTTCTGTTGTGCAGGATGGCTGCTCCCCCAGCCAGGTGTGCCATTCTGCAGATGGCAGGAAGGCACAGGGCAGAGGTACAGAGTGGGTGCTCTGGCACACGCTGGTGGAGCACAGAGACCTGCCTATGTGCCTGAAGAGATGTGTCACCCCAAGATGTGTCATCTCCAAGCAGGAGACTGGGAGAATAACACTCACGTTAGGTAAGATCTCAGTATCATGTTATGTGAAAGCTAAGCAGAGAATTTAAAGGCAAGTTTATTTATATCCCAAACTACCAGAGAAACTGAAATCTCTAGCAGCTGACTTGGAGCTCTGTGACTACTGCTTAGACAAATTTATTTTTCTCTGAGTATCCAGTCTTGGTTCTGCCCACAGCTTTTTCTAATATTATAACTCACTCTACATTAGAAATGTCACTGAACAAATTTTCCATTCCATTCTTTTTCTCGAAGTATCTAGGTACACTGCCACAAATCTGAATGGTTGTGTGCATGCAGGACCTTCTTCCAACCACGCTGCCGTCTGCTCGGTTGGTGGTAGCCAGCATTTTCAAAGGCTGCCTCTTCTGCATTATCAGCAACACCTGAAGGGAGAAGGTGTCCCACAGACTTCTGTGATGCCAGAGTCTGGGTGAGATGTTTGCCGTGACTGTGGCAGGACAGTGGCTCTCCACCTACCAGGAAAGGGTTTCCCTGAAGTTTGACAGTTACTGTCTTAGCAACGGGCGGCTCTTAAGGTAGGAAAAAGAAAGGAAGGATCCATAAAACAAATGAATGAACAAACATACAGAATAAAACAGAAGAAAAAAGTTTGTTGCGCACTAGTCTTCAGAAAATACTGACTTTTTGGTGATACAGAGAAGTATCTCCATACAGTGCTGTTTTGTTGAAGTTTTACTTCCTAAGTAGTTTGGCCCAGCTAACCAGTGAGTTCAGAAAAACTTTCCAAGCTCCCAGATCCCTGTCCCAGCGGGGTAGCTGAGCCACATCCTTGGGTCAATGACAAGCATCGTCTATATAAAGGCTCTTTATGTATACTGTTTTTCAGTGCCTCTCTGTTTAAAAGATTTCAAGTGTTAATTCAATCAAATCATATAAGTCAAATACACGTAATTACACTATGATCTCCTTGTGAAGTAAAGAATCAAATGTATGTTTTGATAAGGTATCTTCTCTTTTTGTGCTCATTTCTTGCTGATTAGCTGAGTTAAGTAACTGTGGTGCATGTCTCAGTCAAATTAGTAAGCTATTCAAGGTAATAAATGTTCAGCTAAAACACAATTAAAAAAATTAGGAAGCATTGTGGCATTTATTATTTTTCTTTAACTTAGTTTCTTTTATTAAAGACAACATCTTCTGATTACAGTTTCTTGTTAGTGTTTGTTTTGGGGATTTTTTTGTTTGATTTGGTTTGGGGGTTTTGAGGTTTTTTGTTTGTTTGGGGGTTTTTGTCTTTTTTTTTTTTTTGGTGGGTGGGGTTTTTCCCACTTCATCAGTTTAGAAAGCGGGTATTGTGAATTCAGTTAAGCTGGGAATTTCATCTAATATTGTGATAGCAAATAGTATGATATGAGATTTACTGTTTCATATAAATTTGCTAAAGAGAAAAATTAATTTAGTAAGATATTTTTCAATCTTGTAGTCTCTGGCTGTGGCTTGGGCTATTTTTTTGTGTTGGTTTTTTGTTTGTTTTTTTTTCCTTCTCTTTTCTTTCTCATGCATCAACATGGTTATTAAAAGGCCTGACTGGGTCCACAGTTACATGTGGACAAACTTACTATCTTGAAATCAAGTCCTGGGCTGTTACTGTTTTTGTATTATGGCCTGCTTGTTAGGGTGCATCTGGATTTGAATCTTAATATGTTTTAAGTAAATAGGAAACTTGAAAATAATATTTAAGTATTGTAGAACCTTGTGGAACTCTTAGTGCATATTTCACAAGCCCTGTTGGTTGTTAATGATGATCTCTGAAATTAGAAGGAACTGTCATTTTGATGCATAAATAAATGCATGTTGCAGTAGAAGCAATGAAATCTAATTTTTAAATAAAAGCTCTTATTTTTAAATAAGGCAGTCTTCAACTGTAATTAACTACCACCAATCAGTTCATACTAACTGCTCATTTACTTTCATGAATTAATTTAATTCTGGACTAGGTCTTTGGCTAATGAGAATAAAATGTAGAAAAATAAACCCCACAAAACCAACCAAACAAATTCCCCCACTCTCCTACCCCTCCTCCCCACTCAAAAAAAAAATGGAATAAAAAAGGGAATCATAAAAATGTAGGCATATGACTTGAAGTACACATGAGGAACAGATGTGGCAAGTAAGAAGATGCTCACTTTTGCACATGCCAAGTAAAAGGGCAGCCTAATCCCGTGGGTGAGAAAATTGCAGAGAATTGACCAGATTATGAAGAGATACCTTATTTCTGTTTTCAAGGCTTAGGTCTCCATACACCACCCAGAACCCCAGGAATCAGAATTTACTTTTGAGCCCCCAAGCTGTTATCTGCAGCTGTGCAATGCAGGAGCACACTTTGGATTCATCAGTATTTGAGGGCACTGGCTAATTTTTGGCTAGCAGTGCAAGTGCGTGTCTGTTTGCTGATGTAACCATGTTATGTCTTACATAACTTCTGCAAGGCAGGTACAAGCTGCAGAGTGGTGAACCACTCAGACCTGATGATGGGTCATCTGCTTACGTGTTTAGAACCAGTCAGCCTCAATTTACTAAGAATACCCATGCAGTTTTTTTGAGCTAATGATATTCCAGTAAGTTCAAATTCAGAGATAAGGAGTTCTTGTTTTATTTGACAGTAAGTAATGTGTAGATCTTCGTGCTACCCATGTACAGGGTAGACACTCCTCTGCTAGATTTGCACATAGCATTCAAGCACTCAAGCATTTGTGGCCCCTAGGTTGGACTGCTGCAGTGCTGTACAGGGCTGCACCCTCCCAGAATCACAGAATAGGTCTGGTTATGTTTTTATGAAAGTATTTCTTGCTGTCTTTACTGCTAGCTTCTGGGTCCGACAATAGAGGCGTTTTTTCCGGTAACTTGGTGTTTTGGAGAGCTTGTTAGGAGACACTGAACAAGGTTGTTCATATTCATGGAGCAAAAGGCAGCTCTGACAGTGACTACCTGCATTTGCTTTCCCTCTTGTCTCCGAGCACACGAATGCACTCAGAGCTCATGTGTTGAACTGTCTTTTTCTGACAAATGTTGGGAGAACTCAATACTCTCTCTTGCACGGGCTTCAGTAAAAGATTTTAGCTGCTGAACAAGAATTTTCTGCCTGAGTCATAGTGAAGACAAGTACTTTAGGGAGTACGGAGGAAATCCTCACAAACCAGAAGTCCGGGCCTTCTCTTACACTAGCCTGGCAAAATTGTAGCTAGTAAGGATGCTGGAACCTCATGCAGTGAGAGATGTATGGTCCCAGGTGTATGTGGCACTCTGCTCTTAGATTTGCATCTGCTTTCATGCAAGGTACTGTTTTAGCATGCGAAGTACTAATTACGAATCTGAAACCTCTGAATGGGGAGCTGTTCATTCATACGAAAGACCTTTTCCTGGGGACACAGTGCCTTTCAATGAGGGTACACAAGCTGGAAGCTCATTCAGATATCAGGAAGTTGACAGAAGGCAGAATGTTATCCGAGAGAGCTTGGAACTGGTAGTCCCAAAATCCTCCTACTTCAAGGTGGGCTGCATCTCGGTATATTTGGCTCCTGAGCAATGAGAGGGAGGATGATAACAGGATCTCATAAATCTCACAGCATACAGTAGCTGATTGGTTAGAATATACATTAAGTGCTGGGCAAAGAGGAGCTTTTTTTAGAAGTAGACTGTTTTATAACTATATTTTAAATGTTTCATGGAATGCCTAAAGCAAAAGATAGCATTTCTTTTTAATCAGGGTATTTATTTGTTGAAATAAATGAATAATTTATTTACTTGCTATCTTGGTTGTATGTCTTCTTTCTGTGGATCCTTGTCAGGATGTACTTCAAATGGATATTTTTAGACAGCAGTGTTGGTCTTGGGGAATAATTGAAGCATAGCAGTAGGTGAGTTATATGTCCCTGTAGTTGGCCTTTGGACCTTTTGAATGTCAATTTTTATAGTAATTTCGTTACTTGAAAACATGCCGTGGTGATTAAGTGTTCACATCTTTTATCCCAGAAAATCAGTTGCCATCTTTGCATTGATCAGTCAGGAATACTGCAAGCCTTACTATGTTGTGTTCAGCTGTCTCCATGATACACATAAAACAAGTACAGGGTAATTTTTCCATCTGACTTTCCTTCAGTCTGATGTTGTCTCTACTGTTGTTAATGCAGATCAGGTAGTATAACTCAAAGGAGTCTAAATGCACGCCTTCTAAGTACGTTTATGGGTATTTGTCTAATTATTTGTCTATTTTGACAGTGACTTGTGTGCATATGTGTTTGTGTATTTATTTGCACGCCTGCATGTATTTGTTAAAATACCTTCCAGAGTTTGCTTCCAAAATGCTGGGCCTGGTTCTCAAACCTGTACAATTACTTTACTTTAAAAGATTTTTGGCAAATATAGGTAAGTGAAGAAACAAGTGCAATCCAAGAGTGGTCTCATATCAAGAGGTCTAAATTAACAGTTGATGAGATAATGAAAACCAAGTATTTCTATAACAAAAAAATCACAGGAATACCTTAGAATATTTATACCATTTACTGCATATTTAATTATAAAAACATCTTGTATGAAATAAATATTTGGCAAAATTAAGCTACAGAAGCATCCTAGGACTGCAACAAAATGACACAAAAAGAATGCAGGGAAGCATCGTTCATTGCTGTTTATTACTATAAGTTAAATTACTTCAGCTGATTATCTCAAGTGATGTTAAAGAACTTCATCTCCAAGAGAATGAAATCACTCTCTGAGATACACTTAAAAGTAGAGTTAATGGCTTAACTTCCTTCATAAGAGCATGAAAATGTAGTTCTGGATGTTTTAAGTACTTGAGCAGACATATATGTAAAAAAGGAATCTACTTGTAATAAGATACAAGGATTACCTAATTTTGCACTGATAGATGACTGATGATAGTGTAGACAGTTTGAAAGTATGACCATTAGCTTGAGGGCTCCATGTGCCAGGATCTCTATAGACAAGACATTTTCCATGAGCATTATACAAACTTTCAAAAAATGTAAGATTGTGGGAGATTTCTAAAATATTCTAGGAAATGGATCTTGAGGCAACCCTTCACAGAAACTGTGTGCTATCATAGTCTAAGCTCAAGCAATTTGACAAATGGGAGTCAACTTTATTCAGTGTTGTAATGACTTCATAGCATATGATAGAAATAAATAATAATAATATGTGAAAAGAAACTAGATACTCCCCCAGCTTGTAAACAGTTTATGGCATACATGTTTCTACGAAAAAACTGCTGAAGTTTCAAATATAGTTACTGCTGCAGCAATTCTCTAATTTAAAGATCATTTTTTCAGTGAAAATAAAATTCCTGAACAGGCACAAAATTGTGACCTCGCTTGATTTCTGCGCTAGTTTCATGCCCAAAAAGATTGCATTATGCTGTGAAGATACCAAAACAGATATAGAACTGATATAAACCCACAACACTAGAAAGGCATTATCAGGCTCATGATGTAAAGACTCATCCCTATTTCCTCTGACTTTCAGAAGTTTGGGTGTGTGGTTGAATACTTAACCTACACGCAAAGGTGCTGCCACGGGGTGTGACAGTCACGGGCTGGTTTCTGCAAAGCCATTATCCAAATATCTGACAGGAGCTGTAGCTCTGGTAGACTCTAGCATATGCAGAATATGACCACTTTTGGAAGCAAGTCTAGAAGATTCATCAGAGTTTTTCTCACTCCTGTGATAGATACTGTTACATTTTAATGTCTTTTGTAATGGTCCTCCCCTTTTTTTTTTTTTTTTCCGCAGAGATGCAGGGCAGAAATCTGGGTCAATAAGTCTGGTCTTTTCTTAATATTAGCTAACCTTCATGCCTTCCCTTTCTTGAATGACCCTGTTAAATCCATCTCCCAGCATGGGTTACTAGCGGGTTATTATTTTCCTATATCTTTATACTAGTGTAATTAATGAAATTACTAAATCACATATATCCTGGAGCTGTTTATTAAGAATTGCTTGCTGGTACTCTTTTCAGCCTTCCCTGCCATAATTTGCCTTTTTTTTGTTCTAATGAGACTTAGTTCTCTCCCTCTTAAATAAGTTTTTCCTACTAACCAGTGCTAGATGAATTTCCTTTACCACACTTCCTTTTTCATTATTTTTTACTTTGATTAGTTTTATACCTAAACTGGAACAATTAACATAGAAGAAAACACATAATAAACATTATGATAAATATCAACACATTATAAATTAGGTGTATTACAGTGATTGGGTTAAACATAAAATCATATGTTGAACCAAACCTGAGACTTAAATGAAATAAAATGTTTACGGAACAAATCTGTGACATACAACAGCATAATCATAACAACCTACCGGAGGCATAGGATAAATAAAATGTAAAAATAAGAATTGCACAGTGACTCTTAATGGTTAGCTGCATTTTCTCCCAGAACTCAAGCATAATTATAATAAATTTTCCAACTGTTTCTTTCTCCTTACAGTACTTGGGATGTATAGAAGTCTTACGCTCAATGAGATCTCTTGACTTCAATACTAGAACACAGGTTGCAAGGTAAGACTTTGTACAACTACGCTTTTTTAAGTAACTTCTGAGTTGTGTCCCCAGAGTGGAAAGGCTGGGAAGATGGCAAAACACATAGTAAAGAATTTTTGGACACCTTCAGTCCACTTTCTAATTTTGCTTTTACAGGTAAATCTCTTACCTGGTGCTAATACGGCTCCAACAGGGCTTCAAGGATATTTTCTTTGTGGGTTTTTTGATATACCAGGAAGTACTTAAGAAAATGTTTGCCTGTTTGTTGTGCCAAGTAAGGCACTTATCTGGTTACCAGTTTCATGACATTCAAGCCAGTGAGAATGAAAATACTCGTAAAATCTATGATGCATGGGCAAAATTAGTCTAGGGAGCTGTTTTGGGGACCTGTGTTTATAGGTTTTTGTATTAATTTCTTATGAAAAGGTGTCAGAATTTCTTGGGAAAAGATGTCAGAGTACAAACCATCCTAAAAAGGATACAAATGAAAATATATCACCACAATGACACCAGAGACAAATGGAATAACATTTTCTTTTTCAGACTGTATGTAAGAAACAATAAGCTTGTATTATGTTCTTACTGCAATTCTTTTAAATGTGTCATGGTATTTTCTTTAGAGAGCGTTGCACTTATGTACTGCTCTTTTGAAGTGTCCATGAATCATTTTGTTCTAAGAAGAATATTTTCTAAGAACTATAGGAAACGGTGTTTTGCAGGCATTTTCACTTGAAAACCTGAGTCACTGATTTCAGAGGAATGTGATTTCAGAGGAACGTGGCACTCATAGCAACTCGAGACCGCAATTTGCAATTTCTGGAATTGAAATAATGAAGGAGTCTTTTCCAAAGAAACACATATAAAGTGACACTACTGGATACAGTCCTTGAATTTCACCTCTTTGAGGCATCTTACGGTTGCCAATAAGTCTATCATAAACCATTTGTCGTGTCATAAACAGTTAAGTGTTTCTTTTATCAAATGAGAAAAATTGCTTGGTTTTAGCCATGCATGCTGATCGTGTGGTCTGTATGCACTGACTTTTGAGTTATACTTGCATACAGCAGCTTTGAGTTGGACCTCATAAGTCCCCACAAACATTGATTTGTCAAGATGCTGCATTGATGAAAGGCATAAAAGCCCAAGGAGAGGTAAATGACAGAATTCTCTTTTTCAGGCGATGTGGACTGTGAAGGCATTTGAGAATTTTACTACTGTGTTTTTAAAAAATGTCATCATGTACGTTTCTGATGTATTTGCAGCAGTGAACTTTTAAAATTATTTCATGTCTAAGCAGACTTGTAGTTCCAATGCAGGTGGTCCCTTTGTGTTTCCCACTTGGAAGCTCAGTGATACTGGCCCGTGAAACAGTTGTGATAATTAGTGGGTTTGGTTTCTACAACCAAGTGAACTGAATTCATCTTTATTTTTCTGCCATTTCCTTCACTGTGTGTCTTCATTGGAATAGTTTTGTACTTTTCTTATTAATTATTAATTATTAATTAAAGGCACAAGTCTGCCATTAATACTTAAGCATATTTGGTGATCTGAAGCAGTATGGTGTACACAAACAAAATATCTTTGTCTTGTAGTTCCTTCAATATGAAAAAAAATTATTCTTGGCTTTTAATGTGAAACAGACTTTGAATTATGTTTTTTTCTGTTGAAGTTATAGCATATTTTACTACATAGTGGTTATTTTGTTGTCCCATCTTCCTCTGATCATGTCTAAATCACAGGATATTTTTTTCAAGGAGGAAGTCATATCTTCCTGTTTTGCTTTTTTTTTTTGCATTTACAGGTTTTTGTTTATCATGAAACCCTGAAAACTCATAACTTTGATCATGTAATTCCTGATCTAAAACTTTTCTGAAAGCAGAAGTTTTTAGGTGACTTTTGAATCAGGATCTAGCATCTTAGGCTGCATTTCATTAATTAATCTGGCTCTAGAAATCTCCTTGTCATGTCTTATGTTTTTGGTACTCACATACTTTGTCATACAGCATTTCTCATACAAGCCTATGGTTTATTAAGAAAATATTATTAAAGAATTACTAAAATTCACATGTGCTGATTAACTTCCTCATGTGTATTAAGAAACATAACATGGCCCTTAAGGTGTGTACTGAATTAATAAGGCTGATGCTCTGATATTACATGCACCAATTCCGTCTTTAAGAAGACACCTGGCGCCAAACGGTCTGTGCAGCCCTTTGATTACAAATGAAATAAAAGCAACTGAAACTTACATTTCTGTCCATGACATCACACATTTATTTTTAGGTATGTCCATTGCTGATTTCTCCGCAGCTATCACCAGTAAAACTCTCCTGGTAGCCTGGTGGCTTCTGGTGCAGTGTGACCTGCAGAGGCCTGGGCCTGTAGATCTGGTAACGTTAGCCGTGGCTGCATCAGCTGAGGAACCCGGATCCGTAGCTTCAGTGAAGCCTCTCCTGTGTGTAAATTTCTCTGTGCTGTTTTTCTACAGCCGCAGAAACAGATGTCACAGCAGCTGTGATCCCTTTCTGACCCAGAACTTTGTAAATTGATCCCACTGCATGCATCTAACCTGTTTGACCTGTTATTTTGCGAAGACCTTGCAAAACCAGTCATAGCAGAAAGTGATCTGTCTGGGGCTGATATGAGTTCTGGCATTATGCAGTGTTTACTAAATACAATTTAAAAACAGTTAGAAAAAAATGAGTCAAGTTACCTGATTTAGTGTGGAAGTCTGCATGCATCTCTTCCTAATAAACAAAGCATTGTGTTTTTCACGTACAAAGCACTTACTCCTCTTCTAGCACTGCCTCACGTCTGTCTCTGCCTGCTTTCTTGCCCTTTTTCTCCTTGTTTCTGAGCTCAAACATAGGAAGTCAGTCATTAGAAATCCTCCATTTGCCTTCTTTCTGTCTTCCAGTTATTGCATATGTCACTTTATGCCTCTGCTTGCCTTGAGGATGAGCCAAATCCCAAAGTAGGATAAGCTCCTAGAATAAAAGACTTGTGTGGCTCAGTCCTGGGAGGGTGAGACATGTAGTCTGTGGCTCTGCTGAAATATCTGGGTATTATTTTAGACAAACTGTTAGTCCCAGTCACAGACAATTCTGTGATTAAATGAATTAGTGCTTGTAAATGGCACTTAAATTGTTGAGCAAGTATTTAGAAATCACTTAAAAACTGAGCTAAGATTTCCACTTTTCTGGTGAATTAGAGATAAGAAATCAATGAGCAGAGCTTGTCCAGATAACTTGAATGGCTTTGAACATCCCAGCTGTTATAATGCATTAGGAAAGCATATGCATCAGTGTATATGCATGGACCAGTCTGACAAATGAACAACTCTGGCTTCAATTTCAGGGACTGCATTGAAGCCCCAGTGTAAATAGTTTGGTCAGTGGCCTTTCCTGCCTTATTGCAGTCACGTGAAATATCAACTCATGCCATCTAATGCTGTCGTACCTAGCCTGTAACTTGTGTTTGTTTTGCTTTTTCACTTTTTTGTAAACTAAAATGTTAAAACTTGCAACGAGAGGTTTATCTCCATGTGAAAGCAAGTGAGCAAGCACTTCCACGTGTCCTGCACCTCACTGGATCATAACAACCTTTGTGGTGCCTTGCAAAGCTATTGTTGTCCTAATTTTGTGTCTGATTTGAGAAAAGTGAACAGCTATGTACAATTTATAATAGATTTTCCCCTTTATGATTCACATTTGGAGTCTCAGGATTCTCTCACTCCAGGAGAAACAGAAGAAGTAGACTAGTATAATCACTTGTATTGTATTTATTCTTTTCTGTAATGAATGTAACATCATGTGAACTCTTGAGCAAATAAATGGATGCACAAGACAAGGGTCAGCAGTTATACACAGTGATAAATGGAAGCCAGCTGAATCCACGTGTTGCATCATTAATTATCCAGTGATAATTCTGGTAACACATGTGAAGTCAAGATAACTTTCCTGGGGAGTAAGACGAACAAAAGCATTTAATTTTCAACACAATGGAGCAACAGGAGGACTAGCAGACGAGACTACTGGGCTAACCACAGGTGGCAAGTGGTTAAAGTTCATCAGAAATCTACCATCGTCCTCACAGAAAGGGGCCCCTCTTAGGTTTCTGTGGCCAGGCCCTTTGTGTCTTTGGGCTTTTTATTAAAAAAAAAAAAAAATTAAAAATCAGGTAAAACTCTTTTGCAACATGTGCAGTGTTTGCAGTTCATGTAATATGTTTGCATCCTTATTGTTCAAGCTGTTCTGGTGTAATGAGTCCTCACTTCTGTGTTGCATGCATGAGTGAGTTATGCACTGGTTTGAATTAGATGTTGCATGCACTGTTTTGTTGCACGCCCAAGTCTGGGCTACAAGGGTGCATGTTCACTGGCATTTAATGGAATGCCATGTTTGCTGCATGCAGCATCAGAAAGTCTCACCTCCCCATGCTGAGTCAAATATTATGTTGCATGCTATCTTAGTAGCAAATAGATCAGAGGACTAAGATACTTCATATCAGTGCTGGACCCAAATCCAAACTCTGATCCCAGCCCTCTCCATGAGCCATGTTGTGCTGAACAACTGGAAAGAGATTCCTCTCCAAATTTGTGGCCTGAACTTTATTAGAGAATATTATTAGAGCAAATCCTTTTATGCCAATATCCCAAGCTTTTGGAGGAGAGATGCTGGAAATCCAAATTTTAGAGCTGGATTTGAGTCCAGTGCTAAACAATACGAATGAAGCTCAGTTGATGTGGTGTTTCAACTATATCTGTATTCTTTGCAGAAATCCACTGTCAGCAAGCATCACTGAAAGAAAGGGTGGAAGACATTGAAAAGGAAGAATGTTTCTCCTGTGATTTTTGAAGGTGCATAGGTAATGTGTTATCTGCAGTGAATTCTTTACTCAGTGTCCTCCTTAACACACTGTCTTGCTTAGAAAGTGAGTGCAGTTCACCTCTGCCTTCTGCTGTGTGTACCCTGGCTGTGGGGCAGTGCTTAGGGGATGGTGCTTAGGGGATGGCAGAACACATAAACCATCTGGATGCACAGCTGTATGCAGGAAGGAATGTACACAGTTACTCCAGAGTCAAAACTCTGGGAGGCAGGGGGTGCTGACTACTGCTAGGTTCACCAGGAAACAAGATTCTCAAAAGTGGATGGAGGCATCCTTATAATTCATACAGCACACCACTGAGTGCAGCAATGACAGCTGATAGTTAGAGAATAATTTACATTTGCTAGTTAAGCTGTCATTAGCACAGAAATGGGGTAGAATAAATAGGATTTTGTATGCCTAACACTGGAATCTTTCATTTTCAAAGTAGTATTAGTGTGGAAAATGTTACCCAGTATTTGGAATAATTTGACTAATATATGATAATACAAAGCTGGAGTGAGACCAATTAGTTGAGCTCACATGCCTTTGTAGGAAAACAAAGAGCCTCTCAGGGGATGGAGAGGGTCTAAAGTTGAAAGCCAAAAAGTCAGGGAAGCAGTTATGTGGATAGTTGTACCCTGGGTTTTCAGAAATCTGGTGGCTCAGAATCAGAAGCAGGACTTGAGGCAGAGTGGTCTTAACATATTTTAAATGCAAATTGCAGTACGAAGTTAATGACTGCCTAGAAACTTGGAGACACTCTCACGTTCTGCTAGTTGCACCTGGCAGCTTGATTACACAAAGAAATGATGGCTTAAGGAATTTGTATGTCATTTCTGTGACATGTCCAGTCACAGAATACAGTTAATCATGAACGGGCAGTCCTTTTTGGCAAACACAGCTTGCATATTTATAAAATGTCATCTATCTTATGCAGTTATTCAAAAGGGCAGCAGTAGGACTATAATCATCTAATAAAAAAAAGAGCTTTTGTAAGGTATCTGTCTCCAAAGTCCTGCTTAGGACGTGATACCAATTAGGGATTAGAGAAAAATATTTGTTAGGCTAAATGTTTTCATTTTACTTTTGTAAGGTTTTATGTCATCCTTCAAAATATCTGCTGTGCACTACTCTTTGATAGAGAAGATACCTTAGTAAATGACCTGAGGCTGGGCCCAGTTTGGAGGTTATTATGATCCTGATTCAGCAACAGAAAACAGTTTTAATTTCTCTGTCTCCATCTGTCTGACCAGTACTAGGATAAATGACTAGAGACCAGGCTGAGTGGAAAAAAGCCTGAAGGTCACAAAAGAAGTTAAAGGAATGAGCTACTTAACAGATCTAAACCTTAAAGTACATTGGGGTTTTTTTTAGTTTTTTTAGGTGCCATTGACCATATTCATGACAGATGGAGGGCTGTGTATGAGAAAGGTTTTGTAGGTGTGGATTCAATGCCAAGGTTTTATTCACTCATACTTTACGTCCATAAAAGCTATGTATGCATGCAGAGTTAAGAGATATACCTAAATAAGGTGTGCTGCTGGATAAACAAGTTTCACTCTACATTTCCTAAATAAGGCTATTGCTCAGAACTGTATTGAAAGAACTGTATTGAAAGAAATTATCAAGATCAGGTGGACTTCTCTGTTACTGGTGAATGAAACTGGGTTTCTGAAATTTACTTGCATGTTATAAAAGAAGGTACAAATTGTACAGAAATTATCCCAAATATTCCTTAAAGTTAGGTCATCTATAAATGCTGAGAACAGAGCTGTCGTTGAGCATAACAATGGGTAAAAAGTCCCTTTGGCAGTAAAGGCAAAAGAGTCCTCACAAGTGCACTGCTTTCTCTTAGGAGTTGAATGAAGTCTCACACTGAAGATGCAGGAGCATAAGGATAACTATCATTAGATAGATTGCATGCTAAATACCTAATGGCATGTGGTACTCTAACAGTTGCCAAAGTCAACAGTTTTACTGTATAAAGTTTATTCAATAAAACAAAAATTAAGCTGGCCAGCTTCCTTTCATTTTCTGCTTGTAGATTTTCTGCTTGTGAAAAAACTCCATTTGAAGAAACAAAACGAGGAGCTGACAAGAAGAAAAAGAAGATTGTCTTCTCCTTGCTCTACAAGTGATGTCACATCAGCCTGTGTGACACATCTGCTGGTGCCACCTTGTTCCACAAACCTTTTCTCCCAGACTTCCCATCAAGACAGGCTTCACTGCAGTCGGGATGGTGTGACAAATGGCACCACTTGGTCTCTGCACCACTTTCTGGGAGCGATTCCCCACAGGGGTGCTCCCTGTGTTGTAGTCTGAACTCATGGCAGAGTTAGCCTGCCCTTCCTCTCCATGCCCGTGCTTCTGCTTAGCTGCTTCTTCAGCCTTACATCTTCCAGACGTGGTCAATCTGCAAGTTGGCGCTTAAAGTTTTGTAAACAGTAATATAGTGGTTTAGTGTTCAGAGCTTGTGGATGTCCCCTGTCCTACTTCAGGCAGCACATGCCCGTTATGCCTGTTTTGCAAAAGAACAAACAGTGTTTCAATTATTAAACAGATTTCTAAAAATGTACTTTTGGTCTCTGTTGTCTTTTTTTTTTTTCTTTTTCAGAAGCAAGTTATTTTTATATTTAGTACAGACTTTGTTTCTCCTCAGGAAATACTGGTACAATACTTGGTAATGATTTAGAAGTTATTAAAATTGACAGGAACATAGTACTGTTAAGAAATAACTGTAAGTCTTCTGTACAATTCTTCCGATCATGTCATGCGTTCATTTAGAAAATCCACCTTTTGATGTCTGTTTTTTTTAACCTGTGAAGTCCTAAGCTTTGGAGGTGGAAAAGGTAACCCTGGGGACTACAGAATACTAAAATATCTTAAGAGAATATTAGATGGTTTTAAGTACTGTGATACAAAACATTTCAGACTAAAGACAAGTCACATTTTCTTGTCTCATTATTTGGCATGGCTTTACTTTTTCCAAACATGTTGAGAAAATCTGTGCTGTTTTTATGTGCCTGTCATTTCCCTGAAATATGAGTTCCAGAATTCTGGTTTTTAATCAATTAAATTGTATTAATTAAGAACAGCAACAACTAAAACAGCACAATCAGAAAAATATTTGAAACCACAAGAATGGAGAGTATTTTCATGTGATGGTGTTCCACAGAGGAGCAGATTTGAGCTTCCTGAGCCAGCTACTTTGTATAGCAGAGTAAAATATCACTAAAGCTATGAAAGCTACCAGGCTTTTTAATAGAGCAAAATGGCAATGTAGAATGTCCTTTTTTCTGTCTCAGATGTCAAGTCACTTTAAAGCAGAATAGGTGAGTTTCATAAAATGCATATTGGTAATTTTTTTACTGGATAATCTTGCGTGCTGAAATTATATTCAAAATACACAAAATGTTTCGTGCCAAGAAAATGACTCCATGGTATGACCATCTGCAAAGCAGAAAATACTTCTGGGCAGATTTGGAACTCAGCATGTGGTCCCTGCTGCAGACAGTGCAGTAACTAATTTTACAAGAGATCAGCCTGGCTCTACACTGGTTTTTATCTGAGCCTAACTAATGAAACAGGATGTGGCTTAGAAAGGTGTGATGTGTATCTGTGTCAAATAACTTTCTAACTGGAAAGGAAGCAAATGTGGTTGCATCCAGCTTTTCCAAACTCTGTGCAATGTTTTGCCGTGCAGATACGTGCAGGACTTCTGCCTTCCTTGGGCAAGCATTTCCACACAAGAAGCTTATGTCTGCCCTGTACTGCCTGGCCATGCAAGTCAGAAAGAAATCTTTAGGCTGTCTTTTCCACATCACCAGGCTATCTGTGTAAAGACACCCCTACCCCCATCCTCCTAGAATGTTCTGAATGGAGTGATCTGGGAACTGTCATAGAATCATTGAATTTTTGGAGTTAGAAGTGACCTTACAGATCATCTAGTTCTAACCCCTATTTCATGACTTTCACCGGACCAGGTTGCTCAGAGCCCTGTCCAACCTGGTCTTGAATTCTTCCAGGGATGGGACATCCACAGCTTTTCAGGGCAACCTGTGCCAGTGCATCACCATCCTTACAACACAGAATTTCTTTCTGACATCTAATCTAAACCTGCTCCCTTGCAGTTTGAAGCTGTTTCCCCTTGTCCTATCACTACATGTAAAAAGTCTGTAAAAAGTTTCCCTTTATCTTTCTTGTAGGCTCCCTTCAGGTACTGGAAGGATCCATTTAGGTCACCCAAAAGCCTTCTCTATTCCTGTCTCAAAATGCCAATTCTCTCAGCCTTTCCTCATAGGGCAGGTGCTCCCTCTAACCATCTTGATTGCCCTTGGAAAAAAATGCCTATCAGTGCAGTGGCAGATATTCAGCTGTTCTATTTTGTCTTGTTTTGTTCACATACCTCTTTCAGACTTTTCAACTCCCACACAGGAAAAGTACTGTGCCCTCTGTTGCAGGTATGCAAAGAGTTGATGCCAGGGCACTCTGACCTTGCTTATGCAGAATTGCTCTCCGAATGTATTTTCTGAAGTTCCCAGCATTCTCACTAAAAGCATTCTTAAATTAAACTCTGCAATTGCTTGAATACATTCAGTATTCACAGAGTTTCAGAAACTGAAGAGCCACAGCATGGCCACAGCCTTTGAGAACACCGAGTTCAGTAAAACTGAGCTATTTTACTAAAATGAAGACAGGTAGCTGGAAAATGTATAGAACTTTGTTCCTGAGTGAGAGGACATGTAGCCCAGCCTTTCCATGGCTCAGTGCTTTCCCTGGTTTGCCAAGGCAGAATGTACAAGGAGTAGCTAAGGCTGCTTTGCCATATTTCTGCCCCGAGCTCAAGCCTTTTCAGCGTTTCCACTCCTACACCTAAGTGGCAGTTTTGGTCGACAAGGTCTTTGAGTCAGATGAATCTATTGAGTAACACACTTCATGTCTGATTACAAGGAGCTGGCAGACAGTAGAGGTAGTAGTAAAACCACTACAAATCCCAACCCTGTACTAGAAAAATAACAAGACTGTACACAATTTTTGTCAGATGCAGTGGCTTGAAAAACTCTCTTTTATTCCATGTTGCCACTAGAGAGAAAAGATGGTGGAGGCAAATAGGAAAAGAAAGGAAATTACATCCGAATTTATCCCTCAAGAACAGTTCATATCTCTGAAATACAAACCTGTTCTGTGAGAGGCAAAACCTGTCAGGTGTCTCAATGCACCAGCTGGACCACTGGAGAAGACAAAGAGGATGAAGTGTTGGTGATGTCTCTGTGAGAGCAACTTAGAGCCAAAATGCCAGGGAAGATAAGACACACCTGGTGAAGTAAGAGGCATGAGTCTTAAAGACAGCAGTGGGCTGGAGGCTGTCACTGGCTGGGACTGCTCACCCCATTGCCTCCAAAGGATTTGGTTCTGTGGAAGAAAGAGTAAGGAAACCACAAGTAGCTCAGTAGCCAAAGGGGATGACTCTCTAAAACATGGTGTCTGATTGTTTGTCCTGAGCCAAAGAAAAACATGTTTAGTGAATTCTTCATTTGAGAAGAGTAATATTCATTTCTCCTGATCACATTTCCAGGAGTAGCCTATGTCTCAGTAGCATGGTGATCACTATGCATGATGCTTGCTGTGCTTTTATTTTTAAGACGCATCAGGGCTGCTCCTTGAAAGCAACTGATTTTTACTTTCTCTGTAAGAAAAGTTAGTAACTACTTTAAATAAAACACTTACTTTGAATCAAAAAAACATTGTGGTGAATGTAGGAACTAACTACAAGCACTGAGCTGTGAAATGGAGTGCTGTTGTAGCTATAGTGCATATGCAAGGCGAGGTTTGTAGTGAGAGGCAATTTTATTAGCCAAGTAGATGTAGGTAGGGGGGGAAAACATTCCCAAAAAATAAGCTGTGGAACAAACAAGCTCTCTTCTAGACCTGAAGAAAGAATTGTATGCCTGAAGGCTTTTTTGACCATTCTTGCTATAAATCTCACACTTTTTCAGAATGGCAGGATTGTAGACCTGCTTCAAGCCCTGTTCACTGTCACAACCACCCACCTCCCAAAACGCAATAAATTCGTGTGATTCTTTCAGGTGATTCAAACTTTGGATTGGGCCCTAGGTAAAAGCACCCAAGGCATAACTATATAGCACTCACTGATTGCAACCAGATATAATCTGTGACATTTCCTGAGCCATTATACATTGAATACATGAATTTCTCTCCTGATTCATTTGTTGATCCCGTGCCATCACCCAATGCATAGTTGAAACACACTGCATATGGCACAAAGTTAACATCTTTTATGTTTTTATCCAGGTGATGCTTGAAGGTTTTGGTTATTTTGACTGTTCTTTAGCTTGTAGTTCATTGTCTCCCATTCTGTTGTTTTCTATTTGCTTGTTGCATAAGGTATTGTTATTTGCATGGTCTGGGCTCTAAATATAATGTCCTGTTAGTCTCAATACATATTAAAAATAGTTGTTTAACAAGATTTGGAGTCACCTTTGCTCGTTCTTGTGAAATGAGGAATTCTTCTGCAGTAACAGTGGGACAGGCTATTATAGCTTTGTCTGTCGTGGTCAGAGGAAAGTCTCTACATGCACAGGAGCAAATTCTAAACCTTGACCAGACTGACTATTCAGAAAATAAGCTGGTAAATCATGAAAGGAACTACAAGATTTGTTTGTAGCAGAATGATTTCAAGAGTTTTTGTGGTATACAGTTACTCTTCTATGAGAGGGTGTAGCTTCAAATCATTTTTGAACATGCATTTCTTTCAGTCAACCCAAGTGCAATGGGATGAATGAAGCAATATTACAAAACTTAAGCAAAATGTTGGTGGCATTAATCTTGCTTACAGTATAAAAATAAGGCCACTAATAAATTATTCAGATTGTACCGAACAGATATCAGTTAAAATTTTGTACATCACATGGATTATATACAACATGCATATTACCAGGAATGTTTTAGGGTTCTAATGCTATCTAAAGCCTGGTGGTTTTGCTCTGACTGGAAAAATGCATAGTATAGTAGTGACAAAAATGATCCTTTCTAACTCTTACATTACAAGAAACATTTTTTTTTAAAAAAAGGTGTTAAGCAATGTACAAAAATGAGACTTGGAAGAAGGCATTAAGGCTAATATTTCTATTTACAGTGAGAAAAATCTCTTTTTAATAGTACAAGAAAACATTTTCTTTTTGAGGAGAAAGCTAACTGACCTGCTAACTATCCTCACTTGTAAGCAGAAATATGGTCTGAAACTGTTCTCTCCAGTGCATTTGAAGCGTAATGAAGAAATCCACACATTAATTTGCCATAAAGCTATTTTCTGTCTCTTCAGGGAAGCAATCAGTCGTGTTTGTGAAGCCGTGCCTGGTGCCAAAGGAGCCTTCAAGAAACGAAAGGTATTTTTCTTTTCTTGTAGTGCAGTTGACTCTATTTTCTTAGTTCAGCACAGAGGAGACCGGGCACAGCAGGCAGGTGACTTTAAAGCAGCTTTGAGAATTGCAGATCATTAATCACGTAAAGTGTTGGCTGTTTTCACCCACGGTGTGTTGTTGCTTGCCCTTTTCGTCAGGATCTGCTTTTTTAGGCATCTGGAAGCACAAATACATCTAGGACGAAGATTGTGCCTTTATGTGGCTTCTGTAGAAACCCCCTCCTTTTACTTTATTTTTTTTTTTTGTAGGTCACATGTGGGAGAGTTAAAACAAACAAAAGGGATGGCTTTTAACAAAATGCATGAGTAAATCATGGAAAAACGTGCTGAAGGTAGAGCAGAAGCCAAAAACATACATAGTTCTGAAGGTGGTTAGGTCAGTTCTTTGAGCATAGCTCTACTGGTGACATTTAATGAGTTTGGTAATCACTGGTTCCTGGGAATGGAGAGAACATATCAGGTGATCCTTTTCTCCCCATGCTCTTTCCATGTGGCTGATGCTCAGTGGCCAGCACTTATGGTGAGCCCAGTGTGTCCCTGACACGGTTATTGTCATGCTTTTATTTTTATTTGGGTGGTAGGAGTTAGAATCTTCAGACAGGGAGCAGAGGAAGCCTTGTCTCAGCTCATGCACTGGTGGCTCTCAACAGTCTTGCTCTGCCTGCTCTTCCAGAGGCCTGCTGGCAAAGCTGGGATATATTGCTAACTCTGAGGGAAGAAGCATAGAAAGCAGTTAATTATAGCCCGTGTGTGAGATCTTGGGCATAGGAGGAGAGTGGGGGTTGAACAAAAAGTTCTGTCCACTCCTCCACCTGCTGCACCATCTAGGCAGTGCCTCAGTAGAAAGGGATGGGATGAAATGCCACTTGTTTGCAATGGAGGATCTTCCTCTGTAAAATCAGGCATATGTGACAACACATGTCACGGTGCAATTGGAAATTGTCTCAGAAATTAGGGTTGTGGTTTCCCCCCACGACCACATTTATCACACTGGCATCTCTTGGTTCTCTGGCTTTTTGTTTTAATACTGAAAGTAAAGACAAAAGTATCTTTTTTTTTTTCCCTTGGAAAGCAAAATGACACAAAGTACAATTGGAAAAGTGAGTTAAACGGAGTTCCACCTGCCTAGTGAGACAGCTTACTCTGTTACGGGTTTTAGAGGCAATACTGCTTACTAGTTATTGAAAAGGAATAGCAACAGAACTTAGCTAAACATCAAATACAGGTCTCTTTTGCTGGTCTGTACGTTCATCATGTCTTTGCCACTGGTGGCTTATCAAATTGGTTGGGGTGACATGTAGTTCCTCAGGGCATGTTTTCACATTTTGACTGTACTGTGGGCACGTGATCCTTAGGCACCACCTGGGAATCATGAAGGATTAAGGAAAGAAGAGATATACAAGAATATTCAAAGGAGATTGTTTTATTGAGAAGTTAATGAAGTACTAGCTCTGCAATGTGACCATGTTAAAATAGTGCAGCACAAACATCACATGGGAGCAGTACGCAGGTAGTGTATTTTTAATCAGTTAAACAGAAGGAAAAGAAGCTAAAACTAAATGTATGTAAACTTTTAAGGTCTACAGAAGCACAGGTGTGTCCATCCTGCTACGAACAGAACTTTCCAAGCTTGCAGGCAGCTTAGGACAAATGCAAATACAGTGGCAGAAGAACACTGCCTCCAGTCACAGCTTTGCTTTTATATCTTAATAACCAGCATAAATATTCACAAGTGGAAATTCAGCAAGTAGAAGGACTTGGTCTGTTATTGCTGGGCACCCTGATTTTGTACAGGCTGTGGTTTACCTGAATGAGGCTGCTCTCACACAGATTTGTGGTTCCCCAAAGCTGTCAAAGATGAGAAGTTTGTGAATTTTGCTTTGTCAACATAACTTATTGACTTGCTACAAAACCTCCTGAGGGCTAGTGAAATGCCTGCAAAAGTTATCAGTATTGTTACATCCCCTTTATTACATTCCAACACTTTGTACTTATTCTCTGAGTTAGGAGTAATCTTTACCTGCGTGTGGTACCGCAGCATACTGAGATTTTGTTTAGCCTATGTCTGGGCTTTTGCCTGCTGCTAAGAAGTCCACAAGCAAAATCTTAGAAGGGTTTGGGTTGGAGGAGATCTTTAAAGGTCTTCTAGTCCATAACACTCTGTATCCCATTTTGTAAGCATCCCATCGGTATCACTGAAGTCCCACTTTCCATGTGGGGAGTGAGTGGGTAGAGAAGTCAGTGGATGCAGAGAACAGATTTCTTTTCAAGAGTTGAAGCTGTTTTTACAGAATAAGAACATTATCATTTTAAGAGACTGACTGAAGGCATTTATCTTAGTCTGCTTACTTGGTTCCTTAGTGAAGGCGAGACTTTGCTGTCTTACAAACCCCCTATTTTCTATCAAGTCTTCTTTTATATCATATATTCTTGTTTTGTTAGGTCAAGAGTAGATGACTACCTGCCTAGCTACTATCATTAGTAGAAGCAGTAGTAGTATAAATGAGAAATCATTTCCAGGGGGAAGCAGCTGTTGTGAGTAAATGTTCTTTGAAAGTCATAAACCTTTTAGAAGCCTTTCAGATCACGGTTAACCCTGCATACAATGAAGGTCATCCCAAATAAACAGAGGACAAAAATCTGCTTTTTTTCCCCCCCCTCCTCGCAGCCACCAAGCAAAGTCCTTTCTAGCATCTTGGGAAAGAGCAATCTTCAGTTTGCAGGAATGAGCATAATGTTGAATATCTCCACCAGCAGCTTAAATCTAATGAATCCTGATACGAAACAGGTGAGTGCAAATTCTGTACTAATTTGTAAGGCTTTTGATGAACAGTCTGCTGCTGTCTGTCAAATACTCAGTTGCTCAAAGTTATTCCTCAATAATGTCTATAAAATTAATAAAAACAAAATATGAATCATAGTAGAAGTCAGCTTATTCCAGTATTCAACACAACTTTCATGAATTATTTCCTTCTTGCCCTGTTTCTGGTAGATTGGTTTTGCTCTTAAAAGACCTATGACATGAAATGTCATTTTCTGGTCATGGTAGTTCTTATTGGGTACAATTACAAACTTTCAGGATGGTACAAGGGATGTGCTTGGAGTAAACAACTAAAGGACCGAATGTACATCCCCTATTTCACTGTTTTCTTTCCATTTAGAGCCTAAAAGGGCAAACCGTTCCTGAGGCACTGCTAAAAATACAGCCTTGGGCATTTTGCAGTGCAGTGAAAGGCCAGTCTTTCAGAGAGGCAAGGCAGCCTTTTTTCAAGTAGCTTATTCCTTCTTCTTCACTGTGCTGAAGGTACAGATGCACTTTGGGGAATCACTGCAGTGGTTTGTGAATGATGTATGAGATGAGAAAAATCCTTGCTCAGGGTATACAAAGAGAAAGCAGATGGACATGCGTAGTCACTGCTGTGCTATTTGCTGTGAGCCACATATTCTGTTAGGGCACAACGACTTTCTGCCCAGATACAGCCAGAGAGGAAAACAATAAAGTTCCTACTGTCCTTCAGGGCGTCAGGATTAAAGAATGAGAAAGAACGCGTACACTGTCCATTAAAAAAGCTTGCTGATTATTATTATCATCATGTTTTCATTCATTTATTGTCATCCTTGCTTAGAAAACATCCAGATCTCCTGCAGTGAGCATTGAGACACTGGGAGCAGTGCTATGGCTGGATGCAGCAGTTTGTAGCCTTACTATGGAATATACACAGCAGTGCCTCTCACAGGGACAGTTGCCCCCAGTCAGAAACACAGGAACCTGATGTTAATTAGATCTACTAAGAAAGTGCCAAGCCCTGAAAGTCGCCTCCTCTTCAGCCAGTGCCAGGGCAGAATTGTAGTTAAACTGATTTATTGCAGAGCAGAGTCATCCCCCAGATGTTTTGCCTTTTCTCTGAGTTGACAAAACTCTTCATCTTTCTCTCACATAATTCTTTTTGAGATAGACTGTTCTGGGTGCTGCTGGCCTGGGAAATGTCTGGTTTCTCAGAGATCCGTAGTGTGGCTGTGGTCTCCCCTGTTTCTTGTTTGTGCCAAGCATTTGATTTGCAAACAAGAATGGCCCAGCAGCTTTGCCCTTTGAGGCCCCACACAGGAAGAAGGCTGTGAACTTCTGTAAAAGCCTCTTTTTCCCAGGGGAGCTGGAAAGAAAGAAAAAAGACAAGACAGCGTTGTTGGCCCTGAGGGTAGAAGGAAAGCAGTTGCATGTGCTGCAGCAACAGTTCAGTGAATATGTTAGGCAGGGCTGGGTGGAAGATGGTTTGTTTTGTATATTTCTTTGAAAAAACAAACTGACTTGAACTAATGGCTTCAAGCACTTTTCAGTTTTCTCAAAACTTGGAAAAAATTAGCTTAGAGACAATCTAAAATAATTTTTGTTTTGTATGATGCTGGAGTAAAAAAATTGGGTTATTTGCACAAGTCAGGGTAGTGACAATATTAAATGTGTAACAGATCTTCACTAGTTCATTTCTATTGTTAAGATTACTTCTTCTTTATGGGAAAAAGTGAAGGATATCCTCACTGATGAGTAATAGAACACTAATTCACCAGTGAACACTTAAAACCTAACCACATCTTCAGAGGCTGCTGTTAGACAAGCAGGGCTATTGAAAATGAAGTGCTCTTTACATGAAAGATACACTGCAAATAGTTATCAACTCTCTCTGACTTAATGAAGCAGCAAGATCCAGACAAAGTCGTGCCAGGCTTTTTTCTTTCCAAGGAAGGTAGTTGCTAGTTCAGGTCTTTAAGATGCAGGATAGGTAAAACATCCCAGAAAATATATTTCAACCTATTTTTTTCCAAAACAGTTTTCTGAAGTATGTAGTTCCCTCTCCAAACTGAGATACTAATTCTATTGTCATGTGCTTTGAGGCACTAAATAGAGGCCTGTCCTTTCCTAGATGAATTCCTTGGCATGTCTTATGTGACTCAAATATCAAGTGAAAGTTTCTTTCAAATGACCTTTTCTTTCTTGATTATTACATGATTTCATTATTAAAAGATTTCATAAGTTAGATCTCAGAATAGCAGAGCTGTTCTGCTAGTATTGTATGTTCAGGACAATTTGTCTCTTCCCAGAGAAATATTGTATTAGTTCAAATCGTACATAAGCAATTTGAATTTCAAATGCCCTGGATTATGCCTGTGATTTTGTCCACAATGCTACAGTGCAGTGAGAGTCAAATTTTTGTTTGCATATTCCAAACATGTTGATGTTTGAAACATAAAATGACACAGTGGGTGTTGGAAACGATGTTAGGAACTCTAGCTGGTGTACGGATTGTCATGGTTTCATTGATTTCACCAGAGTGGCATCAGCAGAAAAATGTTTTGATGAATAGGACCTTTTGCTTCATTCATCGTTGTCTGCAATAAAGAAAGGGAGTTTTTGCTGATTAAAATTTCTCCAAAGATACTGTCTGACAGATCTGTATGATTTACTGGAGTTCTGAGCACATTTAGCAATTTTGCAGTGTCCTGATACATTTTAAAGAACACCAGGATAGATTCATTGATCCTTCCGTTTGTTTATATTATTGTGCTACTCTTTTTACTCCTTGTGGATAATTTTGATCCTGATTTTGGATTTTCACCTGTATGCAAGCCAGAAAAGAAATCAAAAAATGTGTAAACTGTAAGAAAACTATCTGACTTACACTTGTTCTTTCTGATCCATACAGATCATAGCAAATCACCACATGCAATCTATTTCCTTTGCGTCTGGAGGTGACCCGGTAAGCATTCCTTTGAAGCCTTCCCCCCACGTGGATACTGCCTTGTGAGGATTGTGGGACAGAATTTATCGCATATCCTACTGAAAGAAAAAAAAAATACGGCCACAGTAGCTCCTGGTTTTTGTTTCATAAATTCATCTTGATTGTTGCCATCAAACTCTTTTTTGAGGGGAATGACTGACAAGCATTCGTAGATCCTCCTCTTTGAATGACTGGAACAAAAAAGTATCAAGGGGTTGAGAGCATTTATATAGTAACGAATAAGCATCTCTTTGTTTCTCTGAGTAATGTGGTACAGTCATATGGGATTGTATGAATTTTTATCCTGTTTTTAATTTGCACTTTTTACAGTAGTAGACTATGTTGCAGTTATAGTAATGAAGCACTTTTTTTTCCTTCTCGTCTTTAAGTGTGCATTGAGAAGAAGACTACTAAATACTGCCTTCAGGTGCATTTGCTGCACTCATATGGCTTGAAGACAGGCTTTCAGGAAGCACAGATCTTACTTTCTCATTTTGCAAAGCTTTCGGTTTCCAATTCAGCTTTCAATTTTACCCATTTGGTTCATTTGGAGCAAAGGGCAGATTTCTGCCTGTTGTGCTTTTCCTTAGTTTTATAAGCTGTCTATTGAAGGTATATTAATAAATGTGCTTAAAAAGTATTTGTCACTCAGGAAGCAATGGGGGAATTATAAAATATTGACATTGCTCACCTTTTACCTTAGAGGTTTGAAAGCTTTTAAACCTAGATTAATTGAATGAGTGCCTTTTCCTCCATCGTATGATCATCCATGATTTATCAGTCGTGTGCTACAGGTAAGGCAATTTCTAGCCTGCTTTGTGAGTTAATTCTCGCAGTTCAACGCTGTTAAGGTAAAGATCCTTGGCGCTTCCTCTGTTCATTTAGATACCCTCAGGAAATGTAAAAGCAATCTTTAGTCTTAGTATAGCTTTGCAGAGTTCAATGCAGTTACAGAAGGGAAAAGGACACCATATCATAATGATTTGGGGAACAAAATATGGATCAACAACAGCTTTGAAATACAACAGATTGCAATGTATGCTGTAAATGAACAATTCCTGAAGTGGGCAGAGGAGTGATTAGCACAGTTCCCTGCCTCCGTAAGAAGATTCTTCGCTGCCCATCTGCCATCCCAAATGCTAAGTCCTGGAAACACCATTTCACTCTGCCCACTGCTAGAGTGATTTACCAGGAAAGAGGAGAGGAGCAGCAGTAGAAGAGATTGGATTTGGAGTAAACAAGATCTTCCAAATGTTTTAGAGAGATAAAAATCATGCTACTGAGTCAGCGAGCTACCAGAGAAATAAAATTGCATGGTGGAAGGGAGCCTACAAGATATGGTGAGACTGTAAAGTTGTTTTCCCTATAAGACTACTACTGCATGAATTCATTCTGACGTTGAGGGGAAGAGGGTAGCTATGAGTATCTAATGACGCTCTACAAGTTTATCTTAGTGGTCTAGTGTCTGGCTTGATACTATAAGCTTGAACAACCATAAGCTTGTTCATAAAGCAGGTGGTTCCTTTGTCCTGGATGTGTGTAGAAGAAGACAAGGTGCGAGGATGTGGTTTAAGTCACAGCTTTATTTACTCTTAAGAGGGTCATCTAGACACCACTTTCATCAGCCCTTAGTGATTTCCACTTGGTGGAGGACTGCTGCCACTGAACTGTGTCTCCCAGCCACAGTTGGGCTCCAGCCCATAAGCTCACCTCTTTATATGAAATTTAAACTGGATAGAGAAGGGTCATAGTGAACTAGGAACCTAGATCTGAGCCCATGTTTTCCCTTAGTTTGAATTTTGGAATTTGGTTTATTAGGAAGTGAGACTACCCTCACTTCTCTACCCCATCCACCTTTATACTCTGGCTATCTGCCTCACATTCATGGCAGAAATTATCTTCACAACTTTCCACCCACTCCCTTACTGTTAATTATCTTCTATTATTCAAAATGTAACCACTGGAGAAGTGTTCCACAGTCTTGGAGAACAGCTTGAATACCATATATATATATTTGAAATATTCCCATTTGCAGTGAGTCAGTTTCTGGCTGTGTCAGTACATGGCAGCTTAAAAACGTCCCCACCAAATCCTTTACACACCGTTTCAGAACAACTTTTAGTTCACTTCCAAGACTGTGTTCTGGATCTGCTTTAGCTCTCTTCAGCCCCTCCTTATGATACACTAAACAATTTTCACCCATAGTAATTTCAGGCGGTTGTTTCCAGGCTGCTAGACAAGACATCTGTTTTTGGAGATATCTGCTGAAATGCCAGAGTGGAGGTTTTCATAAGGTCTAATAAGGCAGGTCTCTCAGAGGTCCCTGAAGGCAGTAGTTTTTCCGTTTCAGCCACACCTCCAAATTTTACCACCACGATGCAATTTCTTAGGAGTGGTAATTACGGCTCATTCATACTTGTTTTCAGTCCTTAAATGTCAAGGACCACTTTGCTGCATCAGCCCATCTTTGTGTAGTTTTTGGATGGGAATCTTCTAAATTACCCACTGTGGAATGTGCCCACATTAAGTCCTTAATGATTTGTCATAGTCAGCTTCAATCTGAACTTTAGAGGTAATAACGAGTTGGTAGTTCCAGACTGTCACGTCCACACTAGCTGTGAGATAGATCTATGATTTACTCAGCCATTAATGTATCCATTAGCTGTGCCTGAACCAGTAAATAAATTGATCTGTGGCCCATTTTCTGGCCCTTCTGGCCCTGCAACTAAATAGCACAGTGAAATTTGCATCCAAACATTTACCCTCTTCCCTCATAGTGGCCTCTTGGGATTGATGCCCAGCACATGCTGGTCCCTCAGAGAGTTTCAGAGCATGGCGTGAGAAAACAGCACAGAGGGGCATGAGAGAATAGCAACAATAGAACAGTATGGACACCAGTGAAACAACTCTCAGGCCTTCATCTTGGCTCTGTTTTATCTGTTACTATAGACATAGTCACTTTTCTTGTCCCCTTACTTTTTGATATGCACCCTTATTTCCATTTTAGTGGTTGCCCAGGCACTGCGTCACAGGATTCATCGGAAATTACTGGACAAAATATTAGGGCCATTCTACTCTGCTTTTTTTTATAGGCCAACCTCATTGCTACTGTGCCTGAGTGTCTTCCAATAGTCTATTAAGTGATATGGCTACACCTCTGTTACTAGAACCATGAATTTGCTTCATCATTTCCCTTGCTCTCTCCTTAGGATGGAAATTGTACAGACATGCAGCACAGTGATTTGTTTTGGGTGGGTGGTTGTGTTGTGTGTTTGCACTAGAGAAAACTAAGCTGAAGAAGCCTGTCTTTTAACTGAAGGTTCATGTTTGTTATGGCATTAGATCTTGGTATAATTGCCAATGATCTGGGATCAGTGAAAAGGCTTTGGATAGAGTTATACTGCCAGCTGTAGTGTATCCTGTGTATCCCTCAGGTTTAGCTACACCTGACTAGCCAGGCATGTCAGGAAACACCAGATCTAACCAGGACTTCATGATTGCATCAGGGCTGTGTGGCCTAAATGTTTCCCAGAAACACTGCCCCTTCTGTTCCATCTGCACAATGACACAAGTCTGCGCCCCTTGTGGCAGGAGAGCAAGCAAAAAATCCTTGAGGAAAATATCTTGCCCGAAAATCCACCTGGCATGTGGCAAGGAGTGTGGCAAGGAGCAGCCCACGGGCTAGGGGAGAGCATCCTGGGATTCTGCTTGTCACAGCCAAGCAGGGGCTGACCACCTCTGTGCCATATGGTGTAGTAGTCAGTAAACACACCTGCTTTCACACACGAATAAATACCATTGCTCAGTATTTCTGGGGAGCAGGGCTGTCACTCCCACTCTTTCTACCTCAGAACCGGTTGATTATTTATGTTCTGGACCAAAATCTCTGGGCAGTTCGAAAATAAGGACTTGTAATTCTACTCCCTCCTAAATGAGGCTTGATCCAAATCCTACTGAGTTTGTTTAATTAATTCTCAAAGGCCTTGGAAGAGATTTTTAAATTCTGCTGGAATAGATCACATTCTGGAGAAAGTGGTGCAATCAGTACCAAAACCCATAAACATTTATATGGGGTTTAAGTAGCATACAACTGTAGAGCAAAACATGTCATTTGAAGCTCTACACACAGGAATATACATACTCTGGACTGTGATCTTTTGCTATGATCAGTGCAAATATTTTTTTGCATTCATTGTAGATATCTTAATTTTTTGACAGGATACAACTGACTATATTGCATATGTAGCTAAGGATCCTGTTAATCGGAGAGGTAAGTTAGAAATACCTGTTTGACATCTGTTTTTCCTTTGAGAAACACAAATTATTCATGGTTTAAGTCAGATTTTTTTTCTCCGAGAAAATATAAATGCAGCCCAATAAAAAGATTGCCTTTGACAGAGTCACAAAAAGATTGTGTAGCAATAAGAAGCAACAGTTTGGTTCTCAGACTTGGAACAAGTCTTGCCTCTAGTTCATATCCAAATATCACTTTGATTCTCTTCATCTCTTAAATCAAACACTTGCTTTACTTGGCTGCATGAGCTTCTAGGCAACAGCTAAATCTTACCTACACCCAATCACCATGCAAGAACTAAACAGTCCTCTGATTAAGTCATCTGATGAGGCAGCTGAATCTGTTAGGTCTTCTCAGTACATGCCTAATTCTTCCTGGCAGAATCGCATTCTTTATCAAATAGTGAGCTTTCAGCCAGCTTACTGTAATTCTCTTTCTCAGTGAGGTTTTATTCAAGGTTGCATTGCTTTAGCAGCAGTCAGTCAGGGACAGGGACCTTCTTGTTGACTGTCTTCAAAATCTAAGATACAGTTCACATTCTCAAAAAATAAACTATAAGGATTGTAAATTACAGTCTGAAATAATAGGTCCAAAAGACATTCCTGCTTGTAATGCAGAAAGCATCACTAGGTCTTAATGCAAGATACAAAGTATTGTGTAATATACCTGAGAATCTATTTATTATTTATAGAGTCATAGAGAAGAACAGAATAGCTCAAAAAAACTCCAAAAAGCTAACTCTGCAAACCCTGAGTTGCCCACCTTACCATCGACACAACTAATTTAGTAGGTTCCATATTTTCTCTTTAATGATTTTAGATACCTGAAGAATCTGTCCATGTGCAGAGATGTCCAGACTCGAGAGCACTACCTCATAAATAAATAATACCTGCACTAAACACACTAATATTCTGAATACTGGTGAAACACCTTGAAAACTTATGGGGAATGGGAGGTATGGAGTTAGTCCAGTTCTTTGCAATGGATGACATGTTACAAGATCATGTGTCCCCCTTCAGAGAGGCTCCAGCATCAGACTGTAGGATGTGTGGTGCAGAGCTGCTCTCCACCCCACCTGCTTTAGCAGTACCCTTCTGCTAAACCAGAGTCTGATTCAGTTGTTCTAAGGGATCTCAGTAATGATGTAGTGGGTTGGCATTGTAGATGTTTGCACTGTAGGGTTTGCAGGAGCCCTGTCCTTTGTTTTCTGTTCCTGTGTGAATGGATTTTAGACAAAAACTGTTTCACATAATGTGTTCCTTCTATCTCGTGTTGGATGTGTTTAGCCTTAACTTCCTGTGACTGTTCCTTGTTGAACTGGTCTGTCCCAGATTGAGGAGTCATCTGAACACTTCATTCAGTCGTTTTCCTTTGGTGTGCTTAG
Organism: Chiroxiphia lanceolata; assembly: GCF_009829145.1. Classification (NCBI taxonomy): domain Eukaryota; kingdom Metazoa; phylum Chordata; class Aves; order Passeriformes; family Pipridae; genus Chiroxiphia; species Chiroxiphia lanceolata. The sequence goes on from NC_045671.1 coordinate 72,361,142, forward strand.
GTCAAGTAATTTCTCAGTTTTCTTTATGAAAAGATTGACAGTGAACTCTGTAGGTCTCCAGCTGCAGTGCACATCCTCCATCCTTCTGCTGATTTCTCCTTCTTTGATCTTTCTGTATTGTTTTAAAAAGGTATAATATACCTTTATAGCAGGGGCTACCAGTACAGTGGAGGCTGCACCTTCCTAGTCTTCCTTGCTTTTGTCCTCATCATTAGCCCTTTTGGCTGCAGTGAAGCACTGTTATCTCGTGTGAAACTCTTTCATGCTGTTGTTGCCCGTAACAAAAACACAAACCAACAGAGTGCCGGTTTATGCGGTGCTTTATTCGGGGCCCGGGAACCTGAGGACTAGCGTCCCAAGTCAGGATTCCGAAGACCCTCGTTTTTCATACAGCTTTTATACTCTCACACAAACATGTCCACGTACAATTTCTACTTGAAAGCAGTTACACTTAGTTACAAACACAAACTCATATTTCATACTGATAACAATTGGTAATCATCTACTCTAATCATAAATCTGCTTAAGTTGTCTTACCCCTAGAAACTGTTCAGCAGACCCTTACTATATCTAAGGTAACAAATCGTTATATACATGCTTGGCTAAATCCTTTGATTATTGTTCCTACCTCTTCAGTACATTCCATTCTCACGAACAAGGTTGCTAACCTATTACTTTGGAGTGTTGCTCTCTAGGCCTACTCTCCTACTAAGCCTTAGCCATTCTACTACTAAATTTGAATCATTCTGCAACACTGTGATCTTGAAGCCTTCTGCATTTCCTATGGGCACTTTCCCCACTCCTGTATCTACATCAGTGATTTGCAGATCGGTGACTTTTTATGTGGCCTGCATTAAAACATATTTTTAAAAGGGATCTAATATACCAAGGGATCTGAACTGCCCTCTGTCACCGTCACTTGCCATTGTGTCATTCTTTGTGTTATCTGCAAATCGATTTAGAATGGAATTTGTCTTTGTTTCTATATCTAGTGAAAATGTTACTGCTGCTGTTACTGACACTACCACCAGTGCTGTAGCATAGCTTCCATATTAAACTCATTTCTTCCCAAGGATGGAGAAGCTGTCTTCGTGTTTTGTATTCTGGATCTAGCAAGCTAAAGGCTGTCTATTTTCTGCTGTAACATTCACAAAAAAATCATCTCTGTGTGAGCCAAACCTTCTCAGCCTTTTACAAGAAGCATATCTCCTACCTGCTGAAAGTCCATTCACGTATCCAAGGAAACAGGTTACTCATTATGTCACCTACTGAAACTACTTAATGACTCATGCTCCATTTCAGCTCCGCACAGGTTTAGCAGTGAGCAATGTAGCCTCTTTAAATCTGCACTCTAGTTAGAGAGTGCAAACATCTTAGCTTTGTTTACCCTAACTGCTTTTGGTCCATGTTCATGGGGATGCCACCAGCAGTGGTGCAGAGGGTGCAAACAGCAAATATCCTGCTGCTAGTTGGGGATGTCTGCCTCCACCTTTGGACACATGGAGGTCCTGTTTTTGGCTGCTGAATCCACTTTCAACATGCAGCTAGCGGCCTTTCCCCTGAATCAGGATTTGCCTCAGCTTGCTGGTCAGCATGGCAGGTGCTCTAAGGTGAGAAGAGAACACCACTGTATCTGTTTAGCACTGTGACTGGTGCCATCTCATGCTGTGTGAGGTGCTGCTGAAGAAGAGGCAGCAGGCATTCCATACCTGCACAACTGCAGGTTTCTTGGCCCTTTATTTTGGCCTCGTCAGATGTCTGTCGAGTGGATCAGCCTCTGAGAAGTCAATTCTAAACCTACTTAGTCTCTCTATGTAATGTTAATTAAAACTATGTCACACAAATGTTGTGACCAACCCTTATTTGTAGGACGTTGGCATCCAAAGCACTTGGTTCCACTGAGCTGGACACTAAGTATGTACTAAAATGCAGTTTTTCAGCTGAAGAGTTTGTATTCGGGTTTTAAAGCAGTCTGGGGTGATACAAATTAGTAATTTTGAACAAAGACCCACACTAATGCTTAGGACTTGGAAAATAGCAGAGTTTCAAACCCAGTCCAGGCTACAGCAAGTAGACCATGTGCTCATCCAGCTCTGAATGTGGAAAATTAATTTGCCTGGGCTTTTCCACATATCATGATGAGTGCTGTTCATTCAGATCTGCAGCTTCCAGCTCTTAACACCCATCTATGTTCCTGCAATGTTGAGTCAGTTCTCCATGAATTCACCTCTTTGTGTTGTCACATGAGACGTCTGAGCCACTCGCTGATCTAAAACTGTGGCAGATTTGGGTGCTCAGAGAGCTGATAAAGGTTTCTCAGTCTTCCATAGGAAGAGAGCTTGTGCTGCCAGCCTCCCTCCCTACTGCATGTGTCGCAGTGGGTTCGGAGAGGTGGCACATGAGGAAGGTTTGGAGTTAATCAGGTTCCTGCCTCTGTGCTCTTCAGTGACCCACCAGTTTACTGGGAGTGTCTCCATGCAGGGAAGCAGGAAAAGGTACCAAGATCTGTACTCCTGGAGTAAGGTCAGGGCCCATGGTCTAGAAAGTATTCTGAGTATACTGCTCCTCCCTCAGACTGTAATTTGGAAAAAGTGAACAGCTTGTGAGCTTGGGGGTGATTACATATAGAACTGAAGTGTAATAACATTGAGGAAACCCAAGAAAGCTTTTACTGTTATTACCATCTATTAATATTTTGTATTTTCAGCTTAAAGCTTAGAATTCTTACATAATCTATTGCTTTAGGGTAATAACGTGAAATTGTACGAGATCTTCGCGTTTGTGGACTTGTTAAAATAGCAGAACAGATTTGTGATCTTGCCCATGGCAGTTACACACCAGTGCAATTTTATGTAACCTTTACAAAGACACCGTTACCTGAAATTCACTGTATCATAATTGGTTTTTATTGAAGGGTGCACACTTCTAATAGGGCAACTATACTTGACATGTAGGTGTTTTGTCACAGGTCAGTGCGTCCCACCACAACAAGAACAATGATTTGCATGTACATGTGTCAAATCTTTTTCATTTAGCTTGTCATATACTGGAATGCTGTGATGGCCTGGCCCAGGATGTCATCAGTACCATAGGGCAAGCATTCGAGCTTCGATTTAAGCAATATTTGCGATGTCCCTCTAAGATACCTACTTTCCAGGATAGGTGAGTGCCATTCCAGAAGACTGCTAAAGGATCTCCTTTAGCTTTCTATTTTATGTAATGAAATGTGTGGTGGATGATGTTGCTGGAGACAGACAGGATTTAAACATTTTAAAAAGAGGTTCCTGCTGAATTAGCGTAGCAGCGTTTACCTAATGAATATGAAGGGAGCACATTAATTTAAAAAGAATAGGCTAAATATGGATTTCATGGCGACGTTGAAACGATCATGTGTTTTCTGTTGCTGTTAGTAGGCAGAGTTGGATGGCCAAGAATGGATGTTATTTGTGGTGTTTCCTCATTGTTGCTGTCATAGCAGCTGTGTCAGTTTAGATGGAGTAAGTTAGAGAGCTGGGCTTCCAAAATGACTAGTGATGTTTCACTATTTCTCATATTAGGGTGATGTTTTGGGGAATCTGATGTATTATACAGAGGCTTTGACTGCATTGTTCTCTGGAGGATACAAAATCTGTCTGTGCATGTTTAAAAACCTGGGATATAGCATTCTGTTTTCTTTGGAGACATGGATTGTCATATGCTTGTTAATACTAGTATAAATTCCAGTGAGCTGGTACCCTCCACAATCTCTTATATCAAAGTAAAACAGGTATATGGTGATTATAAAATGCTACTATCCTAACCTGGAAGCATGCTGTATTCATGTCTCTTGACTTTGTGAAGTTCTTCCAGATTTGTACTGGTGATAGAGCATATCTTTAGATATAAAGCTTTAGAGCCTAGTTGGTCAATCAACTCATAATATTACAAGTGCTATTGTAGGATTAGATAAAATTGCTTAATTCGATTTGTAATGGTCTTTAAAGCTAAGTAAAAACATCCTTTACTCAGCATAAAGAATTTTATCCATTGCAAAGGAGGTTTAGATAAGTGTGTCTAAACAGAGAAGGTCTCCTGCATGATCCATTATTGCTTCCCGACTTATGATGATAGCTGGGTTGTCCAAATAACACGCAATAGTGATCCCCTGACAGGCAGTCTTAACCTGATGAAAATATCTCTTAAGTGCTTTACAAGCGAGGGGCAAAACAAAGCACTCGCTTCCTTACAGGATGCAGAGTTTTGAGGACCCGTGGACGGAGGAAGAAAACGAGGCAGCAGAGCATCACTATTACAACAACATCCCAAACAAAATACCTCCCCCTGGCGGCTTCCTTGATACCAGGCTCAAAACAAGACTTCCCACTGCTGCAGTCACAGCTCAGGTCAGTGAAATTGCATCTCTGCCATCCTGCTGATGGATGCAAAATTTTTAAAAGACGTGTATTTTAAGATGGGATTTACTTTGGCAGCCTTTATAGCTCACAGTCCTTCGTGTATGACCAATTTCCTTTTGAATGGGCATTGCTGACCTAGGGGGGCAACACGATAGGCAGCTTCAGAACAAGACAAAGGAGGTGAGTTCCTTGTGGTTTTAAAAGATTAATCAGGATCTAGGAAGAGAAATCCACTGAGGGTAAATGCATTTGTGGAAACCATGTCTGCTTCAGAGAGTATAAAATACTGTACACTAACTGGGAATGATTTAATGCAGAATCACTTAATCTAGTGCAGTCATTACAAACAGTTCATTATGTTAATAACTTGACAGCCATCAGTATTCAGCCAGACTCCTAGGTAGGTTTTCCACCTCATGTTGAACTAAGGTCAGCTTGGATATTTCTACCAGCACTCCTGTCAAAATTTGACTGCAATATCAACATAGTCACTTAAGAGGAGTTTTCAGATCCAGTTTTGGTACCAGATTCCCTGGTACCAAAGTGGGTCTTTCAGCTCGTGGTTTGAAGACTGCTGGGGCTGTCTTCTGGTCCCAGGCAGGTTTCTATGGGACTTTTCCCAGGAACGGTGTGTCAGAGCTTGTTATGTGAAAGGAAAATGTACTGAAAGAGGTGATGGTATCCTTCGGTATTGTGGGGCTTAATAAAAGCAGGAAGTAGGGAAGTATGCATGAAGGTCACTGGTAATATCTTACTCTTACACAAATGTATTTGGGATATATATATATTCTGACACCATGATGACTCAGAAAGGAAGAGTGTGAGTACACAGAATACAGCCAAGGAAATTGTCAGAGCCACTGATTATGTATCTGAGCATTTTAAAGGCAACTGAAAATTTCCTTGCACATGTCCATTCCAGTCTGCAACAGGAGTGGGAAGAGAGCAAATTTATTATCAGAGCCATCACTCAGGAGACAAAGTCAGTGAAGAATGGCATCATGGGCCTGTTACACAAGGTGAGTTTTGCTACTTTTAGCTGTAACACTTCAGGTGGTCTTGGGTGGGCAAAGCATGTGAAAGTCTGATGTCTCAAAGTCTTAAGGCAACGAACTGCACTTTTTTTGATAGGTTCCCTTTGTCTGAGTTTTAGTGTTGATACCAGTTGAAATGCATTTGTTAATTACCTCTGGATAAATTATTAAATGCACACTTTCATAAAATATTTTCTTCTGCAGGGCAGTTCATAAATAGAGTTGCCCAAATCTTCAGCTTTCTAACTTTCAATGTCCTAAACCCCTGTGATATTAAAAGGCAGGCTGCATGGTCTGTTCTGAAAATCCGACCTACTAGAGTATGCGAGATGGAATTTTTTTAAGGAAAGGCCTAAAGTGAGAAGTTTCATTTGAAATGTGAAGCAATGCTCTCTGTTCCACAAATAGCAAATAATGTGTAATGGGTTTTTTTGTAGTTGTCTATAAATTCCAAGTAGATAACTTCAAAACGTGTTAAATTTCACCTCATCCACCTTTATGTGACAACTTTCTGTGTTTCTAGAGACACTTTCTTTTCAAATGCCAGAATATGTTGTCTGTCGTTAATCTGTAGAGTTGAGGATTTTATTCCTTCTCCTCCTCTCATGACTCCCCAGCTGAATATAATTTTTGAAACTGAGTCTTTATTTACAAAGGTTTCCTTTCCTCCTGAATAATAATGCCCCCAAACCCTCATTGAAACACAGTCCTGAATCCATTAATCAACGTCCTTTTTCTACGAGATCCTGCAATTATTGACTTTTCATCTCCCATTCCAGGGAATTTTAAACTTGTAATAGTGTGGTGTGGTGTTAATTGGTCTTTATACCAACACTGCTTTGTCAAATAGAAAAAAAAAAAAAAAAAGAGGAAAATAAAGTCTTGAATTTTCCAGGATCTCTGGATATCTCTAGTATGCCAGAAAAGAAATCAGAAGTAATACCTACAGCAGAGATGCCAACATATGTAAACACCCAGCATATAAATGTAGAAGCTCTACTGGCACTTCAGGCAGATGCTGAATGTACCTTCAGTGGAACAACAGAGGAGACCAAAGCAAGCAGCCCAGGAAAAGATCTGTTTGACATGAGTGAGTTCCCTTCCTATTCACTCCCTTTCTAACAAATGACCCAATATGTTTGTGCATTAGTTCTGAATTAAACAAAAGAAAAAAAAATTAATTCCAAAGTTTAGCATTCCTGGTGTAATTCTGGTGAATTTTAGAATTCATGATGGTTTCATATTGGACTGAGCTAAAACAGAGTGGCTGAAGATTTAAAGCTGGTCTGCATTATGTGAGTTAGGGTAAGTTGCAGTCTATGTTATCCTGAACATCACAGGCAACTATGTCAGAAGAAAAGTAAATCAGGAGCCCTGTCATACAGGGAAGTGAAGGAGAGTGGAGGAGTGGATGGGTGGAGAATTGGCTCCAGCCTGTCCTGTGAGTATTTTACTAGGAAGTCAAGGCGTATAACAAAAGCTTTGTGCAACAAGGAATGGAAATTAAAAGGCTGAGTTATCTCTTGCACTGGGTAGGCCTACTATCCTATCTATTCCAACTCTGAAGTCTGCTTTTCCTAAATTAGAATTATAGCCATAACTGCAAAACAATGCTTTAAGCATCAGCCATAATTTGATGTTGGTGCTAACAATACACGTTGTTTTCAGCCTCAGAGAGACACTTAACGGGAAATAATGGGGAAAGCATTTGATGCACAGAAAAATTTCTTTGTTTTTCTACACTTCCTACCTCAAATAAATTCCTGACACGTTTTACTTAAATCAGTTTGTGTGATTAAAAGGCAGTGAGACAAAGCAGTTGGTGCCTATACGTTATTTGTAAAATAATGTATCTACATTTCTGTTATCTCAGTATACATAAAACTGTCTTCCTGGCATGTTTTTGTTGAGGTATGACTCTATTTCCACAGCTTAGTGGGATTTTGGATTGAAAGAAGGGGGGAGAGAAGAAAGCTGAGAGAGTATCTATCTGTGAATATAGATCTGAAATGAGAAAAGTGTGCTGTCTGAAGTCAGAGGTGTTAATTTTGATTTCTAACATGCCATGCCTTAAAACATGCACATGCTTACTTCCATTTTATACTCATTATTTTCCTAAAAATAGGGAAAATTGATTTATGGTCCTCCAGCCTTCATTAATCTTTATCAGTCGTTGGATCATCAGAGAAAAGTAGTATTAGAAAATGTTCCAGCTTAAGTTAGTGTTTGTCAGGCTGAACATGAATTGGGCTTAGTGCAGATTGCAATTTAGTGAAGACATATATAAGCTACTTCTAATAATTGAGACATCAATAAGCTGTGACAGCACGGTATTTACTCCATTTCCCTGAGCTAAATTAACCTCTCTGTGGTCCCATGCAAGCATGGCTGTGTACTCCTCTCATCTGAGCAGTCTATTCAGAGCTGGAGTGTTGCCCCACAGCACTGCCCTGCAGATGTCCTTCTGCAGGTCGAGTGGGCACAGAAAAACACTCTGCTTTTTGGTGCGCGCTAGTGGAACAGGCGAAGGTCGTGCAAGGGAAAATAGCTTCCAGTGGGTCAGTACAGCACGTAATGAAACACCCACAGACATATTTGCTATTCCTGCTGGGGTCTGTAATGGCACATCTCTCCATTCGACTCTGCAGGAAGGAGCACTGAATTTGGGGTTTAGCTGGGGTTTAAAAGATGTTTCCCCGAGGCTGATTTTAGCCAGGTAAATGGCATTAAATGTGTTAACCTTTGTCTATTTTGCAGGATTCTCTTCCTAGATGGAGGCTAGGAGTGGGCTGAGTGGTAGGGGTGGCTGTTCCCTTCTAGACATAGCCTTGGGCTGGAGACTCAGTAATGGATAATTTTTAAATGAATAAATTGTTTGAAGAGAGACCAGATATGAGTATAATGACATTAGCTACCCATATTATGCAATTTATTTGAAATTAAACTGTCTGATATACCTAGCAAGACTAAAGGAGAGCTTTGCCTGGTACCAGATCATATAAACACAGCTGTTGACAATAGCCACTGCTGAAATAAAAACAGTACCTTTCAAAAGTTCCTGCAGAGGTTCACTGCCATTTTTATTGGTATTTTTCTGTGCATAACATACATTTTAAACATGTTACACTCCTCAGTCTTAATAGAATCCATAAAGCAGTAAATCTCATAGTATATCTTACTTTATTTTTTTCATAAAGGTAGAGTGATGCGGCTACAACGCAAAACAAACCCATTTTAAAACGGCTGGAATATCACCATTTTGTTACATGGTTTACCTCTGAATGATCTTGCTCTTGCTTCTATCTCCATAACCAGGACCATTTGAAGATGCCCTCAGGAATCAAACCTCTGAGGCCATGCTGAAGAAATCCACCTCCACGGGATGCACCAGTCCTGTTTCATCCAGGGGAGCTGCCCGGACTGAAGCTGAAGAGCTGAGTGCAGAGCCGTGGTATCAAGGAGAGATGAGCAGGAAAGAAGCAGAACAGCTGTTAAAGAAGTGTGGAGATTTCCTTGTGAGGAAGAGTACCACGAATCCTGGCTCCTACGTGCTGACAGGCATGCACAACGGACAAGCCAAGCACCTTCTTTTGGTGGACCCAGAAGGAACTGTAAGCACCGAGTCCTCACTAATACATGAGGTTTCTGGCTCTGCACGTTTCCTCTAAATGTGTTTAATGTTCTTTACAGCTTATTCACAACTGTTCATAAGTACTGCCTTGTATCTCTAGTACGCCATCACATCTCTGATTCCCTCCCGGATGCCTAGAAGAAGACACACGCCACGATTTCTGCAGATTGCAGGGAGCCTTAGGGACCTGATTCCCAAACAAGACCCATCTCTTTGCTGCAGAAAGGCTGCCTTAGTTGATGAAGGGACCCTCCCCACAGCAGGATTGGAGAGGTCAAGGGAGCTCCAGTTTTCTGTAGCTATCTTGTCCTGTTTCTGGGGAGGCTTAGCCTCTGCTCAGAGATTAAAATCATTGTCCTGAATTTTGTTCTTGAGTCCTGGTAGCTGCAAGTGGGTAACTCTTTTTCCTCTGTGTGGCAGTTTTAGCCACATTAGAAATCCAAAAATCCAATTTTCAGGCTTCCCCCACCCCTTCCCACAATTTATCCCAACTTTCAGAGAAACTGAGAGAAACTTTCAGACCAGAGGCTTCTATAGGGGAAGGGGGAAGTATATACATTTATTTACACAAATAAATATACTGTACAAACTAAAGGCAACTATATATTTATATTACATTTCTGTCTGTCAGTCCTTTCAAGCCCTTGCCACTCCCTTTAACTTTAGTCCAGGAAGAAGCCTTTCAAGCTGCTGGATAATGCAGTCTCTCTTGTGGGAGTGTTCTGGGCCTGAACGTTCCCCCCTCACCAAGCTCCAGTTGTTTGTTGCAGTCTCTCCTCCTCATGAAGTCCAAGAAGACAGCTTTAAGTCCTTGCTCCTCGGTCCTGTGTGATCTCTCCCTCTCGGTTTCATACCTCGGCTCGTAGGCTGCTGCAGTGTAGTCCAGCTTATCAAGTGTCCTCTGAGTCAGTTTTCAGCTGCCTCCGGTCAGCTTCCGCAGGTAACCCCAGAACCTTTCTTGGCTCATCTCCAATTTCGCCTGGCATTATTCTCCTGAGCACTGAGCTGATTTATCAGCCCATCTACTTGGCTCTGCTCAAATGCTGAGCCTTAAAATCCATGCCCCACCAACCTAAATGCAGTGGGGGGGAAAAAGCCCCTTAGCCTTGGCCACAGGCACTCGGTTCAGTTCTGCGCTGTCCCAAGCGTCCCACAGCTGCAGGGGGAGGGGGAAAGAAGGCCTGGCCTCGTCCCTCGTCCCTCGTCCTTCTTCTTTCACAGCACACACTCCAAATGCTGACTCTAACTCTGGCCTAGGCAGAGTTGGGGGGTCACAGGGCTCCCCTTTTTCCCCTGGAGGGGAAGAGAAGGAGCCCAGCCACCCCCTGGCCTTGTCCACCTACACGCAGCAGACACCAACAGCAAAACAGCCAAGACAGAACTGCCAACAGCTTCCGGTACTGTGATGTATGATTCTGAGCAGAACCGAACAACATGGACAGTGACTGGCTCTCCAGGGAACACGACCCTGGCACCCAATCACCTCTGAGCTCCCCCAGCCTCTCAGGGGGCCAATTTCAAACTGTGACACTCTGTAAAGGACAACTTTAGATAACCAGCCCCAAAGTAGGTGAGAGTTGGCCTGTTGGCATCTCTTTCAGCTGAGAAACCTGTGGCAGAATTATGCCAGCCCTGCAGACTCTGTGTTGCTGCGGTAAGGAATGCCCATGGTACTCGTTATTAGTCACATTTGTCACATGAGGCCAGACAAAGAACAGTTTTGCACTTTCGAGGTGCCAACTACCCAGTCCTGGGCTTGATGGGGACATCAGCCCAGGGAAGTGGCTCTGCACTTCTTGGGGGGTAGCCTCCCTTGCTGAACATTTACCAACAGTTTTGTGGCTTCTGGAATGAGGTCCTCTAATTTTCCCTTTAACATAAACCCACAAGTAGCTGTTACAGCTGTGTGACGTGGCAAGTGCAGGGACGCAGGGTCCCACCAGGAGCTCTGCTGCACTGCTGACTGGCATGGAGTACTCAGGTCTAGTGATGACTTCCTGGGCATTTTCCTCCTGTGAAGGCTGGAGACCCTCCCATCTTCTTTTGCACTGCCTCTAGAGCAGCTCTAATTTGCTGACATCCTTGTCTAGAGACCTATTTGTTCTCTGCATCTACCCCTGCTTGTGATGTGCCATCGTGGCCCAAATGGCCCTGAAATGCCTCGCCCAGGAGGCACCATTCCAGAACAACAGCTTTTCTGAGAGGTGTGGGACACCCACGTGGCCTCTGAGCAGCTCTGTTTGCAACTTTGTCAGAGTGGAGAGTCATCAGTAAAATACCAGCACGTGACCAGCTGCAGCACCGTGCCAGCAGCTTGCATTTCTTCTGCGTGGCCTCAGTGTGGTTATTCTTAAAAACTGACTCACAAAAATGCTACCTGAAAATTCATTTCACGCACATTGCCCAATGACACAGTTATGGCTCTTAAGGGTGTGCTTTCAGAGCAGAGTTAACTGTCCAGTTACTCTGCTCTCATCCAACTAACAGAAAAATAAAAAAGGAACAAGAGATCCCTCGTTCAGGTGCTTAAAATGTAGGACTGCAGGGTTTTTTTTCTGGATTTAGAATGAGGACTGGAACTCTGGTGATGGCAGGCTACTCGTGTTAAGAAAATCTCAGTATAGATAAAGAAAGTTACTGCCTTTTTAAAGACACCTTTTCATTTTGAAAATGTAGCTTTGAATTTAGGGAATGTTACTTTTCAAAGCAGTATGCCTCAGGAACAAGGAGAGCCTGTTGGTTTCTTTCAGTGATATAACTACATGTGGACCGAGCAGATAGCATCATCTGCCATCAAAATTCTTTGTTTCTGTTTTTTTTTTACCCTATGTGGAAGTTTACAGGAAGTTTTTTTACCCTGTGGCATCCTGTGTTGAAGTTTACAGGAATTTTGCCAGGATTTAATGTTGAAGATTGAAGTGTTTCAAGAGAGGTGCTCAACACAACATCAGCTGGCTTTGGAAAGTTCTAACAGAAGTTGTTCTCTCTTCCTGAGAAAAGTTCAAGGAGAATGTGTGACATTCCTTGCTCAGAGCAGTGCTCACAGGCATTTTCTTGAGGCAGTGTAGAGACATCCCAAAACAAAGCTGTACTGCAACATGATGTTTGTCAGAGTGGATCTGTGCTCTGCCTGTGAAAACTGCATGCCTAATTCATTTTAAACGTAGGAAGGAAACGTTTTGTGAAGGTGTGGTTAAATAACTAAAGATTGTTTTGTAATATGGATTAATTTTTGGCCTCTCCTGGTAATCTTGACTGTTTTATCTTGCAATATCAGTTTCCTCTTATCACAGGGGTAATAAATATGTGTTAGCAGGATGCTAGAACAGAGGGCTGGTAAGTGGGCTAGAAAAGTGACATTCCCTGCCCTGAAGTGTTTCAGCACCAAAACCACAGGGATGTGCAGCACGGGGCAAACACAAGCTAAGCACATATGGTGGCTGGATCACTTTTGGGGAACAAAATTTCCAAGCACCTGAAGAAGAATGTCTCTGTTAAGAAAAGCACAAAAATGCTGAGCTGCACAGGAAAGCTGGGTTCTGACATGTCCGGAGGCACAGCTCTTTCTAATGAAAAAGGTGCAAACACCTAAAAGAAGCAGGTAGTCTGTTGAAGAAGAGAAGTTGGTCTAAAATTCTGACCTACAGTGAAACAAAATGTTGTACAGAAAGTTTACAAGCAGACCTAATCAGAAAGAGTAGACTGGACCGTGGGGTTGCATGCAAAATGCCTGTTTGGTGAAAATAGAGAGAGTAATAGATAAAACAGAAGCCAAGATGGATAACTGCCAAATTTCCACCAATTTTGATGGGAAAGGAATCAGTATCTAAAACATGATTGTGTCATTTTGTTCTTAGACAATTTTAGTGTGAAGTTAAGGGGGAAAGTACTTTACTCTTTAATCTATATTCTTGCATCCTTTTTTTGAAGGTTCGTACAAAAGATCGTGTCTTTGACAGCATAAGTCATCTCATCAACTATCATCTTGAGAATAATTTACCAATAGTTTCTTCAGTGAGTGAACTCTGCCTGCAACAGCCTGCTGAAAGGAAACACTGACTCCAGATCTCTTTTAGTTTTTGTAACTTGCAAGCTATAACTGGTAGAAATTGTAGATCTTAAAAAAACCAAACATGTACATTAAAAAAAATGCGTAGTCACGTATACTTCACCAGTATGTTTTCTTTATGTTTAAGAAGCCCCATTTCATATGGTACACTTGAAAATTCTCAGTTCTTTGTGTAGACATGAAATCACAGCAGAAAGCTTTCTTAAAAGTAATTTCAATAAGATTGTTCAGATTCTCTAATGTGACTGTTGATAATGTATATATACATACCATATATATAAATACAGTATATATTTATATTTTTTGAGTCAGTCTATTGACAGTATAGAACTATCTTCTCTGCCATGTGTTTTTACCAAAAGAAAAATGACAATTGTGATTGTTCAGATAAAAAGTAGAATTCAGCAGTCTCAATTTCTTGAGAAATTTAATATTAGGAATCTTATTTCTGATTTTACCTAAGAAGCACAACTATGGGGATTATAGGTGGATTATGCTAATTAACTATGGTAGGAGCCTGAATTCAGCATCTACTATTCCAACTCAGAAATTTAGCATAAAATATTTTTGAAAGCATTATCCACTTACGTCATTGATGTCAAAAGGATTTTATCTTTCTGATGTCAAGTTTGAATTCTTATATGGTGATATTCGAAACATTTGTATCTTACTTTAACAATGATTTGGTGTGATCTCTCTGTGTATGAGGTGTGTGCTTTGATTTTTCTGATGATATTGTGACAACATATTGTAATTTATTAATTTCAGTGCTAAAAGGTCATTTATAAGTAGTTCTCTGCTTATGGTGAAGATCTAGGTGTCCTTGACTAACAGTCTTGAATGAGATGTTGCATACTGAGTAGACAAGTTCAAATAACTTGTGTGTAATAGGCTTAATCCAAGATATACATGATTGTTCAAAGACATATCTGAAAAGCGTTTTCTTCTTAGGGATGGTGAAAACTATCCCAACTCAGTGGTCAGTTTTGCAAATTTTGCCACTTGCACTTACCTACCAAAGCGTAACTTCATCTTGGCCTTCAGCAAGTGATAGGTATTGCAAATACACTGTTTTTCTCTAAGCATCAAGTTCAAAAAATACACATATACTAAAGACGCGTTTCTGGCAGAAACGACCTCGACTTTTGGTACTGGGAAATGCTTTAAGGGATGATTGTACTATTCACATTTAAGCATTATATGAAGTTATTTTCCCATTTTAGGAATCTTATTATGAGTCAAATTCAATAGACACAGTTCCTGTAAAGACAAAACTTGTACCAGAGTCAAGATTTAGCCTTCAGCAATCCGAGGTCTTCTCTAGCACCAGTCTCTCAAATCAAATCTTCAGACTTGATTCATAAAGACTCAGCAGGGTAGAGTCTAGGTTAAGCATCTACCTACCCTGCAGTAGTCAACACTTAAATCTACTTAAAGTTTGATTTGGTTCTAAGAATTTGCTAAGTTTAAAAGTTTGTCAAGACATAACAAAACTGACTGAATGATTTACTTAGAGTACATTCAGGCAGGACCATGATGTTAAAATTCTGAAATAATTTTCTTGTATCATCTCCTTTTAAATATGGTGAATTTGCAGCCTGGGAATTTTATTTTGGTTAACCTCAAAACTGAAAATGATTGAGGTACCTAAGACTAATCATGTAATCTGTGGCATAAAGATACACTTGATTCTATAATCAAGACATCCAGAAGCCAAACTAAGACATTAGCAAACAAAATGCTTGTGATTAATTTTACTATGGATAGTTTTTATTTGATATTTTCTTGATCTGGATGGAAGCTGAGAGCAAAGGAGATAAATTAAATGCTGCATTGCAAACCAAATCAGTATGGCATTAAATTTACAGGAACTCTTAAAATCTGGTTTTACTACATTGGAAATCGTAATATGTGAACAGATCTTTTATCCCGAAGTAGTATTCACCAAAATTACTTTATTTGAGTTTCCATGTCTCACCATATTCCATTTTGATGTATCTCAGTTGCCACTTTTTTTTTCTTAAATAACACTTATTATTCCATGTTCTAGCCTTCCTGTAGCCACGTTGTGGAAAGTTTTCAGTGTGAAATCACTGTCTGTAAGAGAAGGTGTCTTTTTTTTTTTTAATATTTCGTATAATTTCAGTAAGAGTTTGGTGCATAACCCCCTTGGGCGTCTTCAAAATGCCCACCTGCTGCCTATGTCCTTTCTGGATTACTAAATATTCTGGAAAAATGTGACAAGATTTGGGTGTATGAATTGAAGGCACTGAACATACACCGAAAAAAAGTCTAAATTTTTTTTACCATTGTCTTAGCTGTAGCTTTAATAACTTAGCACCCACTTAGCTGGATGCTTTGGAAATTAAAGCAAGCAGCAACGAGACACAAAATGAACCAGCCTGACAGGAACACTGAATTTCCCAGACTGCATTTCACAGACTCTGCCTCCAGGAAAATGTGGCTATTTTAAGCTGCTCTGTCAGCACAGCCAACTTACACAGCTCAGCATGTGCACTGGTTATGCAAAGGCTGCATATACCTTGATGAGATGCAGTTTGGTCCTGGATAGCAATAGTGCCATTGGGCTGTGACAGTGCCCTGCTGATGCAGTGGGCCAGCAGATCCTGTCTGGCCAGGTGAGAAAGATCCAGAGGCTTTTCTAAGTCCTTTCGGAACCAAATGATCTCACAACTGTCCAGGAAGGAAGGGCACGTGTGCCAGTCAATGCTCTGTTTGCGGATCCTGCCATGGCTTTCTGTCCGTCACTCTGGTAGATTCTGCTCCCCCCTTCATGAAAGTGATATAAAAACTGTATGGCCATTTGGATGGCAGTTCCAAACCTGTTACCATTAGAGTCAAAGTCCATTTGAAACTGAACTCAGCAAGAGGTAATTGAACCTGCTGGAATGGTTGTGCTCACTTCTGTAAGGAACCAACACTGACAGCAATTTAAGAGATGCGGAAGTTATGAGAGAGGTTCAAACACTCTGTGATTGGCTGAAAACCAAACAAACAACAGCGTAATAATGTGAGCCTTTTAAAGTTTGCCTTTCATTTGGAGCCCCTCCACCTTTTGTTGTTATTCTTTTATGCAGTCTCAAGGGCTACGCTCTTCTTGGTGGTAATTCAGTGCCATGACTTCAAGAAGTGAGATTTTACTGAAAGAAAAGATTTTCTGGATTCAGTAGAAATCACTGAGATTAGGCAATATTATAGTATCCTTTGAGATTTTCCCAGGGAATAGCTGAGAAGTCAGAACTGAAACTAAATATCCTGCAAGACTGTTTACATTGATTTTGAGCCCTTTCTAATTATGAGGTTTGCTTCCAGTTGTTTTGCAATTATAGAAACTATTGGCAATGAAAACACGCTCAATTCCTTTAAAGAAAGAACTTTTAGAAGTGAACCAAATTATTCCGCATACTTTTATTGCAGATCTAGAGCAATTATTAAGATAATAAAATTTTCCAGTGATGCTGACAGTGATAGACTGGACATCTAGGTACAATCACATTCGCAAACTTTCAATTATTTCAGATGCTTCAGAAGCAATGAAACCTCAAAGGTAGAAAATGCGATTTGAAAAGTGAATTAGCTTCTGACAAATGGGAATTTGCTCAGAGTGAGGACTCCCAGCTTCCCTTCCCTAATGCAAGAAGAGAATGTTCAAATCGACCATGCCCGGCTGGTGACCATATGAGGAGATGCAATTTCCATGGCTTAATGCCTGCCTCCCTGCCCAGGGCTTTGCACCCACGGTGAGGATAGAAGGTTATGCGGTATCTTCACTCCCCATCCTACAATTCACACTGGTTCTGCCAGGAACCTCTGTGCCAGACATGTTCAGTAAAAGCTCGAACAAAGGACGTAGTCCTGGGACCAATTCTTGTGTGCAAAATGTGCACTCTCACTGTAAGAAAATGTTTAACATTCTGGCAAACATCACCTGCCAGCACTAAATTTTCTGTATCCTGAGTTCATTCTTTTTTTTATCTCTGTGGAATAATATGCTCACATTTCTTGTCATCATAGTCCTCAGGCATCACATGCAACCAGATGACATGAATTTAAAAAAAATTATGCCAGAGTGTGATTGCTGCTGGCACATCAAGTGCCAGATGCCAGCTACAATGTATTAATAATAGAGTTGATGCATATTTAGATATTTGTAAGTAGCAAATGTTCCATTTGAAAACTAGCAGAGTTTTGCAGCTTCTAGGAAATTTGCAGCTCTAAGGGGGATATTTGGAACTTGTGAATATTCTGAAAAAGCTTAAAAATCCTGCTTTCAAGATTTTGTTCTTATCTTTCAATGTCTCTGAAGTAAGTGGTAGAACCAAGAATTTATATTCAGCAAACCATATTTGCATAAATAAAGTCTAAACTGAAGTAACAGACATACTTCCCTTTTTTATCTTCCAGACAGTTTCAAAATATATCTGTGTAAAGTCCAAATTCAGATTTACCTCAACGTGCTGTCAAAAACATCTTGATTTACATTGTCTTTTTGCCCAAACCGAGGTTTGCACTCTTTTCACAAGTCTGTGCTTGTTCAAAGCTGTCAGGATATGGGCAAATTCCCAGTAAAAGCTCTGTGATCAGCTGTACTTACTCCATTCACTTAGCCACAGTGTCTGTGGACCTTGGTCATATCTGCATTGGATGCAGCTGGAATGAGGACAGGCCTGTGGAAAAGATAACATGGACATACAATTTGCCAGCAGTTAACCAGAGCCTTGGATAGAGAGCGAGAAGCCGCGCTGGGAGAGAAACCTTCAGGGATAAGAAATGTGAAGCCTGGAAACATGAGCCAATAGGCATGAAAGTTACTAATGAGAATAGAGTGCCTTTGCCAAATTATAAACATGCTAATTGGTTGACGGGGTTAAAGCAGAACCTCTGGGGATGCAATGCCTGCTGCTCATCTCTTACTGAGACATTTATGTTCATAAGCCCTGATCTGTACCTCTGCATACTCCAGCGTAAGCAACTTCTATGGCTTCCACTGAGAAAAAGCAGGGCTGCTTGTTTTTGTCTCAGTAAGGGGAATAAGATTTCAGAGCTATACATTTCTAGAAAAAGCACGATATAAAGACTGTTTAAACCTTGTATGACCACAAAACGGGTTGTGGAAACCAAAGCTAGAAAGAAGCTAAAACTGGGTGACTCATTCTGCTACCCCACTGTGTAAGAGACAGTGCAGATGACTCAGAAGAGAAAGGTAGCCTCAGATTTTGAGATTAAGATCATGAAGATCAAATAAAGTCCAGGTCAAATGAAGGATTTTTTTTCAGCAGTTCTCCTTTTTGTTCCGTGAGGCAAAAAACCACCAAACACACCCAGGCATACTTTAATTCAAAATAAGTGAAATTTTCTAATAAGTGAAGAATGTAAAGATTATAATTGGTATATATTTGTGTCCTTTGTGTCTGGATTGGTGTGATAACTGCTTCTCAGTAAAGTCCTGCAGAGTTAAACCTTGAAAGAAGCCAGGTTTCTTCTTTAGAGGTACATGTTTTTCTTTGCATTGTGTAGGCAGCAACAACAAAAAGTGACTATTTTGCTGTAAAAGGGACTTTTACTGTACAATCATCATTTATTAATATTTATTATTTTTAGAAACATTTTTAAATGAGAGTTGCATAAAAAATAATGTGTGTGGAGATATTGTGATAATTTATATTCCCAACCATTTTTGTGAATCTCAAGTTTTGCCTGTCTGCTGATTGTGGTATTCTGGCTCTAGAGGCAAATTTCGTCTCTGAGGAAGTCCTTCAGCAACATAGTTTGGAATATAAGTGTCATGTAACTGTTTTCTGACTATTCAGTTTGTATATGTTTAACCAAAGTAATAAAACAGTGAGCACCACTATTAGATTGAAATTCATGTGAAGTGGGCTTGAGTCTGTTCTCCTATGCTTGGGTTCCCTAATGGCCTCAGTTGTTGGGTTTGGGTTTTTGTTTTTGTTTTTAATTAACCTGAAGAGAGGCCCATTTTATAGCAGAATATGTGCCATTCTGCAAGGCTTACTAAGATACTGAATATTAATAAGTCATAACTTGCTCAGTCCAGTAGGATCAGGGGTGAAAAATGTCAGAGGACCAAATCATAGAATCATAGAATCATAGAGTAGATTGGGTTGGAAAAGACCTCCAAGATCATCAAGTCCAACTCCTGATCCAACTCCAATTACTATATCATGGCACTAAGGGCCACGTCCAATCTCTTTTTAAAAACCTCCAGGGATGGTGAATCCTCTGGGTAGGCCGTTCCAATGCCTGATAACCCTCTCTGTAAAGAATTTCTTCCTAACATCTGACCTAAACTTCCCCTGGCAGAGCTTGAGCCCATGTCCCCTTGTCCTATTGTTGGTTGCCTGGGAGAAGAGACCAACCCCCACCCGGCTATAACCTCCCTTCAGGTAGTTGAAGAGAGTGATGAGGTCGCCTCTAAGCCTTCTCTTCTCCACACTAAACAACCCCAGCTCCCTCAGCCTCTCCTCATAGGACTTGTGTTCAAGTCCCTTCCCCAGCCTCGTTGTTCTTCTCTGGACCCGCTCCAGCCCCTCAATGTCCTTCCTGAACTGAGGGGCCCAGAGCTGAACACAATACTCAAGGTGTGGCCTCACCAATGCAGAGTACAGGGGAAGGATCACTTCCCTGCTCCTGCTGGCCACACTGTTCCTGATGCAGACCAGGATGGCACTGGCCTTCTTGGCCACCTGGGCACACTCTGGCTCCTGTTCAGCCTCCTGTCGATCAGCACCCCCCGGTCCCTTCCTGCCTGGCTGCTCTCCAGCCACTCTGTCCCCAGCCCGTGGGGCTGCAGGGGGTTGTTGTGGCCAAAGGGCAGGACCCGGCACTTGGCCTGGTTGAACTTCATTCCATTGGAGTCAGCCCATCTCTCCAGTCTGTCCAGGTCCCTCTGCAGAGCCCTCCTACCTTCCAGCTGATTGACTCCCCCCCAGCTTGGTGTCATCTGCAAATTTGCTGATGATGGACTCAATCCCCTCATCTAAATCATCGATAAAGATGTTAAAAAGGACTGGGCCCAGCACTGACCCCTGGGGACACCACTGGTGACCGGTCGCCAACTGGATGCAGCTCCATTCCCCACCACTCTCTGGGCCTGGCCCTCGAGCCAGTTCCTGACCCAGCACAGAGTGCCCCTGTCCAAGCCGTGGGCTGCCAGCTTTTCCAGGAGAATGCTGTCGGAGACAGTGTCAAAGGCTTTGCTGAAGTCCAGACAGACACATCCACAGCCTTTCCCTCATCCACCAGGGGGGTCACCTGATCGTAAAAGGAGATCAGGTTGGTCAGACAGGATCTGCCCTTCCTAAACCCATGTTGGCTGGGTCTGATCCCTAATGGCACATGAGGACTTGGACTTCAGTTACAGTGACCTTATACCACAGGAGCACCACTTACTTTGGCAGAGGCAAAGTTCCGTGGGTTTGTTTTTGACAAATACCATTTTCATGATGCAAGGAATCGTTCCCACAGGCCCTCTTTCTGAGCCAGTCTCCTGAAAGGGTAGTTTTCCTGCTTGGCACACTGAACAGGTGAGGACAGACAAGGGTAGGCTACTCTAATGGTCTTTCCATGGAGAGTGACTTCAAGGACAAGGTCCATACAAGAGCAGCCACTTAGTGTATTTGTGGAGAGGAGAATGGCTCCATGTCAGCAGGAAGCTTAGCTGGGCTGGTGTTCCCCAAATCCTCTTCCTCAAGTGACCAAATGTCTCCCAGCAAAGGCCCTTCCTTCCCTCCTACCCTTTTGGAGAAAAGCTGAGCCTGGGGATGCCGTGGGAAATTACGCTGCTCCCAGACAGAAGAAATGCAGCTCTGAAGGGAGCAGGGGTACCTGCCTGGCCCGTATGCCTCTGCACGGTGCCTCCATCCCACTTATGCTGGGGAGGCCTCAGGGTAGCAGCAAACAGAACCCCCCAGTCACTGCTGCTGTGCCTGCCCCCTGTGAGTTTGGCCATAAGAAGGGAGTGTCTCCAGGCCCAGTGTGGCCTGGGTTCTCTACTGCTAGGAGTTCTCCACTTCTGCTAGGAGTGTCCTTAGCTGTGCCAGTGAGCGAAATGGCACCTGCAGGGGGACACCAGCACATCTGTGCTCATCAGCAGCAGAGATGCCCATTTTCAGGACCTGGCTTTTTGGTACCTGGCACTTTATGCACAGGTGTGTTTTCTGTTTCTTTACTAGAGCAGTTGGAAACAGCAAGCCTTGCAGGTAGCATGGCACCCTCATTATGGCTGATCCTGGCAAAACGTGCCTTTCTAGGGAACAGCCGTGGTGGTGCAGCTGGAGCAGACAGCTCTCCAAGCAGGTGGGCCAAGGGACCCAGCCTTCTTCCAGAAAGCAGGGGCAAAGCCTTCCATCAACCTTGGGGATGGTGAAGGCAGAGCCCATCACATTCCCAGGGGTAGAATCATAGAATATTCTGAGAATATTCCAAAGGGATCCATGAGGATCATGGAGTCCAACTCCTGGCGCTGCGCAGGACACCCCAAGAATCACACCATGTGTCTGGGGGTGTTGTCTAAATGCCTCTTGAACTCTGTCAGGCTTTGTGCTGTGACAGCCTCCCAGGGATCCTGTTCAGTGCCCAACCATCCTTTGGGTGAAAAACTTTTTCCTGATGTCCAACCTAAACCTCCCCTGACTCAGCTTCACGACGCTTCCTTGAGTCCTGTTGCCGGTCACAAGAGTGAAGAGATCTGTACCTGCCCCTTTGCCCCCCCTTGTGAGGATGTTGAAGGCCACAATGAGGTCTCCCCTCAGTCTCCTCTTCTCTAAATTGAATGCAATATCTTTCTTATATTGCAGTGCCCAAACTGCACACAATATTCAAGGTGAGGCTGCCTCAGGTCAGAGCAGAGTGGGACAATCCCCTCCCTCGACCGGCTGGTGATGCTTTGCCTGATGCCCCCAGGACAGGGTTGGCCCTCCTGGCTGCCAGGGCACTACTGGCTCAGATTCAACTTGCCATCAACCAGGACCCCCAAGTCCCTTTCTGCAGTGCTACTCTCCAGCCTCTCAATCCCTGTCTATGCACACAATCAGAGTTGCCCTGTCCCAGGTGCAGAATCCAGCACTTGCCCTTGTTAAACATCACATGGTTGATGATTGCCCATTTCTCTAATTTGTTGAGGTCTCTCCACAGGGCCTCTCTGCCCTCAAGGGAGTCCTCCCAATTTAGTGTCATTAAACTTAGTTAGTATTCCCTCAAGTGCTGAGTCCAAGTCATTAATGAAGATGTTCAAGAGAACTGAGCCAAGGATGGAGCCCAGCAGAACCCCACTAGTGACAGGTCACCAGTCTGATGTCACCCCATTCAGTGTAACTCTTTGTGCCTGATCCGTGAGCCAGTTGCTCATCCATTGTGTAAACCTGGTTATCCAGCTGTGTGCTTGGCATTTTGTCCAGAGGGATCCCATGAGAGATAGTATTTAAAGCTTTACTGAAATCCAAAAAGATCACATCAACTGGCTTCCCTTGGCCAACTAGGTTGCTTACCTTGTCGTAAAAGGAGGTCAGGTTGGATAAGCAGGACTTCCCTCTCACGAAGCTGTGCTGGCTGTGACCAGTGAGAGTGCTGCCCTCCAGGTGTTTTTCAATACTTCCCAGAATAATCTTCTCCATAATTTTACTGAGCACTGAAGTGAGACTGACAGGCCTGTAGTTTCTGGGGTCCTCCTGCTTGCCCTTTTTGAAAGCTGGGACAATGTTTGCCAGTTTCCAGTCAGCTGAGACCTCTCTGGATTCCCAAGACCACTCAAAAATCATCAAGAGAGCCTTTGTGACTAAATCAGCCAACCCTTTGAGAATTCTGGGATAAATCCTATCAGGCCCCATAGATTTGTAGGGATCCAGCTGAAGCAGCAGATCCTGCATGAGTTCAGGGTCAGCTGAGGGTTGATCATGCTCTCAGTCATGGTTCTCCAGCTCAGGGCACTGGGACCCCCTTGGTCCAACACCCATGTTGAAGACAAAGGCAAAGAAAGTCTTAACTCCTCTTGCCTAGTCTCTGTCTCTGTTAGTAAGGTGACCAACCTCATTCTGTAACAAGCTTTTATTTCTACACTGCCTTTTGGCATTAATATATTGGAGAAAAACTCTTTTTATTGTCCCCCACATTTCTGGCCAGCTTCATCTCCAGTTGAGCCCCAGCCACATGAATTTTCCCCCTGCAGCAGCAAGCAGCATCTCTGAGGTCCTCCCATCTCATTAGACCTCTGGGCATACAGCTTCCTTTTTTGTCTTATTTTCAAAAGACCCCTTTCAGCCAAGCTGGTCTTCTGTCTTTGAGGTACTGCCTTCAGGCTCAACACCCAGCTTTTAAACACATGTTTTCCATAGAAGGCCCAAATCTCTTTTACAATTTTTTGAAAAATGAGTGCTACATGACAACTTTGGCTCAAAGGTTTGAGGTTTTTTATTGAAAGTTTTCAAAATGTTTATGGTACCTAGTCACTTGCAAATACTCTAGAAGACTGTTGGTAATAAAAGACTCTTGGAAAGCAGCTTGTGAAAACCTTTATTTTCTCCATAGGTGGTTGAATTAGCATTTATTTTGTAATTCAGAGCAAAAATAAACATTCCAATTCATGAAATAATATGAACGAAAGGCTAAGTGTCCTTTGTAGCCTTTGCTCCACTTAAAACCAATCGGAAAGGGAGATGTTATTCAGTTTCCTGTATGCTCAAATCAGCCTAGATGGTAAGAAGCTTGGATTCTGGGGTGTGTTTGAAGGAATTTTCTAATATTTTAGGGTTAAAGAAAATATTCTCCATCTTTTCACAGCTTCAAGAATACATCATCTTCTTGGTTGTTTAACATCCACTGCTGTTAAGCTCTTGACTTGCCCTAATTTAAAATTCTGTTCTGAAATCTTCCATGATCTATGCCTTATCTAATACTTCCCAGTGGAATGTGCCCACCGAAGATTGCATCAACAATAGGGTTTTTTTCTCTTCAGTCCTAGGTATTTTGTAAATCATATTATCAGTGTTATATGTGAACCCATGAATCTTGGAAACCTGCTTTAAGTACAGCAGGGAATTGAACTAGCAAAATATCCCCACAACTCCAAAATAAGAAAAGGAAATCAAAGTAGAATTAAAGGTTTTTGTACAGACATGCAATCACATCGCCTCCAACAGTGGAGTTGCCTGCATTACCTGTACCTTACACCAACACTGACAATAGCTAAGGGTAAAATGCAGATGTTAAAGCTCACTTTTATGTGCATTTTCTTGGACTATGGCTATTAAAAAACATTCTTTTTTTTTTTTTTCATCTAAATAGCAAGAATCATGGAATCATAGAATCATAGAATCAGCTGGGTTGGAAGGGATGTCTAAGATCATCAAGTCCAACCCTTGATCCACTACTGCTGTGGTTACCAGCCCACGGCACTGATGCCACATCCAGTCTCACCTTAAAAACCTCCAGGGAGGGAGAATCCACCACTTCCCTGGGCAGCCCATTCCAATGCCTGATTACCCTCTCTGGAAAGAAATTCTTCCCAATATCCAACCTAAACCTCCCCTGGCACAGTTGAAGACCCAGCCCTCTTGTGTTGCTGATGGTTGCCTGGGAAAAGAGACCAACCCCCCCTGGCTCCCCCCTCCTGTCAGGGAGTTGCAGAGTGAGGAGGTCTCCCCTGAGCCTCCTCTTCTCCAGGCTGAACAGTCCCAGCTCCCTCAGCCTCTCCTCACAGCACTTGTGCTCCAGTCCCTTCCCCAGCCTCGTTGCTCTTCTCTGGACCTGCTCCAGCCTCTCAATATCCTTCCTGAATTGAGGGGCCCAGAACTGAGCACAGGAGCTGGCCCAGAACTGGCAAGAACTGGACACAGGATAGGATAGCAGGACTGTGTTAGGAAAAGTTCCAGGTGTCGAGAAAAACATACAGTAATTGACAGGATTTTATTATATGGACCTTACAGTTATTATATGGACTTCACTGTTATTATGTGGTTTCATTGCATTCACACTACACAGTGCACAGCCTGGACATGCCCAGGATTGCCATGAGTTTACCTGCTGCCTGCTTCCCCCGCTCCTCCCCCTTTTGCCTGTGTCCTTATCCTGGTTTGTCCCCCCGCTTGTCTGTTTCATACTCCGCCCTATGTTCTGGCCCTTTCCCCTCCTGAGCTGATAAAAGACCAGGTGCATATGTGAATAAAGGACTCTACCTGCATCCCACCTTTGTGTCCCGGACCCGTGCTGTGCCACGGCCCTATCCCCCGCTTTCGGACAGCGGTATATGGCGTCCAACGCAAAGCAAAGGTAGAGGTTTTTATCTTAAAAAACCTCCTACACACCACAAGGGCTCAGACCACGTGAAGAGAAGCGTTTTCATCCCACTGGTCCTTCTTGGCTGAACCCCAGATCACGGCAAGATGGCCATCACACCGAGAAAGTTGAGCACCGGTAAAACCTCTAATCCCACCTCCCACCCTCACAAAAATTTTTTAAAACCAACTGCAGACTAAGTAAATCCAAAAATATGGGCCTCTCGCTATCTACCCCTCAAAAGTTTGTATACCGTGAGCTTAAAGACTTTATTTTGGAAAATGGACACCCCTTAGACAAAAAATCCGCAAAAGCCCTTGCTAAATGGCTTGAAAACAGAGGGGAAGCAGTCTCTGGCAGCATGTCTCTAAAAGACTGGGAGAAAATTGGATATAATATCTGGAAAGCGAAAGAGAGGGGAGACAAAATTGCTATTGAAGCATTAATCGCCTGGAGGTTGTTTCTGATGATGCTACAACACCAAATAACCAGTTCCAATGAAAATCTCCAAGAATCCGAGCAAAAATCCAAGCCCCCATCCCTGGAAAGGACAAGCCCCGAAGGTCCTGGGACAGCAGGGGCGGGGAGAGAGAGCATGGATGGCGGGAGGGAGAAACAAAGCTCGGAATACCAGCGGTTTTTGCATCATGGCATCAGCGAGCTGGGCTGTCGCGCAGGAGAAACGGGGGGCGAGCGCGGGGGACGAGCGCGGGACCCGGTGCCACGTGGAGAAACGACATGCAAAGATTTCGCGCGCGCCCCGTTGGTCCCAGTCCCCCTCCGTGTCCACCCCCGTACGCCCCCGGCACGCCCATGGACCCTCCCAGCAGAACGCCCTCTCCCTCCAGCGCCACCTCTACCCCCACGTCATCGCCCTCCCGGGAGAGATGGAAACTAAGGGGCAGCTCCAAGCGCGGCGGGGGCTGGAGCCGGGCCCGGCGCAGGGCTCAGAGCGGGGCCGGGGCCTCTTCCGACAATAACATCAGGGGAGATGGCTGCCCGCGTGAAACCTTTGTTACCGAAGCCCCCTGCAGCTGCCGGACAGCAAAGACACCCCTGCCCTATAACGGTATTTGGAAAGCCTTTAGTACAGAGGCTGCGCAGGCTAATGACACCGAGTTTTTAAAAGCCTTTCCAATTTATCTAGAGGAGGGTCGTGCTCCAGAATGGCGTCCGGTGTCACACCCTATGTTGAAAGACATCAAAAAAGCAATTGTGCAGTACGGTTTAGGTTCACCTTATACCATTGGGCCTTTTGAGTCGTTTTTCCTCGCCTACCGTTTAATACCGTATGATGTCAAAGCGGTAATTAATGGACTGTTATCGACTGTGCAAGCGTCCGTTTTTGAAGCAGAATGGAAACCGCTTATAGTTAAATATGTAAATGAAAAGATGGAAAGGCGTGGTATTCCAATAAGCAGTGCCATTGACATGTTGTATGGAGAGGGCAGCTATGCCAGCCGACAAGACCAGTCTCTTGTGGATTTAAAATATCTGGACATTACAAAAGAACTGGCAATGGAAGCCTTTAAAAAGGTTGCTGATGCATAAGTCCAAACACCTTCATTCACCCTAATTCATCAGGGCCCAAAAGAACCTTTTGTGGACTTTATAACCAGGCTAAAAGAAGCTATAGCACATCAAGTCCAGCAGAAAGAAAGCCAAGACATTCTGTTTAATAAGTTTGTGGTTGAAAAAGCTAACAAGGATTGCCAACGAGCTTTAAAAATGCTAAAAGATCCCACACTTCTGGAGATGATAGAAGCTTGCAAGAATGTGGGGTCTAATTCTCATAAAGCAAGGCTAATAGCTGAAGCCTTAGCTGGACCACAAACCTGTTTTCACTGTGGTTAGACAGGACATATAAAAAAGAACTGCCCAAGGTTAACCACAAAATTTGAGCTTCCAAAGACACCGTGCAAGCAATGTGGCAAAAGCAGACACTGGACTAAGGATTGCCACTCCCTCACTGACATCTACGGAGAACTGCTGCCCCCGAAAAAGTCACCCGACTTAAGGAGAAAAGTGACTTTTAATTCAATGCCAGATCCTAAACAGTGTACCTGTGAACTGTCAGGAAACAAAGCAGCAAGCTCCAGGGGTGGCGTGATAACACAAACACCCCCTCAACTGCGTTCCATCCTGCGTAACCCATCCCTTCAACAGGTGCCAGGAAACCACAGCAATTAGAATGAATCATGTTAAACCTACCATTCCCTGCAGTTCATCTTAAACCAGATGAACAGATTATGCGAGTTGTGCCCTTACCACACGACCCCAATCCTAAATTCTCCCTTCCAGCTGTACCAGCAGAAAGACCATTTCTAACATGTTCTGTTTACTTTCCAGGATCTCGTACTCCACAGAAGATCACTATCACTAAGCTTTCAGACACCATGGAGCAGTGGCATTTTGGACTGGAAACAATTTTTTAGGGGGGGAGTCACTCAGCAGATGCAGCTGTCCAAACTGATTTGGAAAATGCAGATCTGTCCTCCCCTAAGTCCATTTAAACAAACCCTTTTTAACTTGCTTTGAAATTTTGTTTTCTTTGTTTGTATTGTTATTAACTATTTCTTGTGTCACAGCATGCTGCAAGAGGACTATCACAACAGACATTTTCAAACAAATAAGAAAGGGTGAGATGTGAAGGAGCAAGATTCAGGACGGGAACAATTCCAGGCGTGGAGAAAAGCATACAGCAATTGGCAGGACTTTATTATATGGACTTCACTGTTATTATGTGGTTTCATTGTATTCACACTACACAGTGCACAGCCTGGACATGCCCAGGCTTACCATGAGTTTGCCTGCTGCCTGCTTCCCCCGCTCCTCCCCCTTTTGCCTGTGTCCTTATCCTGGTTTGTCCCCCCGCTTGTCTGTCTCATACTCCGCCCTATGTTCTGGCCCTTTCCCTTTCCCCTCCCGAGCTGATAAAAGACCGGGAGCACACGTGAATAAAGGACTCTACCTGCATCCCACCTTTGTATCCCGGACCCGTGCTGTGCCATGGCTCTATCCTCCCCTTTCGGACCGCGGCACAGGACCACGGGGTGGACATGAAGGCAATTGAACCCTATAAAAAAGTTATCAGTCATGGAGATTATTATAACGATGGGTTAAATGCCATTGTTGTGTTTGCTGTTTGCTTTATGCCTGAAAGCAGCCAGCCTAACTACAGATACCTGATGGACAATCTATTTAAGTATGTAGTTGGCACTTTAGAGCTGTTGCTGGCTGAGAACTATGTGATAGTTTATCTGAATGGTGCAACCACACGGAGGAAAATGCCCAGTTTAGGCTGGCTCAGGAAGTGTCACCAGCAGATAGACAGAAGGTTAAGGAAATCGTGTAACATCATTGACATGAGGGTTGGTGTGGGCTCAGCCACCACCTTTTCTCAAACTGTTGTGTTCCTAAGGCCTGTCTGTTGAACAATAGCAAGGAATGTTGCCAAATGCCACCACCACATGAACTAAGCTAGAAGTATACAAATATCTTAGCTGGCAGTTTTTGAAGACACAGCCTCAGAGAAGAACTTCTACAATGCAGCCAAAAAGCAGCGTAAGACTTAAAACCCTAAGCAAGACATGGCAATGCAGTGTCACCAGCTTGTTTCTCACAAAGTTACAGAGCCTGCAGCCTGTATCTGCAGTCCACATAGTTATATCATGCTTTGCTTGGTTTAGCTTTTTGTTCTTCTTGAAGTGCACTGCTTTTCAACATTTTTGGTAGAAATTATTTTGTATTTACTACTCTCTTTCACAGTTATTTCATTCAAATAGAGTTCTTTGTTCTTACACACTTTTCTAACAGCATAAAATATTTACAAGCAGACTGCTAATTTGTAAAAGATAATCACAATGCAAACCTCTACATTTTAAAGGCTTTTGCTACACACATTACACAGCTTATACACTATGCATATTTTGGAAGAGTCTAATGCTGCTGCTTTAAATGATTAAGACCAGATTAAAGCTAAGGATGAGCTCTTTCAGGCTGTGTGTTAAAAAAGCCTCAATTACTTCTGATTGTGCACAAGACAAGGCGTGTTTTGAGACCTTAAACACAAATCTTTGAAAGAGCCCAACAAAGTTAGATAGTTACATTCTTACTGAAAGACAGCGGGAACTTGCCTCAGAATTTCCTGCTGAACTTCACTGAAGCCTCCAGCCGTAAAGTACTATCGATGGAAGTGCCACGGGCTGCTTCCATGAGGACTTGAAACCAGACGTTCGTGAAGTCTTAACCACTCTAAGTCTCAGGGAACGCCTTTGACACTGACCACCATTCTGTACTGAGACTGGTAAGGTAGTGATGAACCATAAAGTTTTTTTCAGGTTTCTCTGGAACAGCCTCTCAAAAGGCTGGGGCTCCAGGTCTTCCAAACTAAACAAGCTTTCCTTCCAGATCCAAGGCAGGGTCAGGTATAAATGGAGATATACCCTTCAGCATGATCCTGTTGTACCGCATCTTTTCTCTCGTATCTGCAAAAGTGTCCAGAGGTGATAGAGGTGCAGGGTCCCATTAACAGAAAATGGGATATTGTCCTACTTGCTGAACTTCCCAGGGAGAATTCCCAACACAATCCCATGCTGTGGTAGTGCCTGGAAAGAAGGAACTCCATGGGAACCCACTGTGGTTCATTGCTTTCTGAAATGATATGTCTCTGTTTCAGAACTGAAGGATCTCAGCTTAGGTAGTGCATTCACAATGTACACGGGTTTACGTAGGTCAGACACAAATTTTTAAATACACTGAAAATAGTAAGCAAAATTATATGCATTGAAACAGTACGTGAATAAACATTTGTTACATGTGTGTTGTGGGGTCACATTTTAACTACTTTAAATAGCAAATATATATATCCTCTCACAATGGTTATTTACTACTGCTTGCTTAAAATGCGTTGTGAAATGCCACAGTGACAACTGCCATACTATCTGTCACTAAACACGAAAAGTTTGAATAACAATGGAAAAAAATAAAAATACTGCATTGATATGACACGTTAAAGTTCCTGACAGTTAAAAGTTACTACTTCATTTTAAATATCCCCATTGAAACACATCTATTTGTATAATTAGTCACCTTACACTGTATACTGCAATACAATGTTTAGCATATTGTAAACTTTTACCAAACAATGAATTTTTAGTAACAAATTGTACAAATATACAGCTATTTATACCACATATATATAAGGCCATTAACATAACAGCAAGATACATATAGAGAACTACAGTCAACATTACAACATACGTAATGAATTCTTCTCCCAGCTGACAATAATCGGGTTCATCTTCCAACCATCAGCAGTCTTTAGTAAATCTAAAGTTTCTAACAGGTTTTAGTGATGTCTTCCAAAATGAGTAAGTGCCAAATACAGTCTTAGCATGCAATGCCATTATGGTGTGTGATGTCCTTAGATGTACATGGACTCTGTCCCAGTTGTCGGGCAGCACAAAAGGTTTTTTCTGAATCAGATGTGTTACTGAATGAACACCCAAAACACATGATTGTTGATAAATAAGTCCTCAAAGTTAAATAAGTGATTAGTGTTTTCCCCTGTGATTTAAGTGCATGAATATTTAAACTTCATGTGTAGTTTAAATCTAAAAGCCATGGAAAAGTACTTGTCTTGAGGAGTCCTTTATTTACAGAAGTTCCCGTTATGAAACGAAGATTCATTTTTCTCAGCGATACACGAGGGAACATTAATTGGTGGGAAATCTTCCTTTGGCTTCTGGGTGTTGCTGCTGCTGGATTTGCTCCGACTGTGATCTGGTGTGGGCTGAATAGGCAAAGATCTGGCCACCTTGGATTTCACCAAGCAGCCACAAACAAGGCGAAAGAAGGCGCGACGCATTTCCTTACTGGCCAGGGTATAAATGATTGGGTTCATTGCAGAGTTGATGACTGCCAGAGCAATAAACCAGTTGGCTTTGTACAAGATAGAGCACTCCTTGACTCTGCAGGCCACATCGATGAGGAACAGGATGAAGAGTGGAGACCAACAGGCAATGAAGACACTAACGACGATCACGACAGTCCTAAGGAGCGCCATGGAGCGCTCCGAGTTATTGTGGTTGGTGACATTGCGACTGCTGGACTTAACCAGTATGTAGATACGGGCATAAAGGATGACAATGGCAACCAAAATGGCTATGAAGATACTAATGCAGAACACAACATATTTCTTGGAGTACAGAGGCAAAATTGTCGAGCAATCTGGTAAGTTGTTTATACAGTTCCAGCCGAGGATGGGTAAGGCACCCAAGGAAACTGAAATAAGCCAGCATGTGCCAATGAGAAGGAACACCCTGTATTTTTTATTTGCGTCATAAGGCCTCATTTTAATCATGGTTAAATGCCGCTCAATAGCTATGGCTAGCAAGCTGAAAGTGGAGGCTCCCAGGGCAACAAACATGCTGCCTTCTCTAATGAACCAGATTGTGGAGGATAAGCTCAGAGTCTTCTTCCCAGACATAAGAATGTTTACTTTGTAAACAATCCCAGCTAAAAGATCACAGAGAGCTAGATTGCCAATAAAAAAGTACATGCGGTTGTGAAATTTATTGTTTTTCCATATGGCAATCAACACCATCAAGTTTTCCAGGACTATGAAACTACATAGGATGAGAAATGCAATAGCGGGCAGGTCTATATTACCAGTTGCCTTTTCCCTTGAAATAAGCTTTCCTGTGTAATTATAATGCAGTACAATTAGAGAGTCCATCTCTTCATTTCCTTGAGGGCTGACAAGAGCATCAGGTGGCATGGTAACTGCTGCCATCATTTGTTCCCTGGTGGATGCTGGACTTTTCTTTCCTCAGTATCACGAGAATATAGTTCCAATAATTTTCCACAAGAGGGAGATCAAGCCACGCTCCTCCCAGCACTCCTCTGGGCAGGCGTTGTGTATCCCCAGCTCCAGCAAGCCTTGCATATTAATTAGGGAGAGTGGCTTGCAAACCAGGCTCTGAAAATAAAACCAACAAATGCAACATAAATATCACCATCTTCCCATGTCACCCAGTGCTCAATCTGCAAGATGCACCCAGGAGCCAAGAGAGAGGGATGGTGACTGTGACAGGAAACTGAGGTAGAACATCGCTGCATGCCTACCAAGGTAGCTGTAGGGTAGGTAAGTCCAGACACATCTTGGCTGCAGAAATATGAGGGCAATGTAGAGAACTGCTCAAAAGTGTTTCCCCCTATGAAATCTCTGGTTCCAGCAAGCCCCAGTGTGCACAACAAGACAGCTCACTGATCCTCCAAAAGACCTGAGTGCACACGTTGCTACCAAAACACCACCCAACCATCACTGCCTGAGCAGCAGCGGGGAAAACTCTCTGCTTTCTAAGCTTGTTCTTGTTCCCCATGCAGACTCGAGGTAGGAAAGATTCTGAGAAAGCTGGTGTCAAGTCTTGATGCCAGCATGAGTGTTGCCAATGCCCAAAATAACTTTCCCACCCTTAATAGTATAAAATTATGATATTTACAATTGAGAAGATGCACTGAAAGCCAGTCATCATAAAATCAATCCTACTTCCCATTCAAATTAGTTGGATTTCTGTTACCTTTTTAAAAACAAACATAGCAAGTCATATGTTTATAAGTTTTGTTTTTCTTTATGGTTCACTTCACTTTTTTTTTTCCCATTGCATATGTATACAAGTCATACATTTAAAGGTTTTGTTTGTTTGTTTGTTTGTTTGTTTTAAAAAATAAAAAAAATAGTTACACCCAATTTAATTGTCCTTCTCAAAAATTCTGATTTTCTTTGAGTTACAACATAGAATGAACTGCAGTGTTTTCCCATGGACTTAGAGGTTCTATTTTTGCAGCAGATCCTTCAAACTTTTTTTCAATAAATATCAGAAGAGATCTATACAGCTTTGTAAAAATATCAGATGTCAGAAGAACTTACTGTTTTACCAAAAATGTAAGAGTTTTGTTGCAGCATAATCCAATGAGAATCAGGGCCCGTGTCCCAAATGTATGCACTGAGGATGAAAAAACAGCCAATGCTTCAGTTTTCTATGAAAACCAGGATGGGGATGAGGAAAGAACTTGTTTCATCTGAACCAAATTTGTATTTTTTTTTTCTGTGAAAGGTAAAAAAATAAGAATTTGTGCTGGATAGGAGGACAATTTCCATTGGCCCAAAATTAAGTAGCTTAGTTTAGGGAATCTTTTAAGAGCTAGAGCTCTTAAACCGTACCATTTATTTAGTCAATGAGCATTTTCCAAGCACATTAAAGACACTTTCAAAAGAGAGGTATCAAGGGAAGGGGGGGTGGAAATAGATATCTTTAAGGTCCCTTCCAATCCAATCTATTCTATGATTTTATGATCCTATACAGGTTTCTGAAGACCAGAAAAATGTGTGAGCCACTGCCAATGCAGCAGTCTGCTTGAGGCACTTAAAAAGTGAGAAATATATTTTCAAGTGTCTCTCAAGAGGATGACGGGAGGAGCAAACCACATCCCAGAAGATTGTAAAGGGATTTAAAGGGATGACCCACACCCTATTTTTCTACTCTCTCTTTTCCTGGTTTCCCTCCTTCAGAAAGGACATGATCTGACAAAAGCCTACAGTAAATTGACTTGAATTCTTTAGTACACTCAGGGTGTTTTAAAATTATTTTCTGAGAAAATAACTGGCTATTTACCCATTGTAATTTCCCCACTCTAGTTCATAGTTCCAAACTGTGGTGTCCTTGGTCCTTTTTCGCTCTGAAGATGACAGCAACCACCTCATTCATTTCCCAGAAGCTGAACTGGGCCCTCGAGTTGTTAAAACTCTTTTCTGAAACATGGTAACAGTGAAGCTCTCGACAGAACAACTTCACCTCAGCTAAGGTTCAATGTAATTGTAATTCACTCACAATCTGCACACTGTTATCACATAAATTGTCACAGCCTTTCATTGTATTGACTTATAACAAAATCCCACTGTGTCCATATGAATTGCAAGTGCTTTCCACTGTAAAATAAACAATTACATTTGACTTGAAAAGTGTTTGTTAATAACAGCTCAACCAGCAATACTCACCAGGCTGGCTGATGGCTGCCTGAGAGAATAATATTCCTAACATTTAGGAGCACTGCACATAACAAAATAAATGTTTCTGGAAGTCTTTTTCAAGCCAGTTATCACACTGGTCTATCAAAGGGCAAATACATCTCTTTCTTTGAAGAAAATTATATGCCATACGTAGGAGTTTATCAGCCACAACTCAGCAGATACAAACTGTCATGACTCTGCTAAAGGCAATGGTGCTGTACCAGTTCCCCTGGCTGAAGGCAAGGACGATGCACTCAATCAGCAGAAATCATACAGGGTCTCTGCCACTGTTCGAAATTACTTCTCTTAAAATTATTACAGCAAACTTAGTATCACAAAAGTAAGTCTTTGCCTCTGACAGGATAGCGAGAAGGCAGTGAAGGTTGTAACATTACTGTCTGCCAGGACTCTCATGGAATGAGTATCACGCATAAGACACTTGAAAGTTAATATAAATAATAATGCAATAAATTAAAATTTATTCTCTTCTGGCAGCAACATTTTGAAATAATATCTTTTAGCCATACTCTTCTTATGTATTTCTCCTGCTTTGTAGCCAGTAACTCAGAAAGCACAGTCTCCCTTTAGCAGTTAGAAAAATTGATGTTGGTTTTGCATTACAATAACAAGACAGCAACAGCCAGGTCCGGGATAACCTGTGTCACTGCTTTGTAACAGTACCACAATTTACTCTGCAAAACACGTTTGCCCCAGTCACATACTGACTGCAAAGTATGGACTTCAGTTCAGAATATTTAAAAAATAACCTGAAGAACCTGCCTGTGGCCTGTTGTTTGCCCTGCACTGCCATGGTTAGGTACTTCAGCCCCCCGAGCTCTTGAAACCACCGGGAATGAGTTTTTTTCCCTCTAAAGCAAGGCAGGGGATCCCTATCGCTCCACCACCAGGTACCACTAGAAAGATAAACCAACCTCTCTGCATTGCAGGGGCAGTCTGGCTATGCTTCCTCACGGATCTGATGGCTAAAACAGCGACAACTACATTACTCAAATAAAGGCAGTGGTACAATGTCAAGAACCACAGTCATGTGGAACCACAATCATGTGGAGGGCAAAATTCAGCTTCCTCCTCCAGCTATTTGGCTTCCCTACTCCAAGGGTGGAGAGAGCAGTCAGGGTCAGCCATGAACACCAAGATATCCCCCTCCTAGCTGATCTCCTGGCCCACCCCATGCTTTGGGGTGTCTGCAGTGGTTAATGTGGTCTCCTGCAGAGGTCAAGGATCCTAGTAGGGTCAAGCACCCTTTCAATTTGGAGCAGGGGCTCTCTAGCATGGCTCATAAACCTAGATACCACTGGGGTCTATATGGTCTCTCTGCCACACATGCCATGAATAAAGCAACACTGAGTGGAAGGCCACAATCCCTTAACCTGCCCTATTGCAAGGCACATCTCCACTGCCCTCTCCAGTTCAAACACATAATGGTATAGGCAGAAACTCAGAATCATTCCTCTCACCAGCTCCCCTGGCCTCCAATTTTCCTCTGGGAATGTGTAATTCCCAATGCCAGGAGGCAGCAGGGAACTTGTGATAATGGGGATGCCAAAACCCTTCAGCAACCATCTCCAGTACATCTCTGCTCTCTGTTTCCAGCAGGCACTCTGGTTAAGAGTCCCACAGGGACCTGAGGGCTTTTACCGTCTCATGAGTCGCTCTGTACTTTACATCTAAGAGAAATAAGAAATTTCTGTTTTCAAAAGAGTGAACCAAACTGCTCTCAATTTTCTGAAAGTCAAAGCAACAAGTGAGAACAAAGTGAGAATAAAACTTAACTTTTCACCATGTACTTTTACCTGCACAAGAACGTATAATGCTATGCATTCAGTACGCTCACTGTAATTTGGCCAGAATTGTATTTTCCTGCTTCCCAAGTGGCCATGAACAGACTTGACCAAAGAAACTGGATGCTCCTTCACCACCACTACACATATTGCAGTTCTCCCTTCTCTGCCGTGTCTTTGGCCACCAAAGAAAATTTTAAAAATGGCAAAGACAATAGTACATATCCAAAGCCAAACTTTTTTGTATTTTATGTATTTGTACAGCCTTTGCAAATGAAAAGTAAACGTAATTTATCAGCTAGTCTCATTAACAGAAAAGGATTTTCAAAACAGCAGCACATTTCAATACACATTTCCACTGAAATTAAGCTGTGCTAGATGCAAATGAAGTTTAGACAATAAACATCTGTTGCAGAACAATGTCTTAGACAATTCAAATAAACGTTAAAAAGATTTTCTATTTAAGCGGATGTGCTGGCAGTTTACCGCCTCAGAAAAACAAATAGTTACTTTTCCTGACTTCTGGCTCTTAGATATCAGTTTGAATTTTGTAATTCCGAGTAGCACACATGCACACCCCCATCACTCCCGGCTGGTTTAATTCTTGCACGTTAAAGGGAACTCACTTGGACTTCTTTCCCCGTCTCCCAGCACTCCCGACTTACTCCCCCCGCCTCCGAACTCCGGGATTCCGTTCACAGATTTCCACTACTGCAGCGACTCGAACTTTCTGGAGGTGACAAACATCTTGCCTAAGTCACCCGACGTGTCCGCGGTCTCACAGAGCAATCACCACAGTCCCGGGGCTCCCACTTGTCCCGTGCCCGCCACCGCGCCCGCACCAGGCACGGCCGGACCGGCACCGCTCTCGGGGCTCGGCAGGACGGGGACACCTCGCCCTCCTTCGCCGAAGCGGGACGGCCCCGGCGGGCGGGCGGGGTGCGGGCCGGGCCGCCCCGGAGCCCCGAGCTGCGCTCGCCGCGCTCACCCCGGAGCTCCGCGGCCGCCGCATCCCACCCCGGGGCTGCGCCGGGCAGGACCGAGCCGGGCCGGGATGGGATGGGATGGGATGGGATCGCCGCGGCCCTGCCCGCCGCCAATCCCCGCAGCCTCCCCTCCCGGGTACCCCCCGACTGACCGACCTCCCCTACGGGCTTTTCTCCGGCGCGTCCGCCCCCCTTGGGTCCTGCCTCCGGCACTCTGCTCCCGCCGCCGCCGCCGGACAGGCTTCGCTCCCCGCTCCGGCGGCCCCTGCCTGCCCCCGTCCCGTCCCGCCCCGCCTCACCCCGCCCCTTGGCCGCTCACCGTGCCCCATGCCCGGGGGAGCAGCGCCGCGGAGCTGGATGCTGCCGGCGGGGCTCGGCCGCGGGGAGAGCGGGGGGTTTAATTCTTACACGGCGCGAAGGGCAGCCGGGGTGAAAATGTGAGACGGCAGAGCCCGCCGGCGGGTATTTGTAGCGTCCATAACAATGCGTGGTGGAGGGAGGAAGTTCTGGGTAGGTCTTACTCAGCTCGAGCAATTATCGCGTTCGAGAGAGGTTTTACGTGTGTTGCATCTGCCCCTCTGTTTGACCGTCTCCAATAATGAGACCTTCAGAGAGCTTGAATGAAGAGGCACATGGCGAAGCACAAGTACTTCTGGTTTGACCCAGAGCTGCCGATTACGGCGTGTTTCCTGGTAAGGTACCACTTGACAGAATTATTGACTGAGTAATAGCAACTCAAGGACGGCGATAGGCACGCGGATTGCCCCAGTGACAGGAGCAGCGCTTTGGAAAAGAAGTTGGAACCTGGATCCTGCAACTGTCTAATTTAAAATGTACTTATAAGATGCCAGTGGGTACAGCAAATCTTTCTGCCAAAATGTTTGCGGTGAGCTGGCGAACAGGAACACTACAACAACCTTGCAAAGTGCAGGCAAGCGTACAGGGTTGCCTAGTCGTCCCGCTGCAGTGTTTTTCTTGAGAGCCTCCTGTCTGGACCTGAGCACTGTTGCACTCGGAGTCATGCCGCAGGCTCGGCTTTCAGGTCGCCTGCACTGCTGCTCTGCAGGGGAGAAATGTGCTGGAAGAAAGCAGAACTAGGCTTTTCATAGCCAAAAGTTTAAGCAGATGTAGCAGAACAAACTGCTACCGTGACTGCTTTTTATCTGCTGAAAAAGAGTAATACAACTCTTCTAGTTTAGGACTTTGATAGGAAATAAGGACTACACAGGGCAAAATGATGGTGAATTTGGTTCAAAGCTGATGGGCCCAATGGACACGGCCCCACTTAGCTATGGATTGGACTATACACAATGTTTGATGGTCCTAGCCTTGTCTCCTGTCCTCTCCCCTCATGTGCTGTGTGGAAAGCTGCTTTCTTCTGTGGAATAGGAGAGGAGTGGAAAACTCCTTCCATGTCACGTAAAAGCACTCACCACTTTTAGGCAAAGGGGAGCCCGGGCCTGTGAATCATTGCTCTCCCATTGCTAAGCGAAACCTTGTCCTGCAGATTCCCTGAAAACCACCCCACGAAGTTCTATAGTTCTCCTGGTAGCTGCTTGCTACATGCCATCAAGAACCAGTTCTTGTAGAGCAGATGTCTCAGTGAGCAGGCACTAACTTGGCTCTGTGTTCTCCTATTATTCTTGTTCTTTTCCATCTTTTTCCTTTGCTACTTTTTGCCTGCTTGGAGAAGGGAGCCAGAAGAAATAGTCATTCTGATCAGACTGTCATAGATAAGGGGACAAGATACTGCCACCAGAAAGATCTTTTGGCAGTGGTGCCAGGAGCTGGTAAACTGTGTCCTGCTGCCCGAGATGGTTTTAAAGGGCCTTCCTTAGTTGGCCTTACCACCACCAGCAACCCACAGGAGCAGCCCACAGCAAGGCCCCACTACAGTACAAGGGAATCACTTCAGAGAGGGGTGTGCATGGAAAATGGCATATCCGTGGTGAGGACCAGATGTTGCCAAAGCAACTGTTGGCAAAAAGCTTTGGGGAGCTCAGCCTCTCTGGCAATAGCTGATACAACCCCCTGGTTCAATTCCAAATGTCACGCAACAGCCAGTGATGCACGCATGGAGAGCTTTCCACGAAGCTCTTGACCTTAAAGGAAATTACATTTTTGTGGCATAAAGAGATTAATGACTAAGTAAGGCATAGAAAGTAAAGGAACTGTAATGAATTTTCATGGCAACAGAAGGTTAACAGCTCAATTTTCCAGGGGTGAGAAGTCTTTTCTGCCCTGGAAATTCCTGAGTGAGTGGGCAAACAGGATGAATAATGGGAAAACAGCCATTTCTGATGTTATTTGGGGTACTTGACGGTGAAACTAAAACTGAGAACAAGATGTTTCCAATATCTGGAGGTCCAGAGTGACCTGCTGATAAATGCTGTGTTCATTTCCGTGCTGCTGAGTGAAACATAGGAAAAACAGCTCCAATGATAGATCCACAAATCTGCACGCAGTGCTAACACTCAGAAGAGAGGTCTTTGTGGATAGCTCTTAGAAAGCATCTGACGTTCATTTAACTGTTAAAGTGAAACTGAATTCTAGGAATT
Source organism: Chiroxiphia lanceolata (assembly GCF_009829145.1). Taxonomy (NCBI): domain Eukaryota; kingdom Metazoa; phylum Chordata; class Aves; order Passeriformes; family Pipridae; genus Chiroxiphia; species Chiroxiphia lanceolata. The sequence goes on from NC_045671.1 coordinate 72,400,998, forward strand.
ATAAAGAAAGGAATAAGGAACAAAATGGAAAACATGTTTCTGCGAACTTGGCACCTTGAGTACCATGAGTACCTCTGGTTGCTTCCTCTCCTTGAGAGTGCAGTACAACACAAAAAGGCAAAAAAGGCAATTGCATAGTTAGAAAAGTCACCTCTGGAGGGAAAATCCAAGTTAGCTGGGTCTAAGTAATGGTCTGAAAAAGGGAAAAACACAACCAACCAAGATGGAATATTTTAAAACACAAGGACACAGATTTCTGGCAATGTACCATTGAATTGTGGAACACAATCAACAGGAGAGAAAAAGCCATTAAACAAACCACATGAAACCACATAGAGTAAAGGCCTGTCAGTGGCTCTTAAATACAATGAAAGAGCAGTGCAGGGCACAATGGGTGGGAGTCCCAAGCAGAGACTGTGGGTGCCCTGCTCGATTTCAGCTCCAAAGTTTCCAAGGGCCAAACCCTTTCTGGGCTGTTTTCTTCTTTGTTGCAATTAAGTATGGTCTTGACTGTGGGGGCAAGCTGTGGCACACTTAACAGTGTGTCTGTTGCCCACTTCTACAGGTATTGAAAAAGGAGACATTTCTGCAGGGGATTTAAACTGGGCATGGCAGAGGAAGAGGCAGCAGAGGGACTCGGAGGGAGATGGCTCAGCCGACGCCATTGGCTCAGCAAATGTCCTGGTGAAGTTACCTGAAGGTCCTGGGCCTCCCAGCACCCTGCAACAGCCCACGGATTTTCCCTCCTGTCGTGGGTTTTACATAGGGAATAGCAGATCAAAGAAGGGTTTTTCCTTCCGTGTGTGGCTTTTGGTCCAGAGAAAGCAGTGAATGGTGAGTGCCATTGATAGAGAAGGTTTTTCAGCACATGCTTAAAAGTCAAAAAAAGCAGTTAAAGCTGCTTCTATTTACAGATAGATAAAATACATAAACATGCAATAAAAGCTGAAGTGTTACCCTCAGATGAAAGATATTGTGGTTTCTCTACAGACAAAGCAGTTCATGTTTCAAGATTATTATTATCCTTCTCATGTATTAGTTACAGCTAAGACCACTTTTTTCTAGTAACTGTTTAGAGTGTGATAAAATCTTGGTAATTTCTGTCTTTCAAGATCATGTGATGTTTTATTAATGCATTAGTTATAATGTCTTTGTACTGACGTTCATCCAATGCTTCACAGGTCTGTCATTGATTTCCTTACCTGGAGTTCCTGAAGTAACCCTTCATCATTTGGAAAACCAGTAATTTATTTTTGACTGTTTTGGTGTGAAAACTAAACAGCAGCAGAGCAATTCAAAATAGTATGATTTTATCTGATTCTATGATAACATATTTTAGCTCTCTACTGTTGCTGAACTATCCTTTTTATATTAACAAGATGTATTATGTATGACTTGTTGCATCTAGATGATGAAGTGCTGCAACATCTTTTTGTTTGTGACACCATTTTTGTTCCTATTTCTGTGACTCCAGCCAATATTTCTGTGACTTAAGCCAATATTAAATGCAATATTGTTTAAATTAGAAGTCATAACAAGACAAATTTAATTAACATTTTAATTGAGTGTAAACATAAAATCAAAAAAGGAGAAAATTTATTTGGAGTACTGTTTAATCATTATCTGCAGTGACCAAAATACATTTGTTTACTACATCAAAGAAGAAATCTGTCAATCATTGTAAAATATAAAGAGAGGATATCTTGGAACCTTCAAAAACTATGACTTTTTCACATCCTCATGCACTTGTATCTCATGTCTTTATATTTGCTGTATTCTTTTGCCTGTCTCAACTTTTTTGAAAGATACATGTTCTCCTTTCTTTGGCAAAAGTAAAGCTGACACACAAACTCTGTAAATCCATCACGGGAACGACTGAGGCCAAGATCTTGAAAACACTGTTACCTCAGCATTGCTAACATTTTGTCAATGTAATTTGAATTACAGCATCTCGCAATACATTTGAGTTAATATATTTAAAATTGTTATCTCTGAACAGCAATATTCTGATTCAGAGCACCTTGAAATATTCACACTGCTTCAACACACCATTTTGGAGTTTGTCTAAGAAATTATCAACAAACACCGTGACAAAACGCATACACCTCTTACATTAACACCTACTTTCTGCTCCCTCAGATCATTATTTGGGATGAAACATTTGTCTTTTTTCTAATCTGCATACAAGCTCATATGAAAACTGTAGCTTTGTGTGTGCTTTCTTCTTCGTCTTCTTTTCTGTAACTGCCGTGGTGTTTTTGAGAGGTACAGTCTTGTACTTATCATGTGTAAATACAATATATACCCATAGGACATAGCTGCATGTTTTATATGAACTGCTGGGATCACGTGCTTAGCTGAGCTGAACTCTGTCTGCCTCTGCAAGTGACACCTTCCCCTAGGGATAAAGGGGCAGGTGCTCAGAGCACAGCCAGATATTTGTTGCTAACATCAAGACTGACTCAGCTCAATATACAGTCCTGTGCAGATTGCACATGCTAAAAGAGAGATAGCTGTTATCACAGCACTTCCAGCCAGACATGATGTAAAAAGTGAAATTGCAGAGAAACAAGAAGGGGAAATGAGTTCAGTCCGACAGCTCCTTGGGTTTCCCCATCTGCATCCTGCAGCTCAACACTCCAGACATGAAGACTGTACGCCTACATCACTGTCTGAAGGCTTGTCCCTCCTTTCTTTTCCATGCATTATTCCCATCCTCCCCTCGTAGTTGTGGTCTCCCCCTGTGCACTGAGCCTCAAGGTACCAGAGGGAGATGCCCAGGGTGACCTGAACAGCTCACATGGGTGCCATCACTGCCGCAACAACGTCTGTCACCCGGAGACCCAGCAGAGCTCCTGCTGCCAGGGCTGCCTCCACGCCACCCCATCCTGGCAATGGGAGCTTCTGTAGCCCCCAAAAAAAGCAGGCAGAGCATGGCAGAGGCACAGTGACCACTGCCAAGCCCGTGGGCATAGCAGCATGCACACCGTCCCAGGAGGAGTGCTACGCCTCAGTTAGGTGATGGGAATGCAAACATGCCCTTTGGAGCAGACTGACCCTTTCTGTTTGTCTTTTAGTGAAACCAATAGAAAAGGATGAAAGAATGAAAAAAACCTAAACTCTCAGCAAAGGCGGTGAAAAGCTTTGAAGAGAAAAATAGCAAACTGTAGGTGATCTGATTGAACTCCCTCTAAACTAGCCAAAGACTGTTGTATGACTAAAAATTAAAATACGTTTGAGGGGTTTTAATGGATTTTACAGTGAAGAATCAAATTTTTATTAATAGAAAAGTTAAGGAAGCAGAGGCTAAGCATATGTTATCAAATGGAGATGCATGCATAGAATTATAGAATGGTAATGGTTGGCAGGGGCCTTAAAGATCAAGTAGTTCCTACCCCTCCTGCTACAGGCAAGGACACCTTCCCCTAGACCAGGTTAGTCAGAGCACCATCCAGCCTGGTCTTGAGCATCTCCAGGAGTGGGGAATCCACAGCCTCTCTGGGCAACCTGTCCCAGTGCCTCACCTCCCTCACAGTAAAGAATTTCTTCCTAATATCTAATCCAAACCTGCCCTCCTTCAGCTTAAGGCTATTCCCCCATGTTCTTGCAAAAAGTCCTCTCCAGCCTTCTTGTAAGCCCCCCTTTAGGCATTGAAAGGCTGCTGGAAGTGCTGCCCAGAACCTTCCCTCTCCAGGCTGAACAGTCGCAGCTCTCACAGCCTGATCTTCTGGAATGGTGCTCCAGGCCTGTGACCAACTCAGTGTCTCTCCTCCGGACTCATTCCAACAGTCAAGGTGTGTCTTGTGCTGGGGGCCCCCGGCTCAGACACAGCACTCCAGTGGGGGTCTTGTGGGGTCTCACAAGAGCAGAGTAATGGGGGGAATCACCTCCCTCAGCCTGCTGGTCGTGCTTCTTTTGGTGCAGCCCAGGACACTTTTGGATTTCTGGGCTGCAAGTGCAAATGCTGAGTCATAGTGAGCTTCTTGTTCACCAACATGTTGAAGTCTTTCTTGGAAATCTGCAACTGTGTGGGAGTCTTGAAGGCCTGGGGCAAGCCAAAAAAGAAAAAAAAGAAAACAAAACCCCCAAAAAACCAGCAGGAAAAAAAGTATTTACAACAGTTGGGCTCTTCAGACATCTTGCTGAAAGTGGACCTCTTTTGGGACAACAAAGAAGCACAAAGCAAGGTTTTCCCCTGAGTATGTGCTGATACAATGCTTTTATAATGCTGGAAGAGTGAACTTTTTTTCACTCTGATGCTTGATGTACTGTATTTAGCTGTCATAATTCTGGGGACACTGACTTTCTGGCCCTGCTGAGGTAAGCTGAAGCTATTGCAGCCCTGTTGTATTATCAACCATTTTGCTGGAAGTTGTTTCCACCTCCATAAAGAGACACTATAGCTTGGTCTTTTGCTTTCAATTGTTGGCCATCAAGTTGTGCTCTGGGCTGAAAAGCACCATGGGTTCAGGCGGGTTTAACATCAGCCCTGCTGATGTCTGCTTTGTAAGGTATACCATACCTCAAGCAGGCATGATAAGCTGTGATTATAGGATCTTTAATGTCTGGAAGCCTGAAGAGGGGCCACCTCAGTGTGGCCAAGCCCTCACCCACAGGTCACCCACAGGTCTGATCAGGGCCCACAGCAGGGGCTGGTTACAGGGTCATCATTACTCCTTGTAAAGACAGGGAGCAGCAGGAGATGGGGCTGGAGATGTGCCCCTGCAGTGATCAGTGCCCCCAGGCCCCCAACATTGAATCATCTCTGCTGAGCTCAGGAAGGGTAGTGAGTCAGAACTCCATGGTATGCCTTGCTTTGAAACAGCCGTGACTCTGTCCCACGTCAGGTTTACTCAGTTAACAAGGTACCTTCCTGCTGATTGAGCTCTCTCTAAATGTCTCCAAATTCTCTTAAAGCCTGTTGTGGAAAATGCAATCCAAGTTGTGTTTTGAGGCTCACCAGCAGCACGCAGGGACTGCATGGCCAGTTGCATCTTGGCTGCTACCAGCTTGGACAAGTCACTGCTGACAAAGCATGTCAGGAACTAAGCAGGAAACTCACAGTGGGATGTATGGAACTCAGCTGTGGAAACCTAATACCTGTTCCATTAGCAGAACAAATAAAAAGAGATCTGAATTGGATCTAAACTGTCCAGATAAGAGCAGATTAGAAAGAAAGAGGCTGTTAAGGGTCTTTATGTCTGCAGAGCAGTTGCAGCATAGCTGCCTGCAGGCAGCCTGGGTTAAGGCTACCTACACCTCCTGCTAAGACCTGCTTGGGAAGACCAGAACCTGAGAGAAAACACACAATCCTTCATAAGCCAGTTTGCATATTCCACAGTGGGTATGGGACACAGCCGCAGGGGGAAAGCCCTTCAAAGAGAGACCACTATTTGTATTAGTAGGATGTGGGGCTAAAATCTGTACCTAATCTGAGTGTAAAGGCATTTCATTCTAGGCAATGAAATTTTAGCTGTCTCTGCTGTGAGAAATTTGTATGCTGAGAATGAAGCATACAAATATAAGGAAAGAAAAGAGAAGTGGAAGAGAGGAGGCAAAGAATTAAGATTTAAAAGAGATAATGGACCTGATTTTGAAATCCATTTAGTAATTCTGACTCTTAAAAGAGCTGAGAGGGGTTGAGAGTGCCCAGAAATGTTAAAAATCAGGTATGTGTATTGACTTTATAATAATAACTCAACATTATGAAAAAAGTAGAAAACATGCACTGTTCAGAAGAGAATGCCTGACCATTCACAGCAGCCCCTTAATGTTCTCGTGTCCTGCTCCTTTTGACATCTGTTTCCCTTTATACAGAAGATAAATTCCTCCCATACCACATAGCATTCTTGAGGAGTACTATTACTTGCTGAAACAAGAAGTTCCCCAGAAGCACTGGGGTTCCCCCAGTGCCCTGTTTGTGAATCAGACTTTAAGAGCTATTTAGGAGCCAGTGGATGGCGTGTTTGTTGTTGTTTCATGCAATAAGATGGCTGAAGTGTCACAGTAAGCCTCTATGTAAATAATGCCCAGATGGCAATAAGGCCTGCAGGCCAGACTGAGGATCACTTGTCATGTAACTGAACGGAGTGAGATTGCTGGTGAAAGAAGACCTGAAGTTGAGTGAGCCTGCCAGACACCTTCACGCATATCCACATGATGCTATCCATAATAGCACACAGAGTTGTTTTAAAGGTTTCAGTAAGTTTTTCAGTGTTCCTCTTGAAAAGGTCTGTGTGGTGTGAGGCAGTGCTGTGTGGTAATACCCACACTCTCTCAGGCAGATACTGTCAGCCTCGTTGCTACTCTGGGGTGGGACACTCCTCGGTCTCTGGCTTTGCTAAGTAACATTTTTGGTGACACCCTACCACCTTCTCTGTCCTGTCTGTGACATTCTCAGGGTCATAACTCAAGGTCATGTCCTTTCTGCATGCTATACACTTGTCATTTATCTCATTATCTTCTTTTGCACTAAGCCACTTCCTGGAGCTGCTGTAGCACTTCCCAATCGTTTTTGCCGGGAGGGCACCAGTAAATTTAATGGCTGGGCTCTGTTAGCAGAGATCTTTGTCAGCAACCTTTGGTTAGGTCTGTTGTCTGTGTCATTTTCTTTCACCCATCACTACCAATTAATGCAAATATGGTGAAATGCTGGTCTTTTTTTGCAACACAAGGCAAAGATCCCTGCTGATATTAAAGTTCCTTATATTATTGTTACTTCATAAGGCCCCTTTTTATCCACAGCTTCTTTTGCGTTCTTTCTTACACTTTAGCTTTCTATATCTCTTGCCTTTTTCAGAACCTCAGGTTCTCCAGTTGCTGAATCTTCTTTTCCTATTCAATTTACTGTACTAATTACTCCTGTATTCCTTCCTATTTCCATTTCATATTTGCATTCTTCTCTACTCTCTTCTCTTAGGCTTGAAATCTCTGATGTCGATCTTCTTTTGCCAATATTTAAACTCTCCATGCCTTCTGCCAACTCCTTTCATTTCTCTTTATCGGTTCATTGCTACTTTTTAAAAGGCCTTCTAAGCACAGCAATATTTAAAACATCAGTGTTACCGAAAATTAAGTTTTTGTCAGTTTAGTGCTGCAGCTCATAAGATCCCAGGTGTCTACAGGAGCAGGAACAACTTGTCTAAGTGTGATGATGTTTCCTGAGACAATCCTTGGTCAAACCTTGTCTCTTGGGTCTTTGGCAGAGCTGAAGGTAAATGGATGTGGAACTAGGTGTGGCTGATGGCTGAGGTGGTGGATAATGGCCTGAGGAGAATAATGGATCATGATAATTTCTCCCACCTCCAGAGAAGGAATGTGTGTCTCCAGGGCATGTTATTTTCTAGGATGCCTTTGGAATAGTGTTATTTATGCCCCACCCTTTGGTAAGCCTGGAAATAAAAGGCATAATCAAAGCCTTATTTAGCTTAAACACAGATCTGTGTGGTTCTGGAACACAAATCCTCCATTTGCATCTGTGCTGATGGTCATGTAGTGTGTGTGGACACAGATTGTTACCAGTGGCACCCTTCCAGTTGTTACTGGGTAAACAGTGCATGCACTGGGGAGGGAAGTGAAAATGGGAGGAAAACACCCTCACTGGCACCAGGACCATCACTGCTATTACACTGGGAGTAATTAGTGTAATACCTTAGTGCAAAAGATACAAGTATATGTGTCAGCATCCATGACCTTCTGCTGCATGCAGATGTCTGCCTAGTTCAGACACCCTCTCCACCCACCCTACTGGGATAGGCAGCATAGGAAAAGGGAATGGCACAGGAAACAGAAGGAGCCCCAAGGCAGAGGACTGCTTGCACATTTGCACCTCAGCTCTCAGCAGCTGAAAGCCTCAGGAGCTCAAGTTAGTCAGGGAAGTCTGAAAAGCAGAATCCACAGCTCAGCATGAAATTAAATCCAAAATCTGTCATGCCTCTCTGTATTTTCTTCAATGTTCTTTCAGTTTTCCCTGGAGTTGTATAAAGGCCTGTAAATCTTGCTGATGCTGGCATTTCTAAAGAAAGTGTTCTAAAGTAAGTTATAGGTAGGAGAAAATTTTGCAGGTCGAGATGAAGATGTTATAAGCTATTTACATCTCATTCTGAGAGCGGTTTGAATGTTCGTGGTATTTATTTTTTGGAACTTACATTTGCAAGCATCTTCTATCACTCTATTTCATTGACAAAAGTGAGTTGCTCCATTAAATTTTTACTACTATATCAATTTTCTCTGTCTCTTTATATTTTTTTTTGTTCATTTTCAATGGCTAATGAATTAGCTGCCGTTACAAAAAAACATGGAGGGGGTTGGTGTTACAGTGCTCCCAAGAGCCCTTGGACGTGGACCAGGATGAATTTGTAGTCATTGACCAGTGTGTCTGGGAGTGGATGTCAACACACAGAGGTGTCACCACAGCTGGGTGCACACCAAAAACGTTGTGCTGCTCAGAGCACATCAGGAGATCTGCACTGTGATACTTTTTCAAAAAGCAACATAGTCTTTCTGTCTACAAGGGGGCAGACTATCTGTACAGACACAAAGAGAAAGAGCAGTGAATGAGTAACTGCATTCTGTTCTCCTTTAAAGCACCTGGCCACTATTAATTCTGGCAGAAATTGTGTGTGCCTATGTGCTCTCACACTACATATAGTGGACAGTGGCCATTTGGCTGATCCTGAAACAGGATGTAACTGTTTCCATACCAGTCACCTTTTCTCTGTAAACGCTGGTTTGTATCCACTTCTTTTCTTAGAGGTCACTGTCTCATGCTGCCTCCAGACAGAGCTGTCCTTGTTCTGGAAGACAAAGAAGTAACACACGATAGTGGCTGTGGTGGAAAATAAATCGCAATGTCACTTTTTATTCGTAGACTTTGGAGATTTTTGTAAGAAATCAGATCTCTTGGTTTTGCACATTTAAATCAATGGGCAATTTTCACTTAATTGTCTCAGTCACTTTATAGAAACAGAAAGTGAACAGTTCTTATTTTCAAGTATTAATTGATTACGGTCTGGAAATGATGGGCTATGCATTTCTGCCCTGAATTGTTGGTCAAAACTTCAGCCTGAAGACAGTGAAGCTGGTACACATTTTCCTGTTGACTGGGGCCCACAAGCTCTGACTTCAGCATCTATGTGAAACCTACTTATGCATAAATTATGTTTTGTCAGTGTCATCAGTCTGGATATCAGGAATCAGGAATTTTGAAGGGTAGGACAAGATACAGAAAAGATTGAAAAAGTTTTGATGCTATTTGTGGTACCTTTCTTCGACACATAGCAGATTTCCAAAGACTCTAGGCAAATAGAAATACCACTGGAAGAGTATTTCCTCCTAGAAATGTCATCCATAATGTATGCATACAACAGTTTATAGGTGAGCTTTGGAAACAAAATTTGCACTATTTTCAGTGCTGTTTTGTTATTTCGAAATCTGCTTTGTGTCCACAAGTTTACAAGTGTTAATTTTGTAGTCTCAGTGAAAATAGCTACATTATTGAATTTCTGTGTGTACATCTCATATGTTTTGCATTCTTCTCTTAGTTTCCTTTCGCTGTATTTTGTCAGTGGGTCATCTTTAGATGAGTCTGAAAACATCAACTGCTGTGTCACTAGAAAGCAGTTTTTGTGTCACCTTAGAGCAGTTTCTTAAGATCTCCACAATCAGAAGGGTTTTATGTGAACAACTTTTATTTTTTACTTTTGTTTTTTTTGAAGTTCCAGATCGAGCTGGATCTCTGCATAAATTTGTTCATTTCAAAGGATTTGTGCGGTTGTTCTGGTTTTCTTTTTTTCCTCAGCCTTTTAAAGAGAAGAAATAAAAAAGTATGCTGCTTGTCTTGGAGCCGAGTCTGACAGACCTTTTGCCTCTTGCTCTAAGGAAAACTTCAGCATATTCTTGCAGTCTTCAAGAGATGTTCATCTGATAAGGAGGTGGGCTACAATAGCAAATGCAAGATGTGTATAAGGTGAGGCAACTACCTACCACTAAACTCTGAAGACCCTCATGATTTAATTTTGAAGAATTATCGTGATCTGTATTTGCTGTCCTGCATTAACTGATGGTCACGCTGACAGTGGCTGTTGTTTTCACAGGCTTGTTTGGTGAGTTTTTCTGTTGAACCTGGGTTATTGTCCTATCAGTTAACATCCTCTAATGTATGGCCAGCCTAAAATAGCGTGGCTTAAAATAGTTTGATATGAATTCTTCTTGTTATAAGACTGGAGAATCGGGCATGATTCCCTTGCCATTTCTTCTCCTTCTGAAGGAAATGACACAATGTCTTAGTAGTCGTTGTGGAATGAGACATGATTACAGGTATAACCATGTGTCCACACATTAAGGATAACCAAGTTGAGAAGCTTTCCCCACAGATGCTCTGCTGGGGGTCATGTGAGGCTGCAAAAATAAAGCATCTGCCTATACTTCCTGTACAAGACTCTGCTCCTTCTCTTTTGGTCCCCAGGAGAGGTGGAGAAATGCACCTTGCTAATTTTATTTCATCAGATACTGTAGTCTCAGCAATATCCTCTGCAAGGGTCTTCTTATAGCAGTAAAGAGGTCCCCGCTCAGAAAACGCGGAGCAGGGTATTTGTGTAGATTAGATCTGTTTCAGACAAGGGGAAAGGATGTGCTGACCCACTCAGCTGTCTATTTTTAGCTCTCATGAATAATCACAGGATGTAAGGGGGAGCATATCTCAAGAGATCACCCACAAAAAGAGTGAATTAATAGCAGAAGTGCTATAAATATACAGGGGGTGGATGACTCAAGTGAGAGTGGCTACTTTAATGGATGAACTGTGGAGAATTGCAGGAGGGAGATGTGCAAGTGAGTGTTTGTGTGGCAAAGCAACAGGAGTTTTCATGAACATGTTGTCTCCCTCAGAGACAAAACCAGAAGGATTTATTGATAGAAAAGGTCTTCTGAAAGGTGATAAATTCCTCCCCACCTTTTCTATAGCATAGACTCTTCTGTTCTTCCTTGACTTCTGTGTTGCTGAGCTTTTGCGCTATCTGTGGAGGATCTTTATCACAGTCGTTCATTAGTCCTTTGTGTCTTTCGAGGTGGATTTCTGGATGTCAAAGGCCGTTTTACTAGTGATGTGCAGAGCCTTTCCCAGCACTGCCACAACGGACACCTTCACAGGAACCCTGCTGGGTGTGAAGTAAAGTGCAGTCATCATCTGGAAAATCACCGTCTCTGTTTATATTAGTTAAGAGCTGGTTTGGTGTGAGTTGTCAGTGCTGTGCTTCTGTGAGACTAGGTGTATGCATTGCTCCTGTCCTCTGTAACAGGACTATCCTTTTACTCCAGGCCTTAAGAGATTTTTACTTCAGGAATTAGTGGGTAATACTGGGACTACTGATACAAAGCATGTGACCACTCTTCACTGAGAAACATCTTTTTATGTACCAGAAAGATCATTCCTTCTTCCAATTAAAGTCCATTTGTTTGCTGTGGAAGATGTCCTAGTGTTTATGCAGGACATCCAAAAATGGTCTGTGACACCAGGAATTTGGAAAGATCTGAACTGCTTTTTATGATCGCAAGTGGAAGCCTTGTGCTCAGAGACGCCTGTGGCACTGAAATTCATTCATTCCACAGCAGTGGACATGCATTTTGTTTCTGCAGCTTATGAATCATTTTGCTGGGCACTTGGGTGGCAGAAAGGAGCTGGTAATGCCCACCTCGGTAACGCAGAAAGAAACATGATTTAGGAAGATGGACAGATGTCCCTGGTTGGGTTCCCTGCTGTTCAGAAATATCTGCCTACTGAGATTGTGGCTCGCTATAGTTTGCAAAACAAATTTCTGTGCAGAAGACCTCAGACTGACCAGACAACAAATTGTAAATAATCCTTAACTTTAAAGTTTGTTCAAATTACTGCTTGTCTGCAGTAAATTAGAGGTGGTTCCTCTTTAATTGTTAATCTGAGGACAAAATTAGCCAATGTTTTACAAACTGATGTTTTATTCACTCAAAGTATTTTGTAAATTGTGTTAAGCAATGGAAAGGTGCCAAAGTGTTTGTATTTATGACATATTTTATTCTCTCTTTGTGATCCTACACGACAGTTAGGTTCCTATTGTGCCTACAATAAAAGCACAGGCAGTTCCACTGAGCCTTTTTAGTTTTATTTAAAAAATGAGCTTATGTGTTAGTGTGCAAGCTGGCTGAGGTGGCACGGCAGAGGTTTTTGTTACAATGTGATGCAAAAAGTTGATTTACCTCAGCTCTCATAGCTCAGCTTTCAAACAAAAGACATCAAACTGCCACAATCAAGGTTAAACACCTAATGCATCTTCGACAATTACAAGAAGTGCTGCAAAAATAAGGAGGATTAAGTGCAGCACAACTGGTGTCCTGGCTCCTCCCTGTGCGGGGAGCGCCGCTCACTGCCATGGGAGTGGGAAGGTTTTCACTTCTTGGTTTCCTTGTATCCTCCTTGGATTGTGGAGGGGAAGTGCTAAAGGGCAACCCGGAGATTTTGGGGGCAGAACAGCTTACAGCAGCATTGCTAGGGCACCTTCCTTGGCCTCCTTGAGAGAACATAGCCAGGGCTGCCAGCCCAGCCCTCTGTGACTCCACGCACAGAGAGAGCCAGAGGCATCTTCAGGCAAAGTCCAACAGATATCAAATCTGACAGCATAACCCCGCACAAAGGGTGTGATAGGCAAAAAGCAATCAGCCAAGCAAATCTCTGTTAAGGCTTGCTTTCAAGGTTTGTGCTTTGTACTAATCTCTCTTTAATTCTGCGTGCAACTGACATGGACCAAAGGCAGAGGGGAGGCTTGTGTGGGCATGTAGTATTACCACGTTGCTTGTTGCTGTGATCCTTGGCACAGGAAGAAGTCTTGTCTGAAGAAGAATATATATTCATTATTCATTTTTTTGTTATCAGGAGCTGTTTGATCACCGTTTTTAAACTGCTTAAAGCACAAAAGGTGGTAAAAAATCAGCAACCATGAGGCTGTGAGGGGGAAATACAAGGGATTTTGTAAGTTTCTCTGACATTCAAGTTTTCAGGTTGTGAAATACTTTTTTTTTATATTTTTGAGAAATAGATTTTTCTCTTGCAGTGAGTGTGCAGAGTATGACTACACTGGAGACAGGCACTAAAAAGGCAATGTAAGGATCCAACTGATAATAGTTTTCAGGCAGAATGCAATTGAAAATGAGTCTCTTGATTCCTGGTAATGTGGCTGAATCAAATATTTAAGGAATTTGGCTTCAGAATGAACCACAGTGGTTACAGCCTCACCCACAGTCAACTCTGGGCACAGCCAGGTTGAAATAACTCTCAAAATGTCTTCAAGTGACAGAGGACTGTGGAAGAAGTAGAGAGGAATACAAATGCCTGATGTTACATAAATACTGTCTGGAGTATGCTTGATGGCTAGCAAGCAAATACCTAACAGGAAATCCCAATGGCTCCTTCCACGGAGTCCTGGCAAGAAGAATTTCCTTTCATATTCTTGTAAGCTGACCTGTCTCACTCATAAATGAAGCCCTCATGAGGCTTCCTTCCTTCTCTTTTGGGATTTCCACTGGGGAAAACTGCAATTAATGTGACCTAAAGCAGCTACACATCCAACTGCATCTTCCCAGCCCTGGGAGTGCAGTGGAGCCGTGATGCCTGTGCCGTGTTAGCTCTGGAGCGCGATTGCTGTAGCACAAGGCCGTGCTGTTCCCACGTTGCTCCTATCTCATTGTCCTGGTTTCAGCTAGGATGCTGTTAATTTATCCTCAGTAGCTGTGGCAGTGCTGTGTTTTGGATTCAGAATGAGAACGGTGTTGATATCACGCCGATGTTTTGGGTTTTTGCTAAGTTGTGTTTATCCTATGTCGAGGACTCCTGCTGGGGAGGCAGCAAAAGAAAGTGGGAGGGAGCACAGCTGGGACAGGTGACTCAAGCTGACCAAAGGGATATTCCACACCACAGAGCATCATGCCCAATACACAAACTTGGGGGAATTACCCTGAAGGGGGGGTAATCTGGGTTCAGGAAGGGGGGTCTGGCATTGATCAGGAGTGATGAACAACTGCATTGCGCAGCACTAGTTTTTCACTTTTTATTACCATTATTATTATCATTTACCATTATTACTGTATTTTACTTTATTTTCCATCATTAAACTGTTCTTAACCTACTAGTTTTACTTTACTACCCCTTCCCATTGCACCAGAGTGGGGGGAAGGGAGAGAGGGTGTTGAGTCAGCAGCTGTGGGGTGCTAAATTCCCAGCTGGACTTAAACCACAACAACCCTTTTTGGCTCCCAGCGTGGGGCATAAAAGGCTGAGCTAACAACACATCTGACCAGACTGTGTTAAAAGAAAACTGTTATGAACAACTGTATTGATTTAATAGTTGCTAGTTATAACGTGGATTTATTTGCTCTCGTATTTGTGGAATTTTGTCTTTATTAAACTGGGAACACCTTATTTTCACCACATTTTTCTCTGTGGTGAATTTTGTAGGATGGGCTTATGATATGATAGTGTCAGGACACCAATCTGGTGTACATATTCAGTATTGTAGGTACCTCTGTACTTTGGGAGTCACCCACTGTGAATGATAAATATTCACACCTTTGTGTTTTTCTCCTCAGAGAAACAACAGCTGGGGGAGATATCTTCCTATATCTTTTTTCCTTTTTTTTTTCTTTCCTTGTCCTCCAGGCTGATTACAGTAGTTGAAAATTTTAAAGATATTGAATATCCCTTGACTACCTTTGAAACCAACCTGGTATTCTTGCTAGGATAAATCATGTTGTCTTTTATGGTTCAGGTCTTGGTTAAAGTCAGACAAATAATTAAGAACATCACCCAAAAATCTGCCCAAAAGCTCGATAGTTCAGAGTGGTGGGATCTGTGGGATTGTATGGACAAATTCTTAAGGCAGTGGGCACCTCCAACATGTTTGTGCTTTGGCCCTGAACAAGTGAAGAATCCAGAAACACTAGAATAATATTTTAAGAAGCTATGCTGTCACCCTGGCACCGCAGAGAGGACCTAGATCACTGCTGGGGGCCTTTTGAGCCATGCTTAACACTGCTTGGTACCTGCAGGAGGAAGAGAAGGTCTCTAAATCTGACAACGAGATGACAACAGGCCCTACAGCTGCTCCAGCGCCAGCAACAGGCACTGGCACTGAAACCACTGAAACAGAAAATCAGCAGGTGGTTGTGTCAGTTGTCCCTGCACACCAGCAGCAGAAATGTACATGAAAGTGACCCTGTAAAAAAGCTCCAGCAAAAACAGTCAAGAAGGACAAGGAGATCAAAGAGGGCGGAGAGGATGAAGAAGAAGGACCATCACAAGGACGAATTTCAGAGCCATCATCAAGGCCATCACAGGAACCAGAAGAGGAGTCAGAAGAGACAACCACCGCTCGATCCCTGTCCTTTAGTGAGCTGAGGGAGATATGAAAAGATTTCAGCTGTAATCCACATGAGCATGTTACAGCCTGGTTGTCCCAGCACTGGCACAATGGAGCCAATAGCGTGGAATTAGAGGGTGAAGAAACCAGGCACGAGATGACTTGCTGAGGAAGTAGGCATTGACAAAGACACGAGAAAAAAGACACAAGTCCTGCCTCTCTGGAGGCGACTCTCATCAAGTGTGAGGTAAAGGTGTCGCTATAAAGATGATATTCCTTGTAACTGAGGCAAATGGACTGCAACAGAGAAAGGTGTTCAATACCTGAGGGAGTTAGCCAGGAGAGAAATTATATATTTTGACCTGGACAATGCACAATTCCCCACAGATCCAGATGATGTCTTATGTCAACAACACACGTGGCAGAAATTTATACAGAGTACACCAACAGTGCATGCCAACCCCTTACTTTGGAAAGATGATGCACCACCAACAGTGGGTGATGCGATTTGGCAGCTCTGAGAATGTGAAGACATGCCCAGTGCCTTCCTCCGTCGTCACAGCTGTGGAGAAGGTGTCAGAGAAACTGACAGATAAACTGACTCAGGAGTTCCAGCAATTCAGAGAGAATGTGTTCTACCCCCCACCTGTAAGGCCCTGTATCTCTACAATTGACAGCAGATGTCCACTTGCTCAAGAAAGAGGATACAGAAGGTAAACACTACAGGGTACCCTGTGATTTTACCTGCAGGACCATGGAGAAGATATGAGGAAGCAGGATGGACAACCTACCTCGATCCTAGATGTGAGGGTGAGGGAATTGCAGGAAAAACAACCACAAATGGATTTTTTTCCAGGAAAGTTGCTGGCCCAGTCTCCAGTGAACATTTTTCCAGGCAGAATGGAAGGTCTGATCCACTGCTAGGATGTCTGTGTCGTATATTTGTGCTACGGTGGCCAAGGGCCACATGAATCTGTTAGAGCAGTGCTGAGCTTCAACCAACTGACAGTGCTTATAAGTCCCCATCAACAGGCCTTTCTTTCAAAATTTTTATTTTGCTTTATTTTCTCCTTTTGAGATTAAGATCTGTGTTTTGATGGAATGCTGTGTGGAGTTTCCAATTTGTGGCATCCTGAAGAGATGCCCACGAGCACAAGGACGCTGTGTTTGGGGTCAGGGTGAAGCCAGACCACAGCAGCAGTGCTCTGTGAAGTTAACTCTGCTGTTACTTCTTCTCCTGTCCTACACGGCATGCAAACACTGAGCACTGGAGTCCCTCTCTAAATAAGTTACATTAATTACTTCAACGTAAAATATTCAGTACAACTCATGTCCAACACGTTGTTTTCTCTCTCCTGTCTTTGACTGTTTTTACCACAGGACTTTGGGATTCAGAAATGTAAAACTGTCCACAACCAGTGTTTTGTTTGTTGCTCCAGAAATGAAAATGGTCAAATGAAAATGCTTCAAATAGATTCTGGGTCCTGGACAGCACCATGGAGTAAATGCATATGTGATACACTTTCTGGTTTTGATGCACTGCCCTTGAATCTCTGTACCAAACCATGTCAAACACATGGATGCTTCAAAGCTTTCACATGCTATTTTTGCTTTTATGTACTACATGATATATCATATATATATTGACAGATTTATGACAGCCATATGGAAGAAATTGTAACTAACTTCTAATTTTGGATCTGAGTCAAAAACTGGCAAAGTTGGAAAGAAAGAACAGTATTTTCAAAGCACCTAAGTAAAACAGGGTTTTTTTGTCTTAGAATTCATCAAATATGTAAATGCTAATGGAAAGTGTCTGTCTGTCTTTGCCTGGTGTACAATAATGCTACGGCAAATAAGCTTCTAACAAATATTTCTTTTAAGTGCCTGAAGCTAGGAGAGATGACTCCTGGCTTTAGGACATACTTGTATATAAGATGCAAATACTGTCTCTATCAGCAGTCTAACTCGGAATATCTACATTGGATGGACATGCACTTGTTCTGAAAAACTGGGTCTGTTTGACTAAGCTAATTAGGCTTCCTGAGCAGCAGTACTGATGGGGTTACATTGCTTTCAGTTCCAGGTCTGTCTGAACTGAAGCACTTCCATTATTCAATATAACTAAACCACGTGCTCCTACACGGTGATTCTGCTTTTGAGACTTTGAACGGTTTAAGGCCTACTGCTCTTGCAGAACAAAAACTAACTCTAAAAAAATTATCTGGGTTATAATGCCTCTTTGTTCCGTCTGTCTAAAAAATACAAAATGTGTTTCTCTGAGGTATTGAAAACCCTAACCTAAATGATACAAAATGCAAAGCCTAGTTTAGATGCTGTGCAGTGACTTCCTCTCTTGCTCCTTGCTAATGACCACTACATCTGTCAGTAGAGTAGGATATTTTTCAAAATAGATTGGTTGCAAACCAAATAGGGTCGGTGGGACACAGACACTGGTCTTGCAAACATCTAATGATATGTACCTCTGCCCTCTTGGCATATGGCCTCATCCAGCTTTGAAAGACAAGGTTAAAATTGTGTCCAGCTGGAGAGTATATATGTAATTTTAGATAAAGTACATTATGGAAATACTGCAGTTCAAACAATAATGCTTTATATAGGCAGGAAGTTTTCAGGTTATATTAAGTTTAATAGAAATCCAAACAACCATAATCCTTTCTTATGGGTATGCTTAATATTATTTATACAGTAATGATTTTGATGGCTTTTCCTTTTTTTTTTTTTTCATGTGGTGAATCATATCGGAAGACAGAAAAGAAAAAACTGCTAGATTGCCCCAAAATCTTCTGAAATAAATGTAAGGCATATCTCTCAGTCATTAACAACTAGTTTTTCCCTTGAGTGATTCAACGTCCCCAGAACAACTGTGACTACATAAACCACTGCTATGAAACTGGTCCCTCTGGAGCGATCTTCCCTCATTGATGAGTTTTGGGTTTTTTTCTAGAGAGAGGAACAGAATGGATGGATGCCAGGACTATTTACAAGCAGTCTAATCTCCCTGACAACTCTCACAAACCATTCATCTGGTTCAGAATATGAAGGATACTCAATTATTCAACGAAAATGTTAAGCCGGCGGTAATTATGTGTAGTAATGAAATGTACTTCCCCTGGGTATTAAAAGAAAAAAAAAAGGCTGACAGATGTTTACCACATCCTTTCTGGACATATTTTCTGAGGTTTTAGTTTGCAACACTGTTTATACTTATTTCAAAATGCAGTTCTTTGCCTTCAGTGCTTTACTGAAGTTGCAACTGGGTGACAGTGAAGTAAGTCAGCCACAAATGTCCACGTGCATCCAAGCCAAGGCAGAGCTACCCATAATACCACTTCTGTGTGAGTGTTAATACTCTGCTACATAAAAAGAGTCAGGGAACAGCCCACCTAACTGCTGGCCCCACACTTTCATCCTTCCTTGCACCTATCCATGGTCATTTGTGTAAGGACAAGAAACACTACCCTCCTTGTAGGATTTGCCTCTTTCCTTGTCTTACCCAGCTTGTAGCCTGAGGTGGTTACTTTGCAGGTCTTCAGCTTTCACCTTGACTGTCTGAGCCACTAGCATTCCAGTCTTTCACAGCTGTGGATACAGTCTTCTCTTGGGATAATTGGACAATAGTACCACCTTTATCTTATCTCAAGTTCCCTCCACAGTCCACATTAGGAGGCATGTCCAGGGGTGGCTGGGCTTTGGTGAGCAGCTGCTTCTTTGCACAGTTTGCCACAGTGGACAAAACTCCTCCAGCGATTTCAAGAATGTTTGAGCCATGAACCATTTCAGTGTTTTACACTAAGTCAGTGGAGGAGCCACACAAAGGTTTCACTGCAGGACTGACGTGCACAGCATCCACGGCACTGGGGCTCCACTGGGGAAAAACACCATGTCCCAGTGCCCTCATAGCCGAGAGCAGCGGACACGAATCCCCTCAGGGCGTGACAGCACTGCCGTGGGCCCTCTGCCAAGAGCTAACAGTGATTTGCAAAGCTCACTCCTTTTGCTATGCTCGTGGAGCATGTGGAGACCTGTGGGAGCAGGGATGTTCCAGTCATCTACATCCAGAGATCGTGTGCCTGTGGACTTTTCTCCAGGCTGCAGGGCTGGAGTGAGCAGCTCTCACTTCATGTTTGGGTGGCTGGGGGCATTGACCCCGCTGTGGAAATCATCTGGGTGAACAAGAAGGTGGCAAAGAGTTGTTTTCAATGCAATTGTTTTCCAAAGACAGTGCCCAGAGAGCTCGACTGTGCTTCACAGTTTCCCTCTGAATCTGAAGGCTACCATTTGGGCAGGAGGCAGCTTTGGCCAGCAGTGCCCAGGGTATTTGAACAAAACTTATGGGTAAAGAAAGGTCTTCAGCCACAAACAAAAGGTTAAAATTAATACCTTGACTGAAACATGTTTGTATGAATCATTCAGGGGTAGGAAGGACAGATTTAAAGAGGAGTGCAACATCAGTTTTCATAACAGTTAAATGTTTCCTGTATCTGATTCGTCTCTTTCAGGTACAGAGAAGAAGAATGTGCAAAAACTAAGCACTAAATTCAGGTAAATGCTATCAGAGGCAGAGGGCTGAGGTCTCCCAGAGCTGATCTGAAACATAGATACATATAATAATGTGTTTATTTCTTTTTACTGATCTTTAAAACTTTTGTAACTGTTGTCTGTATTTTGATTTTGTAAGAGAATTTATTATTTTTCACTTCATCTGAGGTTTGTGTTTATGATGGTTTCTAAGTAATAGGGCTATCTGCCTACTTTCTAGTGCTCCTATATTTTTTTAAGCATAAAAAGAAATATATAATTCCTCCATTGAGCTGCACAGGAGTTGTCAATGCATAGAACCTTTATCTACCAGTGTTTTAGGGTGACTAGTGTTATCCAGGAGCACCCTGATTTACAGCAGGACAGTGGGAAGACTGGCCAAAGCCTAAGGGCTCCCTAGTCCTGAAAATTAGACCCTGCTCTCCCCTGTCTGCTCTTCTGAGCTCTCCTGGGATGAGAGCAAATCTGCAATATTGTGTCTGATTGCCAGTGTACAGAGGGACAAGCAGAATCTGGAGTTAGTGGAAATGGATGTAAGATCTCTTAGTCTTCGCAGAAACCCATCGCAAGGAAGAAAAGGAATATAAGTGACACGTTTATAGTGAATTCAAACTAATCCTCAGATTGGGGGTTTGGAGAGTTGGATGGTTTAAGGAGACTTTTTAGAGTGCCTTCATTTAAGTAACACCTCTTTTGCCACCTTAAAAATCGCAAATATTTGCTCTGAGCTCTGGTCACAAAGGTCCTTGGTGTTATCTGTTGCATACTAACCAACCAAATTTTTTCATAATCATTAAATTCCCGTACAAAGAGAAAACAGTTCAGTTAGACAATCAAGTCAGAATGTTGATGGTTTTTCTTATTTCCTGTGGAATATTTCAGTGGGAAAATGTCTTTCTCACAGTGTTTCAAGAATATTTGTTGTGGAGGGAAGAACTTATATGTGGCTTTTTCTTTATTCTCCTGCTGTATTCTTGTCGTCATTTAATGTTTATGTCACAGTAATGCTCAAAGACTCCAAGGAAATTGAAGAGGCCATAGCACTGGGAAAAAAACAGGGGCCTGGCCTTTGTCCTGGAAGATTGGTGAACCAGTTTTTGTTTGTTTGTTTGTTTTTTTCATCTTATAGAAAAATAGTTTTTTGAGAGCTCAGCTGACAAACACAACAGTGTGGACAGCTTGTATACAAAGGCCTGCCATTACAATTAACTCCATTATGCATTGTGCCTCAGCTGTGGGACAGTCCAGGAAGGCCAAAATACATGTACAATTTCCTATAGTTCTAGAGCACATACCTTAGAGGAAAGATAAACTGAGGGATATTTAACTGCGTGTTATTGTTTGGGGTTTTTTTTCCATGAAAACTATGCAACATGAAATAGAACTCCATTTTACAATAAGGCTGAGGTCAAAGGAACGACACTGGCAAAACAGCAGGATGTGGTTCACAGGCAAAGGAACAAATCTATGGAAGTAGAGGGAATGCTACATGAGAAAGATGGGTTATGTCTCTGAAATTCACCATGACCTCACTCTCTCTTTAATGGATGATATACCATGTCATTTCAATTCTGGGAAGCATACAGATGGATATTCACACAGAAGCAATGCTGCTGCATGAGATGTTAAAACAGCCTTTCAACTGCAGCAATGGAAATCACCACCAAAATGCACCAAATTAGAGGAAATCGTTTTTTGGGTGGACCCTGACCAAAACAAGAACCTAATAACTTCCTTTAGCTCACAGCACATTGGAAAGCAGCAGAACTCCCTTAAATAGATATTGCAAGCTGGCAGTGGAAGACTTACTTAAATAAACAAGAAAACGATTTGAGGGTTAAAAAACCCCCGAACTAATCTGGTCAAAGTTTACTGAAAGACTAGAGTGTTGCATCATCACATATCACAAATTATAAAAGTGGACAACAACATGCTAACCAAGCAGTGGCCATCTGGAAAGTCTGTACACAGTTCACACACACTAGCTGCACCTTCACAGATGTAATAATTCTGTGTTGTGACTCTGCTGCCAGGTTTCCAAGCACAAGGATCAAATTTGAGGGTCACTAATAGAAAACTAGCTGAAGCTCTCATGCAGATGTTTGAGAAAATTAAAACTAACTACGTGCTGCCTAGCTAATTAATTTCCCCATTTTCAAAGAGGCCTCATTCAGTTCCTTTAGCAGTGCCTCTTTTTGTCCAACTATTAAATTTCTTTTGTAAAAATCCCTGTAGCACCAAATCCCTTTCTGTGTTCAGTCCTCTGAAGACTCCTAGATGTATTTTATTTTTGGTTGGTGGTTTTTTTTTCTTTTCAGTTTTAGCCTCTGGGCCTCAAGGTGAGGCAAGGAGCTTTTCTCCACGTGGGGGAACGACTAACATGGGGCTCATGTGCAGATCCACCAGTGGCCCAGGTTTTTGACTGTAAACTTCCCACCACTCCTGATGCAACTCCCTAGTTTTCCTTGCATAGAAGTGCCTCCCAACCTCAGCTCAGCAGCTTCTGCAAAATAAGCAAGGTTTTAGTCTGGCTTTTGGTTCCTTTCAGCCATGTCTCTCTCTTGCTTTGCAGAATGTGGACAGAGGTCCTCTCCTGCAGGGCAAGCTGGAGGGGAGAGGAGGAGGAGGTGAGAGAAATAGCTCCATTCTCTTTTATCACCACACAAGTCTTTTTTTGCTGGAGATTTACAGAGCCCAAAACGTTTAAAAAGTTTGAAAAATTATCAAACATTTCTTCTTCTTCTTCTTTTGAATATTCAATTTGTATATATCACATTGGTTTGGAGCGGAAACTCACACGTGAGATGGAATTTGCAGGCAAAGATAAGGAGACCTCAGACAAAGTGTCTGTGCACGGCCCAAAGTAGCAGAAAATTCCATCCCTGTCGCTTTGGCTCAGATTAAATCTTTACAAAACAAACTTTGCAAACATGCATGCAACCACAGCCTTGCTACCAGTTTGGCTACATATCTCTTCTATTCCCAGGAGCATTATCAGAGGAAGTTTCCCTGGGACCAACAGCCGGGGCAGCTGTGACTCCAAAGCAAATGCAGGGAGAGCAGAGGTGGTAGGAGTGGAAACACAGGAGTATGTCCCAGCTTTTAAAAGAAAACAGAAAACAAGGACCTCCGGGTTTGCTACTCCTCACAGAGCCTGGGAGAGTTGGACTTTATTTAAATACAAAAAACATGGGAAATTTAGAATGGGACTGGTTTGGCTGGGGTGGCTAAACCCAAACCCCCATTATGCTAAACCACAAATGGTCGGGACGCCAATTATTTTATTCCTGCCTGAGGCAAATCATCTGCTGCATCTAATTTCACTGTAGTGGTGCCTCAGTAGTTCAACGGTTGTTCAAATTTTCCTCATGTTCAGATTCCATCACTAAAGCAGCAACATAGTACATATACAGATATTTATTTAAGTTTCAGCTTTCTCAGCTATGGCTTAGCTATGGAAGAGACAAAAAACCAAGCAGTGAAGCCACGAGTTAAAAGCACATGGTTTATTTATGTCACTTAAACTATCAGGAGGAGTGGGACAGGGAAGTTAAAAAGTCCAGGCTGGTGTTTCCTAAAAGGCCAGGAACAGAGTAACACTCAGCCCTATTTTAAGATAAAGGGGTAAAGGCTGCCTGGAGGAGAAACGTTCTTTTCAAGCTGTTGACATATTAGATGCTGCTGTGCTACAGGGAGATAACTGTATCATAGTGACTTCTCCGTGGATATTTACTCTGACTTCAAATCAGTGAGGCTGTTACTGTCCTAGTCTCCATTAAGGATGAGCTTGGGGGCACTTCAAAGCTACCCAACTCTGCAACTGTACTGAAGTTCCCCCTCTTAATAGTGCTTTTTTTTTGGTGCAAGTCTTATCCCTGTCAATCAGGTTATTATAGCATCTTTATAAATCTAGCTTAAAAAAAAAAAAATCCGTTTTAACCCATATGGTTACTCGAAATCCAATCAAAGTGCATGTGAAATGTTAAAGAACGGCAGGAAAATAAAAGCAGTACAACATCCATTATGCTTTTCAAACCCCACACATTTTAAAGCTAATCTCTGGGTTATTCTGGGCATGACTCACGATTTCTGTATGTCTGGGGTTAGCTATAGCACATCTTGATTTACTGCTCTCTCTAAATCTGTGTATCTACACCAGGCTTTATCCGGGACATCTGGCTAACATTATGGTGGGAACAGCACCCACGACTATGTGATTCTGTGGGCCTCTGCTGTGCCCCTCATTGTGCTCCCTGGACTGTGTGAGCTCTGCATTTTGCGTGGGTGTGCAGAGCACCTCACAGGGGCCAAAACAAAAAGAAGAAACAAGGATATTTCCCACTAACGCATCCTCTTGCCACGAGTGCCCGGGATAGAACGGATTCATGCACCCCTGCTTGCACTGGTGCAACTCAGGAGCTAGTTTTTCAAAATCTGCATGGCATCAGGGAGACCCTAATTTCCTCATCTGTCAGTATTCTGCCCTGGTCTCTGTCTACCCAGAGTCAACATAGGCCCCGAGGCAAGAGCTGTGCCTCTGTTTGAAGGCTTTCTCCTCCCCTCCAGAGTACTTCATGTTGCAGGTAAGCTTGGCTGACCTTCCGGTAGCTGTCATTTCTGCAAAAACAGTCGCTCCTCCTGGGACAGCTGCACCAGGAAGGTGGCTGAAGATGGCAATCAGGCACTAACTGCATCCTGCCCACACACTGTTGGGGTGCTAGCCTGTCCTCCTCTTATTTAAAGTGTAAAACACTTTTTTTCCCTGTGTGAAAAGTCACTCCTTAAACCTTAGCTGTAGTCCCTTGGAAGCTGTTTCTGCCAAAAAAAAATTCCTTCATAATGACTAGCATCTGCTGATCCCAGGAGTCAGGTCCATTCTTAAAGCAGACACTGCCCACAGCCCCAAGAAGAGAGGGATGAGCATCCCACAGCACCTGAGAGTGAGGAGCACACTACACTGCCCTGAGAAAGGTATCTTGCATTGAAATGCCTGATGTTTGATCACCTAAGATGAAGTGAGCCAAAAATAAATCTTCATGCTCTGTCCCACGCTGCACCAGCAGCCTGCCTTGGGGCTGTGCATCAATGATAAAAGCAGGAAGCATAGTTGACTTTTGGGTGACACCAGTATCATATTTAGGAGCTGCAGCAGGGGGAAAATGTCTATTTTTTCTTTTGGGACTGTAGAAGAAAATGGTTTAGGACTGAAAACTGCGTGTTTTTTCAGCAGGAGTCAAACTATAATATCGATACATTAATAAAGTATTGAAAGGCTAGGTTCAATATTCTAGCTAAATATTAAACCAAAAAGTTTCTTTTGATGACTGAGTACTTTAGCAGATAGTCATACACTTTGGGGATGCTTTGGCAGGGTTTCTTAAAATAAGAGTGTAATTTCACTAGACAGGCAGTGGAGAGAGGCAAAGACCTCTGCAGACCCCTATTGTGTATTGAGATCAAGAGATATGAAGAGCTGTTATCCCCTTTGGATGTAGGCTGGGTGAGGACACAGTGAGTTCTGTGGTACCTACAGCAGCAGCCCCTGGGTATGCCCAATAAAACAGTTGGTGGCAGAGCCCCAGTGTCTTCAGTACCCAGTACTTTCTGCTTTGAGTGGGTTATTGGCTGACTCAGTCTAACACAGCCACTAACAAGATGTGTTTCATTTTCCTCCTACAAGGCCCTTGTCATTCTGCTTTGCAGAAAATTAGAAATCAAAGTGCAAGTCTAATGGACCTAACTTTCCCTAGAATTTGAGGAAAAAGTGCTGGTGAACTTCTCAGCAAAAGTATCTGAGCTGAGCTGACTGTCTTCAGTGTCAACACTGATGCTGCTTGAACTGCTCACAAAAATGAACCCCAAATGACAAATTTGTAATGGAAATCATCTCTGCCCTGATCCACTTGTGAATTAAGGCAGTAGTTTGGGCATGGTGGGGTGCAGCAAGAGGATGTCATGGCAGACACAGAAACCCTCTGTCCTCTGCTGGTGGCTGCCTTGAATTATGGTAGCAGCTGCAATGTCAGGTTTGGTAGTCCTACAGCACTGAGTTGTTATTGGGGACTGTTTCAGGCAAAAAGATCTTAAGAAAATATCTCTTCAAGCTTGTCAAGTTTCATCAAGTCTTTCTGTGGTTGACTGTGAGTTCAAGACAAGTACTCATCAGCCTTTAGGACTTCCTATCAGCACTGATCTCAGCTCTCCTTCTGCAGAGCTACTTTGGTTGTGCTGTTAATTCCCCCACATAGTGCTTGTCTGAAAGTTCAATACATGCTCTGATCTACAACAAGCCAAGAAGGTTCTCCAGCCTCAAGAACTATCAGAATACCTCAGGATTTTTAGAGCAACTGATGGTCTTGATGAAATATTGAGATTTACTGAAACAATCTTTTTTTCCACAAGAAAATGACCAAGAGTTATCTAACTGGCAAAACACAGTTGGTTCAATGCCATTTTTCTGTCCTTCACAAAGAGTTGTTCTTTAACATTTCAGACCCTGAGTACAGATTGTGACCTGTTGTTGGTTTGTTTTTTTTTTAACTCTGGTGTTCCTCATGATTCCTGCTGAGTAAAGTTTTTCTTTGGAGGCACATGATTGTGTACTGGAAAGCCCAGTTCTCCCAGGGAGTCACGCAGAAGAACAGCCACCTGGCATCAGTGGAAACATCAAGAACAAGAGTAAGATGCGTCTTGGGACTTGTGAGAGCTGGAAAGAGGCCAGCTGTGGACAGAGGGACTGTGTGAACTTGAACATCAACCAATGTTCTTTTTCTTTTCCTTTTTTCTGTTGCTTTTAAGGGAATGTGGGCTAAGGCTTGGAAACACAACAGAAATGCACTTTGGTCTGAAGTAGAAGGGTCTTGAGAATAACTGAGTAGGCTGAATTTGTCTGGAAGTGCTAAGTTTCTTTTTGTGTACTGTGTTTCAGGGAGCTGTAAGAAAGTATAAAATACGTAGTTTCAACCAAAGCAAAAGGTTGAAGGTTGTTCACAAATTCAGATGATCTGTGCAGAAGGGATTGGACAAGGCATTTTAGAGAAGGGAGAAGGATAGAAGTGAGAAAGGCACAAAGTTTCAGGTAGAGAAAATTTTTTCAAGACTTTTGGGAAAGCACCACTAAATAAAGGCTTGACAAAGGACATTTGGGTCAGATTTCTCTTAGGGAGGCAGAAAGCCATCAGATGGAAGGCTGTTCCTGGATGCTGGGTCCCCTGTGTGCCCTAGAAAGCATGACTTTTTTTAATTCATGTAAATAGAGGGTTGGGGTTTTTTGTCCAAAAAAATCCCACGTCCTTTCACCAGTTTTCTTTCTAATTTTAATAAGTTCCAAAGTTCCAAATGCTGAGCTAGTCAGGGAAGTCAAGAAAAGTACGACTGATGTTTCACAGTCACTGTGCTGCAGCTGAGGGGGCAAAAAACGAAGTGTGTTGAGTGTGTGACAGCAGGGGAAAAAAAGCACATAGAGGTTACTGATGCCTTGAATCCCTCTTCTCCCTCTCTGCACACGGTGCATGTTTGCATGTAGATGCTGTGTGCCAGTCTGGGGTGCAGACCCTGCCTCCAGCCATGGCCTGAGCCAAGGGCTGCTGGCTGTGCTGTGGCAAGGCAAGGCTAACAGGCACAGACGTGCTCTGCAGTGAGGATATTATGGCTGAGGGGTACTGGCAGAGGAGGCTGCCACAGGTTATACCAGTTTGCTACTTCTCCTGGTTCTCCTGGGAAATCTGAAAAGCAGCTAATTGCAACCTTACAGCTCATCTTGCACCATTTCCCAAGGCAGGGTTTATCTGTGCGTGCCTGGCTGGTTGCTGGCAATGGTTTGCCTCAGTCTGTGCTTACTCGGATAATTTCAGCCTTGGGTCAGGCAAATCAGTTCATAACCATGTTCAAACACTAATGTTGCACACCTTTCTCCAGACCTTACTATCTCCAACAGTCTAACAATTTAAGAAAGACCTTGGCTTTAATAATTCCATTTTAAATTCAGCCTCACTTTAGTGTCTGGTGCTGTTTCTTGAGGACAGCTCTTCTCTCACTTAGGGAAGTAAAATTATATAAAAAATCTCTACTTCCGTGTAAAGAACAACACATTAACTTGGCTCCTCCAGATAAACTTGTTTTCTGTTCTAAAAACTTTCCTGCTTCCTTCATTTCCATGTACCTCCACGCTATTCTATTTTCATTTGCTATTTCCATTGCTGGCTTTAACCCTTCTCTGTTGTGCTACCTCATTTGGAAGGTTTTCTTGTGCCAGACTAGTGTGATACAGGTAAGAAATTCCTGTGCAGGTGCCATTAATAGATGCTTTGAAATATTGTCTATATTATGTATGAAATATTGTATTTAGTTTTCATGACAGCTAAAAAGGGATAAAACACCATGAGGCAGGACAACAGTAGATGCACTAACGCACAGTGGAGATAAGATGGTTGGCACTATGTGTACACCATGTATAAAGTGTTTGATATTGCTGATTCTTAGTGCTTGCACCTGTATATTATCCTCTGTGGGACAAGGAGAGGCAGAATGGCTACAATCTCATGACTTTGAAACTGTTGCAAACTATTTCCAGAAAGGTGTGCCAAAAAAATTTCAACTCCGTGGAAGTCCGTATTATGTTATATTTTTCTTTTTTGTGAAAGCCATCATGAGGAGGTGTTTTTAGGGCAGGATGATGATGATGATGATGATGATGATGTCAGGTACTGACATTTTCTACTTAAACTCCTATCAGTTCAAAAAAAAACTCAACAACCAAACAAAACCGAACGAGCCACTTTTTAAAGAGGTTGAATAAAACGTTTGGTGTCACAAAATCCGTGTGGGGTTTTTGCCTGCTGGAAGCCTTCTTTGTGGGAATTTCTTGTTTGTGGATCTTTGACTGGGAGTTTAATGCAGAAAATTACTTCCTTCTGTGGTGCAGGCTAATAAAAACACAGTAAGGATTTGATGAAGAAAAATAAATGTTGTTGGCAACAGTGGGCTTGACTGTCCAGTTCACTTCATGCAGTTGTTCAGATTACTGCAAAAATGGAGTACTGTTATTCTTACTGGCATTGTTGTATGCAAACTCAGCACTGGTGACTTAGCATGCACTGATCCAGAATAATATGAGGAGAGTATGCAGGTATTTGCTGGTTTGTAAACAGGGCTGGTAGTTAAGTCTTCACATGGTGTCTAGACAGCAGCAATTAGTAGTAATTAGTAAGTACATCTGCTGTCTGCTTAGTCCATGGCAGCTCGTGTGCTGTGGAAGTGAGGGATCAAAGAGTTTTACTTCAACATCAATACTCCATAAAATAGAGTCCTGCCTTAGATTCCCATATGTTGAGAGCCTGCTTTGCCCTGATGCTCTGGTTCAGAGTTTTTAAGGTGCTTGTTTCCCTGCTCAAGAACCAGCCTGGAAAATAAAAACAATGGATTATTAGTAAACAATTAGTCTTGTAGTAATAATAGCAAACAAAAAGAAGTCTTGAGTTGGATTCCTATCATGTAAGTAAAATGCTGCTTCTAGTTAAGACCCAATTCAGTAGGTCAGAGCTTCACAAAACATACTCCATACTCATGCCTACTTGCAATCTGGCTTTACTGGGCTTGGCTTGGTAGAAGGCAGCCTTAGCCATGCCTTCTTGCCTCCATGTAGACGCTAACTGTGCCCCTGCCTTGTCTCAAGACAGAAGGGAGGCAGGAATCAGTTGCAATATGCTCTGTGTCAGAAACAGTGCAATTAAACCCTCTGCCATGGCTATTGCAGCTTTCCTGCCACCTGAGAACATCCCTGTGTGTGACTTTCCAAGTGGAAAACCACTGCTAAACAGATGTGGAAAACGATATTGTCTCCTGCTCGTGCAAAGGGAGAAAAAGGATGCAAATGAGAAATTGTTGTTGCTTGGGTTGGTTTGTTTTCTGCCCAGTTTGCTTTCAGATGTCTGTGTAACACCCACACGGGCATTGCTGCTAGTGGCTCACATACTTCTGATAGCATCTACCTGTAACACAGTTACTGCCAACTATGCCAGGTAGCTGCAAGATCAAATCAGCCTTAGTCACAAAACCTGTCAGCTGTGCCACATATAGGTGTTGTGGCATCACAGTGGTGGAAGAGGGGTGGCCAAAAGGCTTACAAACCTCCTGGGTTTTTCCTTGGCACTGACTCCGTGACACTACCTCTGCATTTCTCTCCCCCCAAGCCAGGAGCTTATGCTTGTGGGAGCTCCTTTAACAACCTCGTATTGTCAGCCCTAGCAAGTAATGTTTCTTTCATGTACCAGAGGCAGAAGAAATGAATGTGTTTAACCAAACTATTTTATGTTCAGTAATTGTGCTCATTCACAAAGAGCCAGGACCTCTTCACTCAGGGAAAACATCCTAACCAGTAGGCTACAGAATGTTATTTCTCAGGCTTGCTTAGCAAAACCTATATGAGGAAGAGTGTGGTTGTCCCAGGGTTGCCCTGAGCTTGGTGCCTTGGACATGCTGTAGGATGAGGGGCTGTACCTACCATAGCACAGGTTTTGTCTCATTGCAGCTGTTTGATGAGGAGTGTTCAGTCGGATTTTAGCAAAAATTTTTGCTAGCTATATCTTCTCTCTGACAAATTACTCTGTCCTGAGAAGTTTTTGCAGCATGTAGGAAAATGATTACACTTAAACCTAGGACTGAGAGTGTCTCCTTGCAGGAAACTTCATCCTGTGAGCAGATTGCTCTGCGGAAAACCCAGAGAGCTGTCGTGCTAAATATAAGACTGCTTTTTTGAAAGCAGGCAGAGGAACAAGAAAAAAAAAGAAAACTGGGTGAGATTTTTCCAAACAATAAAGGTCTGGTTTGTTGTTAATGTTTTGGTCAGTGGGTCTAATTGGCCTCGGGGAGTATGGTTTCTGAAACAGTTGCAGTCCATAATGTAAATCAATATTTCAACATCACAGTTAAAGGGCCTCTATTGCATTAAATCTGCAACAAATTTCAGATCCAAATTGTTATACACGTTTGGGAATTCCCAAAGTGTCCAGCATGGATTTTCTGTTCTTCAGATAAACATCAAGCCACATCCGTGGCTGTTTTGTTGCTCTTGTACAGTCCAGAGAGTTAGTCCACAACAGATTGATGAATCCCATTGAAAAAAAGAATGTTGTTTTGTATACAAACTGCAGTTTCCTAGCTGATTTCATGGCTAGGCTAGTTCATGGCTAGGTTGCAAGAGCAGTAGTTCAGCCTCAAACTGAGACATGGGTCATGTGAAGCAGCCAAAGTCTCCCTGTCTGACATAGATTAAAACCCACTCATTCTGATCTATGTTGCTGCATGAATATCTAAGAACATTTTTGCATCCTGGAGTATCACCAGGATGTGAAATCTTCTGAAGGATAAATAAACTCATTTCCTCAGTCAAAGAAGCAGAGAGAAACTTCACAAGGAAGTTCTGGGCTTTCTTTTCCTCTGCAGAAGCAGAAGAAATACTCTGTGATGAAGCTGAATTTACTTTCATTTACTTGATGAACATGAGAAAAACTCATGTATTTAACCCTGACTAGGCTATATGAAATGAACTTCCAACATAATATGGAACAAGTCAATTTTACCAAAGGCTACAAAGTTCAGGTGCAAACAGCAGTGATGTAGTCTTTTGGAGCCATCAATACCATTTAAAGAAGCAAATATTGCAGGGAAGCACTTGATCTAACTACTGATTGCAATTTTTATTACCAGCTACTTCTTGGACAATTTCTATAAAATCCATAAGTAAATTCTGTGCAAAATTAACCACTTGAGTGGTAAACATAAACAGACTTGTCAAAATTAAAAGCAAATATCCAATATTTTGTCAAATAATTGATTAGCACTGGAGATCACCCATTGATCAAACATCCACAGGCTGGAAAACTTATGGAGTAGAAACATTATTTTGAGATGTGTTAAATATGCTGTATAGTCAGTTTAATATTCATTGCTGTCTTTGTGGCTAATGAGTGATGATGACTCCCCCAATATCTCATTAAATTTAGCCTTATTAGAGAATTTTCCTCCAAACACAACTTTGGTAGGTTCCTGATTTCCCTGCTACCCTATTCTCCTACTGTACCTTTTATTTTTTTCAAAGATGTCTTCTACTCAAAAGCCCCTAATTCCTTCTGTGGGACTGGCCTGCTTCTAACTGGCATCTTTTCTAAGCAGTTAAAAGCATTTCTATCATTCTTGCTTAAATCACGAAGAAATATAGCTAATTCCATTTCTTTTTTTCTTTTTTCCTTTGTGTTACTCCTTTTATTCTGAGCAGTGGGGATGCAGTTCTTTGCTTCTCCTGATCTGGTCAATTTGGAGGCGGCTGGAGCTTCAACGCAGATTTTCAGTGGCTGAAAACACCTTGTCTTTGGCTCAGTCAATAAGTACAACATGACTTTGGCTGTTGGTGAGATAAGCTTTGCTCTGTTCTCATCCAGAAAGGTATTCTTGGGTCTCCTTCATGGATGGATGTTGACGATACTCTGAATTCCCTGCCCGCAGTGGGCATTGCGTGGCCAGAGCAGCCCCATGCCCTGAGTGGCACTGGGTGGTGACAGCTGCTTCTGCTTGGCCTTCTGTCTTCTTATGCCTGGTAAAAAAAAAAATAAAAAAAGTCTCTGGCTGTTAATGAGAAGAATTGTGCTTTCCCTGTGCTCTTCTCATCGTTTAGCTTTATGAGGCAATTCTTTCTTGGACTTGGGGGGGGTTCAAAATCCTATCGTTCCATAAAAGGGCAGTATATGTTTTTACAACATGTAAAAGCCAGTGCTTTGGTGTGCAGGCACTGAAATTTGTAGCCTCTGTAAGTTATTTTTCCCGTGTGCATCACTTTGTTGCTGCAAGGCTGAAAAGAGAGATGTATAGCAGCATTAATTTCTTGATAAGGCCCTACTTAACAGGCTGTAAAATATTCTCATAGAGAAGGTGTGATCTTTGATGTGTACCATTCCCCCTGTACTGTTCATGTTGCTCCAGAAGCAGTGAGGAGAATGGCTTTCAGTTCTATTTCTTTGGAAAACTGGGGTAAAAATCCCTGTGTGCATAGGTGTCCCAAGGACACCCCTTCCCTCAAATTTGATATGCATAGCAGAAAATAAATCCCACAGGGTCTGGGGCTAGCTTAAAGGGAATTATATCTCACATCACTTCATAGTTCATGCTTGGGAGTCCTAGGGAATTTCAGAAAAGATTCCCAGGAATTTAGAACTACTACAGTTCAGATTGCTTAAAGAAAATTAATTCTTTAGCTGACATCAGAGATGATCACTGGGTGTAAGGAGGCTGTAAACTGTTATAAGCACACAGTCCTTTTTGACTGGTCTCTGATTGTCCAGTTGGGTTTTGAAACACAGATGCTGCAAGAGTCTTGGACCCAGTTTTCGTGGATTCAGGATTTATTGCTTCATTTATAAAAGAAAGGAAATATGACTAAGAATTTAATATTCCCCTGAAGGAAAGGAGGGAAAACCCCCAAATATTCCTATCCATCCATGGAAGCACTCTATTTTATACCTTTTTTTACTTTGTCAGTTACTTACCCATCCCAGCACCTCCTTCAGTTCAAAGTGATGTATGAGAAATAGGTAATAATAAGGTAATAATAATAAACTGCCATTGCTGCACGCTCTTACACATAATATCTTATCAAATTATTACTGCATTTCGACCTGTGACTTAGAAAGAGCAGCCTAGGAGTCTATTTTGAACCGAGAACATTGCCTGCCTTTACCCTTATGTAGTTAACATTGAAGCTATCCACAATCTGCATGAAGTCGCTTTGCTCCCCTGCCTTTTTCCCAAGTCCACTACTCTGTGCATGGGAAGCAGTGCATCTTGACTAGTTCCTTGTCCACTTTAGGTTCTCCATTGCCCACTATTAACCCGCAATTAAAAATCTGATTATTTTCAGCTTTTGGGTTATTTTTTTCCCCTACGTCTTAAATGTTTGCTCCTACTTTTTCAGGGTTTTGCCTTCAGCTGGACAAATTTTCAGGGACCAGTATTTCCCATTTCCTTGTAAAGTCTATAGCATTTGCAGCTTCCATATCTTTAACAAAAATATCATATTTACAATTTATTTAGTGGTTAAAGAAAGGGACAGAGTTTCCCACGTTTTCAGTTCAGTTGTCTTTCTTGAAAGGAGATTCACCTTGCTTCAATACCAGTGTGTTTTTCAATTTACTCCAGAACTGCTGTGTTTCTGTGTTGTACATGTTTTTGCTTCCATTTCTCTTGTTGCAAAAGCCCGTTTCAGAAGTGTTACAGTTGTGTTTATCTAGCTGTAACTTTCATGACTCTTAATTCCTGAACATTTGTGAAATATCTCCAAAACTCTCTGGATGTCAGAGTTGGTAGAAGCATCACATTTTGAAAGACTGACTTTTTGATGCAGTTGCTCAAGTGACTATTGAAATAAGCATCAGACCATGGAAGCAGAATTCTAATGAAATGTTTTTTTAAATAAGACCTACATTTTTTCTGTTGCAGAGAAATGCTATGAAAATCCTGATAACAAGTGCTGCTTTGCAAAAAATCCCATATGTGAACATAACATTAATCAGGACGTCTGAGAAAGGTTGCAGGAAAGTGATTAGAACTCCAAGGTCAACAGAAAGGAAAACAATGCAAAGTTTAGCCAAGGACTTCAGTAGGAGTGCACCTCAGTACAAACTGCTGCTACTGTTTCCTTTGTGGCCTTTACTTGTTGTTGTCATGACTGCATTAGCTGCCACTTTCCTGAAGTGTTTGTACTCCAAACACAAACATTGCAGTTCTCACCTGGCATTCATTTACGTGAGAGAGGACCAAAGATTTATGTCTCTATATAACCCTCTTCTGAGCTCTGACTCAGGCCCAACGTGCTTCATATTTCCATAAGCCTTCCTGATGTACACCTTTATGAGCACCCATAGTTATCTCATGCTCACTGAGACTTTCTCTGAAAGCATATGTTCCTTTGTGATTTTGAAATTACTAAAAGCAGGATGACTTTGCATCTGAGAAATTAAAATACATCCTTAATGCATCTGAGCAGGATCCTGGATAGGTAAAATGTGCTCTGTATGATGGATGGATATTTAATCTACCTTCTCAGTCTGCTTTGTGGGCACCTTATCCAACAGGGATGCTGCTGAGGAAACTGGCTTTCATCCACCAAACCACTTAAGCTCATACTCATCTTAGGACATGTGAATCTTTTTGCTGAGATATCTGAATCAAAAGAGAGCACTGCTCTTTTGAGCCACCAGTCCTGAAACTCTCATGAGGAGAACTCAGGACCATTTCTAGAAAAAAAATTAGAAGTAATATTACATCTTGTTTCTTCAATAGACACTGAAGAATGTGTCTCATTGCCTGCTCAAACGAGCAGGACTCCAGAGCTCCAGAGCTGCCCAGCATCCAAAACAGGTAGGATCGGAGAGGAATTAAGTGTTCATTACTGAGTGGAAGCCACTGGTGTCAGTGTGAATGGTTAGAAGTACACCCTGCACACAAATCCACAGTTTCCAGAAAGGCACACCACTGCTCCTTCAGCCTGCTGCACTGGGGAAAAGCCCCATCCCCAGCAGCACTGTCTCTGGGGCATCTCATCCCAACACCTTGTGCAAGCAAAACTGCTGTGATTCTGAGGGCAACTTCCCCCACAGGGAGTGAGAGTCTCGGGAGGCAGCTCGTGGCAGCATGTTGGTGAGGCAAGTGCATTGCTGTAAAGAGGGAGAAGACGCTGTTGTACTCCTGATGTTTCTACTGAGTCCCATTTCCTCCACGCTCTGTTCAGGAATGTGCACTTTGTTATCCTGAACTAGTGGTGGTGGTCTGGCTCTGACTGAGTAGCACCAAAAAGCTGCCATCTCCAGTCCACCCCTATCCACTCATGACTCTGTCTTGTTCCTGGAGCCCCTACACTTACAAAGACCATTTGTCAAAATCAGTTTTGGAGGCAACTGCACCTACTCCTCGCTATGTAAGCAGCAGTTTCTAGAGGATGGGCAGCAAATGAAGGTGGAGAGGAAACCCAAGAAGAAGACTGGAGCCCACCTTGACTTCCAATGATGTAGTTTCCAAGTGCTTGACCAAATCCTGGAAGGCTGTGGGGCAAAAACAGTTCAGTTTTTACCCAAAGCTCTGAAAAACTGAAAAAAATAAAGATGTGTCTTGAAACTGGATTTGGAAAACAGCTTTTAATATGTCGAGGAAAACTGCTTTAAATAAGGAAACTTGTACATGGGAGGACTCTGTCTGCAGCTGGGTCAGAGTATTCTGTAATATTACAGCAAGCCACACAGTGAGAATTTGCAGTATTAATTACCAAATAGACGGTAACATCCTCTTATGAACAGATATGGATAGCTACCTCCAGGAATTTTACTCAAGTGAATACTATTGTTTTAAAGGGAGCTCTTTTATCTTTTACTGACCTGTGAGAAAAATACATTTTTTGTCAGTGTAATCTAAAACTTTTTTATTCTAACCTTCAGAAAGACCTGTTAGAGATTGCTTTTGGTTCAGGCTTTCAAGGTCCTCTTGAGATTATTACTCACAGTTTGTATTCCATGATGAACTCAATCCATTTTATTGATGTTTCTCCCATATCTGTGAGATAATTTTCTACTCCAGTCTGACAGATCTTACTATTAGTAAGGTTTTGCCACTTAGTATTCTGTTGTCTTCTCCATTAAATTCTTAGTCTTACTAAGAATTATGATGGTGGAAAAAATAGGATCTCAGTTGATGAGCTCAGCAGTAGTCCCAGCACAGATGCAGGATGGAACATACCTAGACCAACCCCAGTTAACACTTCCCTGACCACCTCTTAAAAATACTCAGTGCTGCTTCTTTTTTTGTAAAGGGGCACAGGGTAGGTGGAAACGCCCCCATCCTGTGCTGGCCTGCATGGTGAGGGTCAGGAATTGGGACCCAGTTCCTGTGGCTACGGTGCTGGGAATTAATTCGTTCTCAGGGCTGCAGCTTGACAGGAAGAGACAGGGAAAATCTGGTGTCCTGACAAAACTTCAGGAAAAAAAACAACACATCCTTGTTGTCAGAGTGCCAAGATGGTCCCTGTGCTCTGGGACTATCAAGCCAAGCTG
Organism: Chiroxiphia lanceolata; assembly: GCF_009829145.1. Lineage (NCBI taxonomy): Eukaryota > Metazoa > Chordata > Aves > Passeriformes > Pipridae > Chiroxiphia > Chiroxiphia lanceolata. The sequence goes on from NC_045671.1 coordinate 72,438,034, forward strand.
GACATCTGGTATGGGGATTCATCTGATGAAATGAGGATGACTATATCAGAGTTAGTCACTCTAGGCTTGCTTCAGAGCCCGCAGGGAGGAATGGGTGCTTCCAAGAGTGTGATTTGTCCTATTCTAAGGAAGTTATCCAAAACCAAATTATGTGAACTGTGCTCCAAATATGTCCAGGTTCCTCTGCTGAACTAGCTAGCTCATTCCCATTTTCCTGACACCAGAAAAAAATTGTAACAGCTATTATGAATCTATACTGCAACAATTCAAGCTTACTTCTTGCCTTCCCCTATGGTCACAAGAGAGCAGTAGGTCACCAGATTCTCAGGAACAAAGCTTTATGCACCAGAAATTGTTATCATGTCCCTCTGCCTTCTACATAAAATAAATGTGGGAGTTTTTTTCCCTCAACCTTTCCTTGCAGGACATGTTTTGGAATTTCTTATCACTTCTACTGTTTTGACTGGACCTTCTCTGGCTTGCCTTTAACATTTAATATATTCCATACTGATTCAATAACTCAAGCTAACATCTCCTATTTTTCACACCAAAGCCTCTAATTCAGTTATCTCCTTTTAGTTTCATACTATAAACATTGAGTCTTTATAAATATTGAGTCCCATAATAGATTTTGGCATATACAAATCTCTGGTCTTTACTCATTAATCTATATTCATACAAAACTTCAAACGTGAAGACAAACTGAAAAACTCAATTATTCCTTCTGTGCTTGGCAGTTGTACAGTTGCAGTATTGACACTGACAGTCCAACAAAGAAGATCAGGAGCAGCTTTGACTTCAAATACCTTCCAGGATACTGGCTGCATTTATGTTTAAATTTACATCTAAGCAGTAGGAAGATTTACATTACAGATCTCTGTGAGAAACTTCTACTCCCTGTGCAGCTATGATTTTTCTAGTTCTTAGTTAATGAATACAGATAGATTTAGTACTAGTGGTAATGAAGACACAGAGAGCCGTAGGATAATGAGAAGCAGGAAGCAGTTTCATACAGTTTTCGTGAATGAAAAAATGTATGTGGGTGTTCATAGTACTCATGTGGAGCAGAAAACTATGAAGCTCAGCAAAAAATAAACATTGCTGGATTATCCCTCCTAAAAAAAATCTTCTCAGAACAAACACTAGCCAGAAAATCCCTCAAAAAAAAAAAAAAATCCAGGCTTGGGTCAATGTTATTTTGCTCTTCTCCTTCCTACAGCCACGGTCTTGATTTCCATGGGACCAAGGCTCTGAAAGCAATATAAAGATATGGATGGACAGAAGGGTGACTCATGTACTGGGCATTGCTTGCTTACCTTTCTTACCTCCTTTGTGGGGCTGAGAAGGGGAGAAAAGCACTGGTTAATTTCCCTAAAACTTTCCTGGATCGTAAGTAGTTCTTCACTTTATTTTAAACTGAGGCTCTGTGTCTTTGAAGTGAGCATGGCTAATTTCGTGTGTGTGGTCTGATTTTAGTGTTTTCTCATAGGTACTGCTCACCAGTCTTGTTCTTAGTTGTCACTACCCTGAACAAGCTTCCTCTGTGGACCAATGTAGCATATGGCACAAAAATGCAGTGCGAGAAAAAAAAAGTGATGTTTTAATTTTTGTGTCTGTGGCCCATACCACATCACATGGCAATGTGAGAAACATTAACCAGTGAGAACTTGTGTGGGCAAGGCTGAAACATCAAAAGAGGCAGTCAGATGATGCCCACACCTTCCCAGGCTTGTGTGAGTTCCCGCTATTCAATGCAAATGAGGTAATTTCACGTGTGGAGATAGTGGTGTGATCCTGCCTCACATCTTACTCTTCCTTCAGGGAGCCGAAAGCAGACAAATATTTTGAGGAACCTGAAGGCAACCACTAACTATTGTGGTGCAGCACTTACAAGGTAGTCACTCATGTATGCAGGCCTGGGTTAAATCATCTTTTCTGTCTTAGTAAGGAACAGAGCACAGCCAGCAAATGTGATCGAGGAGAAGTCTGATACCTGAGAAACAAGCATCCTCCTGCTGACCGGTGAAAGAGAAAGGACACCTAGAAAATAAGATTGCAGAGAAGAACCAAAGCCAAAAAAAAAAGAAAAAAAAAAAAGAAGTAAAATTGAACCAAATTAAACTGAATTGCTTACAGCAACAAAGCCCTCTTCCCTTTTCCACTCTCCAGCAATAGCAGCAAATAAACAAAATTCATTGGAAGCAGAGACAAACAGAACACGTGCTTTGCTCTAGATTTCTCCTTCCAAGAACTGTGGTTCTCGAAGGACAGTGCCTGGTCTTTAAATTTGTGTTCTCACTGACTTTTGTTGCATCAATTTTTCTGTTCAGTCTGTTTCTTGTTCATCCCTCTCAAGGCCCAAGCCATGCCTCTTCTTCCCAAGCACATGATTCCTATTCCCTTTTCTTTCCGAAGTCCCTGCTTTACTTCCTCCTGGTGACAACTTGTACTGCGATCTCTTCACATGGCTGATGCTGGGGAGCCAGATTTCCCTATGATTCCCAAACAGACATTTTCAGTGTGTCAGGTGGAACCAATATAGTTAAAGAATAACAGAAAAATTTGAGGATTATTTATATTTTTACGGCCTTTAGCCATGTCTCCATATGTTTCAACATCTGTTGTTTAGTAGACATTAAATGCTGCTTGAGCAGTGAGATAAGTTCATGGGTTATATTTTTACTTTAACCAAAGGGCCATGTGCTTTTATATGTATTTTAGGATTCATGGATGCACTTAGTCAATAACAAATCACATTGAACCATCTGCCATTTAAAAGCTCCATAACTTCTTATGGTGAGGTTTTCATCAGTCTTATGTAATTTGGAAAAAAAAAATTAATCATCTGCCTAGAGAGACAGCTTCTTCCATAAAGGTCCTTGAAGATTTCCTTAAATGCTGTTTTAAAGCAAGAGATATATGGTTACCATCATAATGGCTATCAGTGATTGCTGACTGGGAAGATAATGGTGAGGTGAGCTACTAAAATGCACTTGAAAGAGCCCAACTTCCCAGGGCTTTTTTTTTCCACCTAGTAGAGGTGAAACTGTTGAATAATTTCCACACTATTGGATTTATGTCTGTAACATTCACAAATGAATGAGGACATCTCAGATCCAGGCACCTATTGTGAAGTACACAATGCAAGCATAATTTCAGAGCAAAACTTTACAAGGATGTATAGATGCACAGCATCACGTTGATAAATGCCCAAAAGAGCACAGAATTCAACCAACCTTTCTAACAGCTGCTGTTGATATTTGCCAATCTACTTATCTGCTGCAATGATTTGGCCTTTAATAGTGTAATTTGCAAATAACTGTCATGAAGTCTTCAGGAAAACACTCAGAGAATGTCAGAGAAGATCAGCGTGGGAAGAGCTGGGGTAAGGACCAGTCAGTTCACAGAAGTTTCAGCCACATTTCAGCTAAGTTGAGCTCAAGAAAGACTCCACACTTTGACAATGCCTCTCCCAGTGACTCTGCCTGGTAAGAGCTTCTCAGGACAGTAGGTCCTGTATTCCAGGGACATTTTGGCACAAAAAATACACATCCAGTCTAAGCCACTCGGGCCTACCTGGTGCTGATTGGTCTTGTGCATGGAGATTATGAAGGCTGCCCACTTCCCTCTTGACTTTACAAAAACTCTTCCAAAGGCCATTAAGGCCCAAGAAAGGCCAGCACTGAAATTTTCTATGATAAATGCATTACCACACCAAAAGAGAAATCAACATAACAAAAGTACAACGTTTAAAGTCCTGTAGATTCACTGAGGCAATATTTGGTTTTCAGTCAAGGTGACACTGTAAGTGCTGCAAGATTTATGTTGTGTGAGGAATAACACTTGTCTCAGCAGGCAACAGACTAAAGTGCTCACCTTTATAATGAAGAGAAGAATTTCTTAAGAGGTGGAGGACTTTTTATCCTCTAATAGCCACACAGCTTATTTCTATGTTGCTGAGAGCTGGAACATACAGTTTCTTGTATGGTGTGAGCTGGAAGCTAATTTATCATGATTTTATCATGACTTGTGATTTAGGAAAGAATGTGTTACTTACACATTATGAAAAACTGGAAGAAATGACAATATTTAGAACATTAATATTAAAGTGAGTAGAACAGCTTTCAGAAGGAAACAAAACTAAACAAATGTACTTCTCTGTCACCATAATTATGTGAGAAAGAATACTTTCCTGTTTTGAATAACTTCTTCCCATGAATGCAGGATATGCTGAGAACTGGAAGCATGAACTCTTCGGTAACAGAATTCAGCAAACGCTGCAGCCTGTTTTTAATTATTTCCCTGCTAAGCAATGGCACGTATGTGGCTTTGACAGCTTTGTGTTTACAAATCAGCACAGAGTATTTCGGTGTACAATATAATTCACCTGGTTTTCTGAGCTTGCTTGCAAATCTTGGCAATTTACAAGAGTTTACATATGCTTGCCAGCTGCTGCTTTTATATCAGTGAAAACAAGGCCTGAGATGAAGACAGTAAAAAGAGTCATCTTGGTTTCCAGAGGCTTTGAGCGGTTCTCTTAGAGAGCATGGATCTGTGTTAAGAGAGGACAGAGACCCACCAGCTGCATAAATGTATAATCTGTCACTGAAAATCTCACACCAAGGTCTTTAAGATTCCGCTGGTTTAACCAGGGTAGTGGGGTTTTATTGTTCTGTATTCTCCATTCCATATTGATTTTTAAAATGCAGTAATATAATTAAGTTTGGTGTTCCTGTGATAATGAGACAGATATGCATGAGTTGGGACTTGTAACAATCCTCCATACTGACTGATCTGCTCTCACTCCATTAATAAGATTTTCCATTCACACATTTTAAGAGTTTTCAGCCATCAGTGGGTATGTTGAAAAAAATCCACTTCTACCAAACATTTTAAGGGTGCCAGGGGAAAAAACCTTGCATTATTTTGGGAAAAAAGTGCAAGATAAATAAGTCAGGAAGACGTGTTGGTTTTTGTAGACTTTATAATACGATCTATCCAGGTGGATGTGATGAGAGAACTTCCAACACAGTTTTCACTCAAAGCAGATGTCTTCTCCTGGCTCTTCTTAGCTCTTCTGTAAACTATAAGGGATCCCTACTTCTTTGTTCTGGACTGTCCTTCAATATTTTTTCCCATTAACATCTGTGTCCTTGACCTTTCATTTTCTTTGAATTAATTGGTCCACTTATATGATTAACTAGTGAGTGTCAGTCACAAATGGCTCACAAAATTCCTTTTTACCCTAATTCATAGCCCTTTACATCATTCCTTCATTTGGTTTCTCTGTCTGACATGTCTTCCTCAATGCCCAGCTATCAGATTGTGTTGAACATGGATTGGATAAAACTGCTGAGGTTTTTCCAAGGCTTTGCTTCCTCCTAATTATTCTGACAGTTGACATTAATATAATATTCATATTGCTGGACCTATAGTTCATGGTATCTCCCTGATGACTCTTATCTAAACTGTTATTTTCCATATTTAATTTTTAAAGGTCTGATCTTGCCTTTTAGTCAACACACCTGTAAGTCTCAGCCAGAGCCCTGTCAGACTGTGTTCTTTCATGTCTTACTTCTGCTTTGGTTCCTCCATAAGTCCAGCAACAAGATGCAAACATAACTTTTTTTTTCTTTGCTTACGCCTTCATTTAAATCAGAGCCTGGTATGTGAAGAGAGGTTGCCGCAGAAGACAATGAAGACAGATGCTGAAATTCAGTGTTTTGCCTCTCTCAAAATAGGAAAATAGAGAAGGGGCGGGGAAAGTGGCAGAGTGAAAGCAGCGTGAACAGCTCACAAAGTATCCCTGAGAGCTCATCTGTGACATCTCACAGGGCAAATCACTGTTCTGGACTGTATTTCTGGGGGAACTGAGCCACAGTTTCAGCTCCTATCTGTTTTTTCCTTGGCAAATTGATCATGTACTCAGGTGGTCTCACATCCACTCGTGTCCACTGATCTTGTGTCTACCTGTGCCTGTTGCAACACATACAAAGTTCATTTCCAAAAGTTTTGAAATCACCTGTGAGAGAGACTGTTCACAGCAGGGACAGAAGGATTTGATTAAAGCTGTGACTGACCAATCAGACTGTGTTTGAATGGACCCAGTTCTTTACAGAGACTGGCAGTTTTCAGGATTTACAGCCTTTAAGGGGAAAGCTCAACGACACATTGCTGGAAGATTTTGTTTTTGCTGCTTGCACCTCCCTGTCCCCAGAGAGTATCAGAGGTTTCACAAGCATAATGGCAATGTAGGAGGGCATGTGTCATTACACTGTTAGCAGTCCCATCCAGAAACTAACCAGAGATGGGCAAGAGAAAGCAGCAGGGCTGTGTGAAGGGAGCAGTGAGCTGATCACATATTACATTACTACGAAATTGAAAAATTACTGCTTCTAAAAGTATAACTCGTGGAAGGCTTAATCACCACATACAATCCCTAATGGAAATGCAATCTGCTTGTAGGCTGCTGGAGAGTGCATAATATATAGCTCATTGTTTCACGGATTTCCACACACTGACAGTAATAAATTAAATTAATTTCTCCGAGAGATGACTGTGGCCTTTAACAGCACTCCCAGACATTATCCTAATTGCTTGTGCAAAGCAGGCGTTTATTGATAATGTGAAAGCTGCCTTGTACATAAAGGAAATATTTCAACTCCAAAGCGTAACTGATGGAAGAACAACAAAAAGCTTCTTGTATTTTGACTTCAATAAAACTTCTCTGGACTTAAACAGGTGAAACCCATATTGAATCAGATCTTATCATTAAGAAACAAGAGAAATTAGTACAATTTATGCCATTATTCTTTATATTTTTATTTTCTCTTGCTCTTAAATTTGGCCTGTAAACCTCGTTCAAAACTGTATCTGATTTCAATTTGTCTCTTATTATTACATTTGGATTAGAAAAGTAAGTAAGCTAGTAGACAACAATCTAATTTATTTTTAATGAGTTTCATCAGAGTAATTGGTTTAAGTAAAACCTATGTGATTACGGTTTTACACAAGTGAAAGGAATTAAGTTACATGGGTAGGCTTCATGTAGTCCACAAAACATTTAGCACCACTTTGCTAAGTTTAAGAACAAATATAAAACAGTGTTAAAAGCACTAAAAAGTACTTACGAAGTGCTGTGTCTCCATATGTAGATAGTGAGCAAATTCCACTGAAGCTGAAAGATACAGTGTCTCTCTGTAAAAGATCCAACAGCCAAGGTATAATGAGTGGATTCTAGTGGGCTCAACTAAGTAATGTCTTTTTGTGAACTGCCACTGTTAAACTGAGTGTTGCAGCATCAAGTTCACTACTGTGAATCACAGGTGAGGGTCTCCAGAGCAAAGAGGTTTGTAATACCCATTTGTGAGTTTATATCAGGCTTATTTCTTGTTAGAGGCTTTTGGGAATCCAGTGAATCTGTACTAAACTCAGGAGCAACTGATGTACCTAAGGTGACACAAAACATTTGCAAATGTTTCGTGCAAAGGCAAAGATTTGTTGTCATAAGGGAAAGTTCTTAACAATTGCAGCATTCATAGTATATCTATAAATAGAAATATGTATATTTTAATTCACTTCCCTCTGTCAGGGCCCAGCAAGAATAGCAGTTCGTCATATGGTCCCACAGCTCCCTTTTGTGTCACTCTACTGCTTTTTCTATCTTACTAATCTGTGAGGGTGTGGAGGTGGTCAGAGAGACTCCACCATCCCTTTCCTTTTTCACTTCAGAAACCTTTATAACTTCAAAAAAAAGTGAGTGCGTGCATATTTTTCAAAAAGCATCCCCTCATATTCGATATCCTGGTGTCTACATAATTTTTCATGTGTATCTGTGATACTTTGCGAATCTTTGCCACCAAATTGCAACTCATTCTGGAATACCTGGCTGCAATACTCGAAATATCACCTATTTCCTGTGTACCACCTTGTGACAAAGCTCCAATTGCCTGTTATCCTTTTGCTGTTTTGCTGTAGGGAGTAGAGGACACGCAACACATTCACTTGAGTTGTAGTTTTGTTTACTCTACAACATTCGAGGTACTTTTTTGCTGAAAAGTGAGATAAGAAAACAACATTTTATATATAAATAAACCCTATGTTTATCTCATATCTAAAGGTAAAGTAGAGCATGGTAAAAGATTTCAGTCCCCTTTCAACCCTTCTGGGATACATTCAAGTTATATGGAACCAGTCAGATACTCTGCATGGCAGATGCTGTATCATAGCCAATAGAGCAGTGCTGCTCAAAGGAATCTGTGTTAATGGCTTTTGCAGAAGCTGGAACACACTATGGGAATGTTATCCTAGTCAATGAGGGGTTCAAGACTTCCTCAAAAAATATTAATGGAAATCATTGTCCGGAGATTTCCCAAAAGATTTGAAGACTTTTCCCTCCTCTAGTAAAACAGTTGTTGAAAAACTGCAGACCTTGCAGCATTCAGAATCCAGAAAATACACAGTAGATGCTGTTTCCGTCCCAAAGTGAGAAGTTTGTGGCTTTTTTTGGCATCCCTAGCCTGTGTTGGTGGGGTTCACACAGCCTTTCTGAAAGGATGATCCAAGGTGGAGCGGATGCCAGGGGAAGTGTGCATCACAGGGAATGACACACTCCAGCCCTGCAAAGGAGCTGAACTTGCCTTGCTGCTCAACACTTCCCACCAGCCAACACACAGAGCTCTGCTGTGCTGCACCTATAAAGAAATGCTCGTTTGTTCTGTGGGAACTCTTGCTGTTGGCCAAAATTAAGGTGGAGCTTCCGGTGAAATAACGAAACTGCATCAGCCTGATGTTGCACCCTGAGCAACACGCGTTTCATGCCTCCCCTCAGCCTAGAAAGTTCTGCCAGACCTCAGCAGTATAGTAATTTGAGTATAAATCTTTAGGCAGGTGTTGGATATATGGGTAAGAACTGAATAGTGACAGGGGTGTTCCTGGGAAGGAGACTGGCAGTCTTGGTGGGAGCGCAGAAGTGATGCAGAGCAGGTCCCCATCCTGATGTGTCAGTCAGTCCAGCTGTCTCAGTTTTGCTGTGCAAGAGTTTGTTATCTGATTCCTCACAGTGCTGACACCCATCCAAATGATTGCAGCACAGCAGCACATACCCATATCCTTCCTTATGCCTGTGATCACGTGTTTGCCCTTCTGTGAGACCTTGAACTGTGTCATAAAGACACACTACATGAACTCAAGGTTTCTACATCATGTGAGGTAGACACCTGTTGGGGCAGAAGAGAGTGACTGGCAGAAATATCAAGCATGGAGGAAAATCTATGACCCCTGAAAAGACACCTTCCTGCCTGAATGGACATTTATGTATTAAAAGGACACACACACTGAACATGACAATCACCGGACTGACTGTTTTTCCTTGTTTCACCCCAGTTACACCCCAGTTTACTGTTATATGGTTCTGAAGCTCTCTGTACCCCAGTTTGTTATTTGAAAATTTGTGTCCTCCATATTGTCTTCTTCTTCCCTCAACAGTTTTCCCGCCTAAACTTGTTTACTCCCTTGCTCTCTCTCCCCTGCTTTCCCGCTCCTCTGCCTGTGATTGGCTGCTGTTTGGTGCAGTGCAGAGGTAGCTCCCATTGGTCCATTCCCCCAGAGACACCCAGACTCCGCCCACCTTTACCCTGCTGTCCTATCCCAAGAGTCCCTGAGTTGTCAATCCTTTGCTCCTCCCCTACCCTGAGTGCAGTCCCTGTTCCAACCCTATGTAAGTCCTTGCTTTCTCTAATAAAGTTGGCATTGCTGCACCAGACCTCAACTGTGTCTGAACCCTTTTTGCAGTGCCCGGTCCCATTCCCTTTTACCCCTGCGGGCCGTGGCAGACACCGAGCAATAAATAAACTGAGATTCACCACACCATTAAAAAGGTTCACTTTTCTAACATTGCTTTCTACTTTCCTTCATAAAAGAGGAAGAGTTTGAATTCACTGAAACACTTCTACTGCCCAATGGAAGCAAGCACCATGGCCAATAAAAACCCCTGATGTTTTCAGACTAAAGCAGACTTGTAATCATGAGACCCAGAAGGAACAGGAGGAGGGCAGCAGTAAGGGAACCACAGCTACTGCTGTCCAAGGAGGTGATAATTCCTGTCCTCCCACATGTGCAGGGAGGGAGAGGACATGCCAGCTACTGGGAAGCCTCCTGTCAAGGTCTTCTTCTTAATGCTGCTGATATATTTTTAGGTCCTGTTCCAACAAATCACTGTTTTCCTAAAAGCCTGACAACCAGCTATGAAAAAAAAGCCACAGTAAGTTGCTTATTTCTACACAGTGTCAGGAAAAGCAACATGTTTTTATGTTGTTTCAGCCATTTGCATTTGCTGTACATCAACAGGAGTCAGCCTGTTGAACAAGACCAGCACAGGACCCAGATGCTCTACTGAAGGTCATAGCCCCAACAAATATCATGGCTGTCTCTTCCTTCCACAAGACTGATTTTGTTCTCATTTTGCTTGGCTTTTTGCAGCCAGTTCCTTATCTGTGGTCATAAACTGGTGGGTGGCTTACGACTGAGAAAGTGTTGAGTCAGAAATTTCTCACTTACCTTGGGCCAGGGTCAGAGGTCAGAGGATCTGTGCACGCGTATATATGAGGCCGTACTTGCAGTCTATATTAAGGCATGACATATGGTATAACATACCCAAATAAATATGTTATTCCCCAGACTCTTGTTCATACCCCTGTGGACAGGGAGCAGCACAGTACAGCTATGCATAGAACTCAGGAATTCACTTCTCTAGAAATGCCTCATGCCTTTTCTTTTACACTTTCTCATGTGGAGCAGGAATTCCTTTCATGTCCTTGTCGCTTTACCACAACACTGTTCAGCTAAGACACCTGGCACACAGTTTACCCTGGGGAACTTTGCAGTGTTACCTTTTAATGTGGGTTTTTTTTTACTAGAAACCCCAGCTGATTACATACTAAAAGTACTTGTTAGTGACTATTGCTTCATTAATATTTCCAGTGCCGTTGAATGTAATATTTTGACATCACCCTTGCCTCTTTTCACGTGCTGGTTTAATTAAGGCATTTGTTTGCTTTACGGTTATTACTTCCTGTACCAGGAAACCAAACACACTCTAAAGATGTTAACAATGAATTCAAAGTCGCCCATACACAGCTTAAGGGAATAATTTTTAAAAGTGCATTAAAAGGGATAGGGGTAGTTTCAAACATATTTCTGCTATTTCCCTAGAAGGTAATAACTTGATTGCCTGGCTTTATCTGCTGCGTATGCTGATATTTGTTTACACTGGCTGTTTGCCCAAACAGCTCAATTTCTTATATTTCCAAATCAAGAATAAACTTAATGATACTCTATAGTGTGCCCCACTGCAGGCAAAGGAACATCTCAATTACTGATCTCAACTGGGGAAATTCCAGCAAAAAAATCAAATCCTCTTTGAACCCTCAGATTGCAGTCACAAGGCTGCAGTTGTGCAGGAAATCCCCTTGCATCCAGGTCCCACAGAAAACACCTGGCAGCCCAGCAACCGGAGTGGTTTTGGAAAGATGAACCATTTAGCATATTCCTACCTTGGGGAAGTCATTGTCCCAGACTGAGGGTTGGAATTACCAGTGACTGTGCTTGTGGCTGAGTGATTGCCAGAGAGTTTGGGGCAGGGTTTAAGATAACATGGCCTTCAGCTCCCATACAGTGACTCATAGAGTAAGCAAGCATGTCAGAAGGCCAGAAACCAGGGGCTTTCCCTTGCCTTGCCTTCTCTGATGTCCTCTGTGTGGTGATGGCTGCGGGGGAACGCTGTAAACTGCGCTTTGTCTCTCTGTGACATGGAGGTCACACTTGGCAATGAGGGCAAAGAGCAGGACAAAAGCTTTTCCAGCTCCACCAGGGCAGGCACTGGCACAGAAAAGACATTAGGACAAAATGGTCAGTGCTCTGCTCACTCACAAGAAAATAACTGCGGCAGAGGCAGCCCAGTGACCCCGACAGGGGCATCAGTGGAAAGCTTATGTTTCAGGGGATATCTCACACCACTGAGATGGAAGGGTCTGTGCACCCGTACCAGAACACTTGGCTGGTGTTACTGCCGGGGTTACAAGAACCCCACATGTGATGCCTGGTCGTGCTGCTGAGGTTTATTTTCATGAGGACAAGCAGATCAGATATGTGAGTCTGAACATTGCTCATGAATGAAATGCTGCCTTCAGCCAAGATTCTAATGAGCCACAGCTGGCTGCTGGTCTGAAGGGCTAGTATGTGCTCTAATTACATCATGATGAAGTGTGATGGCATATCACCACACTGCTATTAGCACACAGATCACAACTGCCCAAATGTAGGAAAAGAAATCAGTCTGCTAACTTCCTAGTTCATCACAATAAAGTAATTTGCAGAAGCACAAATTACTCTCACAATACACAGGCATGTGCCTGAGTTCCAACCTTATAAATTGGGGCAGCTAGGACTAAGCAGACCTAAGAACCCATTGCTGAGGAAAGGGATACAGGGCACCAGTTGTTTCTCATGCTAAGGTAGCAATCCACAGAAAAAAGTCCCCAGTGATCCTGATTCTGGCAGCTGTGGCTATGTCTCCAGCCAAACCTAATCCTCCATCCTGTCCCAACCTGTGGCCTCCAAAGAGATGGTCTCACTGCTCCTTTTATTTTTTCACAAACTTGTGCAAGGCCTGGACTGAAAGATAAGGAAAGGCAGTGGTCCAGAAAAGCTGCTTCTACAAAACATAGTAACAGTGACAGTTATACTGGAGCACCATCTACTGTCTACTAAATATCCATTAACATGTATGTTTAAGCACCTGTCTTGCATTCACACTAAACCTTTCTCTGACCACCTTTCTTTCACCTGAATTTTCTGCTGCTTCCTTAGGTCTTGTCTCTGGTATGAAGTGTGGCTATCTTCTGTGATCAGGCACTTGTGTGCATGCCTCTGACAGAGGTCTTGGAGAAAGCAAGGCAGAGAAGAGCCTGTGTGTGTTTGATCAGCAGGGTACAAAGATGGACAGGATTGAAGTAAGGCAACCAGATATCAGACACAATAGGTATGACCCTACATACACAAGGACAGTGGCATTCATCTCTCACTCAGACAGAGTAATGCAAAAGCCAATATTTTCTATAAACTTATGAGGAAAAAGTAGAATTATTTCTCTTCGCTTTCTTGCAGGGCAATTGGGAGGCAAGACATGGAGCAAAAGAAAATCTTCCAGACCAGTATTTCAGACTTCCCACAAGTTCAGGCAAACACTGTTGCATCAATGGAAACTATTGTACTAATTACAGAGGTACTTTAGAATTCAAGACTTTTGGCAATGACAGCAGCAGGAGGTTAGGAATGTGAAATAAAATTTAGATGTGAAGTACCAGGACCTATGGTACTAAACATTGGTCTGTAATGCTGATCTTTCACCTTCTGATTGCAGGAGAGTGGGGAGGGGATAAAATGAGGCTATGGTGACAGGAGAGAAAGAACAAAGGAGGTTGTGGCTAACAGAAGTTGAAAACAACAGTTAAAAACAGAGCAAAAGAATTAAAAAGAGAAAAAAATACAAGAATGAAAAAATGACTACACAATACAGAGAAGTGTTGAGAGAAATCTACAGTTGCAAGAGAGGTATGGAAGAAAAAAACTATGGGAGAAGATAAAGCGGGAGGAAGAAAAAAATACACAATGAATGTAGAAAATGTATTAGAAGAACAAATGAAAGATAAGAACTTAACCTTTTTGTCATAATAAACAGGCAGCAAGTATTTAAAAATTGTCTTCTTTACTCCTTTATGTCAGAAGTGTACATGTGCAAATTTATCTAGGTCAGAAATCAAAGATGTACTTCTCAATCATAAATTTCCCAGTCTACTTTAGCCACCTTCAAATAAAAAAAAACAAACTTTGTTCTTGGGCCTTCCTAAAACTTTTTTCTTTTTAAACTATGTTGCATCTACACATGTGATGCTGTAAATGGCTGTGGTTTTCACTGTGCAGTATTACAGTGTTGACTCTCCAATAGATTTCTAAAACATTTTCTGTAATATCTACCCTCAGTAGAAGGATTACTGCCTGGAATTCTGTAAGCAAGAGTCAAGAAATAGGCAGATTTTTTCCCCAACACTTTTTGAAAGACAAAAATTCCCAGCCCGTCTCACTGCCCAGAAGACAAATTCTGTGCTTACTCTGTGGGACAGTAACTGCTTTGTTTTACATCTTAAAAGTTTAAGCTATTCTTACAAACAATTTCTATTTAGTTATGTGAAACAGTTGGTCACTGTTGAAACAATTGAGTGTTTTATCATTGCCTTCTGGGATTTGACCCTTGGAGTGTATTTGAAGAACAGGAGGAGACAAACTTGCTGTAGAAGAGAGTTTAACCAAACAGAGAGCCTACAAGATTTCCAAACAAAAAAAGTGTTTACAATTTTATCGGAAAAAGAAGGTAATTGGCTGCTCCTCCAGTTTCTTTCTCCTCTATTTCTAAAACACTTCCTCTCAAATGCCATCATTAGCCTACTGTAACCTGTGCTTTTTTCGTTCCTGGTCCAGAAACATCACAGGAATTTGTTGGGCTGTCTCTGGAAGTGCTGACAGAAGATAGGGACAGGAGAGGTAGAGTGTGGCTGCAGGAAGCTGAGGTCTAGGACAGAAAGCCTGATCTCTCTCTGTCAGATGGAGGCAGAAGAGTAATGCAACAATTTGGCATTGATTCAGGGTGGCTGAGAGTCCCTGCTGGGAAACCCCCAGAGATCAGAGCTATGTGGTACTTGACATGACTTTTTTCCAAATCTATTTTATCAAGCTGTAGATGTAATCTATTTGCTTTGGAAATATAACTATATTGAGTAATCTTCCAAATAAACGCAACAGCATTTCTTTCTTTGGAAGCTTGATTTCCATTAAAGAAAAACATTTTCTGAGCTCTGATTTTGTCTTGGTTCTCTCTTACTCTTTCTTGGAAACCACTGATGCTGAGCCTCCTCAGAGAGTCCTTTCGAGTGTAAAGCGGCAACAGAAAACAATCTTACCAGACAAAGGATGAAGAGGTTTAGACAAGATCTATTTGGGGGCTTAACTGATTGGCAGCAGCAGTAGCAACACAAGCTGCAAAACCTCTTGTCAAAGAAAGGTTATCTGGAGGTTGCTGGGTTTAGAGAAAAGCATGTCTCTCTGTTCTCCAGCCACCCTTGTACTTCACTCTGGCATTTACTGTTGTAGACAGAGGTTGGCTTCTTCAGACAGCAAATCAGAGAAATCAGTGGCACTTTACTTCCTAATAATTTAGTTATTCAGGGTAAAGCACATGCAGTTTCAGCGTTGTAGGCCAAGAAGTGGCATCAAATATAAGTCTTGGATCAAAAAGAAGTTTGGGGGTGATGAAATGCATGAAATATATCACTGTCTCCCAGCGTGTCACACATGCCAGTGTGATCAGCTGCTGTCTGATGGACACGATTCCCTAGGGTCATTGCTCATAATGGCACACAAAGTCATTGGGAATTACTGCAGTTTTCCAGCTAGCAAACTTAGGATTTTTAATTGAAAAATTTAGATAACCAAATGCTTGTCTAGCTACAAGTCTTCCTGTATGCACATCTGAAAACTGGTTTTGGCTTTTAACGCAATTATATGGTGTGGGATTGCAATGTGAAACATGCCAGCAATATTTTCCTCAGCTTGGCTTTACAGTTATAATTATGGACTCTAATTAAGTGACAAGGACTGGATTTCTAGGGAGTATAAAATAGTTTTTTTATCAGTATGCAGTACTTTTCATCATAGAATAGTTAAGGTTGGAAGAGACCTTAAAGATCATCTAGTTCCAACGTCCCTGCCTTGGACAGGGGCACTTTCTGCTAGACTAGATTGCTCCAATCTCCATCCAACCTGGCCTTGAACACTTCCAGGGATGGAGCATCCACAACTTCCCCAATCAAACTGTTTCAGTGCCTCATCACATTCAGAGTAAAGAATTTCTTCCTAATATCTAACAAAAATCCACCCTCTTTCAGTTCTAAGTAATTTCCGCTTGTCCTGTTACCCCATGCCTTTGCAAAAAGTCCCTCTCCAGCTTTCCTGTCAGCCCCCTTTAGGTACTGGAACAATGATGTAAGGTCTTCTGGAGATTTCTTTTCCCCAGGCTGAACAACCGCAGCTCTCTTAGCCTGTCTTCATAGGAGAAGGTTGTCCCAGTCATCAGTAAAGGTGTTAAAGAGCACTGATACATATACTGACCCCTGAGGAACATCACTGATCAATGATCTCCACTTGGACATCCGGCTGCTGACCTCAACCTTTTGAATGCAACCATCCAGCCACCTTCTTATCAATAAAATGTCCATCAAATTCAAGACCTTCTGGTTTAGAGACCAGGATGTTGTGCAGGACAATGCCAAATTATTTACACAGGCCCAGGTGCAGATGTTGTCAGTAGCTCTTCTTTCATCCATCTATGCTGTAATCCTGTTGCAGAAGGCCACCAAATTTGTCAGGCATGATTTACCCTTAACAAAGCCATGCTGGTTTGCCACTAATCACCTCTTTATATATTGTTTTCTTTTGTGCAGTTCTGTTGTTTGCATTCCCACCTCCTATGGATAAACTTAGGTACTGGCAGAGAGAAGACCTCAATGTGAAGATAGGAGATGCACGTCTTTGATAAAGACCTGGATACCAAGCTGCTGAAATCTCAAATTACACAGGACATATTTAGCAGTGCTTGCTCAGGATGTGCACTTGAGTGGAGGACTCGACACGGTGGGCAAATGCAGATTGCCACGAAGCAATTAAATACTTCCTCAGAGCTGTCTGCAGGCAACCAGCTGTGGGGTAGAGCCTCACAAGAAAAACGTGTGGCTATTTTCTCATCCCAAAGGGTGATTGTGGGCGGAGTGGTGGGAAGAGCTGGCACTGGAGATCCTTTCCTTGTGCTCTCCCCACAGAAACAGGTGGGAAGTGCAGAGGCAGATGAGCACATGGAGCTGAGGGATGATTAGGCAGGTGATCTATCTCATAAACTGACAATGCAAGAAGGCAAGGGACATCCAGTTTGCTCCCACGGTGAGACTACATGTACTGATATAAAGATCAATGCAAGTTTCACCTCAGAAGTTTTTGATGATGTTGGGTTTGTTTCAACATGTTCATTTCCCTCCTGTTGTTCTCAGGGACATCTGACAGTAGTCCTCCTCTGTGTCCATGACATAGGTCACAGTACATGTCATGGGGAGACAAGTACAGGATACAGTACAAAAACAGTCTTTTGGTTGTTCTTCAGGAAGATTGGGTTGGTTGTGTGAGTTTCTCAGCTCTCATAGGAAATAGCTGGGTTTTGTTGTGTGTATGTGTTTGTTTTGGTTTGGTTTTTTATGAGCACATCTGCTTAGCATCTGAATTTCTAAACAACTTAAAATTAAATAAAGCACAGCGTTAACCCATGAGAGGCCATAAATCTGTAGGTCCCTAGGAAGTGAATTTTGAATTGCCTCATTTGTTCTGCGCTACAACAATGACTATTTCCACAGAGTTCTTTATACATGATCTGAAAACACAGGAATGTGGAACTGGGATTTGCATAATGCACTCACATCCCACGGAGAAGCCACAGCATACTCCAATCCCTCCTTGCCTGTGGTGTCTGGGGCTGGTGGATGCACAGCTGCCTGTGCCTCCCTGGCTGGGGATTTTAATCAAATGCATGGGCCAAAAGTATGTAAAACAACCTAGTAATTGACATGATCCTAAATTTGAGGATTAGTTTGTTTTTTAATACACCAGAAATGTCTTTTCCTTGTGGGTTTCCTAGGTACCTCTGCATTAGCAAATGTTGCTGAGCATGAGGACATCACACTTCAGATTCTAGCTAACATAAGTTAAGGCACCTTCATTAACAGTGTACAGCTTTCATAACCACATAAACTGACAGAAGAAATGTAGAGGAGGTAGTTGACAGTGCAATACAAGGCATCCACCTTTCAAAGAGTCTCTGGTTGGACTTATTTTCTGTGAGTTGCCAAAAGTCCCTGTTAACTCCTACCTACCCAATAAAGTTTCAAGGCAATTTGGTTCACAACTTTGACCAGATCACAAGTTTTCACAGGGAACAATTACCACTGGAAAGCAGCAAATATCATCCTTGACATCCTTCTAGGACTCAAACCTGTGACATACTCCACTGAGTTCTGGCATCAGACTTCAAGACTTAGGTCTTCATGACAGTTCTGTGAAATAAAACTTGTGATACCTCAGGGATGACTGGGTAAAAATTCTCTCCCCCAGATGCAACACCAGATTGAGCAAAATTCTTATTAAGAAGTGTCAGCGGAAAACTTTTCATGCCAATCTATGAAGCCTAATTTTGGGCCAGTTAGAGATAACGTTAAGTAGCAGCTCCGCTGCAAAAAGCAGTAACAACAATAAACAACACACCTCAAAAAAAAAAAAAACAAACAAAAAAACCCCAAAGAACAGAATCTCAGCTTATGAGCAGACTTGGAAAACCCCCAGGAGGCATATTACTCAATCCTGATGTACAAGTTCTTAATACACCTCAAAATGTTGTGAGGGAAACAATTTCCTGTTACTTTCTTCTGTGTGTACACATGTAGGAGTAAGAAAGATTGATTTTAGAGGTTTTTAACAGCCCATTTAAAAAGCACAGCTATACTAAAATAACAGTATGATGTTATTCATGTAATAGTCTGTTCTCCAGACAGGAAGAACTCTTATTTTGATTTCTTTGTGTACTACTTCTACTTGTGTACACACAAGTTCTGATTTTTATCTTGGAGGTTGTAGAAACATTTAGCAAAAAAACAAAGGACTTACCTACTTGCTTTATACTTCAATTTGTAAAGTCCACAGCGTTCTTCAGGAGTCCCTTAGAACCTACAAGAAATGAGAAACATTTCCTTTTTTACAGATGGTCATGTAAAGCCTGTTCTTTATTAGTGATGAATGCTCTATAGATTCAACCACAAAAAGAGGTGTCCCTTTCTCGTAATTTCTTTTGTTAAATCCTAGTGAGTCATCTATACAGGAAAATCTAGCTACCACACAGGGACACAAGCTCCCTGCACTCACTGTGTATTTTTATATGGGGACCTGCATCTCAGTGAGCATCAGACTGAGGTTTCTGGGCCAGGAGCAGTCCCTGAGATGGTGCTTGAGCCCATGCAGTTCACCAGGGATTGCTGCGTCCCCTCCTATGCCATTTGCCCCCACAGAAACTGCCTTCTCTACTCATTGGAATCTCCACTAAATTCAGTTTTTCTTTCCTTTCCTTTTTCTTTCCTTTTCTTTTTCTTTCCTTTCTCTCTGTCTCCTGGGTCCTGCTTTGATAGGGCATTACCCTGCAGTCACCCAAGCTCTTCTCTCTCTGAATGCTCAGCAAGTGATTACAAAGGGCAGCCTGGCTTTCAGGCAAAGAATTATGAGAAAGCATCTCGGCAGATGTTCTCACTACAGCTAGGAGACATCAGCACATATTCTCTCAGATCACTGTGTAGCCTGGCTGGATCTTTGGCTTTTTTTATACGCACACATCTTGTTACAGACATTTGTCTACAGAAAGTTGTCCAGACCCCTGTCCAACAGCTGGCCCTTTGCAGCAGCCGCCGCTGAAGGCCCCAAGCCTGCTGAATGATTTTAAAATATTTCCATGCAGGACTGTCGCTTTGTTTGAACCATTCAGCTGATTCAGCACTGCAGCCATGCAAAGGCTGATTGATGGTTTGCTTATTTTACAGGCTGACAGTCCACAAGCCAGTTGCCCACTAATATTTCCCTGATGAGCACAGGGCTATTTCTGTGTTGCAGTAGGCTGCTCAGAAGCTAAACTCCTACATTCCCATAATTTGTATATACATAATGTATATATATAACTCATACATTACCATAATTTGTGATTATGGTAACAACTATGTGAAATGGAGTGCCTATTATCATATTTAAACTTAGCATGTAGCTATGTTAATATACCATAGGTCATAAAGTCAACTGAAAAATTCCCAAGAATTTAATTCCAAGATAAAAATAATTTTGTAATGAAATTCATAAAAAAAAAATATTATCTCATTTAAGGATGAAGGAAACAGAAGCAAAACATGAGGGGAAAAAAGAAACAAAAAAGCAACACACTGGCTGACTGACACAAGCTGTTATTACAGTTTGTACAGCAAAATGTTACTTTCCTAAATCAAAAATTTTTTTGCTTCTTTTAATTCATTAGTATTAAAAACCTCTGTTTCTGCTTCCCAGAATTTTGAAAGTGCAGACTAAACTGTACCACAGAAGATGGGTTTAAAGTTCATTCTAAGGAATGATATAAAAACATAATAAGAGTAGAGGCTTTTCTTTTTCATCCCTTTCAGTGCAGAAAGGGAGATGTTTTAGTCATATGCTAGTCCAAGTGTTTTCAGGGTTTGAAGATAAATGTTTGACTTTCTCTCACTAAATGCAAAGAGAAATACAGTAATGCAATTTCAAACCCAAATGAGAGGCACAGAAGGAGGGAGTGGGTCCCATGATTAACACTTTTGTTCTGTTTGCAGGTTCCCTTATGTTTAAAGAACTTAGAATTTCTCAGAAGTTAACAACAATGCCAAAGTTCCGTTTTAAATGCATTTGTAGCTCAAAAGGGCTGGGAGGGTGTCAGTTGTTTTTTGGTTGGTTAGTTTTTTAAGACCACTAAGCTATAGGCTGTACATCAAGTGTATTCCTCCTGGAACTGTTATTTTTAAATGACAGGGATGAAAAGAAGCTGAAAATCTCTCTTAAGGCCTACAGACCAGGTTTTAGTCATACTTAAACCTTCACGAAACCCTGATTATCAAAAAATAACTGGCAGAATCCTTGAACCACTCTCCCCATAACTACCTCCCTCCCTCATATCCAGGAACTATTGGGTCAAAATCTGAAAAAGTCAGTTTCTCTCTAGCCTGCAGAGAATTAATTTTCTGCAGGATATCTATCACTGGGGTCAGTTCCTCTGCGATAAACTGTATTTAGAGCACCTGTAATTCTGTAAAGGAATGGCTGGGAGCTGATTTGGGACCAAAGGCTTCCTCCTGCAGCAGTCCCTGGTGGTTCAGGTGCCTTGTGAATGCCTAATCCACCCAAAAAAGCTTCAATTGCCACAAAAACTTTCTGTGGATTCAGGGTCACTGCTGAACCTGGAACAGAGCTGCACCACTGAAGTCTGGAGGAGGTAAAAGTGACCAGCCTGTTCCCCACAGTGGTCATGGTGACCCCAAAGACTTTGCTGCCCTTTGTCTCCAAGGGGTGCAAGTTGGGTTTACCCTCTACCTCTGCTATTCACATCTGAGAACAGTGATACAAGACATATGGATCTGATGTACAGTCTTGAAAAGACGTCAGCATTGGCAGCATTATAGCTTAACGTGCTCTATTTTCGTTCAGAACTTTCTTCCAGAATGTGTCCTGGAGAGGGATGCTTCTCTCTAATGTGTTTTTGTTAAGGCTGATGAATTCAGAAGGTCCATTAATGTCAATGCTGGGCACAGGCACAGCCCAACAAGCTGTTGACTGCAGTCAGCTCTTTCCATAAACTCCAGGGAACTGAGGATACTCAGCACTTTGCAGAAGTAGGAGCTACAGCAGGGCCTGTACAAGTCCCATGCTGAAGTCTAAGGAAATTATCTCATGTCCATTGATCATTGTAGCCATGGAAGAATCATTGAGACCATGAAATGCCATTTGCTTTCGACAGAAATCTTTCAATCATGCTCAAAACTAGCACAGAGCAGAGGGCTGAAGGTAGAGCTGCAGACAGGCAGAATACCTGATTTTTCATAGGAGAAAAATCATAGAATCATAGAATTGTTTAGGTTGGAAAAGACCTTGCAGATCACCAAGTACAACTACTAACTGAACACTGGCATGTCCACCACTAAAAAATGTCCCTAGGTGCCACATCTACACATATTTTAAATACCTCCACAGAGAGTGACTCAACCACTTCCCTGGGCAGCCAGTTCTAGTGCTTGGCATTTCTTTCAGTGAGGAAGTTTTTCCTAATAGCTGATATAAACCTTCTCAGTGCAACTTAGCACCACAGATTCATAGAATGGTTTGGGTTGGAAAGCATCTTAAAGACCATATATTTCCATGGGCAGGGATGTCATTTACCAGATCAGGTGCTCAGGACCCCCTCAAACCTGGCCTTGAACACTTCCAGGGTTGGGACACCCACAGCATCTCGGAGCAACCTGTTCCAGTGCTTCATCACTCTCTGAATGAAGAATTTCTTCCATATTTCTAACCTAAATTTCCCCTTTTTCAGTTTAAATCCATTGCCCCTTGTCCTATCTCTGCCCATAAAAAAAGTCCCTCTCCCTGCTTTTTGTAATCCTTCTTAAGGTGTTGGAAGGTCACAGTGAGGTCTTCCTGAAGCCTTCTCTTCTCCAGGCTGCACAACCCCAGCTCTCTCAGCCTGTCATTGTAGGAGAGGTGCTCCAGCCCTCTGATCGTCTTTGTGTCCCTCCTCTCGACCTAATTCAACAGGTCCATGTGTGTTCTGTGCTGAGGACCCCAGACCTGGACACAGTGCTCCAGGTGGGGTTCCACAAGGGCAGAGCAGAGGGGCAGACTCACCTTCCTTGACCTGCTGGCCACTCCTCTTTTGAGTGAGCCCACAACACAATTGGTCTGCAGGGTTGCAGGCACACACTGTTGGCTCATGTCCAGCTTTTTATCCATATGAAATCCTCCTCTGCAAGGTTGCTCTCGGTGACTTCTTCTGACAGTCTGTGATCATGTCTGGGGTTGCCCTGACCCATGTGCAGCGCCTTGAACTTGGACCTGGACCTGTTAAACTTCATTAAGTTCTTGTGGGCCCACTTTTTGAGCTTGTCCAGGTGGCATTCCTTCCTTCTGTTGTGTCAGCTGCGTCACTGAGCTTCATATCGTCTCCAAACTCGCTGTGGATGCACTTGATCTCACCATCTGTGTCACTGATGAAGATACTGAAGAGCACCAGTCCCAAGACAGAGACTTGAACTCTGTGGACACAGAGCCATCAACCATGACTCTCTGGCTGCTTCCATCCAGCCAATTCCTTGTCCACTGAATAGTCCATCCACCAAACCCATGTATCTCCACTTTGCAGATAAGGATGTCATGTGGGACCATATCTAAAGTCCAGCAGAGATCTAGATAAATGACCTCTGTCGGTCTTCCTTTGCTGACCACTGCAGTTACTCCATCATGGAAGGCCACCAGACTGGTCAGGCACGACTTGCACTTAGTAAAGCCATGCTGGCTGCCTCAGATCACCTTTTATGTGCCTAAATCTTCTAGGAGGATTTGCCCCGTGATGTCACCAGGTGAGAGAGACTGAAATGTTAGTGGTTAATCCACTCGAACAATCAGCCTTTTGGAAAAGCAGGGCGTTCTTTATTGGGCCAGGTTTGCAAGGTCACAGCCCAAGTGCAGAGGGGATGTGCACCCACCACGGGAGGATACCAGGTGAGTGTTGAGGAGATAAGGGAGATAAGGAGATAAGGGAGAAGGATGACAAGAAGCAGACTCTGCAGAGGTGGGAGAGTGCTTTTTATCGTCTCGATGTCCTCCCTTACACAACTACATCAGGCATAAAACTCACCCCCCTGCCCCTGCCTTGGGGAAATACGGAAACATTCACACCTACTCATGGAGTTATCTATTCCTTGTGATGAGGCATAACTGGCTTGACTACACTGATGTGAGAGACAGCTGTCACATCTTAGAAGGTGTCATAAACCATCAAAGACCCCTGAAGTGCCCCCAGACTCATTTCAGGGGCCTTCCATCAGAGGACTGCCCATGATCCACAGTGTTGCAAAGGATGATGTAAAACTTCCCCCATCCCAGGGGAGGTACCTGGGCATTCCTACCTGATTTAAATGTATATTAACCCACTGAACATGTTTTGGGGACCTCCCCACCCCTGACGGATCAAGACTGGGATCATGACTTCAGCCAATGGACATGTATATTGCAACAACCTAGTCTTGCCACTGGATCCACAGTGATCTTTCCTCTCTACTGTCTACTTTTATCCTTTCTTTCTCTTTCTCTTCCTTATCTATTTTCCTAAATGATGTCTGTATACTTTTACACTGTTTCATTTCTGTAGATAATAATAACCAAACTAGCTACATACCTCCTTTCCATTGCAACCAAATTGTTCTAAAATAAACCTGCCATATACATAAACACCAGCCATTCAGTGTCATCTCACTCTAATTCACCCCAAGGGATCTATTAACAAGGACCTCAATTAGCTTGCCTTCAGGGTTGGGTCATAACAACAGACACAGGGGTGAGGGTCACTGCTCTGTAGCTCTCCAGGTCTTCCTTTCTCCTCTTTTTACAAATGAGACCGATGTCTCCTCTTTTCCAGACACCAAGGACTTTGCCTGACTACCTTAACTTTTCAAATATGGTGGAGAGTGACTTGGCAACAACATCAGCCAGTTCCCTCAGGACCCTGGGGTGCATCCCATCAAGTCCCATAGACTTGTGGTTATTCACCTTCGTCAAGTGGTCCCAAAGCTGCTCTTCTCTTATAGTGGGAGGGACTTCACTGCCCCCACACCCATCCAGAGGATCAGGGACTTAAGAGATGTGGAAAGCCTGACTGTCGGTGAAGACTGAGGCAAGGAAGTGATTGAGTATCTCAGTCTTCTCCATTACAGTCGGCATTTCCTTGAGGTTTTTTCTTGTCCTATCTCTTCTGACTTCCACTCCCTACAACCTTCTTTCTCATAGTTGTAGAGAGCAATAAGAGACCTGATATGCTCAAATCTGGATGTGATGGGAGTGGGACATGTGAAAGGTCTCTGTGCAGCACCACTTGGCAGCCAAATCATAGACAACGAAGGAATTATGTGGGTTAATCACAACTGAATCACTAACTGTAAAATGGCACACTGTCAAAATCAAAGGTTGCCAAGTGGATTGATTTCCAAAAGTTGTAAATTCCTAGGAACTCAGCTTCTGCAAAGTGTCAAAAGAACAGAAACTGGGGAAAATAGGGACATTCCAAACATCAAATCTTCTCGAATTGTTAGCCATGTGTTCCCAGAGAAATAGATGATTCACTTATCAATTGTCATCTACTGTACAGCCCCACCACTATTACAGCCCTCAAGAAATGAGTAAGTTAGTAATAAATCTTGTATTTTAAACAGGAAATGATTCTTCAGCTGGGAATGACTAAAAAATAAACAAACCATTGTCTCAAATGGCACGCAGTGAAATGACTGTGCTCCTCAGTCAACCCTGGAGAAGTTTAATGGCTTAACTCTGCTGACTTACTGTCATTATTAGATCTGTTGGCACAGGGGTAGGTTGTGAAGTTAAGGTTATGCAAGGGAGATGGAGACAAAACTGTTTATGTTTGGACTCTGGGGTGTGAAGGGAAGCAACAGGGGCACTGACCTTGCTGCTTCAGAGACTTTTTTTTTTTTGCCTTGCTATAGGTCCAGGCAGCAGACTGCTTTGCTCTCTGCTCCTGATGTAGTGAGGGACAGCAGCCCAGCCATGTGGGGTAAAGGCCACAACTACACTTAAGTAACAGAAAGCAAATCAACTTATAAAAAACTCCCTCCTCTACCTTTCCTTCCCCTCCAAAAACTTCACACCGATTACAGAAAAAGAGAAAAGGCCTATGGATACTGTCAATGGGATGAGCAGATCCTAACAACAAAAGTCAAAGTAGGGGATAGAGACAATCTTTTGATTATGTGATGAATAATATTTCTGCAAGCAATAAGGCTCTGCTGTCAGAAAGGTCAGAGCTGAAGTGAAGCAGAGCAATTTCCTTGCTTTGTAAATAATGATGCCAAAAAGAACCTTGAACCTAAGCTCTCTCATCCACAAATCCTGCGTGAAACCACAAGTGTTTTGAGGTAGATTCAGCATCACTCTGTTAAGTCTGCAGGGATGGGGCTTTTCTTTGCTTGTGTTAAGTTCCCTCAGGGGATGAAAGCATCAGTCATTCATCAGCTTTACAAAATGGGAGACGTGTTCTGCTGATCTTGCTTAGGGCTTATTCTCTGTTAAGGACTTGTCACTCATCCTAGCACTTAGATGTCATCATTATGCATCTTCTGCAACTTTTCCTCTGTGGCAGCTTACAAGTAAAATCTTTAGGGTGTGCTTGTGTCTTCCCACAGTTTGATCATATTAAGTGAATCTAAAATGCAGACAATAAAATATTAGCAATGGAACATTAGCTCAAATACTTATAGGCAGTGATGAAACATCAGTCTAGTTTGGGGTTTTTTTAAAGCATAATGCTCTCATTCAAAAAAAAGGAGCCAACAACCAAAGCAACCAAGCTAAGATCTGCTTTCAGAACTGACACAACCCCTGTTTTGAAATGCAGCTTTTGCCTGTTAGGAAGGTGTTAGAACAAACTGCATAACAACCATGAAAATCTAAACTCTAAGTAAGACACAGACCCTGTCTGACAAAGACATTGAACAAATCACCCTGCAAGGTGATGGATTATTAATTTCCAGAAGCTTTCAGTCAGAAGTACATTCAAAATATATATTTTAACTGAATGCAATCTGAAGGAAAAAGTGCATAAAATATCACGACTTGTGTTAGAAAGAATAGCAGCCCAATGGTTGCTGGTGGCCTGGAAATCTGTAACGGGGAACAATAATCAAAGATGTTAGTTTTATTAAAATGCTCTTTACCTAGCCCATTTCAGCTACCTTTGCCGCCAGTAGTACGACTGACCCAGCATCTTCTGCAGACTACACATTTTATAATAGAGATTCTCCTCCAAAACTTGTCAATAATGTTTCTTTTTCTTTTTTTTTTTTTTTGCTTTTAGACATTCTACTTCTCATTCTTCTCTTTTATCTTACTGCATTTAAACATGCTGTTAGATTGCTCTTTACTTCATTGCTCTATCGACATTTTGACCTATGTTTGAGGTTCTTAGGTCCAAAGTTTTTGCTCAAGTTCCAATCTAAAATTTTTATCTATTTTTAAAGCTTGGTAGTATTACAAGTTTGGGCACCATAGAGTTAATCTTTCTTTTCTAATAGAGATACTCTGTCAGTGGCAATAAAATTCTCTGTCTGAGTTTAGAAACTTTTAATCTGAATCCACTTACTCAGCCCACTGCATTACTTGCATGAAACCCCCCCCCCCGACAATTCCCTTGGTCTAAACCACATGTGTAGAGAGCAGAGCAGAGTCCTGAATGAAGAAACATTTTAATGGCTGTTCCTTTTCCTTCATTTTCCAATACTGCCTCTTTGTCTCAGTCTGAAAGGAAACTCCTGAGTAAACCCCAACTGGTTGCTCCTCAGAACGCTTTTATCTCATCTTGTGGGAAAATAATTTGTGGTTTTGTGTTTGAGCAGAAACTTTCCAATAGGTGTTTTCAGGCTGGGATTTTTAAACACACACACACACACTCTCTCACACTCACACACACACTCTCACACACACAACTTTCTGCTTTGTCACTTTACTCCAACAGTTCTGAAACAACCAGCTGACAAAACACTTCGTGGAGGCAGGTGAGAGAGACTACAGAAAGCTGTTACAGATCTATGGGGCTGCACAGGCAGCTGCATCTCTCTGACGTTTCCTCTACCTCCTCACTTTTCCCCAGCAAGTTTGGAATTGCTTCAGTTTTTGTTGCTTGCAGCTGAGCTATACAAAGTTTTTAATCTCGAATACAACTTCATTACCTGCATTGGGATTTCATTACAAGCATGACCTGGAGCCATTGCTTGTACATTTTCCTAATTGTGTAAGTCACTCGAATGAAATTCTGCAATATACATTTCCCAACTGCACCCTGGGAACCTCCCAGTTTCTCATGAAGTCAGTTGAGACAAAACACTACAGCTTTTGAGGAATGCTCAGGAAGGAGAAAGGAGAAATAAGTACAGGAACTAATGAATGGCTTAATGAAGACATAGCAAGGAGTTCTCACCACATTTTCTTGCAATATTGATGTGGGCAGGGTAGTTACTCTCTGAACATAATTGAACAAACTGCAAAATTGTAAAAAAAGGAGTTTAATTCTCACAGGGTAAATTAAATCCATGAACTCTACTTTAATAAGGTGCACCGAAATAAAGAGCACAGCAGGATACAAAGCTTGAATTAGACATTCATAGCATGTTAAGAAAAACTAACCACCCTTTTGAAAGGGACAGAAACTCTCCTGATTCAAGAGGTAAGTCAGCCTCCAACAGCTGAAACTACAGAGCTCCTTAGCACAGTGGCAACTTACGTATTAAGAGTTGTGTTCTAGCTTGTAATTTTCATTTCCAAGTTTGAAGTGAAGTTCAAAAATCAGTGAAAAATCTGTGTGCCCTTTGATACATATTATCAGCTGCCAGCTCCTACCTTGGATCCTTATTGCACAATCTCTGCTGGGGGAACTGATAATAGCTACTCTACTTCAAGAAAAAGGACTGCTACTGCTAGCCAGGGTGGTGGCATCAGTTATGTTACTGTGAGGTCTAGGTGTTCATTTAGACAGATAAATTCCTTACAATTGAATGAAATGGATACCTACAAACTGTTTAGCAGCAAAAGCCCAAACCTATTGAAGGCCAGAGAGACACGAAGGAAAAATGTGTATTTTCCAAAGCCAAGACAAACATATTCACAGCCTGTCCTCACAGCCATCAGTCTCATATATATATATATATGCTCTCTAATATGTATGATCTCAGCCTTTTTCAGCACAGATAACATCTCTTCTATGAAATTTTTCCCCTCTGGCCTTACTGCAGCAAGTCTCTGCAGAGAGGCTGTGCTGTCACTGTAAGTCAGGTTTCGTCACCTTTGAAGGGTGTCCCCCTGGTGTTCCTATGCCTGTGGAAGCAGAAATGACATTGTTGGGCTTTTCCTGGCATCACCACCTTCTGTGTAGCTTTGTGGAAGAGCTGACAGTGACTTGGTTCATGCAGCTGCCACTGACCACTGATAAATCCACTGCAGAAGGAGGGCTCAGTAGCACAGGGGGAGCCACAAAGGCAGAAGTGAAAGCCTGAATGGGTTTGTTGGAAGTCTTTGGGGACTGCTAGAAGTGAACAGGCTTTCCTTCCGTCAAACAAGCAAATGGGGAGCAGTCAGTATATCAATACTTTCGAAATCAGAGTTTGTGTTAACTGGTGAGGGGTAACCAGAATGACTAGTCATTGCAGTCAGCATACGCTCGCCAGCGTAACTTTCAGTAAATGCCTATAAAATATTATTATGGATGCAAATTAATATAGAAATGGCAGAGCAGCTGTCTCTCATTTAGTATTCACACAAGTGTTAACAACCAGAGACCAGTTTTCCTCGTCACTAGTTCCATGACTCAAATGTGGTTATCTTTTAAACTAGATTTAAACTATCTTTAACTAGAAGGCAGCATATATATGTATAAGATCCCCTTACAGGTGAAATGAAATATCTCTTAATGGAATAATAAAATTTCTTCAAGTAGAGTCTTTAATTGCCATAACTGTAAACTTCAGATTCCAGAGAGGTGTAACTTTTTACTGAACTATTTTGAAACTTAGTGCAACAGACAATTAAAGAAAAACACAATAGATACATCTGTCAATATTTTGTGTAGGGGATTTCCTATGTTTTCTTCTTAGCTGTATGATAGAACCATGGCCTGATTGTGAGGAATTAAAGATCATGTAGTTCTAACACCTCTGCCCATGGCCAACAACTTCCATTAGACAAAGTTGCTCAGAGCCTCATCGAACCTGGCTTTGAAGCTTCCAGGGAAGGGGCATCCACAACTTCTCTGGGCTACAGTCACCTAGTATTCTAATCATCTAGACATCTTGCATGTCATCCTCTTGGAAAACATCTTTAAGTCCAGACCTCTATGCTTCCTCTAGTCTTCTGAATGTAGCTCTCTGTCCATTTTTTTTCACGCAGTCACAGTCACACAGTCACTGCCCACAGACGTGGGCAGTTTAAACTTTCTGTAAGTTGAAGAAAGAAGCACCTTAGATACAAGAGGACAGCATTTTACTCTTTTTCTCCATTCTAGTTTGCTGAATTAAACTGTGTGAGGTTTGCTGGTCTGGGATAATTTCCAACTTTTCGGTGCCTGGGTGATCTGTGGAGAAAAGAACAGAAACACTGTCCTGAATCAAAAGTCACCTTGTAATTGCTGTAAATAGATCAAAGGGCTGCAAAGTAAAGTTGACAGGTAGTCTTGATTTGGCTGAATATATGATATTCTAATTTGGAAAATGAATGAGAAGGCATAGAAAGTTAGCTTTAATCCTGCTTAACAAGGTATAATGGATCTGGTTTTGTGCAAAGCCATCTGTGATGCAGAATGTCTGTATAATATACTAATATGTGTAATTTTAAAGGTAGCCACAACTTAAATAGAAAACATGCTTACAGAGGAAAGGCTTTATGTGATTAGGTAGTACTTTTTTTTTTAAAAAATCATCACAATGGGCTAAAATATCTGTCAGATCAGTGACACAACTCTATCAAGTGTAATAATTGATCTTATAAAAACCCATCTTCCCCCAGTGATCTAATTTCTCTCATACGAACAAACTATTGCTATTGCAACAGGGTTCCAAGAAACAGTTATTCACAGAGGATAAATCCAAGAGGCATTTTGAGGATAAAGCTGAAAGGGCCTTTGCTGAATCATAACAGAGATGGCAACCAAAAGCAAGGCTCACCTGCTTGATTCAAAAGACAACTTATCCCTACCTAACATATATTTTTCCATAGTGCCCCTGAATTACATTTTAGTATGTGCATTATGGACACATTACTCACACTCCAGGGCCCAGAGGCTGTCAGGTATTAGCCAAAAGTGGATGATATTTCACTTGGACTCTCACTGGAGCCAGAAAGAAAAGTTCATGGTTACACGTGCCAACCAAAAGACACCAAGGATAGGGACAAGATCTTTGTCTTTCACTGGTTCAGTTTCAGAAGTGAACCTTAGTGTGTGTCTCCAAAGGGAGATCTGACAGCAGAACTGGAAGTTAATCTTTTCTGGGGAGGAAATCTGGGAGAGTTGGATAACTGTTAAAGTAAATGTGCCCTTCAGGTGGCATGGAAATGCTCCGAGAGACCTTGAGGTCTCCTGCTGATACACAGTGGCAGCACACCTTCTCCTTAACAAGATAATGTTTTCTGAACCAATGTCATTCCGCATCCACTGTCCATTTTACTTAGGTTTTGAAAGTTTACAGTTTCCTGGGCAGAGTCTGTCCCTCCTTTCTATTGAAAAGTTAATTCCCATTTCAAAAGACAACATCCTCCAAAATACACCAGTGTGCCATGCTTTGTCTTTTTATAGGGAAAGCATGTTTAAAATTCATGGTGGCTAAAGTTGTTCCTGTTGTATATTATCAAGACTACTGAAACAGCTTCTGAGGAAAAAAGAGTGGACTCATAAAGATATTTTATATCCTCAAACCATTACATCACTGCAAATTAAAAAATTCCTCTTGTCCTCAGCAGTTACTCCTTTGGTAGATCTCAGACTGACCATTAAGCACACTCTTCTGTGCCTGTTTTTAACCCAAATATTGTTGATTTTGACATGAACTAAGTCTACCTTGAAGTAATGGACAGTTTACAATGCAGAAGTGTAAAAGATTGCATATATTTAATATACTTTAGGAAAAATGACCTTCTTTTGCTTAAACATGATCACCAGCGGTTTTAACATAATTGAGATATGAACACTCAGTATTCAAATAATATAATTATATTTATGACTCTGGCTGGATGCCAGGTGCCCACCAAAGCCACTCTATCACTGTCTTCTGCAACTCTACAGAGGAGAGAAAATGTAGCATAAGGTTCACAGTTTGAGATAAGGACTGGGAGAGATCACTCACTGATCACAGGTGAAACAGATTCAAAGTGGGGATATGAATTAAATTTATTACTAACAGAATCAAGCAGCATAATGAGAAGTAAAATAAATCTTAAGAACACCACCTCCCACTGCTCCCATCTTCTCAGCGGTGCAGGGAGACAGGGAATGGGGTTGCAGTCAGTTCATCACAGGTTGTTTCTGCTGCTGCTCAGAGAGAGGAGCCCTTCCCCTGCTCCACCGTGGGGTCCCTCCCACAGGAGACAGTTTACCATGAACTTCTCCCACGAGTCCATCCCACCACTAGCATGAACCACTCCAAAACCCACTGGAATGTGGGTTGGTTTTACTCGCTGTACAGACCAAAACCTGGTCACACAAACCCAGCACAAATGTAGCTGGTATATCTGCGAGTTGCCTGGAAATACTGAGCAAGAGAATACTTAATTTGATAAGACTGGACTGAAATTTTCCTGATCTGTAGCATTCCTTTAGGGCCTCTCTCTCTTTCACAGGCTTTACTTTTGATGCATTTTGAAGATTGTCTTTCTGTTCTCTCAAGTTCTCCATTTCCCTCAGGCTACAGAAGGTTCAGCATGCCAGTCTTCACCCACCTCTTCTCCCACTGCTACTGACCAGTGGAAACCTGAGGGCTTTGCTTCTGGCTCTATGTTACAGAAAAAGTGATGAAGGGTATTTGACTTCTTTGTTCCACCTTCCAAAGACTCAGAGAGTTTGCAGAAGTACCTTCTGCTTCACGCAGGATTAAATAATGTGCACTTAGATATAGTGGGTTAGAACCTATGGGAATGTAGACGGGATCACACAGGGGAGGAGAACCATAGATGGGAGCCTGCAGTTGGAGCCACAGGAAGGACTGGATCCTGTGGTGATGGTCACAGTGAGCTCAGTGGGGTCTGCTCCAAACTCCTCAGTTGCATGTCTCAGGAGGCACCTAAACCACAGCAAAGCAGGAAGTTATGTGCAGCACTTGTAGCACAGAAAGAGAAGATACTTAAACAAATTTAAAAGCACAGTTAAGCAAATTAGTGGAAATAATATTCTGAAGTAAAATTTATGCATATCTGAACACTTCCCTGACAGATTAGTTCAGTTTGCAGAGGAAAGAATGAGATTTTCAGTTTCAAATTACATGTGAGCTTGACAAGAAATCTACATCTTTTTCCAGCTCATATTCTTGTTGGAAACAATATGAGCTCAGCGGTCAGACAGGATGGCACGTGTTGGTGGCAGCTCATGAAATGGAACAAGAGACGTATTATAAAAATGCACTCATTCTAGGCCCTAGGCCTTTTTGCAGCATGCACTTCAGCTTAAACTCAATACAGACTTCCATTTCTAGCATACATTGTGAGAAGTACTGACAATTCCCACTTTGCATCTCATAGAGCCTCAGTCCTCCTTGCAGAGTGCCTGGGAGGCTTTGTAGATGCAGCCTTTGTGAGGCCAGGTCTGCAAAACATCATCTGCACATCATTTCCCCCTCAGACCGGGAAATCCAACACTGCAAAGAATATCGTTCAAAGGAAATGGGAACTAGAACAAGAATAAGATCACATTGTTTAAAAAAAGGACATAATTGAACTCAGTCAGACATTTTTTGAACCTTTGCCATCTGCAAATTCGGAAAAGCAGCACAGGCCCCTGCAAAGCTCAAGAGGAGCTATTGTGTGGCAATAGATCTCACACTGCTAAACCCGAAAGAAGAAACAGAAATTAGTCTGTCTCCAGTTTGGATCCCGGTTCTTGTGGCAGTCACCTCCTTGGCAGGTGAGCTGATGGCATGTTTTGCAAAAGGAAAAGGTAATTAAACTCAGTCAGAGCAGTTCTAGAAAACAGCTCCTGGGATGCCTGTTTCCTTACTGGGTACCCCATTATGAAAAATGTGTCAGAGCTTCCCTCCTCGGGTTCTTTGTCAGTTCAACACCGTCCGTGAGCAACTATTGTTTTCTCAGAGGCACCTTCAAGCATCGGCCCATCTAAAGCTCATTTATTCTGTTCGTGAAATGCTGAGAAATCTTCTGTTGTGACTGAAAGCCTCGTCACTGAAGGGAGCAGCAGCAGGGCTGTTTTCTTGACCTCACGTCCCTAATGGGTTTTCAGTCCTTTGTTTATCGCATTATGGAAGTTAAGCCTTTTTACTGGGTCCTCACGTGAGTAGCCTTGTTTTGTTGTTTTGTTTGCTGTCGAGTTTAATTTACTGTGTCTTTTGTTAAGCTGATTCAGCTCTTACCTATGATGAATTCAACAAAAAAAATTACCTTTTGTCCATAAAAAACCTCCCTAAATAAAGAAAAACCCCTGAAATCCTAATGTCTTATTAAAGATTTGACAAATGACAAAAACTGCAGCAGCCATGTTTTCATGAATGAGTTCTGATTTTACTGATTCCACCATCACTCTAGATAGAGATCTATTTAACATAACATAGTGCTATATTGTTGTGGCTGAAATTATTGTACTTCAGGTCTTGCGTTTCAATTCAATTTTGCATGTAGCTAAACAAAAAGATCTCCCGTCTCCTCTCCCATGTCCCCATTTACTCTGCTTTTTCTTGGCATTTTTAATGCAAAGGCCTGCCCTAAAATGACAGGGGCATTTTCAGCCAGACACAAAAAAAAGTTTTGTCTTATTGAAGAAGGTAACTCCATCAGTAACATCAAGACCAACTTCATTACAGTTGCATTTCACCAGGAGAAAAAAAAAAAAGAAATTCACTTCTCAAGGGTTTATCTATCACTCAGTCATCATCAACATTTTTACAGTGCTATTTTAAGGATCCCTTGGAACCAAATCTCACAACACCTTTCCAGGCTGCTTTGGCTGGGGGAGACAGGAAGCTGTGGAGGCAGGGAGCCTCTCCTGCTGCCTCAGGACACAGCTGATAAGAGGCAGGGTCTCCAGAGCTGCCACCTGCAAGGCATGTCCAGGAGCACCTTCATGAGTCCCACAATCACTGTGCCGCCTTTATGCAATGCTTTTATCCTCACTGGAGCACTCTTCGTGTTCAGCAAACCTTTCCTTTCCTTCCTCTGAAGCTCTCCAGCTGTCGTTTGCAGCTCCAACGCCGTAACAAAGCACAGCTCTGTTTCAGTGTGCATCCAGAGGCATGCAGCTCACAACCAAAGTATGCATTACCCTCTGTCTCTCTTACCCACATACATACATTTATATATGCAGATGCATATTTTTCTATATATACCCCTGCACACACCCATCCCCTCTCCTGCACTGTAATGGACCTGATCCACCTTCTGTAAATCCCTGCTTTCATTCAGCAGCTCCTCTCTCCCATTACACAATTCCGAGCTGTGTTAGCATCAGCGTGGAAAAGCTCTCAAGCTTCCTCAGACAAATGTCACCATTCAGAGAGCTCTGTCTGCATCCCTTTCTCCACTGTCACCACTTCAGTTCCTGCTACCCCTGCCTGCACACTGCCAAAGGCTTGTATTAAACATGCTGGATATCGGCCTTAAGATGCCTTAGACCTTGTTTTAATATTTTGCTGTTATCAGTCTTAAGCTGATACATGAAGGTATTTTACCTTGAACAAAGAGTAAGATTTAATAGAGTGTGCAGCACATGCATTCCTGGCAGAGCGTGGCTGGATTTTGTTGTGATAACACCCCAAATGAAAATTGACAAGTGCTCGGCTTCAGAACTGCTCAAGTCAGCTGTGCTTGCTGCTAATGCATCAGATATTTCCCAGAACACACTATGGGAGAGGCTTCCAGGAAAAAAGATAAGCATAGGAAAGATTAAAGGCAGTTCCTATGGGCTGTGCTGGTGTTCAGGAATGACGGAGAGGGAGATGGTAAATCAGCAGTCAGCAACTGGATTTCACACATGCATGCCAATTCCCTTTACTTTTAAGGAATCAGATGAGAGAGAGGCAGTTGGAGCTGAAATGCTGGCATGACACCTGTGTACAGCACAAGGCCTTGTTTTCTTTGCTTATGGCTTTGCTATTCTTTTGCTGACCACTTGAATTACCCCTTGCTCATTTCCCAGCACAGGCTCAGGAGTATGTAGATCTTTGGCAAGTAAAAGTTAGAGGCTTGCAGCCATTGCACCAGGAATAAGCCCTTTTCTATTTTTTCCCAGGAAAAAAAACAGCCAGCATTTGTCTGTGCTGTTGATAGCTGCACAATCGTTGTTTGCACATGAAGTGGGGAGTTCTCCAGGCTCCTGAAGCACAGTCCCATGCCCCAGTTGCGTTGTTTCCTATGACATCCAAACATCTCCATGGATTTTAAGGCACAGGAATCAATATAATCTGCACTGTCCTTGGTTGCACACATTATACAGGGATGACATTGAGAACTATGGAATTGAACTAGGAGAATGAAAGTACCTCTGCCAGGAATGCTTGCATGGAATTGAACTTTCTTAGCCTTCAAGTAAAGATACTTGAAATATTCAAGGAAAAGATGGTATGTGTGGTCTTGCAGTGAGGAGGGAATAAAACAGCCTTTTAAGCGAAATCTTGTGTATTTTCCACCTTCAAAATTTACATTCCAATCTCAGACAAAAGCTATGGAAAGACTGAGTTTGTCAGTATAAGGTAAACAAACAGTGTAAGGTTAGCAGAACTATTCCACAGCAAAAATTACAAGCCCATAAGTTTCAGGTAGCAACTCTTATATGTAGTGATACTCTATGGTTGCTGTCATATGGTTATGATTAAACCATTTCGTTCTCCAGAAACCTAAATTAGATTAAACAATTTTGAAGGCAGATTCCTCCCAGCGCCTGAAATAGTGCCTAAGGCAGAATGAAAGCTGTTTCAATAACCCAAATGTATCTTTTTATAATTTAACTGAAAAAAAAGAACCAGAAGTTATACTTAAATCTGGGGTTCTCAGGTTTGCTACACTTTGTCCATTTGGCAACTGTAATCTATGATGCCTCAGAACAGGACTTCAGACACTGTTTGCTCTGTCAGTGTCTATGTCTGTGAGGCTCTGAAATTGTCTGAACTAGCTTGCTCACCTTATGATACACACCCACACAATTTCTGTGAGTTATTACTTTAAGGAAGTCTTACGTATGTGGGTATTGAACATCATTCAGGGAAAAAAAAGAATGTTGTATTTTCTTTAAAAAAATTTTTTAATCTCTTTCCTTTATGTTTTATAAAGGTCTGTACACTCTCTAGCACAACTGGCTTCATCAGACCTTTCAGGAAAGGAGATGTTTCTGCTCTTTTCAGGCAAGAAAGGAGTTGGCTTGGCCAAGATCAGAAATTAAATTTGTGTCAGAAAAGGGAACTGACTACAGCTCAAGAAGCCCCAGACTTAGTCACTGGCTTTACGGTTTTAACTCCTTATATTTTGGGGATTTTTTTTTAACATAAAGGAAAAACAAATACTCCAAGTGAATATTCTAGTACTTAGAGGATGTGAAAATGTTTTTCATACATTTCATACGTGACACATTCTTAAGCAAAATAGAAGAGTAACTGTTCATGTAACAACATACAGCCAGCAACTGCATAACACAGACAAAAGAAAAAAAAAACATTTTTCACGTGCACAGCAAAATAGTGCTTTTTTGTTCTTTTAGGGGTCAAAGAATATGTCAAGATTGCAGGTTTTTTTGAGCCCCTGCTTTCACAATGTTTTATAATTCTGTGTCTATAGACACTTCTGAAAGCTTACATGAGATTCACTTCGTGGATATCAAGTCGCTTGAGTGGCACATTCATGCAGCTGAAGATAGATTGGCATTACTTGCTCCAGACACTGGCACTGTGGAAATAGTAAACATGATGGATTTTGAAGACGGGGATAAAACCGAACCCACTTTCTCAAAAGTCCAGTCAGGGCATAACTTCAAATTTTAAATCAGCTCAGGAATGTTTAAAACTTCTTTATTGCCCAATATTTTACATAGGGGCAAGGGAAGTGTCCTTCTACACCTCATAAATTTGACATATTGTAGTTTGAAATCTCGTTAGCCTTCAGCATTGCCAGATGCAGCTTACAAACATTAAAGATCTTATGGACATGTTTTTATACTGTTACTCTCTACCAGTGCTATTTTTGCAAGCATGTGTTTTGTATTTGTCCTTTCCATGAACTCTCAATTTTGTTTAGTAATGATATTAAACTATTTTACTATAAATCTAGGAGTTTAACCACTTCGGGG
Source organism: Chiroxiphia lanceolata (assembly GCF_009829145.1). Lineage (NCBI taxonomy): Eukaryota > Metazoa > Chordata > Aves > Passeriformes > Pipridae > Chiroxiphia > Chiroxiphia lanceolata. Next base: position 72,476,048 of record NC_045671.1, read on the forward strand.
TTCTTGAGATGACTGGTGCATGCTCAGAAAACTTGTACACAAAATTTTGTCCTCTGGGGGTACTTAAATACCCATAAATTGTACTGAAGTGTCTCGTGGAAGAATGCCTGCTACTCTGCTGCAAAATCTTAATCAACCTCTTTATGCATTGGTAACATATGGTATTTTGAAAGCTGTGTAAATTTAAAGCTCCAGCTTAACTTGCAAATGCAAATTATACAACATAGTACCCTTAGTCCAATGGATGCTGCCCAAAAGAAGATTCTGTAATTACCTACTAGCATCACTTCATTAATACAAACTACCAGCTTATCTGGTAAATTTGGTGTTTTTCTCTCTCTGCTCTGCAAAAGCGAAACACTGTCTCTTTCAGTTTAGGCAAGGCCTAAAGGAAGAAAGTTATTTTTGCATACAGAGAATCTAACTTACAGGTTCACACACTTATGCTGTGTTCAGTGGTTTGTGTTTCTTTGGCATTCATATAACATGTTGGTTTTTAACACATATTTTTATCTCCCTACTGTTGGTCAGTGTTGCTGTCTTGAGCATTTAAGAACCAAATAAATTAGAGAGAACTTGGCTAACATGGAAACTGGGCTGAATTAATACTGAATGGCATGAATGAGAAATGCCAAGGTGTTTTATAGTAACAGTCTTCATGTTGGAAAATGTCAGCCATCAATGGTAAACAAAATCCGTGCTACCTGCCTGCCTCAAGGAAAAATCTGTTTGAACTCTGCCCCATGGCAAACCTTAAGGAATACCAAATTGTACACATTCACTGCAGCAACTTTTCAATTTAGCAGTTATATGTGGAAAGTTGCTGTCCTCCTCCACATGCCTGAAGCCTTTGATTTGAGGCCCATCCAAGTTGTGACAAAGTCAAAGACTCATTGTTTAAAAAAAATGGTGAATGCAATTTGATAAACTGTACCAAAGTTTTTCTATCAGCTTTTACTGCAGAAGCTGTGGAACAGATGTATTTTCTCTTTTCTGCCTAGCAGAGGGAGTCTCTCCATAGATAAGCCTCATTCTAACTACTGCTGTTTCCTCTAGCATATATTTGTCTAGATCACTGATCTTTCTCCAGTGTTTCCAAAAAGATAAGACCCTTTTCTGCGCTATAGTCAAGGACTTCATGGATGTGTGCTGTGGGAGGCAATCTTAAATTCCTGAAAGAGTAGTTGTTTTTCAGAACATTCTCTGTTCTGAAATTTTAACACAAAACCTTCTTTCTCTGAAGTCCAACTTATTTCCATGGGAAGAATCATATATCATGAAAAATGCAGAGTAAAGTCCAATCTGCATACCCCCTGGGGCTAAGACTTTACCATATGTTCTTTCCTTATGCTGCTGATCCCTCTGTTTCTCAGGGCGGAAATGCATTTCCAAAGACATCTGTGAGTGTGTAGCAAAAGCATTTGTGAAAATAGAGGAGGAGCTTTCACTGTGGAGTGACTTCTATGGGAAACACAGATTTCTTCCATTTTTAGATAACAAGCTGGCTGAGCAGTAGTTGAGCAGTCACTGGTCATACCCCTGCCTTTCAGGTAAAAGGGCTATCCCATAATATCTATTTTGTTTCATTCATTGACATTAGTACCCTAAGATTTGTGTCAAAGGTGCAACAAAACCTCTTCTCCATGGATTAACCATCTTGGCCTCAGAGCTGGACAGAGCATCTGTCACTCACACGAACCATTGCACAGATTAAGGTTTGGATTATTTCCCCTCTTTTCAGTGTTTTGCAGATGAAATGTCTCAATTAGACATTACCTCTTGCTGCACTGCCATTTATTTCCACCACTCTTGAACATGCTGCTGTTGGCAAAGGATGCTGGGCGTGAAGATGTCAGCCAGGTCCTGGTAGTGGATTCTGAAGGTGCCTGTTAACAGCAGCGCTGCAGTTTTTGTCTCTCTACGGTGCAGTAGGTCTGTTGAAATAATTAAGACAAACTAAGGACCCTCCAAGTACTATGCACCAACATCATCCTCAGCCATTAACCTTTTGCCCTGACACCTCAGAGGCAAAGGGGGTAAAATCATCTGAGATTCACTGTTTAGGGAATTGTGCTTTTCCCTGTTCATCTCTGCTTTTGACAAGATTCTCTCTACTCATCCTTTTCACCTTTGCAGTACAAGATGGGCTTTGCTGTGTGCAAGCACACATGGTGTCTTATTAACCAGCCATCCTACAGATCCCTAAAGCTTCCTGCTTCCCCTTGATGCTTCCACTTTCCTGAGCTCCTTCTATGCTGTTCCATTAACACAGCCTTGACACAAAGCTTGCCAAGAAAATCCCATTGCTCTACTGCAGGCCTTTTATTTTGTTTAATCGTCCTGTTCAACTTGGCTATAAAAATATTTTGATGTGTGTTGACTGACAAAGCCAGGTTGAAATTTATCCAGGCTAAACAATTATTAGTAAAAATAAATATTGCATTTTTTTTCTTTCCTCAGATTTAATTCTTTCTCACTATTTCCGAGCCAGTGGATGTAGAGCAGGCTGGATGGGAAGACACAAGGTATCCAAAATATGAAACATTGCAGACAGCATGAAACCCCATCCAGGTGTGTGTACATCCATCTTGCTATTCTTTCAAACAAAGCAAATAGTTCTTAACTGTAAGCAGCCAATTTATGGTTCTGTTGCTGCTTTTTAGGGAAAATAACTGTTGTTGTTGCAGTCACAAGTTTTGTGGGTTGAAGAGGCAGCTTTTGTAGTTTTTATTCTAAACTGAGTCCCAAACTAAGGGTACAGCTACTTCTACTCAACTGGACATGCTTGTGCCTGTGCCCAGCTGGAATCTTCTCTTTCAACTAGGCTGATTTTGCACAAGGCCACCTTGTACTCTTGTGTATGCACTGCAAACTCACTCTTGGTGGTAATTTCACTGCGGGGGATGTTATCAAAGAACAGGAACATTAGTTGTGCTTACATTTGAGAAACACATTTTATACATATCTGTATGTATGGCATTCTTGACCCTTGGTCTTGGCTCCAAGCTTTCCTATGTGTCGAAAACATATACATAACAGATGTTTTTTCATCTCACACCAGCCACTGTAGACACAGCTGACACTCTTCAGTGGACATGTTTATTGAAATTTCCAGGCAAAATATCTCAGTCGCCTGGTAAGAATTTTAATTTGAAATCTGCCTTTCTTCTGCACACTATGAAGCTTGCCTTACTCCTTCCCACAGGTTTTGTTGGGTTTTGGGGGTTTTTTTTACCACTCCTGCCAAGCTTGAACCATGTTTTTCCTGGAGTTTTCGCTTTTCCCTGGACTGTGAAGCCCAGACATCTAAAGTGCTTTTTTTTTATTTATTTGGTTTTTTTTTTAAATTTCACCAAGAAAAATCAAAAGGGAAGTGTCCACTCCTTAACACATCTTTATCACAAATCTTAAGGGTTCAAAACTGATGATTTGGGAGACAAGATCAAAAAACCTTTGGCTAGCTGAAAAAGAAGGCCCTAGCCACAGCTCTCTCTATCATTTTCAGCTTCTTTTCCCACCCTTGTTTTGCCAACTGGTTTATTGAAGCTGAAACCACGTGGCCCAAGAGAAAAGTGTCTGCTACTCTGACCACTTTGTATGACAGACAACCAGCTTGCAGCTCTTTATTTGTGGAGATGTAAAGTTATATTTTGAGAAACTTATTCTAAAGTCACACCTTAAAAAGCAGGATTACTTTTCACTAAAGCAGCAGAGTGTGAAACCAAAAGATGGGCACAGGCAAGCTCAGAGTAAGAAAGACTTGCAGTGTCTGGTGTGTTGTTATCGTAGCATAGCATGCACAAAAATCTTCCCAAATATGAAATAAGAAAGATGTCTAATTCCTCTAATTTCTCCAGGGAAGTTCTGGAGAAATCACCTCCTTTCAGGGGCAGAAATGGCCATGTCACTTTCTGAACTAGTTAGACTGGCTGCTAAGTGTGCAAAATAATGCCAGGTTTGATAGATTTCCTCTTGGTGTTTCTTTTCTTGCTGAGCTCACTATAATTTTAATTCCACTCCAGGTGTCACAAAAAACAAGGCATGAATAAACTTCTCAGGGAAATACTGAATACAAAAACATCATTCAGGCAAATTTCCCCCTCCTCAAAGTCTGAGTTTATAAAATTTAAATAAGTCACAAACTAAACTAGAGCAACTAAAACATATGATTGAAAAACATCTTTAATTTCTCTCTTTCAGATATCCTATCCTTATTTCATTAGGAAATACATCTGAATCTTACAAAACTTCACTTTAGCAAGCATATTACTTTACATCTGTTTTTTTAAAACTCTCTTAGTAATGCTGGGTTTCAAGTATTGCTCTTTTTCCTAGGTAAAATGTCTTTTCCAGCAGTCAAGAACCACTTTCTACACAGGAGAAGCAGATTTTGCCTCCCAACATCTGTTGAAAATTCATATTAAAAACCAGTACTAGAGAGCCTGGGTTTGATTTCCACTTAGCAGTAACTTAATGGGTTTTTTTGCCTTCAGGCTTGTCAAACGTGCACATAAGTACACCAGTAAGTGCATTTGGGCACCCTTCTGCAGTCCTGCACAAGACACAACACTGAAACAGCTTCTGCTGTGAAGTGCATGGTTTAACACTTTGTTGATGTGTTGAGACAAAAATGCAGCAGAACTTGTCTTCATTCAGAGGCTGGATCTTGAAAACTAGACTTCTTGAGAGGAAAGCTGATGGAGAAATGGTAAGGGTGATGTTGCAGCTGTCTGGGAAAAAGAGATTGTTAGTGCCCTTAATTCAGACAGAGGTCTTTCTATATTCATTCTTTGAATTTAAGAGGTATTTTAAAAAATCCATTCTCAAAATAGGGCAGTTGTTTGAAGGTCTTTTTTTCTTTTTTTTCCAGGGATTTCCTCATTGCTTTGAATGCGCAGAGTGTGCACAAAGCTGTCCCTCCAAAACCTCTCAGAGGAAAGACATCCTGCCCCCAAAAGTTACAGCTTCAGCAACCTCCAGCTGACTGCCTGACACATCTTATTCATGCTCTTTTTAATTTAAAGAACAGGCATCCAATTTCCCTTACTACATGTGAGTAGTCCCAAGAGTTGGCCTCAGTTTTACCCTTTGAAGAATGACTGATCATCAAGGCCATCTCACAGCTAGTATCCAAGCTGCTGACATTTAGGAAAAAACCCCAAGTTATGCATCCAATATACCACTGAAAAAGTATGAGAACAGGCTGATTCCCAGCTCATTCAGTAAGTCTTCCAAAGGGTATGGAGGGTGACTGGTGAGAACTCAAACAGGTGAAAATATCTTTTGTCTTTCTCATTTTAGTTACTTAGGAGTTCAAGAAACAAATTGCCTTTGATAAGAATTTACTCTTAAGAGGACTCTTTTTCTGCATACAAATACTTTTCTTTCAGTGCAGGTTGAGCTCTATATTATTGTGTGCTAGTGGTTGTACCTAGGACTATTCAGGGAGAAAGGTTTTTGAGGTTTCAGCCCACTATTCGATAATCAGGTACCTTCCTGTTATGAAAGCAAGGCACTTTGCTGCCAATTAAGGATTTTAACTGATAGTATTGCAACTTTGGATGAAATACCAACTCACTCTTTTCAAAGATTACTGTCTCTTAAACCTTACTTATACCGTCAAGTACAGAGAAGTAACTAAAGATGCACACTCAAAGAAGGAACAGAAAAAAAAATGAAGCAAGTCCCATTTTCCAAACATTGTGCCTCACAAAAATGGGAATACGTGAGTAATTCACTGAATTTTTAAAGGAAGAGTTACACATATTTAGTTTTTCTTTATGTGAAAAAATGTTGGTGAGCTGTCTACAGCAGGTCCTGATCCCAAATGGGAGGGCATGCTAGATTAGAGATGATCTGCATGCCTGGAAAGCAGCCGGATTGGAATAAAATAATGATATGAAGTCACTCTTGAGCCTCCTCACTCCCATCTGTCTTGGATCTGTGGCCAAATGGTTTAGATGTGTGATCTTGACCTGTCTGAACAACCAACAGGCCATTAAAAACAAATACTGGACATTGAATAATTATCAGTTAATGTTTACATTGCAGAATTTGTTATCATTGTATTTAATGCTGTACAGATGTAAGGTACAATTATGCTAATTTACGTGTCACCCATCTCGAGGGGTCTACAAGTACAACTAAGGTTGCCCATTCACAGAATTGTCCTGAATCTGTTTTATCTGGAAACCTGTATCTTGTATCTCCATCTGAGCACTTTAAAATATGATGTTCCTCTGGGTGGGTGGTTTTTCACTGACCTTCACCAGTGTTCATGTTCCCTTATCAGTACAAGTGACACTGGTGTCAGCAGCACCTGGCTTCTATGAAAATATGGTTTCTACACCCACTGAAATGTGTTGCATTCTTGTGAACACAAAACACTGCCTCTGCATCAGAAAATACAGATGTGGTCCCTCCCCAGCTTTCACAGCACCACAGACTCTGACTGTGTCACTCTGCCTCTGAAAGGAAATGTGGATCACTTTGTAAGAAATGGAGCTGAAAACTACTCAAGTTACATGCAGGGTACCTCCTCTCTGTTGGGTGTACCTAGAGAAAGAAAGGCAGAAAATCCTGTAAGCTGCACCAAGGAGCAGTTTATTCACAAGGCAACTAGAAAGCCTGTAAATCCCTGGCGGTTGAGACATTGCAAATATCCTGCATATTTATTTTAAGAAAAACCATTTAAAAAAAAAAAAAAAAGAAAAGAGGTTAGTATCACCAAAATACATGTTGCAAAGGAGACCAATTGCAGTGTGCATTGGAGAGACCAGCCTGCATTGGAGAGACTTGCCTCAAGGCTCAGTAATTGCTACAGTCTGCTGTGTTGGAAGAATGGCAGTGAAACAGGTAAGTCAAATGGGAGAAACTGTCTCCATTCCCTACAAAGAAATTACACTCTTGCATAAAACCAGGGCACTCTTTCTGGACGGTCAGTGTATATTCATGTAGAAAGAAAGAACCAAACATAATTACTTGCAGTGCTACCATTCATATAATTACAGTTGTGAAACTATGTAAAATGAGACAAAACATTTGCTGGGTTGTCTTTTTTTTTTTTTTTTTTTTAAGAAGGACCCAGAAAACAGCATAAAAATAAAAATAACCCTAACAGTCTAGAAAAGGGCAACTTCTGCTTTGACACATGGACACAGCTTTGAAGAAATTTTGTCTGTCCTGCCAAATGCAAAGAGACTTAGATTTTTTATGTTCTCTATCCTAGGTTAACACACAGCCTGAGGAATAAAATCATGCTTGAATTGTTTCTGAAATACATTATTAAACTTTGCTTTCTTAACTCTTTGCCTTCTACATCAGTAGTTTTCAATATCCTTCCAACATATGAATGCCAGAAACATTCCCAGTGGGAAGATGTACCAATTTCCCATACCTTGATTGTTGTAAAGCATTTGCAGATTTTCTTTCTTTTGTCAATTTTCACTAACTGCTTAAAAGCAGGCTCCAGTCCCCCTCAGTTTTGCAGTCCACAGCCTGAAAACTGCTATCTAGACACTTTTAGGTTTGATGTGTTGTTGATGTGTTTCCCTGTCATTGTGGTTTTTTTAAGCAGCAGCTGTTCAGAAGTAGGTCAGTATGTGCCAGCAGCTCATGATCTGGAGAAAAGGGGACGCTCTGGATCATGCTTCACCATGTCTGTTGGAGTCCTAATCCACTGAGGGTCTGTTCCTCGGGTCTCACAGGCTGCAGACACACACGCAAGCAGAGAGCGCTCTTTTGTAACCACGAGCAAGTATCTGCTTCCCATTTGCAGATTTACAAGCTGAATAAGCCGTCAGCGTTGAGTGGATTTTTCCAGAAGAAAGAAAAATTTTTGGGGACAGCGGGATTCAAGCCTCTCTTGTTTAATGAGGACTCCCAGCCTCATCTGCAGTGACCTTCATGGCAGGCCTCCCACGGGCTCCAGTCGGGTCAGGGTTTTGCTTTGAAAGTCGTGTGCTGGAACACAGCTCTTTGCCCAAAGAGTGTTTACAGCTTGAGGGAAATGGAACTTGCCCGTTTAATGCGGAGGGCTTTCAGACCCCCAAGCAGTTCATTTTCCAGTGTTAAGTTCCCCAGCATAATGCACCATATTGTAACCTCAGACCCAGGGGTTCAGCCATCTGTGACCAAGACCCACATTTGCAGAGAGTAAGAGGGCTCCAAAATGACATTAAGTTATGCATACTAGAGCATTACAAAGCCCTCAGTTTAAAAATATTTTTTTTTTCCCCTGGATGATGGGGAAATGTAGTTTGAGGTTGCCCAATGTTAAGACAAACACAACAGAACAGCAAACCCATCTCTACAGTTTTTCAACATGTGGTTACTTTCTGTACCCTCAAGGGACTCAGTATCTGTATCCTTCCGAGGTCAGCATTAGCCACATGCTTAGGGGATAACTGATTTGATTACCGTAAGCATCTTGCTTAATCTACTAAGTCATGCAGTTCCACCTGGTGGTAAAAATATAAGGATTTTATCTTTGCACGTTTTGTTAAAAATGTGCCAGATGTTGCAAGCTGCGCCCACTTTGCTCATTGGAGAAGCAACCAACTAGTACAGAGAAACAAACTTGTAATCTTGATGCCAAAACAGGTTTGTTACAACCTATTTAATTTTCAGCAATGATTAAAAAAGTGTGTAAACACCCATTTGAACTCTAGAAAAACTAACTGCTACTGACACCTTTAAAGCATGAGTCTGTCATCAGCCACCAGCACATAAAAACATATGAGGTTGTATGACCAGCAAACCAACTATATTTCGTTGAAGGGATTCTCAAACAAAAGTGAAAATTTCCTTGCTTTTTGAAGAACTCTGGAAATTAGATTTTATTGTTTTCATTTTCATTCCTCTCCACTAGGATCTTTAATGGCATGAATGCCATTATCCCATTTCCTACTGAGTTTGCCTGAGACTTTAATACTAGAAATTGCTTGCCCCTGTAGAGCAAAAAGCTATGATAAGCAACACAGTACTATTGTTAGTGTGCTGTTCCAGATGCTCAAGTTAATCAAATAAGAAGAAAAGGTGACTTTTAGAGAAAAATTTACTTGCTATTTTGTCAAAACCTGTGTATTCCATTAGCACCAAGTAGAACTTAAGGAAGTAGCAGTCACAATGCTATATTTTCACCCCTATAGTTCTAAAGGTATGGATTCAAAGGCAAGAAGAGATCTCTTGAACAGACCAAAGACTTCATATTTTTTAGAAATACATTACACTTACTAATCATAATTGTAAAGATGAAAAAAACTTCTTTTTTAATTATCCTCTGTTAAAAATGCTGAGCTTTACTTCTAGGCTGAGCATGTCTAGCTTAAAATCCAAGCTTTAAGCTTGATTTTGTACTCTGGTTGATTTTACACTGTGGTTGCTTTCTAAAGGCTCTGTCAAAGACAGGTCTGTTCCTGAAAGCTGGGAGTTCCACTCAGCCCCACAGTTACCACATCCCTCTGTTCCTGAATCACCACAATGACATCTTCTACTTTGCTGGGACAGAACAAACTTAAAAATTACTTGTTCCTTAGTCAGTTTAACACACTGCCTAAGTACAGGTTTTGTACACGTTACACCTTTGCCCTCCTGCACTTAAAGACAGCTCTGGTCCCTTGGGAAATCCCAGGGAATGGATAACACTCTTTCCTAGAGTACCGTTGTAGGGACCCTCAGGGCACTTGGATATATTCCCAATTGCATCCTCTCAGCAAATTTATCATTTGAAGCTGTTGCAGTGATACAACATCAAAGAGTTTGTGTGATGATCTGGGCATTTTCATGGACAGTTGGAGTTTGAATTTCCTGGAAAAGAAGCAAAGTCAGGAATCCACCAAATAACATCTTCTAACCGTTGAGCTATCTCTAACAATCTGCCCCATTTGAAGCTGTATTTTAAAAGGATGAATAAATGTCCTGTTCAGTTTGCTGGAGCTCAAACATCTAACTCAGCAAAGACAAAACAAGGTGATTTCATGATGATAGATCATCTTATCTGAGACTACTTGGAGAGGTCAAAAAGATCATCTAGCCAAAAGATCATCTTATCTGAGACTACTTGGAGAGGTCACCAGGCATTTCTGAATTACACAGGCACCTTTCTGAAAGAAATCTCTCCTCAGCTGAATGAAAAATCAAATACCATGTATATCTCAAAGGACAAATCAACTACCACAACTACCCTATCTTGACAAATCATGCAAATTATTTAACAGTGAACACTCTCTTCCTCCATCTTTCATGCATTTCCCTCACAGGTGCAACAGTCTGATTTCCTCCATCTGTGATTCCTCCTCTACTTGGACTTTTTAAAATCCTTGGAAAGGGTCTTCAGGATTAAATATGAAAGGCAGTGGGGGCTGGTTATCATTCCAAAGAGAAGATTGTGGAGATTAAAATGTAATGTAATAAAACAAGTATTTTAGAAATATGCACCCATGCATTTAACTATAAGCAGAGGATTTCATGGCTTTTATTACATTGGACTCCTGCCAGTAAATGAAAATCACACAGAACATGCAACTTTAACAGTGAGATTTTTCCCTTATTGCATCTAACTACCAGAGACAGCAGTCACCTCCACTGGTGCTCTGCCTTTGGCCCCCTTCTGAGATTTAGGCCATTAAATTGGTTTCACATGACAGGACTTGGAATGCTGAAAATCAATCCAACTCATGATTCTGAAGTTCAGTTTTGCTTAAGGAGTTGTATTTCAAAACTTTGCAGCTGAACCCCTTTTTCTTCTAGCTTTAAGCCAGGATCATTTAAAACTAATTTAAACACTATGAGAAGATTCTAACATAAGCTCTTTCTCTGCATTCATTTATTTTTCAGTGTGAATGAGTCAAGTGAAGAAAAACCTTTTAGGAGGTAAAAAGCACTCTTTTTAAAGCATTCATTGCAGAGAATATCAGAAAGAATTAATATTGCCTAATTGTTATTTATTTACACGAATCATTTACACAATCTTAGAGCTCACTTTCAAGCTTTCCTCTGCCTTACTAGACACACTGATCTAGTTACTGACAAACTGGCACTACGCTGAAGGTTGGCTTTTGATGTCATTGGCCAGTCTTCCCAAATACTTCAGGGTAAAGAAAACTAACCCTTTTTGTTTATTTGTTTATTCCAGCCTCTCTTGCACCGAAATTTCCTTGCCCAAGAAAAAGATTATATACTAGCATTTAAGTTCTATTGATACATTTTCCCCAGTGGCCATGAACAAGCTGTGTTCATTTTTTTGCTAATTATTTCTATGTGGTCATTTCACTGAAAGGAGCCTTACTGTCCATTTTAAAGGTCTTTGCCATAAGATTAAAAACAACATAAGAGATGTATAAATATTTGGATATTCAGTTGTTTGTTAAACAGAATACAAGGCATTTGCTTTTTTTTTTTTCCCTGTCGTCCTCCTTTGCACTATCCAGACTTAATTTATGGCCTGAGGGTTAATATTATACAAACAATCATTTATTTCAGAAGAAATGTGATCATTACTAAGCTATTCCATTGGTTAAAGAACCTCTGCTTTCTTTCTCCCAGCTGAGTTGAGGTAATTGCTTTAGGCTGCAGGCAGGAGAATGGGAAGCAGATGAAGCATGTTGAAGATTAACCACACAAAGAAACTGCCTAAACAAAGAAAGGGCTCTGAGAGGAGGAGGAGAAAAAGTCTCTCAGCCTAAGCAGGCATGCTGGGAAAGAAACTGCTTGTAGCTGCTCACTACTTTGTGCCCACAAAAAATGACGAACAGAGTCATCAGCAATTCCTATGGGCTAATCTGTGCATATGTAAGCAAACTGGGCTTGCAGGTACTTTCTGATAAGAAGAAAATGAGGCTGCGACAGCCCAGAAGGACACCAGTCATTAAGTCAAATGCTGGTAGGAGGAAGGTTGTTTAAAGGTGAAGATCTTCCTCATCTTTGTCTGTTTACACTCACATTGAAGACCAGAGGAGTCTGCTTAATCATGTTAGAGACTCAAATAATCTGCAGAAATCCCTTCAGACACGTTACCCCTATACATTCCACTACCCCATGTCCCAAATGCACTGAGGGCTTTTGCCTCCTCTGCCTTATATGGGATTCACTTTATCCAATAAAGAAATTAAAGTTTCAAAAAGTTTAAACTTTGGTGCTGCTCTTCCTGGCTTCTTTTGTAGTCAAATGAGAAAAATAAGAAGTGATTTGCACAGCTCCATAGAATCATAGAATGGAATCATGGAATGGTGTGGGTTGGAAAGGATCTTAATGATCACCTAGTTTGAACACCCCTGCCATAGGCAGGGACATCTTCCACTATCCCAGGTTGTTCAGAGCTCCATTTAATCTGGCCTTGAACACTCTCAGGGATGGGGCATCCACAACGTCTCTGGACAACCTTTTCCAGTGCCTCACCATCCTCACAGTAAAGAATTTCTTCCTAAGTAAAGAATTTCTTCCTAAAGAAGAAAACTTGTCTTAGCCAACTGTCTTGGAAAGAGGTGAACTACTCTCAGAGACACTCACTTTTTTCTTCTGACTGTAAAAGAAGACTGTTAGTGAGTAGTACAAACTTCAAATCCTAACCCTAAAGCACTCGACTGAGGGGAGAAGACATCCTGGTGTACAGGCAGGGAGTTCAATTTCTGCTGGAGAAAAGTCTCTCCCATACATTTCCAGGAGAAACACCACAACAGAATGTTCCCAGCTGGCAATCTTAATATTAATAATCACAGGAGTGGTGTTTATTACTATTTTTCCCATGCAAAACCTCAAATGCATTGGCTGATGCTCACTGCCAGTGACACGTAGTCAGACTGAAACCATGGTCAGTGTTGGCCACAGAGCTGCCTCTAGCAGAAGGAGTCCACTGGCAGATCCAAGGTGACATCTTTGGAAATCCTCTTGGTGGAGGCAAACCTTTGGAAGTCCTCCAGAAGTGCTAGAGACATGCAGACCTGTTCTTTAAAATTCACTATTCTTGTGGGTTCATTCACTGCCCTTCAATCACAAGCTACAGGAAAGATCTTCATTTTGAAAATCTTTACTTGCTCCACATTAAAGAAGTTGCATTCAAATTTTTTTAAAGAAAAAAACGTTCCTGGTTTTGCATAGCTTCTGGCTGAAAAGCATGATCTCTCACAGGGCAAAACATCATTCTTAGAAATACAAGTCTGGTTTCACCATATTACTTCCTTTGCTATTTTTGTGCTTAAATAAATACGGGTGAGGCTGGAATATGAGTAGGAGTGATATTCTAACACTTCATTAGCAAACATGCACTGTTCCCTCTTTCTTTCCAAAATTAATTAATTCTTACATCTATTCCTCAGCTATAAAAATAGAAATTTTCACAGGCAACAGAGGCAGACTTTTAGAAGTTAGGCTAAAAGAAGCAAAGAGCACAAGTATCACGAGTTTTGCTATTTTTAACTGATAGTTAAAATAGGAAAGCTCCATCATACCTATGTTAAGAAGGAAAATATGAACAAAGTAGTAGTTCTACTGAAGTCCTGCAAAAGCCACATGAGTCTGTTCAGGGACTTTAACTAACTTTGGATCAGGCCATCATTAAACATTTGCCCAGATGTGCTGTTACACACCCTTGACTTCTGACATTATCTCCGTTTGGATGACTTCTGTGATATAACTGGGCTGGACTCATCTTTCTTGAGGCTTCAGCCTCGAGGCTAAAGCACAGGATTTAGGCTATCTGTCTAACCATCATCTGTCATCTGGATCTGGAGTTAGAAGGAAGAATTTTTAGAAACTTTGCCGCAGAACAGGCGCATATCAAAGTCATGTAATCTGGGGATTTTTGGTGATCCTTATGATACAGCATTCTGCTGAGACAGTGAGTAGTCTGAAATATGCTGTGGTCTGGCAAGAGTGAATAACAAATCTGTTCACAACAGTGGGATCAGAAGCATGTACCTGGGTTCATTCCCCTTGGGAAGGGGCTGGTTGCATTATGTTACATCGCTAAACATCTGATGTGTCAGTGAAATGTTTTCTGCACTCAGGCCCTGTACTGGTGTAAGTTTCCCTTGAGCTTGTTTTAAAATGTGATTTGGAAGTTTCTGTGATCAACACTTCAAAACAAGGATTACCTTCTTCATCTAAAAATCACATTATCTCAATAATCTCTTTTGATACACTGATTAATTATGTCAAGGCATATAACAGCTTTCTCCTCTTTTGTTGCTGAAGATGTATTCTTGACTTTTATTCAAGAAAGGGCTAAGGCAAATCTAAGCAGTCAGCTGACTTTTTATTAGATCAGTGCAGTACATTGCTTCCTGAGTTTTTCTGAGTGCAAGACCTCAAATATTTGAAATCACAAATCCTACCATCTAGTAGCAATACACGTTTATACGATTTATAAAAAACAGTTTTATCTGTTAGGAATGCCAGAGGTGTACCCAGTACTTGTTTGCTACTAGTAGTATCATGAAAGTTGATGGTTTGTCTGTCAGAGGTGATTATGTCACTTTGGAGTGCAAATGTTCATTTGCTTTTTTAATAAGTGCCGTAACTGTTAATATTAAATGTCAATATTAAACACAAAAAAGAAATTTTGTTTTTGTTCTCAAAGACATCCTCTATCCATTGACATGCCTTTCCAGTCTCATAGGAGTCTTCATTTGCTTCTTTTAGGTCACACTAAACTGTAGACTTATCTCTTGGCAGGATCACAAAATCTCGTTCATCTGTGGAATATCACATAAATGCTGAAATGCATTTGACCCATAACACCCGAAAAGTAAGATCTGGGTGGCTGAAATTCTTCTTTTATTAAATTGCTCATGCCAAAATATGCAGTTCTCCAGGGGTTTGTCTCTATCTCACTGGTGTCTACCAGTTGCAGAAGAACTCTTCTGTGGCCCACCTTTTTATAGTTCTCCATGGTTATGAGGCCTCTCTTTCTTGCCACGGTGATGTTTTAAAACCCAAAATCTGTTTCTGCCACACATTTCCTTGCTGTGTACCTTTATTACAGTCTGAGATCAGCCACTAAAGATGACACGTTTTTGATTGTGATCTGAGGACATACGGTATCTATTGCATCACTGTTTTGCCTGGGGCATTCAGAGTGCCCTAGCAGATGAGTGTATGCGTGCTTCTGACTCCTGGGTGTGAGGAGAGCTGTTTGAACAGCTACAGCCAGCTCTATTGTATTCACAGCAAACTCTGCGAAGTTCCTTTCAGCTACATGTCACTTCCAGTTTGTGTTGTCTGAAACTTTAACAGCGATAGATGGTAATAAGCTCTTTTCAAAATTCTTGCTCAGTCAGAAGCTGGTGTCCAAGGCTGGCTGCACATAATTTTTTAAGTATGATGGCTTTTTCAGTAAGTGTGAAATAATTTTCATGGGCAGATTCAGACAGTTTTTGGACATTTAGAATTTTTATTGTACACTGTATATTTGTCACTACTATTCACCTATGTGGAAAAAAGTGTGATCTAGACGAATCTGACGTATGAAGAAGACACAAATGAGAGATACCCAGAGCTTTGCTTGCAGAGAATAATACTGCTCTGTTTCATACCAGTGTCAGTTTGACTGTTCTTTACAGAGGCTGGGAGTGCTTGCTTTACCAGAGAAGCTGGCCTAACTGTTCTGCAATAACTCCCCCATGCGGGCATTCCCATTTACTCTATATTTCATTTTCAAAACAAGAAAGCTGACTCAAATATTGATCTTCCTTTCAATTATAGTGGCTTTTGTACGTACGTAAAGTTTTCTGGCACACTCATGCTGTATGGAAATCTTGGTTACTCTTCCTGTGTCAATAAAATCCAGACCATGCAACCTGTGCTAATCCCAGCATGAGCAGACTGTTTTGGAGAGTGATTTCAGTAGGTGAGAATGAGCTGAATTGCCCCTACTGGCAAAAGGAGGCCAAAAAGTAATATTTTCCTCTGATTTAGCTGGTTGACTGAGTCCTCTGGAAGCTCCAGTTGACCAGACCATCATTACTACTGTTTACTGAAGTTGGGCAAAACCTGTTTGCTGTCAACAGCTCCAAGCATGTCTTAGTCAGCTTGATCTTCGTAGTACTGGTTAGAGCTGATACCCATCCCTTGCCCATGCTGCCAGCATTGCTCATACCCATGCAGATGAACTGGTAGCATAAACTACTTAGAGGGCATATATGACTTTAGAGCTTTGCAGGATTGCAGACCCTCCAAAACTCTGTTTCGTCAGTACAGCTACGAAACTTCGTACCAAAAGCTCAATGGAGTTAGTTAAGAGTTTCTGAGCAGCTCAGCCACAATAATTCTGATTGCTTCCCTGCTTCTGTTCTAGAAACAAAAATGGTCATCTGATGTTTTTTCTTCGCCTCAGCAAAGCCTAAACTCTAACTGACAGATTACCAAAGTGTGAAAGACTATGCCATGTTTCTACTGGCTCTAAATGTGAGTTGGCCTGAAGAGGGAAAGTGATCCTCCAGTTTGTTTCCCTCTTTCGAGCTGGTTGATTAACAACGGGCTAGAGGTAGACCTTGGGAGAGAGATCATTGTCAGACTGAGTAAACACAGCAATTTCTCACCCAGAAATCTCCCCTGTGGCAGCTGTTTGATCTATAAGCAACTTGTCCCTTGTATAATCAGAGAGCAAATTGTGAAACAGCTCTTCTTGGACGTTTTCTTTTCCCTTAAACTTATTTCATCTGGGAACTAAGGTACCCAGATACCACAATAAAGGCAGTTTACATCCTCTTCTCAGATGGACCAGTCCCCTGAAGTCCTGCCAGCTCTGTAGGACAGTTTTTTTTCATGTGGTTCTAGACCATATGCAAATGTCAATCATTTGTGTTTTCTGTTCAGGGGAAAATAAATGAACCCTACCCTTCCCCCATTCCTAATAGTTGTCCAAACTAATTCCCTAGATTTGGTCTTGGATGTGTCTATATTAGTTGTTAAATATGCACATTTTTTTTTGCTGTCATTTGAATATGCATGCATATCTGTCAATACACAATTTCCCTAACACAATTTTATATGTACAACTTTTGCTAAATGTGCAGCCTCTCTTAAATGAAACTGACTCTTCATAAGTCCTTGTTGAAGTGAATGGAATTTTTTTCAGAAATGTTGAAAACGGAATTTTTTTCAGAAATGTTGAAAATGGAATTTTTTTAGTTCTTAAGGTTTTATTCACTTGCTAAATCCAGGGCAAGCATTTTTCAGAGCAACTATTCTGATGCATTTACAAGTATACCAACACTAGAATTTTCCAGTAAAGTCACGGAAAGGTTGCAATTCCCCTTCCAGGGACTAAAAGAGTGTCTGAAATATCAAACTAAATGTCAGGGCCAGCCCCCCATGTTTGGATGTTCAGTGATGTGAAGAAATGTGAATAATGTATCATAATCTGGGGATAAAAAGGTGAACAAATTCTTAGTTTCCTAACTAGCAGGTGCATGCAGCAGCTGTCCTTTCATCTGAGCTGGATGTATACTGTCACTGGCTGAAGGACAAACACTGAAGTTTAGGGCTAATACTTAATGTGAACTTCAGCAGTATTACTGTGTTTCAAGTGACAGCCAAATTGCTAAGTATACCTGAATCATCACTTGTTAATTGCTGTAATTAAATAAATAATACCCGCTGCATCTTTCTGTCATCTGTCCTTTTAGGATCTTGAACTATTTACTAAAAATTCAGGGAATTCTTTAATATGGAAGTGAAACAACAACCTAAGAAAGTAGAATTTGTGAATATATTGAAGTTGGTAGGGGATATGTATTCACACTAATCTCTCAAGGAGTAAAAAAGGTTCAGAGGTGAAGCTCCCTAAGTGTTCCGTGGAGTCAGTGAAGACATGCATGCCTCTGAGGTCTGATTCAAAGCACTTAATTTAGACCCCTGTGCATGTAAATCCCCGACAACCTTCATTTTGCATTGTATTGACGGGCCTGCTGTTGCACAAGCAAGAAAATATTCTTAAATGAGTTCTATTTCTCACTCGTTTAATTTGTTTTTCCACTGCCATCTGAATTTTCTTCTCTTAACATTCAAAATAATTCAGCCTAGTAAGGCTCTTAATTGATTCTTACACTTTAACATGATCTTGGTAGAAACACTTATTGTGTGTCCTTATCTTTGCTTTTATTGTACCTAGAGTGCTGAACTTTATACTTAGAGTTATACTAAATGGCTCCTATATGTTTATATATATATATATATATATATAAAACACGTATTAATAAATAAAATTTATTAGATATATAAATGTATATTTATAAATACAATATATAAGTATACATAATTATATATTTATAACTAAAATTATAAATATATATATTTATATATTATATATATATATATGTATATATATAAAATACAACAAATATTTCAGTTGTGCTACCCAGAAATGCACCAGGATGCTTGAGATGTTACAGAAAGATATGATGTTTGGGGAGAGTGATGAGGTTAAAAGTCTGGGGAGCATGACAGATTTCTGAGAACCATGAATTAGAAAATAGGAGAGGAAGCATTTTGTGCTACTTCCTCCATTGTCAGGGGGAGGTATCTGCATGCTGCAGAACAAGGCACTGACTTTCTTCTCTCAAATTATGGGAATTTTAATTCCTTCTCTTTCAGTTTGACTGTCAAATCCAAGTAAAACCAGACACTTGTGTCGTTTTAGTGTCATTTTTCTCAGTAATTTTATTTATCAATGTCATCAATGAGCAACACAGTAGGAGTCAAGATTTCAAACTGAGAGGATAATACCCCAAACATTTACTCTGCTCTCTTTAGCAACATAACTGCTAAATTTTATTCAGTGAACTGCAAACCAAGAACTTCAAACTGAGAACTTTTTCACAAAGCTTGGGTTTTTTTGTGCTACCTGGTGTGATGTTTGACAAGATAGATGCTGTGAATGGCAATATTAATGACAACCAGATTTTACTTACAGGTACCTGTTTCACAGCTAAAACAAGCAGCCAGAAATAGTTAAATATATACCTAGACAAGTATCACTTATTTTGTAAAGAAGATATTGATCTGATGGCCAGACAGGTGCAGAAATAAATTTAAAAGTGTCATGAGGGAAAATAAATGGGCTAATCAGCACACATGAAATGGGACAGAAAGTAGATGAATACAACTTGATCACCACTCTAATTTTGACACCAACTATCACAAACATTTTCTACTTAAAAAAAAAAATCCCATTGATGTTAATGCAGTACTTTATCATCACCACAAAAAGAAAGTCTGCATGACCTCAAAGACAATTTTACTGACAGAAAAGCATCGGTATTGTTTTTATTTTGCTGCAAGTCATCTACTCTGTGGT
This sequence comes from Chiroxiphia lanceolata, assembly GCF_009829145.1. NCBI lineage: Eukaryota > Metazoa > Chordata > Aves > Passeriformes > Pipridae > Chiroxiphia > Chiroxiphia lanceolata. Next base: position 72,495,342 of record NC_045671.1, read on the forward strand.
GGACTCGGATCATCAGATTTCAGTGGGTTTGTGTCAGTGTGAAGGAATAGCTCACAACTCCTGCTGTTTCACAGTACCTTATTTTCCTTTACTGTTCTGAAGTCCTTGGTTGAGATGAACTTTACTGAAGAACAATGTAGCTAAAACCAGCAAGAACACTCTATGACAGTGGATCTTAACCACAAACCACAAACTTCATGACAAAATCTCCTTACTGTCACAGTAGGAAAAGATGACTTAGAATATGTTGAAGATCTGGTATACCATAAAAAGAACAGCTGTCACTCCATCTGGTGGGAGACTTGCTATGCTGCCATGCTCCATACATGGATGACAAAGATTTAATTATTTGAAAAATAAATATGGGAGATATTAACTTATATTTTTCATGTGTGTTTGTCTGAAAAGAACCAACTGAAGTGCCAAACATCAGTACTTTGCAATTCTTCCCTTCCAAACAGGTGTTATGTCTGTAGGCAGAGACAAACCAGTCCGGAAGAAACTGAAGAATACAATAATTTATTTAACCAGGTTGTGCTAATAACAGCTCCATCAGTTGCTAAGTACCTTTCATTGCCTCAGTAAATTTAATTTTATTTTTGAAACTTCTGTAGTGTTTCATAAAGATCTGTTCCACAACCAGAAGTTCTTATTGTGTTTCCCTCGGCATGGATCAGGAAGTGATAACTAAATAATTCTGTATTATGCATCAAATTATTCACCCTATTGAAAATGTGTCTGGCAATATGCTTTGGAAGAACTGGACACGGCCAAATTTTCAATAATTGGGTTTTCATTTTCTAGGCCTGAAAGTACAAACACTGTTGGCTATCTTGACAAAGGATCTAAGCATGGAAAAAGCATCCTTAAATGCAGTGACATCAACCAAAAGCAGTCACAGAACCTTCTGTGGTGGTGGCTTGTCCTCCCAGGTTGATGAGTCACAGTCGTCTTACTTTTTCTGAGAGTCTGCCAGAAAATACTCCCAGTGTTGCTTGGTGCCACTGTTACCATATTCTTTCTTACCTCTTTATTTTTCGTGTTTCTCCCACATAGCTGTGTTGATTATCATTATATGGTTTTTTCCAATGAAGAGTTATTCACAAACATACAAAGCAAAACTTGGGGTCACTATTTTTTTCGTAGACAGCAGGTTGTCTGTTGCTTGCCAATAAACTCAAGTGCCTAATAAAGTGTGCAGCATTTATAATGATTTCAATTTGGTGAATTATATTCTAAGCTAGAAATAATGGCATAAATTGTTCATGATAAATACGTCAAAGTGAAAAAAAACCAAAAAGCCAATATAAACCTGTGCTCCCACTTTCAGATAGTTTATAGCTCAGTGACTATAGAGCTCCCTCAATTACTTTAAAAAGACCTGATTATGTTTTCTGAATATATAGAGTTTATTTTTGTCCTTTCAAAATTCACTTCTCTGCTACCTCTTGGTTCTACCCCAAAGAAATAAATCAGTTGCCTCATCATCCCTATAGTCATCTGTTTGGAAGAATTCTAACAGCTGTCATTAAAATGACAATATTCAGCAGCCATCATTTCAAAACACTGTTGTGCTGGGACAAAACCAGAATTTCTCATTTATTCTTAGCCTTCAGCAGTGGTGTGACACTCTTAAGCTTTTTCTGTGGTCAACAGAGAGGGTCAAGAGCTTTTCATAGCTACAAATAAAAGGTTTGTTTAACACCTAACTTTTGGTTATCCACTGATACCCATACGACAAATGCCACCCATAATATGGAGTTTGTTTAAGGGAGTTCTCATTGGTTTATGAAACAGTCTGAAAGCAATTAAAAAGCAACTTTATGCTTGTTCATACTAACAGTTCCTCTCACCTTTTTGAAACACCTGTGGAAAACAAAATCATTTTTTTCACACATTTTTCCTCTCACTACCACGTTGGTATAATGAGACAAATTTTAAGCTTCCTGTAACGTGACCTTACATTTTTTACTGCCATAGTTGTATTGTGAGAACATTTTGTTTTATGCTAAGAAGTGCAACAGGGGCCATATGTTGCACAAACTTTTTTGCCCCTTCCCTATGAACCAGCTATTATGGCGCTTGAAGCATCTAATTTAGTTGCTGGAACTCTCTTGGATTCCCAAATCCTATCTTTGCCCTCGGCTTCCTCTTTTCCTGAAATAGGATTTTTTTAAGGCATATAAATATCTGTGAAGAATATGGTGTTTGAATGAATTTCAGAGTGTGAGATTTCATGTACTTTCAGAAATGGAGAGCAAGGAATGAAATAACTCCCGTATATTACAGCTCCCAACAGATGCAACAGGCATGTCCAACATCTGATGGTTCACAGATACATACACCTCTCTAGCTAAGTGCAATAATAACATTATGATACAAGTTCTGGCTTGCTTTTCAGTTCTTGGGTTTGTGCTCTTGGCAGCACCATGCTCCAGCATCATCCACAGGCTTGGTTGGTGTACAGTCTGCTAATTATAGCACTCGTTTTCCTAGGAGTTCAAAAATATTAACTCAAATCCCTTTGGCTGGAAAGAGTTTGCAGTTCAGCTTTCCTGCTGCTGAGTGAGTGTTCCTGCAACTGCATAAGTGAATGAGAGGTGAGAGCTTTAAGCTCCATTTAAAGCCCCCCAAGGTACCTTTGCAATTCTTCCATACTTCTGACAAAGCTGTAATAATTCATAATTAAAAATACTGAATATTGTGACTATTTTCATTTTCTTTTTTGATATTTGTTTTCATTTGTGGTGGAAAATACACAAGTTTGTCATGTCTCCAAATGTACACAGCTGACACAGGTTTTTAAAATCACTTGTTAAAATCTGCTTGTGAATTTCAAAACTGCTAATCTTTTCTCCCTAAACACTTAACCATACTCCTTAGAGGCTGTAAACCATGGTCATTATGAAGCTGTGTGCTAAAAACCAAAGATTTCTTTTTTTTTTATGAACGCTGCTATGATTTAGCTTTTCCTTTGGCATAAATAATATCATACGGTTTAAATAAAGCAAAGTGGGTGTGAATCTTCCTTACACTGGTTTTATTTTGTTCTTCAGGCCAGGTTCTAAAGCCAGGACAGGATCATAGTGAAGAGTTACTTGTGCAAGAAAAGACCTAATTGGCCAATTTTTTCAAACAGTTGATACTGCATCATAACAACCTCCCCTCTTCCAGATGTGTGACTTAAAGAGCTAATTGAAAAGTTTAGTCTATTTTTTACTGTTAAAATAGTCACAAAAATTACCCTTTAAACAATCTTAACCTAAAAAAAAAAAAATAGAGGAGCGAGCACTTTCTGACTAAATGACTAAATGGAAATGTCTACGTCTGCCAAGGTCTGAGTTCCCCTTTGTACAGAGGAATATAGGACCTCATGGGATATGATTCTTCTCATCCTCAAGCAGACACTAAAGCAGTACTGATAGCCATGTTCTGTTTTCCCCTGACTGGTGTGACTTAATAGATGCTTATATAAAAATGTTTAAAATTAGGTGGGACAAAATCTAACATCTGCCTTCCCAAATAAATCCCATGGGACTGATCTGTAGTCCACCAAGGTCCATGTAAGGCTGTTTTTTTAGCTCTCTGGGTCAGAGATCATTTCTGCCTTAATGAAATATATAATGTAATAAAGAATAAGTGTTGTATGCCTTGAGCTCAGCTGCCAGAACTTTCTCAGAATTGTGGCATAGCTATGTGAATACATTAGGGATGTAAAAAAAGCATTTTCTCACATTAGTCATTCAGGGTACATTTGGTTATTGGCCATTTTCATTTCAGTCCTTGATTTAGTAAGAGAAAACTGACTAAATCAATCTTTTTTTTTTATTATTTAGTTAGGGAAAACACTGTTTTAACATATGGAAGCCTTGGAAACATTCCAGGAAAGGAAAAGTCAGGCATATACAGGCTGAAGTCAGGCATATACAGGATATGCTGCCAAAGTATGGTTTGGGCACGGCTGTGCCACTCTGACTTCTCAAAAAACAAAAAATGTACCAACCCATGCGAAAAAGCAGCACTCACTTGTGCTATCAGCAGTGTTAAAAATGACCTTGTGTAAACATTATCCATATGGCTCTTGGGTCACAGGGAGCACACAAGGTCCAGGTTTCCATGGACAGCAGCAGATGTTCTGTGTCACCCAGAGAGTTCTGAGAACCTGGTATGGCCAGGGCTTTATGGAGAGATCAAGAAAATACGTGCTGTACCAGCCAAAAAAAAAAATAATAAAAAAAAAATAATTTCTTCTGTTCCAAACCAAGCCCATGTTTTTGATGTCAAATATTATATGCACAAATCAAATTGTTGAGGATTTCTACACATTTCAGCTGTAGGATATTGTACCACCTGCAAGAAATACTGCAAGCTTGTAGACCATTGAGGGAATATGATTAAAACAGTCCAGATCATACTTCTAGCTGCTGCTTCAGCATTTAATTACCAAAGCATCTTGATCTGGATCTGGAGAAATGAGAGGTTGTTCATACAGAACTAAAATCATGTTCTAGCTTAACACTGCTTTATCCTTCTGGGACTTGGAAGGTATATCATTAAAGAGGATCTTCTTATGTTAGTTACAGAATTGTTTTGAGCTCCAGGCAGGGATAACATTGCACTGGTTGTAACAGATCCCTGAAGCCTTAAATTGAGATGGGAGAAAAAAAACCCCACAAACCTGTTTTATTTTGCTAACTGAAGATCATGCATGATACAATAGCTATTAACTGTAAATAAACCTCTTTATGGCATTTTCCATACCTGATAATAGAACTACTACACCCAATATGTAGCAGTAAAATTCTGTCTCTATATGAATAATTACTGCTTATTACTGAATGTCACAGGTCAAATTTTCAGCTGTCCAACTAGAAATGTGTAAGCATGTGGCTCCGATTTTAGTAAAAAATCATGGAGGCTGCATTGAATTTCTGTTCATCATGAAACGTGTTTTTATTAGATAGTGTTGCTGCAGTGTTGAGAGAATATTTATGTGGAACAATATGACAAGACGTCACATATCATCTACAAATATAGACTAATAAATCATCAGTTGTCTCAGCTGTGGGATCAGCAACACTGAAGAATCTTAATGTGAAAAAATGAAAATCTTGTATACTAAAAAATGCCAAAAGTAGAAAAAAAGCACTGGAAAGTGTGCTTTCCTGGAATAGACCAGAACAGCATAAAACATGGTCAATAGAGTAACAGAGTAACATGCTTCGTTTCCTTTCTTGCTTTTTGAGATCAACAGGACCCCCAAAATGCGAGATATGGGGCAAATTGCTCTTCTGAAACAGTTTTGACTTTCACTTAAAACATTGTCTGGATATTGAGTCAACATTTAAAAGACACAACAACAACAATGAAAACCCAGGGGAAAAAAATTATGAATTTTCAAGAAATCCTAACTTTGCATCTTCATTGCCTAAATTAAGTCTTTTTCTGCTTTTTTACTCATTATGGATAATTATGTGCTGCAATCACAACCACGCAAACTGTTTTTCATTATTTTTCAGACTAATTTCATTTTCTGGACAATTTAACAGCAGAATGATCTAAATCTTCCTTAAATATCCAGTAGTGATATGATCTTACAAATTCCAGTAGAGTTTAACCATAACCAGAAGAAACAAGCAATAAAGATAGTTAACACTGTCAAAGAAATGGTGTAAACTTTTTCCTCACAACTGACAGTGACTGAATTTTAAAATATTTTTTACAGGGTCCAAAGAATAGCATGAGCTTAAAAGAAGAAAACTGCAAATAATCACTGGCATTGCCCCTTTTGAGGCAACTGAGTTAAAACTCTGTGTCTTGCAGATTACTCTGCGTAGGAGGAAACGTAAGTGGTGAGTATCTTAGGCAGAAATCTGTCTGTACAGGAGAATGCACAAAATCAAATTTTCCTGAGCACGGGATGTGTTAAAAACTCCAGTTTCTCCACTCTCCAGACCTCTCTCAGTCATCCAGAGCTGACTCCAACGAGACTGAGATTTCACCCGAAGAAGAGAGGGCCATAGAAGTGCTGATGTATTAACCTCTTAACAATCTGAGTGGTTCAAAATAGTTGCTCCCCTTGTTCAAAAGACAGTGAAGTGTACTTTGTAAAAAGTCCATTAGAAGGAGCAACCGATGGCTGTTATCTCCCTAAATGTTTAATTATTCATGCAAATATACCATCAGCATTATGTTGGTTATGGGAACCAAGGGGATGGTTTGAATAAGCAGGTAAGACCCTGAAATATCTCAGCTTCTGTGTGCACAGCCTGAGAAACATCACAGGACCTTGGTGTCACAGATGATGTGTTCAGCCCTCTCTGAGCACCAAGCACAACCAGAGCTCGATGGCTCTATTCCATCCCTGTGAGCCACAACCTTGGCTAATTGAGTCAGTAATGTCATTTTCAGGGAATCTGATCTTCTCTGCTGGACAGAATTCCACTGCAGGCTATACCAAACAGCATTCATCAGCTTATTGTCTCTTCCAAGTTGGTCACTTTGTGCAGCAAAAAGAGAGGATGAAACTCATGGCTTAACACTGTTTGGCCTTCTGATTCTGTGAGCTTATATTAGAAACACTGAAGAGCACTGAGAGCCTGCATGTAACACTTGACATCCTGTTTGAAATTCTGTAGGTATTATTCTTTGAGAAACATGAAACTCCTAGGACAGTCAGGGCTTTTCTGGTCTCATACCAATAATACCTCCAGCTGAGGCACAGGAAATCCAAATTGCTCTTCAAATTAAATCACAGGAAACCTTGATTCCTTGCTTGTCTAAAGCAAAGTTAATGGGAAACAGATGCACATTCCTGCCAGAACACCAAGTTGTATGTTTATCTGCTGCTGGCTTATCTTTCAGCATACCGGGTTAAAATTATAATAATTAGAATTGTATTTGGTTAGTATGCTTTTGCAAAATATTAATGAAAATAAATTATCAATTTCAGTTAATGTTGATAACTCTGATCATTACTGGCAAATCTAAACCATTAATTTGATCAAAAATTAAACTTGTAGCAAAGGTAGCAAATTCATGATATAAATTGATACAAAATTATGAATACCATAATCATCCATTGTAACAAAACAGTCAATCCAGACTCAAATACAATAATTTGTTTTGACTCCAGCTAAAAACATTCTGCTAAAAAGAAATCTCCCCTGACACAAAATGAAGGTCTATCTTTGTTTTTAACACTATGCCCACCCTCCCTCTCCCCTCTAATATCAAGCTATTACATGCACCCTTTGGAACCATCACTTCAGTTGCAATGAAAGAGGCTCCTGGGTATCCTCTGTCACAATTCCCAAGACAGTGTTTTGGGCTCATCAGTTAGATGGTTACATGCTGTACAACATGTGAGCAGCTGCCAGTGACAATATCAGGAAAAAGTGCTGCTTTCAAGCTGTTTTATATCCTTGTGCCCAATGATTCTCTTTCTCCTTTGCATTTCTCAGCACCACAAGTGGACAAGATTAACATCTTTCTCCTTCTCTCCAAGCAGGAGTGCATTAAAAAAAAGCCTTGCAATGTAGCAAGCATTTTGCAAGAATTTCACTGATGATTGCTCTGCTTAGAGTATAGTAGATCGGGCAATGATCAGGCACATGCTGGAGAGGAAATGCGAGATGGGAAAAACCCCATTCCTTTTTAGTAAACAAAGCTAGGGTTTTTTTTAATTTCAAAGTCTTTACATGATTTAGAAATATGGACAGAAATTGCCTGCAGTTGAAAACAGAGAGAAATCTGTATGACCAGGTTAACTCTATATTTTATAAGTATAATGCATATTATTCAGGTCTCAGCTTCCAAATGTAAACAACCAATGGCCTGGGTTCAATGAGATTGTCCTCACATGCAAATGTGTAAAAGAAAGATTAATCAGGCCTTTTCATATCCCCTGAAAGGCTAAATCAAGAACTGTTTACAACACTGAATGTCTCAGTGCTGTCCTTAAATGTATTTTTACTGTGATACAAAGAGCCAGAGTTTAAAATCTGTCATTTCCATAAACCTGATATTCACCCAGCTGTTTCAACTCATAAGGTGTTGGTTTATGCTTCTGCTCTCATCAATCCCCCGTTTCCGTCTCCCACATCCCCAGTGCCTTTGGAGTCGGTGAGTTTAAAATTTACCTGTCACTTACCACTGAAGAAGCCCCTTGGCAAATGATCAACTCTACCTTCCATCTTTGAAAGTGACATGCTCATCCTCAAGTCCTTGTTATTCCCTAAAAATTTGTGACATCTTAGAAAAACAGTGCTGGTCTGGAGCCCATGTGCTGGTTTCAGCAGAGTCCAGCCCATGGTCACTCTTTCATTCTCCCATGCTCTGACTGCAGTAACTCTGAGTTTATATCTATTTTACTTCTTTGATTTCTTGAAAACATAGGCTTAGTCATCCCAGGAGACCTCATGTTTTGCAGGATGTGGAGGAGGAACTGGACTAGTAAAGCTACAACTCCCATGCAAGAGTGGAAGTGTCTCCACGTCCTGGTTTCTTTGAGGGCATCTTGATGAGGAAGGAATGAAGACAAAAGGCACAACAAGAAATATTTTTGCAGTGTGGCATCCCTCTCCTGCCACCAACCTGCACAGGCTGGCAGTCAGCTCCCCAAGGACACCTCCTTGCCCTTCCCAAGGGCTGTCTCACCCCTGGGCTGGATGACTGCCTGCTTTGTCCCTCGGTACCGTGGACTTCAAGGCAGTGACAGAGTTAAAAACTGAACACTCCCCTGTATTATTGTTTATATTGTTCTTTCCCTGTCTCCTTCCAGAATGCATTTTTATAATCTTCCTCTATAATAGCCTGGCTTGCTAAATGAAGTTTTTTGCTTTCAGCTACGAAGTAATTTTGCACTTAAGGTAATGAAATAAGAAGCTGCTAAGTTTTATGCCTTTATTGCCTTGCTGGAAATAGGCCTAATCTGTCAGGCAAAACACATGTCACTAGGAAATGCCATGACAGAGGTTTAAGACAGCTCCTTACACATCATGTCACCAAGGGTAAGAACTGCACAAGAGAGGACTGCAGTCATCATCTCATTAATTGCTCGCCCTCAGAGAGAAAAAGAAGGTGCACATCAGCACAGAAGATCTCCCACCGTTAAGAGCACAGCTTTTCAAACCATGCAGGAAAAATAGGGAGACAGAGAGGCAGGCAACAGGAACAAAGTAACCATAAGAAGTACCAGGCGTCATGATTTGGGAAGGAGTAGGAATGCCAGGAATGCACAGCATTGGGAAGTAGAGTCAGGTATGCAACCATGAAACTGGAGAGAGCTTGTTTGAGGGAGGGAAGTAAAAATGGGGCTGGTTTTGATTGTATTTGTATTCATGCCTTGTGCAGACCAACTGCAAGTTCTTTAGGCTGATGATGGCCTAGGATTTATTGGGTTTTTTTGAGGTGGATGTAGCTTGCCAAAGGAATGTTTCTGGTACAGAGCAGCATACCAGGCTTGGGACTTTCCGTGTGGTATAAAATCATTCACAGGATGGCTTGAACTGAATTTAGGCACCTTTTCTCAGGTGTCTGAGTGCTACCTGGGAGTAAATCTTTAGTGTTTTGCTGAGGTGAGGTAAGAACACATGAGGCACAGGCAGATGTGGCTTGCCCAGAGACAGCCTGCCATGACTAACTCCCAAGCAGGCGCGCAAATTGTTGGCCTATTTTATCCCCAGTTTCAAGTCTGTAGCTGCTCCTTGCCACCAAATAAAGCTGTGATCTGTGCTAATAGCTGCTGAAAGCCGTAACCTCACGGTTAATTTACATCTGCTTAAACAAATGCTGCCTGGGTTAATTTGGCACCGGTGAGTCCCAGCACGCTGAGCTGCATCTCTTCCTGTGCAGTCTTGCCCCGTCCTCGTGAGAGGCATTTTGTAGCTTGTGGCTGAGGGCCAGGTCCTGCACTTGGACACCGCTGGACAGATCTGCTCTGCCCACAGAATTATCCAGTCTGCCTTTTCCTCCCTTGGCTAGGCCTTAATTACTCAGATGGTTGTGTATTTCGTACACTGCCGTCTGTTTTATCTCTTTTGTTTTGCTTCAGGCTTTATGAAAAGCTAGGGTGTATTTTGAAAAACAAAAGGAAAAACTACTTTTTTTTTTTCCCCCTTCTGTAGACACACTGTTGGTCTGATGTAACTCTACCAGTATTTCTTCTTGACTACTTCTTGATTAAATCAAGGTCAGAATAAATCATTTCAAGCAGTGTGTGTGCTACAGCAACACACTGAGGCAAGTTTATATATTTTTCATGCCACAACAATCTTTTAACATCTAGCACAAATGACTCATTGCTGTTTCAGTGAGTTATTACTTTCTTGAAATACTAGTAAATTCAGTCCCTCTTCCTCAGTTTGTGCATGGTATTCTGTATTTCTGGCTATTTCTCATCATTAAAGAGGAGAAATCTTTAATTTCATTTAAGAAAGAACGCTCACAGTGGCAGGAGTGCTGTTTCATGTCTAATACCACCCTGCTCCCTCACTGTCCTTTTTTGGTAATGTTTAGGTTAACTTCTGGATGTGAAAAAAGCTGTCTGACAGAAAGGTGCCCTGATGCTTGCAATGGTGGAAAATTCCAATTCCTCATTGGTTTCTTTACTGAGTTTTACTGGGAACTAACTGCAGGTTTAAATGCCTGTGATTATTTTTAACAATATTAGTAAGAAACAGTCCTACTTCTTGGAAATTATTATGTTTTTTCAGAAATAAAAAGTACTTTGAAACTTCCAAATCAAAGTCTTAACTGTAAACCAGTCATAATTTGGCAGTCTGTTTTTCTCAGAAGTGTTTCAAGCAGTAATTTACTCCTGATGTCACAACATCTCTTGCAGTTCTTGCTGGAGACCAAATTTTGCTGACACAGGCTCTCTATGTCAGACACAAAAGGCTTTATTAATTATCTCAATTTAAATGTCTCTTGGGCCAGGCCCAAGGGAGAGAGAAAAAATAATAGAGGGAAGAGGATTACCATTCTAGCTATGCAATGGAAAACAATCTGACTGTGCAGAGGAAAGGGAAGGACAGAAAAGGAAAAGGAGAATAGCTTCCACTCTCCCAGGGTGTCCCGAGAGGTGAAAGGAGAGGGGTGGGAGTGTAAGCTGCTGCTCTAGTTTACATATCACATTGACTTCTTCTTGCTTACATGGAAATTTTATGGGATTCTTCCTGTTCACTTCCATTTTGAGAGCTGTTTGGAGTTTTTAACATTCTCCTTTCCAAATCTAAAAGGCCAATCAGGCCGAGGTAGGGATGGGTTATAAGATTGCTGTAAGAAATGTAAATGTAAAATTTCTATAAGAAATGTAGTCAAGATGAAGAGGAAACTCAGGCAAGGCTGACTTACTGAAGGACACAAAGGACAGGCAGGAGAGTTTTAAAATCTCCTTTTGGAGCTCTTGTGAAGAGAAAAAAACTTATTTACGCTTTTTCACATCAGGGAAGGGGAAAAAAAATTCAAGACAAGAGAGCTGTCTTTGCCCCTAGGTCTCTTATTGAGCAGGATTATGTGGGTTTCTGTCCTTACACATAGTGCTTTACGGAAAAATAACCCAGTTTTGAACAAAATGGATGCCCAGGGATTGTCTCTTACATGTTCCATGCAGCAGCAGTTGACACCCAGGGTGTGTTACAGTACCACTCTGGACACAGAAAGGTAACCCAAAACCCCATAAAATTTGTGACAAACTCTCCCTCCTCTCCACAGTGACCAGCAGCGGGATTCTGGGACAATCATCCAGTGTGGCAGGTCTGCAGGAAGAGGTGGCTGCCCAGCTGCCTGGCGGGCATGGGCAGCTCCAGACACGCCTGCAGAGATGCTCAAATGTCTGCAGGATGTCTTTTCCTGATACGTAGCTGCTGTACGACTGCAGGCACCTCAAGAAGTGAGCAGGCAGCAAAGAGGGGCAATCCTGCTCCAAGCGCTGGATTTGGCCAAGTAACCCCAGGTGTCTGTGCTGGTTCAACAGCCTTTGACTGGCTAGGCAGCTTTCAGAGGCTGTGATCAAAAGGTTTGAGTCTGCTGCATCCACAGAGTTTGTATGAGCGCAGAGACCTCGCTTTAAACCAGGTTTGCCTTCTGCCATAGTTCTTCCTGCTCTCAGCTTCACCATAGGGAACTGGTTAGTGAGGATAGAAGGGGCTCAGAGCGTGAATGCAGGATTGATACTCAGCTGACAGGAGGGCACAGACAGGCTTTTTGCCTGCAGTTCTCAGAAATAATACAGAACCAAGTGGACTTCCTTTTCCAGCTGTTTGTCTGCCTCTGTTGCCTGTCAGATTGAGAGCTTGATGGCAGAGACTAGTTCCTAACACAAACTTCCATGTTTTCTATTGAAAGAAAGTGCAATGCAAAAAATAGTGGCAGAAATTAAGGCATTTAGTTCTTATTTTTCCAACAACCTTGTCTGGAGATGGATTATGTCTGGGGGAGCTAGTGTGCACTAAAATCAATGCCACACCACCTTAGCTGCTCTGAACACGAGTTGTATTGACCCAAAAATGCTTGCACATGGTGCAACAAATCCTGCCAGTACGACCAGGGCATGCCCTGTGTCCCTTTGTCTTCTTCACAGAGTATTGCTTCATTATTATGCTAAATTGCATAAACATCATGAGTGTTTCTTCATCATTCTTAACAGCTGATTGGGTGGTTTTATTTTTACATACTCCAACAAGTCCTGCTGAGCAGGGCTGAGTGTTAGGTAATCCTGATGTAGCTACGTGGGCTTAACTTTCCTAGTGAGAATGGAGCCCTTCTGTTATGTAAAGATAGTAAATCAGTTTATAAGTTCCAGCAGAAGATTAGAAGATCCACCTATGCTGTTGACCTGTATCTATCAGGTAACCATAGCTTGTTGTCCAAATCAGGTTTTATCTCAGTACTGGACTGTTTTGAAGATTCATGGTTAATTACAAACTTCATCATAGAGTTTACATTCCACAAATGGCTCAAGCAATTTAAAATGAACTCGACCTGACATTTTAACCTCCTTACCCAGTTATGCAGACTGTTTGTACTGGCAGGAGCATCTAATAGTTGGGGTAAAAAAGGGAAAGGAGAGTTAATCACCTTATCTCAGTTGAATCACTGATTCACTGTGTGACCTGTGCAAAGCCCTAAGTCCCTTTTGCCTTATAGATGATGTTGTCTTTTTTTTAAATAAGAGTACTCCAAGAGACAAATATACCACTTGAGATGTGATCTTTTTGTCAAGTCTATGTCTGCTCTCAGAAGAATTATCTAAGCCTGGAACATTTTGTACAATGCTAAAATCTACACGGAAATATCGGAAATAAGTGATTTGCCTATTGTGAGTCATCCAAAACAAGCACAGAGCTATTAGTACACAAACCTTACATGTAGGCTTGCCAGCAATTCTTGAAAGTCACTACAGCTTGCGTGGGTTTGGTTGTGACTTCTATTTTTCTCAGAATTACCTGAATTCTCAAGGATTAGGACTTTCAGCCTGTTTATTTCAACTGAAGCTCTTTTTCTCAGAGCTGAATCATAAAAGTTTAGAGACTTGGGACACTTTGAAAGCCCCATCATCCCATCATTCAACAAAGGCATGGCCAGCCCAGTGGCACTTGCACACTGTCATTGCTGAGAACTGTCTGTCTCAAAAATCACAGCATGAAGAAAATGATTGAATCATGCTTTGTGTGGTAGAGGCAGTGTCATGGAGATATTATTGATTTGTGAATCCTTCAGACTCTTTCAAACAGCAGGTGCCATTTTGTGTGCTGTTTCACACCCGGAACATAAGAGAATGCAGCAGAACCCCTCTGTTTTCTGCGATGTCTTATTCTTGTCCATGAATAGATATTGAGGTATAATGAAAAGGCTGCCACTGAATCTCCTCATCCTGATTTTGCCACAAGCCTAGAGCATTCCCTCAGGCAGTGGTTCAAAATGTATGCCACACTTCTTTTAGTCAGAGTACATTTCTTGAAAGTATGGTCCACATCTTGCCTTTGTGTTGTGGTAAAAAAACCTGCCACAGATAATATTAACATATGATAAAAATGCATTGACAAGAAAGGAATGGTTGCAATATCAAGCATCACAATTGATGAAATGAATGAAATACTTCTTTAATTCTACCTTAAAAAAACCAGCAAGAAATAACATCTTATCCACTTTTTTTTTTCCCTAAAGCAATACCACCTGGTGCCCAGCCCAGAGCAAGGAAGAAGATTCCCTTGACTTTCTTCATGTCAGTAGTGGTTAGGCTTCAGTGGAAGTATGGCTATGATTGACCAGGGAAATCATCTCTAAAAAAAACATTTACTGCCCAGACTCATCCTCATTTATTTCAAGTTGGAGAGAAGGCAATGAGGTACAAGGTATTATTGAGTGCATTTTGAAACTGCTTGTTCTTATGCCTTTCTTATTTTAATTTTAAACTATGGTACTATGCCACATGTGTGCCAGAAGCTTCGAAACAGGTCTGGGGGAGGGAGAGGAATAAAAGGGGTTAAAGTTTGGGAAACAAAAAGAAGGAAACTCCTCACAACTCTGTTATGAACATTTAGTAACATAAGACTAAGGGAAAAGGTACTGCCTGCTTCTTCTGCACCTACCTGAGCACAACGGGTCACCTTTGTTTCCTGAGATGATTTCCACATTTTTTGGTATCCTCTTATTTCAAGGTATTTTTCAGTGAAAAAAAACTTCATCCACATTTAATCTATGGGAAACAGCAGTTGAAAGATCTGTTCAAGGTCACAGAGCAAGTGAATTTCAGAAACTGGAAAGAAAATAAACCAGTTTGATTTTGGGTACCTTCTGCTGATGACTGGTTCATGCAGCTTTCCCTTTGGAGACAGTAACTCTCCTCATCTCTTCAGTCATAGAACAGATCTGCATATGAAGGATTAATATATATACATTATATACAATATTTATGACGAAGAACTGTCTTCCATTTTCAAGCTACTTCAGCTATAGCTTTTAAACCCCTACCTGTTCTTTCCAAGATAATGTTCCTGAGAGTGCCACACAGACTGCAGAACACACAATAGGATGAGCTCATTGCTTACTATAAAAAAACCTCTCTGAGAAAAACAGCATTTTATTGCTATAACAAAGGTCACGACACAGCTTTCTTATATTCACACTATATTTTTAGAGAGCTTTTGCAGCCCGGATCACAAAAATAACAAATCTCTTTGAGAATGCTGAGGTCTCATCTTGCAGGCAGTTTGCATTGTTTAGGTACTCTGAGTCACAGTAATCACAGTCCCAATCAACTGTTGATTTTAATTGTTAAGTGTAGTTCGTCTGATCCAAATTCCACAGGCTAGCAATGAAGTTAGGATGGCTCATCACATTGCCTTTGCCACTGCAAGCTCTAAGCAGAGAACTGATCCTTGGGAACACACAACAAAGAGTACTCTCCCAAACACTGACTTTTTTTAAGAATTGCAGAATGTGGGGTTTTGAGTGCACTCTTCCATACCAACCCTACTGCACTGATGTCCTCATCAAAAAAAACCCCTGAAGCACAGAGCTCCTGTACCACGCCTGGTGTTGCTGGGCTTTGTTTTCCCCAGGAACCTGATGCCTGCTCCCACCATCCACTCACCAAGTTCTGATCTCTCTGTAGGGGAATTGCTCTGTTACACTTCACCAACAGGAACATTCATCAGGTGGAGAGCAGAAGAGGAGTAGCCTGTGCTCATGATTCAATCAAGGCTCCAGCAAATGGCAGAAACTCATAGGGGCCAAGCCACCGAAGTGAAACCTCTGGCAGCACGTGTCAGAAAACCATCCCTGAGGCAACCAAACATCTCCTTGTTATTGTCAATACAAAAGTCATTGGAAATTGCTTTTTAATTTGCACTTACAGGCACTGTCTGTGCTCAGTCCACTTTTGTCCAGTATTGTGCTGTGATTTGTCATCTTGAGGAATACCACCCTTTCCACCTGACACCAGGTAGAAAGGAAACACTCAGACTTGCACAGTTCCAGCTCCCAGTGAAGCAGGAGGACACTGCCATATCTTCTGCATCACTCCAGAGGTAACCACTTGCCAGTTACCACTGGAGAAGAGCCTCATAAACATATCCTCTAGTGCAGCAACACCTGCCTGTTGTAAGGTGGGGAAGGGGGTAGTGGGCAAAAAAACAATGGGAAGGAACTGTCACTGGTGTTCTAGGAGATGACATGATAAACAGAAGACAGACAATGATGGGATTTGGCAAGAAAAACTCATCTCTCTTACTTGTCATTAAAGGAAAACAGTGAGTTATGACACTATGACAAGGTTTTAACATTTTGGGATGTTGCTTTTGAAGGATAACAGCAGCATTTGTAGGGACCATTGCACCAGTAACAACCAGCAGGTTGTCATGATCTGTTGTACAGATCTTTTGTCTTTTTTACTGCAAATGTGTTAAAGAAATGAAACTTCTTTTATATTCTCTCTTTCTATGCATAGGTTTTCTGTTTCAAACCCTCAGACAAATACTGATGTAATTAAAAGAAACACAGAATTCAAAGACTTCAGAAACATAGAACTCTAACAGTGTGCTGCGTTTGCATTTTGACCTTCTGTCAAAAGCATTTGCCTTTTTGATACATATACTCCTCTTTTTAAATCATTATTTTCAAACTGAGTATCTCCCAGGTCAGTATTGTGCTCTGTTTAAAGAACAGAACAAAGTACACATTTGAATTCCTCTGCTGAAATCCGTGAAAGACAAAATGAAAACATGTCAGCTTCTATCAGCTGAGTGCAAATAAGAGTGACTGACACCTTTATCTAGATTTCTTTCCTGGCAACAGAGAGGGTAATGATTATAGGATCCAATAAAAAAAAAAAAATCACCTAATTATTCCAATGCCTTATTTCAACAAAGTACATTTAGGGTTCATTTCAAAGGGTTCTGTTTCCAAGCATATCTAGGTAGTCTAGAAAAATGATGTAGGCTTAAAAATATCCAACAAAACCACAGTGTCATTATTTGGACTAATGATCTGTCTTGTTTAAGTGTTTTTACCGTAGTATGACTTGCCAAATCTAGCTGAGAGGCTCCCATAATCACGTGTGTCATGGTCTATATTTTCATACCACTGGCAATGCAACCTAACGTTTATGAAAACAGAACCATCTAGGGGCAAAAGAAAATCTGCTCCCCATATAGCACACATCCCAAATCTCTAAGCCAGGGTCCCAAAAACTAAAGTACTGGCTGTGTGAAAACAACTTGCTTTAATCACCAAACACGCACTTTGCAGCTAAAGATTCGAGACTGCAAGGGGCAGTGAGTTAAGTTGTGTAAGTGACATGATTCATTTCAGTTGGACAAAGGAATGTGCTGCCTATTCTTTCCCATCAGACTTTCTCCAGATGCAGCACATGAGGGCCAGTGAACCCAGGATGGTATCTGTGCCACAGGTACCCTGCTGCAACAGAGCTGTGTGCCAGGCAGTACAGCTGAGCTCAGCCCAGTGGCCAGATCACTCACTCCCTGTCTCAGTTTTGCTGTATTCCATAGGTACAGCTGCTGAGAGACTGTTTAGTTTGTTCAGTTAACATTTAACTGCTGCTTTTCTAAGGCTGTACCTCGACAAAATGTGAAACTAATAAGCAGCTGAGGAGCTGCACCTAAGTGGAAAAAAATGACCTCTGCCTTTTCTACGAAATATAACCCTCAAAAGCAAAAAAAAAATAGCAAAACAAAACAAAACAAAAAAACAAAAAAAAAAAATCACCAAACAAACAAAGAGAGGGAAAGGAGAAAAAATGTCTCTGTAAATATCTTTGGGCTCTTTTACTGTACTAGAGAATGAAATTAACAATCTCTAGATAAAACAAGAGGGGAGATATGCAGTAATTCTAACATGAACCTTATGGATGTTTATGACTCTCTTCTAACCCTTTTACACGGTTCAGGTAGCAGAAGAGGCTTTGGATGGATGTAGATGGATGTTCAGACAATGGAAACCACAAAGCAGCTTTTTTAAAAGAGACCACAGCATATTTATTGTTCGCAGTCAGGCAGCAGTGTTCCTCTTCCATCACACAACAACTGAATGTTTCAGAGAGCATCACCACTGCAGCACATGAATAACCACACCAGCCAAGACTGCACTGAGTGAACATGATCTGCAATGGCAGGAGGCATCAAGGAATGCAGAAAAGGCATCTGCTGGGAACACTTTCAAAACACCAGCAGTCTGAACTTTTCTGATCCCCAAATTACCAAATCGAAAAAAATATCACAGGGAAAAACAAATTATTCCGGTTGTAGTGTTTTCTCTGCTTTGGACAGCTATTTTTGGCCATTAAAAAAATGTAACTCAATTAGAATAACGAGAATGCTGCAACTCAAACTGGAATGCTTCCCCCCCCACCCCCTCCCCCTTGACATTAGGATTTTAAAACTTTCAGCATGCATGTTTTGAGGAAAGAAAAGTGTTGTGTAAGCTTCAAAAATTGCAATACTGAAGGCTTACCATCTGGATAGGTCCACAGTTTCCTTTCCAAAGGGCTGTGTCAAAACAGAAGGCCTGGAGCCAGGAAGCCTGGATACCTTGCCCTGGACATGACACACACTCCTTTTGGTAATTCATGAAGACTCAGTCCTGAAAGATATTAAAGGCCTCCTGTGAGATGCAGAGATGTGGGCCTGGCACAGGTTTCTGCTGAGGTATTTCTTCTGGAGCACCACTTATCTTTCCTACTGCTGTGGTGAGGAGAGAATGATGTGGAGGAGTTGGATGTTGCAACATTGTTCTTGCACTGCTGACAGGCCAGATGGCAAAAAAACTGATATCACTGGATTGGATGATGTTGCTATCTTGTCTTGTCTGCCTATAAAGGCAAAAAGAACAAAAACCAGCTGTGAAAACTGCTCTCTTTAACCAGACAGGTTTGAGGGGGGTAGGGGCTAGGGCACAATCAACTCAGCTTGGTCAAACACACAATTTGCTCCTGTTATATCTGAAGAAGTCTTACAGCAGAGTAATGAAACACGAGGTTGGTTTACAGGACAACCTGTGTAAGTGTGTACCAGTGCACTGTTGTCTTGTCAAATCACTGAACAGTAATTCCCCTCCTCTCCTTTTTGACCTTCCCCCTCCCCCTGCTCCAGCTTCCCATCAGCAAAAAGTATAAGTTGGGCTCATGTTCCTTTCATCTTCTTGATAATTGTATTGCTTAAGTATAGCAGGCCGGCACTAAAGTCTGAAGCTGCTTTCCTCTTATAAAAGTATATGGAAATTAAATTACAAGACTTCAGAGGAGTGCACTAGTTCAGGGCTCACATAGAGGTGGACAACTTTTGATCTTACAATGCCTTTGCCAGTGAACAGCCTCTCAGTTACTAATGTTTCAGTACCTTTGCCAAAAAAATGGTAGATCAGTTATTGAAGATTAATAACCACGATGTTAAATAGAGCTATTTATGTGAGAACAACTCGGCAGACAGAGTATGGAGGGGACGACGTATAGGGCATCAAAGCTCTGGATGTGTTCTGCTGCTGAAGGACGGAAAGCAGGGATGACATTGCCCTCTCGTGGGAAAACGCTGAAGTGGAAAGCTGCAAAGCTCCAGCCTTGAAGCCGGCCCGGTTTGTTAATCCTACGGGTCTCGTTACAGCAGGCTCTTCAGCCTCCTGACATTTTCGTTCCGTGTACTCAGGACATTCAGAGCTGAGAATTCGTGACATGCTGCAGGATCGAGATTTAGTCTTTATTAAAAAACGCGGTGTGTTGTCTGGGGCTATACCTCTGAGGTTGTGGCTCCAAAGCATCCAGATATTTGTGATATCTGTGATATCAAATATCTGTGAATGCCAAATATTTGAGGTCAGGATTCTCTTTACTCGAGGAACGCAGGGACAAGCACCACTTTTTGGTGTTTTAGCCTAAGAACAATGACACAGAGCTATGCCACTGAGTCAAATCTGCCCAGGACTGCTTTGCTTTAGAATTGTCCCTTCTCTTCTGTTTGTCGTGATGCATTTAACTAAGCAGTTCAGATCATGTCTCCTAAAAGAGGAATTCATACTGCACAGAGTGGTGGGATGGAGGCAAATTAGGGTTAATTTCAGAGGACTTATGAATTATTTATTGACTGTACTGAAAATATATGTTATAGAGTGGGTGACTGGTCTGCCATGATGACTGTATATATTAAAAATGGGCTGTCCTGAGGAGCTTCATTTTATAAAGAAAGCTGATTTTGATTTTTGCCTAGATATTTTCAGAGAACTTTCTAGTCAACTATCCAACTTATAAACTGGGGGTGAAGAAGAGGGATCAAAAAAAAAAAAAGGAAGGAGAGGACAGGTTGAGGTCAGGAAGGCTGAGGACAACCTAACTTGGCTTTGCCTTAAGGACAGCAGTGTGTTACCTGTGCCCAGATATGTTTCTGAAGTCCACATGGTTGCAATGACAAAAATGCAGGATACTCAGGATATCTTTGTGAAGGAGACACACTGGCCTGCAGATGGGTCACTGTCAGTAGTGTACACAGGATTGTTACAGTAAGCGTGGTTGCCAGGATGTTAACCATTAACAGACATACTCCTCTCAAAACAAGAAAGTATTCCCAGCTCTTGCCATTCACTGTGAAGAGCAGCTGTTAGCAACCACAGCAAAACTACACAAGAATACATTAATCTAGAAATGTTCTGATTTTAGAATGGCTTGTTTTCCTCCTCTTCTCCATGTGTGTGTGTGTGTATAAATGCTGGTAGGAAACTGCAGGGGCTAAGTAAAACCTTGCTCTATCAAAATCCTTGTTTGAACCCTCAATTTCAAGTTATTTGGGTTGGAGGACACGTACTGAGGGAACAAGGCATGCAACAAATAGTGCTTTGAAGATTCAACTGAGTGTTGGAAAGGTGAGGTGGGCAATAGGAGGACTCTGACTGATCAGTGTACACAAAAAGAAACCATTCAGTCAGCTTGTCTTTCAGGATAACATGATGGAGGAGAATGCAAGCTCTTTTTAAAAATAGCTAACTTCATTGCGTGTGATGTTGTACATACAAAGTGTTAAAGAGAGAAAAAAGGTAGCAATAGTGTATCTGTAGGTGAAGCCAGCTGGGTTAAAGTTATGAGCAAAAGACACTGTTTCAGATCCACTTCTACACAATCACCACAGTTCAGCTGAGAGAATGATGTCAGGCTGAAGAAAGTAAAGCAGTGCCCGGGTTTGGTGTGGCGATAACCCTGGGGCTGGACAACAACCAGGACATCACCTGAGTCCCCTACACACCCTTGCACTGCCCCAGCTCAGCCCCGCGGAGCAGGCGACCAGAGCAGCACCCCAGCTGCCAAACCAGAGTTGCCCTGAGAGCCCTCCGGTGGCCACAGTGTCTCTTCCGGGCAGCAGAATCCCCAGGGTACGTCAGCAACGTGGCAGACAGACAGAAAAATACCCTTTGTGTACTCATTGGCTGTTCTTTGGTGCTGCAATTACCTTGTGGCTCCTTCCTGACACGTATGCTGGTGACAAAACAGAGTTTCCAGTATGAAAAAAGAAGTGAAGGTAGTACCTGGCTGCCTGGTGTTACTTGGTGTTTCATCAAGTTATGGGTTTTGCCTCTGGTCCACAAAACTTAGAATGCCTGGTTGTCCGAGTGGGAATAGAGTGGAGCTGTTCCAGTGTAAGCTCATCCCTCCTGGACCCTCACATAACACACAGTCCCCAACCCCTTCTGCTCCAGTCCCTGCTTGTCCTGAGACTGCCTGTGTATCCCAACTCAAAATTATATCGCTGCAAGAAAACAACTCAATTTCTCTCACTCTGGATCATCCCATTCCTTGTAAAAGTCTCTCTAGATTCTTCATCCTGAGCTGCCGCTGTCTTCTCACCCCAGCCTGAGCTCTCTGTCCAAAAGCCAGCTGCCTGCTGCTCAGCTCCTCTTGCCCTGCTGGCCCAGGTACTGCTGGTCTCCCTCCCACACAACCACTCTGGCTCCCTTCTTTCACAGAGATTAAAAACCACAGGCACAAACTGCTCTTACCAAAAATCTGCTTGGGCAAGACTCTGAGGGCAAGGGAGGAGAACATGTCCTGGAAAAATAGGTGCAGCAGCCACAGCACAAGAGTATTTAAGTATGTCATTAAGACAACCGGCCATTATTCCTGTCTCTTTAAATGGTTTTAGGAGGTACTTGTAGTGACTCTGCATCCTTCACATGTTCTACATTATGTCTGGTGCCATGTGTGCAGTGGAACTTCATCATTCTTGGAGTAAATGTTCTTTTTGTATGCCAGAACTATGTAACTTTTCTTGAAGTAAATGTTCTCTCTTCTTGTTTTTTTCAGTACATGCATACATTTGGTGGTGCAAACATGTAATTAACATACCTTGCTATAATGGTGGTTTTCATTCATAATCCTCTGAAGAGAAAACAAGTACAGATGCATGAAGGCATAAACTCATTAACAATTACAGCTATGGGCCTTTTAGCTCTATTGTGTTTCATACTCACAGGAAAAGGCGGTGCTTTTCAAACATTTCAGACCAAGAGAGCATAACTTTTCACAGTCCCTTAAATCAATTTTTCAAACTGAAAACATTCTAAAGTCTATATGGTTTTGTGAATCATGTGAGACTATTTGCCATTACTGTGCAATGCATCCACAGCCATAGTTTGGTGACCATTGGCTTAGGAATCAAATCACACAACGATTTGTGTTCAGGTCCTGGCATTACTACAAATTTCACAGGTCACCTTTCCAGACATTTCCATTGTATCTCGCTTTCTCCCTCAGTAAAATTGGTATAGATCATATCAGCTGCTTCCCAGGATGTTGGGATGACTGGTGTCTTGATAATGGTGAAATCTGGGTGGATGCGACCAGAGAGGCACAAAGTGTCATTATTAAACTTTACCATCAAATAAATCCTTCAATAATTTTTTTTTAAAAAGGAAGCTTAGAAAATTTTAAAAAAAAACAGTTAATGACCAAATAGCAAAGAATGCTCACCATTTTTTGTTGAAACAGGTGTTTAAGAAAAAAATTACCTAGTTTAACCGTCACAGAAAACAGGTAGATTCATCTACAAGATAAGAAAGTCAAAACAAACAAACAGTCAAGCAGAAGAAAATAATTCTGCCTTTAGTTACTGCCTTGCCTTCCCTGAAGCTGGGTAATGACATAATTTACCACAATGCTTTGAAAAACAGAATGCCTGAGCCACTTTTGCTTGGGACAACATTTAAGCCAGCATTTCCCTGACTAGTTTACAGCTTTACAGATTCCAATATTTGGAAGGAAAAGCTCTTTCACAAGACTAAATTAAAAAACCAATTGCTTCATTATTTCTCATAGCAGATCGGGTTTTTTCCTAGTGGGCAAATCACATTGTTTAGCTGGAGGCTGGGAAATGGACCTTAAAAATCTGACCTGGAATCTGCTGTTTTTCTTGGGCTTACTAGTTACTATTTGTGAATCTATTTGCTGGTTTCATAGGAAAAAACAATGCCCTTCCATTTATTTTTGCAGTTATGAGTCCCAAGAGAAAAGGCATTCTGTTTTTCATTATTGCTACTTCCATTGAGCTGCTTTTGCTGTTATTATAATCTGTGGTTACCCAGCTGAAGAATTCCACCTGATGCAAAATAATGCAAGAATACTGCTGGTCCACACCTGCAGTATTCAATTATAAGAATCGTAATTTCTGAGCATGCTGATCAAAATGCTTAGACTGGTACATTTTACATGGGGAATAATAGTTATTTTGCTGTGTAATAGGGTCTATTTTACAATGTATTTTCTTCTAAAACTACAGTTAATATTTACGTAAATTCTGGAAATGTTCTCAGCCAGAAAATGGGCATAAACTGAGAAAACGACGTCCGTGGAGACCAATGTAATAGTTATGGTGAAATCAGTGGCAGGAGAGAAATATAAATTTCATTGCTATGCTGAAAATCTTTCTTCAGTTATTTAAATCTCACTTGAATCGTCTTTTCAGAATTAAATTTAATTTAAATGGGCAATGGACCCCGTTCCAGCATCAGGGAGAATTTCTCTTCAAGAATCTCTGTGGTCTCATACAGACATTTGTGCATTCCAGGGGTGTTTGTGAATGTAGTTTAGTTTTTCTCTAGAGACTATCACCTGCCTGAAACAGAGTGGTGGTGAGCAAACCCCCTGAGCAGTCTGCAGTTTCACACATGCCTGGAATCAACAGTGTGTTACCTCCACCTCTGAACTCCAAAAAAAAAAGAGAGGAGAGACTAAAATAATATCAAATGTTAAATTAATTTTAAATAGAACCCCTGTTGTGTGGCTGGTTTTGTTTTGTACACAGCAATATATTTCCAGCCATGATAAACTGCATGGCTGAGAGAACACTCGATGTATTCACACCACTGCAGTTACCTTGTAGGGCATTAGGTCAGTGACATTCCCTAAGGATTTATCATCCAGAGAGAGAAACGAAAGACTGGCCAGCAATTTTCTCGCAGCAGTTTGTAATAAGATTTAGGAGGGTCAGAGGAATTTGGATCTCCATGCAACTTTTCATGGGATAAAGCAAAATATTTCTTTAAAGAAGAGGTATTTTATCCTGGACAATCACTGGCGGAGAAAAAAACGGTTTTGTGTTTCAAGGCTGTTAAAAATATAGTGACATATTTTTCACACCTTTTTAAAATTTCAGAAAGCCATAATAAGGTGCTAGCTTTGTGAGTCCATATTCTCTTTTTAATAAAATAGATTATTAAGTAAGAGTTTACTTTTTCAAGTCAAGCTCAAAGATAGAGGGATTCCTAGTGTGGTGTGTGTCAGGAATAAAACCAGTATGAGTGGGATTTTACTAATAAAAACGTAATAAACATGGAGTCATGAATGCACCACTAAATCAGCATGAGAGAGAGATGATCAATTTTTTTTTTTTTTTTTTTGTATTTATTAGCTACTGTCTCATCCTGGGTAACTGCAATGAATTAGAAATGCCTACCTGTCTGATTAATAGGCCTCTTTTCTTTCTTAGAACTCTTAGTTCTTAATTATCCAGTTGCTTCATGTTTATTTTCAAGGTCCTATAACAGCAATGTAAGTCTTAAAGAAATTTCCTGAAGTATTATAAAAGTAAAATGAGGAATACCTTCATGCAGTAGTATACTGTTGGATAGCTTAGTTTTTGTGTGCTTTAAGATGATCTCTTTCTGGGGAGGTCACTTTACATCAAGTGATATAAGTCACAGTTCTCCATATTTAGATCAGATGTATGTACACAGATTAAATTTTTAACCTAATCTTTCATCTTAACTTCCAGACTGTAACTCACTGGTCCAACTTTGTATGTTCATTTAAAACAAACAAACAAACAAACAATTTTTCTTCTAACCTGTATTGTAACTTACACCAAATAATAAGTATGTCTGCTTGAAGATTTTCTCTTACTAATGCATGAAAATTTAGGAGCTAGTGTCCTTCAGCACAAAATGGTAAATAGAAGAGTAATAAATACAGGTGACAAAAATTGGAGAGGAAAAGTAAAGGTTATGTGCTGAAAACCAGCAGGTGACCACTGCTCCAGGCCTAACCCCTGCATCAACTGACCCTGTGTTCAGTGAGCTGTGACACTTGGTGAGATTAAAATAGCCCTTCTCCTGAGTCCTTAGGAGCTGAGAATCCTTTCCTTGGATAAAACATTTAAGGGTTCAGAGAGGAACCTGAACATCTTATGGCAGCTGATCAGATAGGATCTCCCAGCATGGGCATAGCAGGGAGCAAGGAGAGAGAGGATGTAACAAATACGGTTTACAATTTCTTTGCTGCCTTGACTTGCCTAGAAAAAGACCAAGCCTGTCCCTTTATTACCCTTCCATGAGGGCCCCAGTTTGGATTCTATTGCTGGATCTTGGCTTTTCTATTCCACACAGAAAGCACAGCCCAAACAGAGGGGTACGACTGGTCTGTCCATTCTTGGGCCTCAGACTGAGCTACTCTTGAGCTACTCTTGGCCTTGGGTCTACAGCAACAGACCTGAGGCCAGGCTAATAGCAACTCCAGGTTAACACACATTCCTCCTTTCCTCTCTTCCTGCTAGTCAGGAGCAGCTGCAGATGGCTGTGTCTCTTGTGTAACTCTCAAACACCCACTCCCTTGCTATTCTAAGTAGAAGAGACCCACCCATGTTCCACTTCAAAAATCACCCGCGCTCTACCCAGCATGATAATTACAACACCCTTCTGAAAGCCACAGGAACACTTCTGAAAGCCAGCGCCCCTGGATTATCTACATGAAGTGCAGTTGGAGTGTAGCAACAAATTATTTGTCAACAAGTAGAGTTTGTCAACAAATACAGCTGGGAATACACTGTGGCATAACCAGACTGCTCTTGATGGTCCCATCAAGTTCTTTCCTTTAAGGTCTAACAGGTCAAATGCTTCTAATATAGCTTCTAGAGCCTTCTGATCTTATGTTGCATATTCTGTTTTGGCATCTGACCCTTAGATAAGACACTTCTAGGATGAGGCTGAAAATAAATATTTCAAACTAATAGTCTTCCTTTGAAGGTCAAAACAAAGGTTTAACCCAAATTTGCTAAGCAGATTACAAAGCACAGCTTGATTTTTGAGCAAGAGGTATTCTGTGTGGATTCACAGGGTTGCATTCATCCAGTTAGAAACTCCCAGGCTTGAAGTACAACGGAACACAAATTGCTAAGAAGTGGTCTGAGCTATTACACTTTTGTGCATTCTTACACAAAATACCTGTCATTGGTGCAAACACACAGCCTACTTCACAGATTCAGGTCAGGCAGAAGGTCATTCCTGCAGCCGTAGGACAGAAGGGAGAAAGAAAGAGGTTCAGCCCTCTATCAACACAAACCATCAATACAGCACTACTAGGCTTTATACGCATTTACAGCAGATATAAATTGGTCTGTGAAGGGGTTTGGCACGTCTGGGCAGCAGCATCTGTGTGGAGGGGAGCTGTGTTTCAGCAGATGTACCCATTTCTTCCTGACAACCCAGAAACCTCAGCCGTGCAAACTCCTATGCCTCTGTCCAGCTTCTCCACCTCTCACTTGTGATGCTGCTGTGTCCTAGAAATGGTTTTGATCATGGCAAGGCCTGCTTCCACAGACCTGCCAGAAAGTTGTTTAGTTTTGGACACTTGCTAGCAGATTCAGACAAAGTAGGTGCGCTACCACCTAAGCCTGGGGGGAAGCTTAAAGGTTTGGAGTTTTGTAATGCACTACCATCTAATTGAAGGGTTTGGAGGGTTTTTTTGGCCAATCTTGTTCATTTGCAAAGAAAACCATGCTATTTCAAATGCAGGATGACTCAAACAAATGCAGTAGAATTTTGCTGTCACAACCCCACACCTGTTTCAGCCCAGAATCCCACCAACTTCACAAGCTTCTTTCATGGCAGTTGCAGATACTTCCATATCAAGCAGTTAGTTCTGTCTTTCTTCTTTCCACGTGTGGGACACTTCTGCCTTGGTCTCTGCACGTGATCTCTCCTCCTGCACTGTGCACAGCAAAACCCTCCATGCATTCAAACTCTTCTGTGACCTTAAATGTGCAATTGTTTAAATCTCAAAACAGGTTTAGAAAGGGACCATCTCTTCTCTTGCAGGAGTGTGACAATGTGTCAACTTCAAATCTAAATTGAGATAATGTGAATACTATGCTGAAGACAGGTGCTAATTAAGGTATCAGTGAAAACAGCACTCTTCACAACCACAAGCTAGCTGCAGCACCTAACATGGACCCAGGGAATAGAGTTTTTCGGTGTTGATAAGCCAGACAGGACTGAGACACCAGGATACAATCAACTTCTCAACTCATTCTTGTTGCCTGCCCTTCAGTCTCTTCTCTCTTCACATAGGACTAGAAGTGTGGTAGAAGCTTTAGGACGTTGTAGAAAGAAGGTGCCAAGATGTAAATGATGGAATTTTGCTTTGGTGATGCCAGCAAGATACAACTGCATGCCAGTATATATAAACTATAATGCATTAGCATACCTGGAGCTCCAGGGAACCCTTCAAACATCTCAGTCTTCAGAGATGGCATTCATTACGGTATTATACGTTATACTGGGAGAAACTAGGAGCAGAGTGACAGTCGCTTGCACAGTGAAGTAGAGATTATAAACCCCAGTGTACTATTTGAGGCTCACAATATTGTTTTTAATTTCAAAGTTGGAAATAAACATAACCGGTAGATGGCTGCACAAATAAAACATGGCTAAAAATATCCTCTTGTATGTTTAAGAGAGCTGTTAAATAGAACTTGGGCCCCTGGCTGTCCTACCAGAAACCTGACGCCTTTGAAAACCAAACTGAAACTACCAAAGCACATAATCTTGCTAAACAGCCTTGTTTTGGGACAAAGCCTTACTTACTCAAGTAAAATAATTTCCTTTGGAAACATTTTTTTATCAAAGCACAGCAATGTTGATAAATTTTATGTTTGCATGGGAAATGTGACCTCATGTTACGCTCAGAAAAACAGCAATCTCTGAAAAACATGTTCTTTGATGCCCTGTGCATGCTCTGGAGGTTATTAGTGTAAGAAGGATTGAGCATGTTTAGCTACTGCCTATGCAAAATGGTTGTTTATTGTTCCAAGAATCTATTGATTTATCAATGTCCTGCAAATCTAAGTAGACAGAGTTACTGGAATAGTGTAGTACAAACATTTCCAGGGCAGTACTTGTGTCTATTTACAGCCTCCTGCACACATTTGTCTAACTATCTGAATTGTTAGGGCTTGGTATCTCAGTTCCTACCCAGAGAGTAAGAAGTAGTCTAGGAAAACCCCTGTGCTTCAACTTCTGCTTGAAGTATTTCTTTGGGACTGTACCCCTGTCCTTAAATGCAGGTTTTGACAGAAATGGCACTTTTCATAGCGACTTTTTCAGCTGGCACTGGCAGCATTTCTTAATATCAGAGAGTTATGTTTTGAACATGATCTAGAGATATTTAAATGAAATTGAGGAGGTAGAGGGCTTAAATCCATTTCTCTTTGGATTTACTCATTTCTGTGTCCATCTTCATGGAAACTGACAGAAGAAAATGTAGGGTTGCCCATTTAGGTACATTGTCTGCACGGAGAACACATAACAGTTAGAACTGACTCGTACCTGTGTTTGGTCTTAACCAAAAGGCAAAACCAGATTGTGCACAGGATGGAAACGGTATGAAAAGCAAAAAAAAAAAAAATGCAGTCAAGTATGAATCAACTATTACTTATGCTCTGAAGAAGACCCCTTTGCAGCCTAGTTTTTACTCTTACTGCAAGAAGAGCTGCTGATATCTCATTTTGTATGTACCCTCAGCTGAGATGCAAAGTGAAAGATTAAGTTAGTATTAAAAATGCATATCAAGATATCATTACACCATTTCAAGAAATTTCCAAGTATCTAGTTTAGATCTTTATTCTTCAGCCCAAATCTCAAAATTAAACAGGTTGGGTGTGACAAAAACTTTGGTAATTTCCATTTTTCTGTTTCCAGAGAAAATGTAGGAGTTTTGACAGTCATAACTGGGTCTACAGCACAGGTATTTATCATGGCCACATCGCTTTCTGGCATAAGACTTGCACTTTTCTCAACAGAGCTTGCAGAAGAATCTTGTATATAACGGATCCAAAGGCTGAAATGTGTGAGCATGAAAGCTCCTTTCATTGCAAGTTCTCAAAAAAATTGCATTAATATGCTAAGTTAAACACAGATTAAGAAAAAAAATCACACTTATGCACATATATTTTAATACATTCTTCAGATCCCATCTCTTTAAGGAAGGTTTTGTGTGAGATGACTAGTGACAGGCCATTACTATTGTATTTACCAGCTAAATGTTTAGCACAGCTGAGGATGACCTGAAATCCTGTAACTGGATCGATGAACTTCTTTTCCTACATAACACACAGAAAAGAAGATCTTGGCCTTTTCTACTTGGTTCACTATTTTATCCATAACAAGAAGTTGTTAAACTTAAGGGAACTGTAGTCACAGGCAAGTTTAACTTCACGAGGAAAGGACTGAAATATAACCTTCAGGCATGCACGTGTGCTTGGTACTAGTTTTAACTCAAGGTAGATACTGGACTGACTCAGCACTTCTACCTGGTCTGTGTTCTTCCACAAGCCAGTCAGCAGCAACAGGGCAAGAGAGCTGCTGCCAAACCACATCCAAGCAACAGCACACAGACAATGACAATTTTTTCAAGTTAGTTTTGGTTTAGAGACCTTTTCTGCAAACCACAGGAGCCCAGGCTTAAATTCCAGTGGCCATTGCCATGAGATGAAGGCAAACTTCAAGTGGGTCCCAAATCCCTTCATTTCAACTATTCCATTTTCTCGGTTTTGAGGGTCTCTATAGCTGCTCACTGCTCACAGACAAGATAATTGTGTGTTTATTTTTTATTAGTGTCAGACGTTGATTTTGATATTTTAACCAGTACTACTACAATGATACTGTAAGGCAAACACAAGACAGAAATAAGAATTCATTTGGTACAGCTAATTTGCTAATTAGAAGACCTGCATAAAATATATGCCAGACAAAGTCAAGAGCTTGGTGCTGGCAGATTAAAAATGTTCCCTCAGTAAAGAGTATTCAGCAGGGAGATGGCTGTGGTGACTGAGGCTGAAAGGCTTCTTGTGACCCTAACTCAGAAAGAATCAAAAAAAAGCAGAATTAAAAATTAATCCATAATGCCAACAGAGACAAGGTGCTTGGGTTTTTTTATTTCAGAGACCAATAATGAAAATAATTATCCTTGAAAATTTGGCATCTTAAATATGTGGCACTCTTCTTCCTTTTAAAACACATAGCACTGATAAGAAATCCTGCTTTTAAAAATTCCACTAATAAAAATATTTTACTTATTTGACAATATTGAACGGGAAAAGGACTATTAAAGTTTGCAAACAGCAGCTCTGCTGGAGGAAGAAGGAATGCCTTGTGGGTAGCAGGGTTGTATATGATGAGGAGTTACAGAAATTAAAGATTAACAAAGAGAGGTGTTCATAGCCTTTCTGATGATAATGTTTATTTCGTGTCTGAATCTGCCACCAGCCTGCTTTGACTCTTCCCAGGTGATATGTTCTGTAGTCAAGGAGATCCTGCAGCATTCACCTGCAGCAAGTCAGTCCCACAGAAGCCAGTGGATCCCAATGGACCAATTCACAAAGCATCAACTCACAGTCTTTGCCACATTTTTTTAGTAAAGCAATTCTCTATAAATTCTAACAAAAAAAATCAACACCGTAGTTTCTTAAGTAATCTTATCATGTGTTGATCCATAAATCATTTACTAATAATGAGCAGTATCTTGCCCAGTGAAACAAGGAAGATGCTCCTCCTCTTAACCTCACCTGGTTTCCTTATGAGTGTGCAGCATCAGTCAATATCATGGTGCTACTGTCTACTGTCGTATTTTAAAAAAATGTATTTTTCTTCCCCACACTGAAAAAGTACAAGTATTCATTGATAATCATCCATGTCACACATATATTTTTCCAGCACTGATGAGAAAAACAAATTTCCTGGGCTTCCAAACACTGATGTGCAGAAGCAACACTCCTTGATTCAAGGCAAACCAAGCATTTTGTGCAGTGTATATCTTTGTTGCATCATTATGAATTTCCCAGCTGAATTTTACTTCAGATCCATGTTACTGAGTTGGTGTCAATTATTCAGAGGACCTAAGTCCATCTCAGTTGTAAAATACTGATTCCTTCCATATATGTGCATATAGACAAACAATGCAACAAGTTAACTTGGCTGAAGTAATGCCTGATGCCTGGTAATAGGTCACAGTGGATACTTTTGCTGTATAATTTATTCCA
Organism: Chiroxiphia lanceolata; assembly: GCF_009829145.1. NCBI lineage: Eukaryota > Metazoa > Chordata > Aves > Passeriformes > Pipridae > Chiroxiphia > Chiroxiphia lanceolata. Next base: position 72,527,144 of record NC_045671.1, read on the forward strand.
CATTCAGGCAACATATTTTAAAACTTTTGGAAGCACTTTTATTATTCTTATGTTTGAAATATATTTGCCATGAGCTGGTCTCAGAACAGCAGGCAGTGCCTACATATCACTGGCAAAAAAATTCACTAAGGGCCTTAGCATTCATTGGAAAAGAACACAAATATTTTTATATGGTTAGATGGCAAAAATCAGAAATTGTCTGTGGTATGCCCAGATGCAATTTTAAGAACAGCTGTAAGATGCTCAAAACTCACAACTCTGCTGAACACTTTCTAGAGCTATTATTTTTCATTTTAAATTCAGTTTCTCGGGCCTTTGACATACTATGAAGTGCACATCACTTTTTGCAAATATTCCCTCTCACTCTTCAGGGAAGATTTTTTTTTCCTCCATTACAAGAAAATGACATAATTGTGTTATTAAATGATAAAATTATTCACACACATTAAATTTCAGACCCTCTTTGTTGAGATTTCTCACAAGGAGGCAAATGTTACTCAACAAACAAGGGAGACAGCTGTGGGTGAGATCAGTAAGCCAATGACTGCAGAAGAGACATGGCAATCAATAAAATGAGGGTGAAGTGGAAACCCTTCAACCCCAGGCGTGAAAAAAAGTGCCTGCAGAAAAACCACTTCTGTTGTTTTGAGGTATCAGAACTCCTGTGTTGGAAGGGACCCTAAAGATCATCTCATTCCAATCCCAAATTTAGCTTATTAGGGACAAGATTTAAAATCCAGGGGTAAAGAAAACTAAGCAGAACTATAAATAAATATAAATAAGTCCCACGAAAAAAAAAAATATTTCTTCATTACTGACAAACGTGTTCTGTTTAAAAATCATAATATTTTCTGATTATCTTCTTAAGATGAATAAGGAAGACACACAAGACATTTCATAAACAGTTATTTATTAAAGCAAACAATTTAATTTTCTTAATAAAATGCGATAATCACCTAAAAAACATGTCATCAACAAAACAGGTCTTTCTGCATTTATTTTTGCTGTACTGACTTTGCAAAAGAAGTGTTTGCATAGATTGTACAGTTTTCCATTATTACCATCTAAACCAGCCTATTCTTTTGAAGTTCTTCAGTATTATCAGGAATGCTTTGGTTCATATTGAATACAGTAGACAGATAGAACAAAACAAATAAAACAATAATTGCATTTTATGACTTATTGGAGTAGCTGATCTTGAAGTCAAACCCAAAATTTGTTTACAAGCAAAGACAAATAAGCCTTACCCTTCTTATTCTGAACAAGGCAACAGCCTTTTCAGAGCTCTACCAAGTTTTCCATGATGCCTTTTCTTGTTTCCATTTGCCATTTTTAGCTAGAAAAATTCTGAAAGACATCTGCACTCTCAAGCCAGTTCCGAAAACAGGATCGCCCTTTGTCTCTGATCTGTTTTCTTCCCTTGTCAGTAATGACTTCTCCAGTCTGTTTCACAATCACCAGTTTAGGAATTGCTGTTATGTTGTATTTCTTCTTCAGATCACTGAGGAGGGGAAAAAAAAAAAAACCAACAAATTAAAAATAAAGCACACCATTGGGAGTATTTTAAGAAAAGTCCTAATCTCTTATGAAGGCTGCTCCACTCAGGAACCATGGGAGAGCAGAAGTGGTGAGTTTGGGACAGAGCAGCATCCTTTCTGTGACTGCTCTTCCCTGCTGCCTGCAGTTTCCACAGGAGCAGAGCCTTCCAGAGACTTAAAGCCACGTGGAAACCAGGCTATTAATGCAGGAAACAAAAATAACATTTGTGAGGACACGAAACCTGTGAAGGGAAACAAGAACACTTCCTGACACCAGCACACAAAAAATAACAAGGCATGACTAGTAATTAAACAAGACAGAGAAGGAAGCCTGATATTTGTGCACTATCAGCCACGTGACAAAGTAAAACAGAACTCACTGCTTATATAGATGAGCTGGAAGATATCAGTAAGATGCAAACTAAAGAAACTAAAAACTAAAGTGGAAAACGGGAGAGAGAATCAGAGAACACCGCATAGGAAGCCACCTCAGTTGAGCATGATACAGGCCAGGGAAATGGCAAGATGAAAAACACCCCAAGGAAAAGAGTTTAACACCAGTTTGTTTGTTACAGGACAAAATAAAGAAGAGGCAAAGAGCAAGGCACAAGGATCTATCTTCATAGAATGATTGTATCTCCTGTGCAAGGAATTCACCTTGCTTAAAAGGCTGACATTTCAGTGCAAATGAGAAGGTAAAATTCAGGACAAAAATTTTTGAAACTGAAGCTTAGCCACTAGGACTGAATAACTTTTTGGCATGAATTTTGTTAAACCACAGCTGCAGCAGTTACAAGACTGTAGGTGAGCTCCGAGTTCATTAAACTTCTCAATGGACTTCAGACAAAAGCAGAGTTAGTTCCTGAGAGTGCAGATCAATTAGAGGAGTTAGTTTCAAGCATTTCCAGGAACTCCAGACCCAGCTCATGGCCCCAGCTCCAACTCAGAAAGAAAAGCAGATAATGAGTGTCTGAAGCTTCCTTTCACGTTTATAAGGACACTGCAAAACCAAATCCTTTCCAAACACACGGCAACAGCAAACCCACTACTTTCACTAACACTGAATGTCCAAAGAAGAAAAGCAAACCTTTATTGAATACAAATCATCAGTCAGAGAAACAGGTTGATGGTCAAAGAGTCAGAACCATACCAGAGTGGTTTCCTCACCCTTTTCAAAGTAAGCTGAAAGACAGAAAAACTATTACCCACCTCCTTGGCACATCTACTCTTTGTAGTAGCTGTTCACACAAGAGAGCCATGAATGAAAAAACATTGATTCTAATAAAACCCTAATGCTTGTGGGGAATCTCGGCTGGGCTGGGACCCCTGGTATGGAACAAGAAACTGGCTGAGAATGGAGGCCCTGGTCCTGACAATGTACTGATGCATCCTGAGAGAGCAGAGGAGCACAGCAGGAGAGAGTTGTCCCGTGGGAACAGGGAACACTGTCTCATGAGAACAAGGACTTGTTTTGAACAGAGTGACTGAGAAAAATATAAACATCAAAGGAAAACAGGGACAGGTGCACAGAAATGTTGTGAGAAAGGAGGACTGAGAAAGTCCAGAGAAAGTCCAGCTAAAATCCACCTATAGCTGTGAGAATTGTAGTTTGTGTATGTAAGCTGACCTATCTGTGTGATATACGTGTACCAAAAGAGCTGTATTTAAGAGGCTGTAAAGTGCAGCTCGTGGCTGCTGCTGCTTCATTTTTCTTTCCAATAAACTTTCTTGCTGAATATTACATGTTGTAGTCCATCCCAACAATGACAAATGTTCATTTTAGAAGTTAAAGAAAACACCTTCCAGCACATAGGCCTCACAAGCAACATCCCACAATTTTAGTGGCAGGAATGCAAGCTACAGTGACAGACACCTAACAGGAAAAGTGAGGAACATAACATCTACATCTGAGGCATAAGGGGTGTGCAGTCTAAATTGTTTCCAGCAAAAAAGGTAATCAGTTTTGAGGAAGAAGTCATGTTTCAGAAGGGGTGTAAGAAATAGATTAGGTGAACTACAAGAGATCAGCTGAAAGTAAAAACCTTGCCAAAACAAATATGACCTGTTGTGTGGAAAATCATGTTCCTGCATTGTCTTATATCAATCAAAGTGAACAGAAATTAAGCGCCTTTAGAAGAACCAGAGGACAGACACAAACAATAACAGAATAGCCAAACTCCAAAATATGAACCTCTCTTTCAAAACAAAATGTAAATACTAAAAGAAAATGTAGTGCCTGAGCGCCATCACCACAAGCAAGAACATTTGCTGGGTGAGGCTCAAAACTCAAAGAACTTTGAGTAGAAAAAAAAAAAATATAGACATTGTTAAAAAACACGTGGTACTGATATAAAGACATTCTCCATGATTTCCTGGGGGCAAAAAAAAAAAAGAAGACAAAATACAGAAAATAACACTTAAGTGAAATACTGGCCCAGACAAGGCATTCCTGAAACATGACTTCCCTTCTGTATTTTTGCTTAAGAGAAGAAAAATCAACGGGTGAAGGAGTCTGCTCTGCCATTACATTGGCTGTACAATAATGCAGGAAATACTACAGAAGCAGCAATAATAAGTTATAGAAATGGGTTTGCTTTCTCAGTGTGAATTCTGAAATAAAAGCAATCAACCAAGAATCTCCATAGAACCTTTCCCAAACCTGCTAAAATGGGAGGAAAAACACTGACAACATTCCAAAGCAAGTTCATGTAGAAGCCATGTAAAATCCCATCACCTCATACCGCTTGAATGACAAACAAGGTGGGTGGGGTGGAAGATACTTTCTATTGGTTCAGTGGACAATAAATTAGCTTGGGATGCCCAACACAATTGTAGCAGAGACAGAAGAGTAGGAAGCTGAAGGTGATTTGCTATGGAGACTGGAAACTTAGACTTTGCTTTCCTGAGGGAATGCATAGATGGATGATCCACTCCAGCACAGCATCTTGTTTACACAGCCTCTTGGCTGAAGGCTTCTTGCATCAAATCAGACCAAAGAATGCACAGACTTTGCTTACATTTGCAACCTGCAAGAGAATGGGCCTGAAGGTGGCTCAGGAACAGTTCTGCAAGCAATGCTTCTTAACCACTGTGTACTTGTGCTTACAAAAATGACTTTTTAAAACCTGTTAAGATCACCCTCTCCTACAGGGATCTAAAATCCCATGACTCACCTGTGCAAGTGACACATGTGCCATGGGACTAACTGCAAAGACAACCTATGAAATCATTAAGCATAAACGGAAATATCACGAGCTACAAAGGCAAACTCAACTCTTAGAGTAAAATACAGTGATGTAAATGATGACATTCTTACTCAGTTGTCTCAGTGTCCCTAGTTAAGAGTAAAGGTATACTGCCTTACTGACTAGAAAAATTTTAAGATCCAAACAGACAAAGCAGAAGGAAAGCTATTAAAAAAATAGCTATGGAAGACTGAATGAGTAACCTTTGGACAGCCACAGGGAATATTTCAGTCAAATCTTTTGTCAGAACGTGGCCGTGAAGGTTTGGACACGAAAGGGCAACGTTCATTTCACAGAGTCACAGAATATGCTGAGTTGAAAGGGACCCACAAGGATCAACAAGCCCAGCTCCTAGCCCCACACCTGACACTGAGATTGAGACAAACTGAAGTCATAGCAATTGTTAGGTCTTTTGATCCTTGTGAGAAGGTTGGATGAAAATTTCGGAGAGTGCGGATTTTATATTTCTAGATAATACTGACATTGGCTGTCACAGGGCTAATTTTCTTCACAGCAGCTTGCAGGGTGCTATGTTTTAGATCTCTTACCAAAACAGCATTGTTTTAGCTATTGCTGAGCAGTGCTTACACAGCACCAGGGCCTTTTCTGTTTCTCATGCTGCCATGTCAGCGAGTAGACTGGGAATGCACGAGGAGCTGGGAGGAAACACATCTGGGACAGCTGATCCCAACCGGTCAAAGAATATTCCATAACATATAACTCTATGATTCCTGAAGAAAGGAGGGGGAAGGAACCAGCATTCAGAGTCAGAGCATTTATCTTCCTAAGAAGCCACTACATATCAAGGCCCTGTTGTGCTGGAAATTGCTAAATGTCAGTCGTCAGGAAGTAGAGAATGAATTTGGTATCTTACTTTGCCTGTGTGTTCACCTCTGCTTTATCTATTAAACTGTCTTTATTTCAACCCACAAGTTTCACCCTCCAGTTTCTCTCCTCCACCCCACAGGGGCAGGGAGATACCCAGCAACAGCGTGGGGCCTGGCTGCCTAACCAGGCTGATCCATGGCATAAGTGAGCACTTTCATGTAAAGGTTTAAGTGTCTCAAGAGGGTTTTTGGGATGTAAACAACATGGGGCAAATTTAATGCAATCTTGGGAACTTACATATTGCACTTATGTGTAATGTGACGTCTGACAACATTTGAATTTTAACAGCTTTCACTTGGAAGTGATGGCCACCTTGCTAATCTGCTTCTAGCAGTACACCCTCTAATGCACAGCTGTAAGTATTTTCTTTTACTTCTGAAATTTCTACATGAAGTGAATGAAGTGAAATTTCTGCACTGTTAAAGGTTGGACGCATAAGCACGCACGTCACATGGTTGGGATTCAATTTTAAAGTGTTTGTTGAGATTCTGAGAGAGAAGTCCAAAAACACTAAGAACTGCTAAGACACTTTACATTATTCTTCTGCCTCTGTTTTTGGCAACTAACCCCCTTCCAATATTCCTGCAGGTGTCAATGCACCCTCATACCTAAAGCTTCCTAACATAAAATATGCGTACAACCTTTTTATTTTCCTTTTATGGGAATTATGTGATTCTAAGTCTCACTGAGGTGCACAGGTCATGGTCTCAGGAAATACCTGCTGTCTGTCTGGAAGCCTACAAGACCTCCTGCACGTGCTAGGCACCCTCACAGGGAAGGGTGCCTTTGACAACAGGGTTCAGTACAAACACAGCAGCGTGTCTGACAATTAAAATGTCAGCCCCATTTACTAGCACTTCTTGTTGACATGTTCTGTCCTACACCTGCTTTTCCTCTCTGCTATTCCCTTTCTCCTCCTAGTGCCCACTACCTCCTTCTAGACTGTCTTCACACTCTCCTTCAGGGATCAAAATCCTGTGCCTCAGGCAACAAAAAATTTACACTAACCCGAAGAAAAAGCATCAGAACAGTATTTCCTATTAGTCATGACACAGACCACGTGAAGTAGTAAAGGTGCAGTCCCATCCCAGGGAAATAGTCAGGACTGACAGCATGGAAGAGTCTTGAAATCCTGCTCTGAATTCAGCATTTTGCTTCTCTGAAGGTAGTCTTAACACTGCAGTGTTATTATGAGTAGAAATGCTGGCTATTTCTTAACAAGACAAAATTCATCACCAGGAAACTCCTCACTTCTGTCTGAAATGTATTTTAGATGGCAGACTTAAAATTGGCTCTACTGTGTCTAGAAGAGACATCAGTCTCTGCTGCAGTTATGTATCTTAAACACTGGAATAACTAGTTAAGATATCCTAACCTCACTGAGGATACTGAAATGCTTTTTTTACACAGTCCATAAAATAACCAATTCAAATTATTTTCAATGGAACTTTAAAAATTATTGATTAATACGTTAATAAATATTATTAATAAAATAATTATATTAGTCAATTTTAAAATTATATTCTTAGTTAGAACTAATACCTAGCCAGAATTATAGTTTGGTTTAATGAATACACACTCATCTGCTCTAAGTCTACAATGATTTACCAGTATCCTTGACACCAAATTAGCAGTTAATCCAACCTAAGCACCCTGAACACCTCCACAAAGACCTTTATTGGTACGTGCAAGAAACACAACTTTAAAAACATTGCCTTTTCGTATCCCTCCGCACTTTGTTCTTCAGTAAACCACTATGATCTCACAGTTATCTGTCGGGACAAGCCATGTTTCTCTGCAGGATTCTAAAGGACATTGTGGGCTGCCACAGAAAACCAATTAATCAATCTCTGTACCTCCATTCCACGTGACTTGAGCAAGAGCAGTCAGAAATAAACCTCTAATCCACAGAGGCTGAAGCTGTAAGCGCATTCTCACGGGCTACGCTGAACAGCTTGCTGGCTGCGGGGACTTCAAGTGCTACATTTCCATCAGGAAACTTGCCTGTGTTCTGTTATGATTAGTTGATATCAAAGTCAATTACTGCCTAGGAAGACTTTAGAGTATTATGGAAAATAACATTACCATTTCAATCTAGTTTAAAGTCAGTGGAAACTGTTATTAAAAGGTGTAACATCAACTGGCAACTGGCATCCAGGAACGAGGTTGCCAAAGTGCACTGACAAAACAAGATTAGTAAACCCTCTCCCCATTTAGTTTTAGCTGGGGTGTTACACAGCTCTATCCCAGGTAGCACACGGGGGTGGATCTAGAGTTAAATGAAAGCTAGAAGTTACTAGAAGCACTACGATAGAGTTCTTTATTAGAAGAGTAAATTTGGCTGGGAGTTTCATTAACCAATCTATATTTAAAATTCACATTAATTCATGAAGATAAAATTCACATTATATTATAAAGATATATCCCTGATTTTGATGTCATCTGCAACAATGTTTTCCACCACCTACTTATTTTGGAGGGGGCAGAACACAGAATCCCTTAGCCAGGATTTACATTTATTTTAATTCTCCAGTTACACGCATTTCAGTGGCGTTAAACACCTCACCTCTGCCCCCGTAATCCCAATCTGTACTTCCCGGTGGGAGCTAAATCGGATTTCTCAAAGTCATTCAAATGAGTCTCTACCCTTGACCTGGGTCATCAAAACAGTTCCTGGTATTATGCTTCACCCCCGTTACTTACACACAGTCACGTCCTTTTCTTTTGCAGTTTTCATGAGCAAGCTACTTACAGGAACGTCCCTTTAGAAATCTATCAGCACAGGAATTTTACATCCAAGTCACCATGTGCAACGTGCCACCGCTAAACTCCAGCTGATACCGTACCTGTCTGCAATACTTCAGTTTGCTCTGCTCTCGTCCGAGTTGTTCAGCTACGAGTTTTGCTGCTTCTTCATTTGCCTTTTTCCCAGAGCATTAATCTAAACAACGCAGAACGACCTTAGTAACAACTTCTGCCGCGCTGAAAACCAGCCACCTGATCCTCATTTGGCACTGGTTTCTTTCTAACTCACTATTCATGTCGTCTCGTTAATACATGGGGGCTTTGCTTAACTCTTCCCCGAAGATGTTTTAGATCCTAAACTGAGCACGCAAAACCGCGCTCTTTACAGAAGGGACGGGCTAAAGCCAAGTTACTTCCCTGCAGAGAGCAGAGGCTGTCACGGTGTGTGCCAGCCGGCGGCACGGCTCCCGGGAGCGCAGGGACAGCCCGGGACAGCCCGGCACGGCCGGGAGACCCTGGGCTCCGGGGACACGGGCGGCAGGGCAGGCGTGGGTCGGCGGGGCAGAGCTGGAGGTCTCTGTGTCAGAGACTGCCCTGTTGGATGCCGTGCCCACCCCCCGCCCTCTCCCGGCCCTCGGGGCAGGGCTGCCGGCACGGATGCTGGCGGAGGGCACCGGCCCGCCCCGCCGGTACTCACTGCTTGTAGGGGTCGTGGAAGGGCAGGGCCAGCCAGTCGCCGTGCATGGCATGCATGTAGCCCACCATCTCCTCTGCGCTGTGGTCGGAGGAGATGAAGACGACCTCGAAGGGGGCGGGGGGCTCAGTCTCCTCCAGCAGCTCCGTGTAGAAGTCGCAGAGCACGGGGGTGAAGTCGCGGCACGGCGAGCACCACCCGGCCGAGAAGTACAAGCCCACGACCTTGTTCTGCAGGGCCTCCTCGGGGTCCACGCTGCGGCCGTCCCTGCTGACCAGGAGCCTCCCGCTGAACACATCCACCATCCTGTCCCTGCCCGGACCCGCCGGGGATGCGGACCGAGCGCTGCCCGGGGGCGGCCCCGCACCGGGACCGACCCTCCTCCCGCGGCCCGCCCAGGACAGCGGCTCAGCGGACACTGTCCCCAGCCGAGCCACACTCCCACCCCATCACCCCACAGCCGCCGGCGCTGCCTTTTTATACCCACCCGGCAGCCAAGGAGGCGCGGCCCCGCCCCGGCCCCTGCCCCTCGCTCCTGCAAGGGCCAAATCGGCTTTCTGAGGACACACGGACAGCTCAAGCCATGCTGAAGACGTCGAACTTTAGATAAGTTTGAGCAGTAATCGCCTGCCCATCAGCGTCGGGCCCCTTCAGCTCACCGTGGTCTCCACGGCCTCTCCCCTGAATATCTCGCCACAAGGCTTGGCCAGCTTTGGCACCAAACTTCTTTATTGCCGCTGTCCAGCACTGAATTTTTTCATATCATGGAAAATCATCTGAATTCTTGCTATAAAAGGGGGCTGTCTGTTCTCTGTCCAAGCAGATGACAGGAATTTTCGATTTATTCCAGTGCATTTATCGTGTGCTTGGGTTGAATAATGCTTTTTTCCTCCAGCTCATACTGAGTTAGAAATTAATAAAAATGACATTGTATTACAAATATGCAATCTCTTTTTTGCCTAAAGCAACCTACAAAAAGGGAATTAAAGATAATTTGGCCACAGAGGTATTAAATTGTAGTTTAATTAAAGGATCAGGGTAGGGCGATAACCCCACCTGGTACATTGTCTCCTTTTCATTACACAATACCCAATTAGAAGAGAATCTATCTTTTAAAAAATTATCAGAACCTCCCAGAACCAATTCTAGTGTTCATAATGGATACTCGAAGTGTCTAATGGAGCTAGCAAAAGAATAGTTCACACTAAAACTGCGTGTACAGTGAACCTTATTGCTTCAGTTCATAATATCTGACAAAATATACTTTCACTGGTTGAAGGAGAAATTGGCAGGAATATCAACAGTGAACCTATGGTAGCCTGAACTTGCATGGAAACTTTTTTCTGCTTTTTGGTCATTCTACGGGTTTCAAAGGCTTTGACTCCATCCTTTCACAAGCAGTCTCACAGAGGCAGACTATGGCAAATCAAAGACTCAGATGAGCCTGATTTCTCATTTGTGCTGTTTTAAGAAGTGTAACACTCACAGCACCTCTTTCTTCTACTTCTGACGTCAGGTTGAAGTCTGAAGGGGGGAACAGCACAAAACAGCACTCAAAAGTTGGAGAAAGGATTGATGGGAGATGTGAAAGACGGGAGGATTATGTTATTTCAAATACCATTCCTGTAATGGAAGGAGATACTTTGGTTTGAAAACAACATAGCCCAATAGTCCATGAAAATGGAGAAAGGCTGCATTTGAATAAAAACCACTTTTCAAACACCTGAGCAATTCTTCTTGTTTTTCCACTAGAACATCAGAATTGCAATTTACACATGAACATAAATAAAAAGGCCTAATTTGTAATGATTAATTTGCATATAAAATATCTCTTAGAAAATAATGATGAATGAACTATTTTCTTTTAAACATTCTTTTTAAACATTTCTTTTAAACTATTTTCTTTTGCACAAGAAGAAAACGGTCTTTTAATTAGCAATATCTGCATGATAAAAGGAAAAACGGGTAAGAGAAGGGCAGATGAAGGCATCTCCCAACTCGAACTGACCCTACAACCAGGTGATTAGTTTTGATGAATGCTACCAAAAAACCCACAACATTGCTATGTTACTTCTGGGGTTCTGCTTTGGGCTTTCTCTCACATTTTCAAGTATTTAAAATGATACCTTGTTTCTCTCAATCGGGACAGAAAGTGACAGCAGATAAACAAAAATCTTGGGTCAAGTGGATAGAAGAAAAACACGTTCCAAAAGAAGACCTTGAAAAGAAAGGTGTGTGTGTGCAGGAGGTGACGTGTGCTCAGTTTATTCCTGTACAAAATCAAACTGGAATTTTTGACTTCAAGTATTGCTATTCTTACATACCAGTGGATTGAGGACTTAAATATGTAGCAGTCATTGATACAACTAGGTAAAACAGCTGGATTTTTAAATTCACTTTCATAATACATAACAGTATGCTTTACAGCAGAGAGTTGTTATAATTGGAGTTATCGACGAGAAAACAGGTAAAGTTACTTTCCACAGCATACACAGTGGGAAAAGAGCAAAAGCAAGCTTCTTTGTATCAATCAAACATTTTAACCAACGGGATGTGGAAAAAAGCCAGTACACAAAGAATTACTGAGCCAAAAAAATTTAAATTTTACCATGCACAACCTGCCAACTAAAGCAGTTATTAGATACTGAAAGCATTCCTCAGAGCTGACATATCTGGAACACTTTTACCTCAGCTGGGTTCATGAGACCCAAACACATGGGTCATTATTACACAGTCAGCAGTGGTACAGATATTTAGTGAAGGTTCATCCCCAGCTCTTCTTACATCTACTTCCCCTACATAACCTCCAAACACAAAAGAAATAATGCTGTCATTTTTTCAAGTAGGAAAATTTAACCAAATAAGCAGCACATGTGTTTTTTTAAAGTTACAATTATATTAATGTTATTCAAACTGTCAGGTACCTAATGACATGCTGCAGCAGACACCAAAGGCAAGCTGTAAGGTAAGTAATCTTACTTTTCCTTAATAAGAGGGATACTGGGACGAAGTTTGTCATTCTTACGTGATGTGATTCTTGTGGGTGTCCTGTGCAGGGCCAGCAGTTGGAATTAGATGGTGCTCATGGGTCTTTTCCAAATCAATATGTCCTATGATTCTATAATTCTATGACAACAATTTTTAAACAAACATTTGGAACATATCCCTGGGTCCCAGTTTAACATGAGTTACTGGTGTAAATTAACAATAGCACATACAGCAAGGATGAAAGAATGCCTTTACAAATACTTCTATATTAGCTGGATTTGAGAGTTTGCAAGGAATATTTTTCCTTTTAATTAGGAAATACTGAAACCTAATAATATGTCAAAAGTCTGTTACAGGAAGTGCAGCAACTAAGGGGACATTCTTTTCATTTTCTCTATTTCAAAATTAGCAGTGCTGAACATTGGGAAAATAGTAAAGGTATGTGAATTTCTCCTTGAAGTATGAAAAGCCTGATTCAACCATCCTTTGCATCTAACTTTATCCTGATCAGAGAATATAAAATTGCCAAATAGTGCCAGATAGTCTAAATACCAGTGCTGTAGTATTTCTGACTCCCAAGCAGGTACAACAGGGAAGCAAAGCAGAGTCATCTAATACAGCAGCAGCTGCATGGCAACAGGGAACAGCATTTGTACCTGCAGAAGTGGAAGAACACTGTAGTAAAATTCTGCTCTAGTTTCATTTGAGTTCAGACTGTTTTATTCAAGTAGCCTCTCTTCCAGCTAGATTGACTGAATGATTTAATCAAACCAGTGACTTCAGGAGAACATTAGTTTTCATGGAGAGGTTTATATTTTAAAGAACAAAAGGATTATATTATTTTTATTTACAGAAAGGGAAAGGACACTAGTAAAAGGCTTGCCATGTATAATGGCATCATTTCAACCTAATAATACATTTTCAAGCTTCATCTTTAAGAAATAACATGAAATGACCTATTGTTTTGTTAGATTATTATGTTCATTACATACTCAGAATGTGACACCAATACAACCAGAGCATACTTTGAGTATTCAGCTTTGTTTTTGTGTTGCCCCCATTCCCGTTTCACCCTCTTCATTAGCAAAAAAAGGAACAGGTCCTGGGGAAGCCAATGTAAGTTTGTATGAAGGGAATGTTATTTTAAGGCTGGGATTGCCATATGTATTGCTCATGCTTTATCTAACCACTATAAAATCCCAAAGACCTTCCCTTTGCACAGACGTTCTCAGAATACATAATATTTCCTAGCCTATAGTATCATGTGCTCTAGTTTTAAAACCATTAGAAGCAGAGAAATAATTGGGAGAGCAATGTCACCAGAAGATTATCACAGGTTAAAAACTCCACTACAAAAACCCAAAACCAAAACCTAAGAATATAACACCTTTTCTCTTGGTTGAAGATCAGTTAAGAAAACAGTGACTGTATTTTAGAGTTCTGAAATGACATTTAATGTGGGAGGCTGAAAGATGTCAAAGAATCAGGTGTTACCTGCTAGCCTGTGCCTCATTAACTTTGATTTTCATATAATCACATAATTTTCATGGGCATCCCTGCCCAAGGCAGGGGGATGGAACTAGATGGTCTTTAAGGTCTCTTCCAGCCTGAGCCATTTTATGAGATTTTGATTTTCAATTCTATAGAAAATCATCTTATCCAAGGGGAAAAAAAATAATCATACACATGGCTGTTGAGTAGAATGAATCCTTATGCTAGTGTGGTGAGTTAACCTTGCATGACTGCCAGAAGACACCCTCAGTCCCCTGCCTCAATAGAACAGGGAGAGAAAAACTGTGCTGAGAAAGTTCATCAGTTGAGACAAAAACAGGGACATTGTTTACCGAGTATCATCACAGGCAAGACTGACTTGACCTAGGGAAAATTAATTTACTACCAATTACAAATAGGGAAGGATGGTAATAAAGAAAGACCAACCCAAATATAGCTTCCTCCCTCTTCTTCCCAGGCTCAATTTCACTATTGAATTTTCTACCTCCTCCTTCCCAGCTGGTGCAGGGAGCTGGAAAACCGGGGTTGTGATCAGTTCATAATACTTCATCTCTGCTGCTCCTTCATGGAATCAGAATTGTTGGCGTTGGAAGGGACCTCTAGAGATCAAACAGTCCACTCCCCCTGCCAAGGCAGGGTCACCTCGAGCAGGTGACACAGGAGCTCATCCAGGCAGGTTTTGAATGTCTCCAGAGAGGGAGATTCCATGACCTCCCAGGGCAACCTGTTCCAGTGCTCTGCCAGCCTCAATGTACATAAGTTCTTCTTCATGAGCTGGAAATTCTTGTGTTTCAGTTGAAGGCTGTCGCTCCTCGTTCCTCCTCATGCTTTTTCACTTTTCCTCCCTGCTCCAATGTGGGTCCATTCCATGGGCTGCAGTCCTTCAGGAACAGACTGCACCAGTGTGGATTCCCACTGGGCTGCAGTTCCTGCCAGAAAAACTGCTCCAGTGTGGGCTCCTTTCCACAGGGCCACAGGTCCTGCCAGGATCCTGCTCCAGGGTGGACTTCCCACAGACTGCAGCTTCCTTCAGGGCATGTTCAGCTGTCGCAGCATGGGGTCCTGCAGTGACTACACTTGGGTGTTTGCTCTACTGTTGTCCTCTCGAGGTGGCAGGACAGCCTGCCTCACCATGGGCTTCACCATGAGCTGCAGGGGAACCTGTGCTCTGATGCCTGCAGTGCCTTCTGCCCCTCCTTCTGCACTGACCTTGGTGTCTGCAGGGCTGTTGCTCTCACATAATGTCACGTTTCTCTCACAGCTGTTTTGCAGCATTTTGTACCCCTTCTCTATTATTCTTTCCAGAGGTGCCATTAGCTTGGCTGATGGGCTCAGCCGTGTCCTGCAGTGGGACTGTTGGGGTTGGCTGTGTCCCCATCTATTTTCTCACAGAGGTCACCCCTACAACCTTTCTGCTGCCAGCACTTGGCATTTATACTACTACAATTTACACCTATTTTAAGTTCTTGCATTCCAATAATAACTTCAACTCAAAACTTGTGCTATGGTTGAAACAATTCAGAAGAGGAATCACTTTAGCTCAATCATCTTCTCCAAGAGATTGTTAAGGTTGCTAACTCTGAGAAATGGCTGCTCCAGGGAGGGCTGTGGGGCTAAACCACAGGAACAGACCACTGCAAATGGGACATGGAGAAGAGGCAGGAAGTCGGGTTTGGGATGCAAGGACCTGGAAGCTCTACATGTTGTCTCCATAAACAGACAGCTAAGTTTTAAAGAAGCCTCAAAGCATAAGTCTTTGGTGTTCGCAGTAAGACCGCATTTCATTCCACATCTCCAGTTGGCTGGGGCACAAATTCTTTCTGAATTTGGATCTTGAAAACAAGTAACAGACCTGGAGTGAGACAGGACACCCCCAATACCAGAGCACCAAGACAGAGCCCTCCTTACCTGTTGTGAATCACATTGCAAAGACAGCACTACACAGTGGGATAACCTTAACCTGGCCCAGTGCATAAGAGATTACTGCTTCAGAACTATTTATATCCTTTACAGCTCTGGTAGAAAGGCTAGTAAACAGCAGGTTCAGTCGCTGCCATACCGTGCAGGAGCCTGTTGTCTCACTGCCATCCTCGAAGGCAGGACAGGTTTCAGTCCCAGGTGACTTCACTCCATGGCACCATTTTCTCTGGTGGTTACTCTGCACCTTTACTCTGCCAGGTAGCCATTCAAGATTGGTGACTAATCCCAGTGAGAAAACCCAAACAAACATTGAAATGGCATTAGTTATTTCTAAAATGCTTGCAGCGATAGTTTACCAAAAAGCAAAGATCTACAGAATTCAAATTTGTCTTAACGGCACAGTGCATATTTTCTTTGTTATTAATTGACTCAAAAAGACATACTCATCAGCATCACTTATCTTTGTACTCCAGAACCTATGCTGAGTGCAAAAAATGTTTATATTCCATGAAGGAGAATCTCAAAACAAAGCATGAAGTGCATCACTGGCTTTTTGTGGTGAGGTTTTCAGCACTCTTCAGGTATTTCCTTCCTGAATACATGATCGTATTCCTTAAAAATCTGATGCAATTCAGATCTTCCTTTTCGAACTTTCAGATTATCTGGAGGAGTATGATTACATAGTAACAATTAGTAGTAATTTTAGGTAGTTGTAATTTTGTAATCCGCAAGAGTGGTATTTGTTGGAAGTAAAAATTCAGAATTTGGAGCACATATGATGTTAATTTGGGCCATTTGCCTGCACAGTTTACTTTAAATATGAGAATTTCCATGTAGTAGACTAAATCTGTGGAAGTCAAAATGCTATGCATCTTCTAGTCTTGCAATATGAAGTTAAAGGCCAGGATGTTTGTATCTACAGTGTTAGAAAGCACTGCCCCTTGTAAGCAATAATTAATCTTTATTATCTTCAGTAAAACTTAATAGATTTCTTACACACTATAAGCATCCTTTTGTTTAGTCTTACTTTCAATTCTTTTAGAATGAACTCTTATTTGCAGCTCATGATCATTAGATAATGGGTCCTTTAGTTTTGTTCTGGGGTTCTTTTTTCCCCTACCATCAGAAGTTCTGAATCAGAGTAGTTAGCTTTTTTACCTCATTGTTTCATAAAGCTCCACTGCAACTTGCCCTTTAATTTTACTTCTTGTCTGCCAGCTTCTGAGTAGACAATATGCTGAGCCACACTAACAATAGAAGGGAATTTTGTGCCAGGCAGAATTGATATCCTTTTAAGGCAGAGAACCCAATGAGTGAACAATGCTGGGAAATACTGAGGATTCCCAGCAAGACCCAGTTTCAGTTCTCATGATGAAATGTGCAGCAGCGTAGCAAAAAGTTGCTTGCAAAAATTGCTGTTCTTTCTACACTTTAGATATAACCTTAAAATTGTTTTATCTTCTCTAGTGCTTCTGCTATTAGTGTTGATTTATTTTGCTGTTACAGATTAAAAGGTTAGTTTTGTTTTGACTCATTAAATTAATGAGAGCTTAAGTTAGGCAAATATAAGTTAAAAATGGCTAGAAGTTAGTAAACAGTGTTGTAAAATCAAATTAATGACAGCTTTTATGGAAAGTATGACAGTGCATGGCTGCAGTGGTAAAGGTCTTTATGAACATAATTTAAGCAGTCATCCCACAGTCCATTTCATGAATACACCATATGTAGTTAGTTAGTGCAGCAGGACTAAGAAGCATCAGCCCAAAACCCAGATGAATGCTGCCCTGTCACTGAACAATCTTCGAAAAAAGAAAGAAAAAAACCTCCTCTCCCCTCCTAAAATAGTGTCTGTTTATCTGAAACCACTTTGATCAACATGAATGAGCGTTTAAAGTAGTGTTGTGTTGATTTTTTTAGTTGACAAAAATACACCTCTCACATGTGAGGTCACGGTGGAACATCCTTACAAAGTAACAAGATTATGCAAATCAAAGTAAATGTACAGATGTCCATTTTCAATACTAAAGTCAGCTTTGAACAGATCAGTCTTTTAGACCTGAGGAACAACACGGCATCAAAATATTCAAAAAGGACCTGTAAATGTCAGACCCCATTGAATGAAAGCAAATTTAAAGATTAATTGCATGGGTGTGGGTGGAACCAGTGCCAAAGCAGAGAGGTTTTTAAACTGTCAGGCTGAAAAAACATTTACACAAGTTGTGTACAAGTGAAGTTATGCAAATCATATATGATTCCAGAAGGATACTGTGCAGAAATTTGTAATTAACATCTAAGTAGAATAGGGAAGTGCTGACACCACCTTACAGCTGCTTTCTGTTGTGCATACACAAGTGTGTATTGTGCACATGCAGCTCTACACTCGAGAGTCTGGAAATCAGGAAACTCACAGGGCAGTGGGAAGAGCAGAAAAAATGCTCACTAGCTTGATAACTTTTTCAGGCTGCCAATTCTGAAATAAATTAAAACAGTGTGGTATTGATATTGGCAAAGAGTTAAGTGATGTAACATTCCAAGGCAGGAACTTACTGAAAAAGAAACAGGAGTTGGATTGAAAAAAAAAAAAAGCTTCTAACACTGTAAAACCAGTGAAAATCTATTATCCAGTGGTTGAGGATGAAGGAACATACCTATAGTTTCTTTGACCTGTTCTTACTTCTTTTAGACCTTAATGATCCTAAATTGCAGCAACCCAACCTCCTCCAAAACACCTTTACTGAAGTTTATCCTTTCCAGAAAACAACGGAGCTCCCTGATGTCATCAACTGCTTACAGCATGAATATAAAAAAAAATAAAATTCATGTAAAAATAAATAACTCACTGAACAGAGAGCAGCTTTTTTTATCCTCCCCCCCGCCCCCAAAATATAACCTGTTCATACGCCCAAGGACGAACCTGACAAATGTGAAAACACAGTACAGTAATATTAAAGCTGTAGCTCTGGACAGGACCCCTACTGCCACCATCCTACATCTGTGGAACACTACTGTCTTCAAAGCATTGGCAAAAGAGCTGCTTCTAAGTGAGCTCGTAAGTAACCAAGCTTTCAGGAGCATTTTCATTCCTGCAGTAACAGAGAACAAAAAACACCTCTGCTTTTATAAGGCTCCTCTTTTTTTTGCTATAGTGGAAGATGCCACCAAACTGAAGTTGGTTTATCAGAAGTTTGGTAATACAGAACAGGTTCAGGCATTAGTCATAAAATGTCAGTACATCTAATTATTGTAGCCAGCTCACACAGATAAGCACCTGGCTTTTGGAGGTGATACTCCCGCCAAAGTAAAGTCTTAGACTCTCCCTAATCGCAGATGTACACAATATAAACCCTCACTGGGACCAGTGTCTCAGGCAACCAGACACTACCAATGGGACAGGGAACTAGGGGAACTGAAGAGGCTCAGATATTGATCCCAACTGCATGCTGGCATGCTCCAGGTTCTCCAGTATACACCTAGAGATCTTGGTGCCTAAAATGTATTCCAGAATCACAGAATCATTTAGGTTGGAAGACACCCTTATGATCATCCAGTCCAGCTGTTAACCTAGCACTACAAAGTCCACGCCTATATCATGTCCTTAAGTGCCATGCACCCTATATTATCAGAAAAGAGGTAGTAATAAAGAAAACCTGCTAAACATGGAAAGTCTGCCTCAGTAATTTAACTATACAAAGTCTTCACAACAACTTATAGGACTTTATAAAACATACAACATGCTGATATTTTCTTCTCTGCTTATCATCTCTAATTTGGATCAACTTTGCATTTTCTCACCAGCAAAATACGCTTAATTGAATTTTGAGTTTTATTAATTCAAAGCAGATGAACGAATCACCAAAATACCACCAAATGCTTCTGCTGGTTGCCACTGCTGAAATATTTCGTGTCCTCTAGAAATAGAGACTGCTTCACAGACCTGCACAGTCCCCTGGAGGGGAGTTTTACTGTGTTTAGTGAAATAGTTTAATAGTATGCTTTAACCTTAGTCAAATTCCATCCAACCAGCATTTTTACTTCCTTGAAAAAAAGAATAAAGATTTGGCTTTGCAAGCAAACTTATTCATAGGGCAATTATTATACCAGCTTACATGGCTCATCATTAAAATAACAAATCCTTTTAATTACAAAAAATTAAGAAATTGCTTCTTCACAATCAGAAATCACATCACTACATTTTGCTCATGAGAACAAATTTACAGGCTTAAGTTGCACATAAAGGGTTTATTTTAAATGTTTTAAGGATAGAGTTACATCATAATTATAAAAATTACTTACAGAATTAAGTAACAGATTTAAAGTGTTTATACTTCTAAATGCAGAGAACAGGGAACTGTCTACATTGTTCAAAATAAAATAAAAATAATGAAACCAAGCTCTAAAAATGAATTCACTACCTAATTTGAAAATGTGAACACGAAGACCTTTGAACTATACACATACCAAGAACCATCCTAACTGCACTAATGATGTAAAATACAAAATGCACAGCATTTTCAAGGAACCAGAAACTGTTTTTATGGTAATTAATTTCCCTGACGCAACTAGTTATTTCTCTCTGAAGATAAAAGCCCCCATGTTTAAACAATCCATTTAGAGAAGGCTTCCACCTATTGCAATAAAAAGGGTTTTCCCCATGTTTACTCCAACGTAGTTTAGGGTTTGGCACTCAAAAGAAAGAAGAAGAATGTAATGCTTTGCTATTCAAGTGAGATTTTATTTTTTCTTTAACAGAATACATGGTCCCTTCAAACGCTGTATGACACATACAACTGGAAAATTACCTTCCGTTGGCACTATGCTCGTCTCACCGGTGCATTTAATCCTACTAACAACCATTAAACCACACAATAAGCAAATTCACAAAAAACTGAACACAAAATAAAAACAGAACAAAACAAAAACCTAAACATTTTAACATGCAACTTTAGTTCATTACATTGAATGTTCTAACCCTCTAAGCATGCAAAAAAGGATGGTCTGCATTTAAGTTGTGTTTTTTTCCCTTTTTAGAAAGTTTTACATGGCAGCCTGACATCACACACACGCACACACACAATATACAACAATACTACAGCAGGTAAATGTGAAAGATGAATAACTTTTATACAAAGATCCATGGCTTGTGCCATCACAAGCCCTATGTGATTTTGGAAAGTAATGTTGAACCCCTATAACAAGGAACCAACATTTAGTTACCAGGGTAACGCAAGCACTGCATGCAGATCTGAAACATGAGCCTAAAACAAAGCCCAAAGCAGATGGGCAGGGAGTGGAATTAGTCTCAAGCCTCAAAAAGGTGGTTTAAGCTATCAAAAAAAAAAAAAAAAGAGAAAAGAAAAAAAAGAAAAAAAGGTGAAAAGAAAATATCCACACAACAGACAATGGGGACACTGAAAAACAACCATTAAATTTAACAGTTTGTAGATTATACTCTAATTGGCAGAATACATGGTGTATTCAAGAGGCTTGCAGAAAACCCACAAATGCAAGCCTAATGCTAAAACTGTTCCAGTAGACCTAAACCTCAGATATTTCAAAACAAACCTTATATTCCTCAGATATATAGCCCAAAGTTCAGTGTACTAGGTAATTCATGTATCTTGTGTATAGTCAATACACTCACTCATTCCTGTGCCACAAATATCGACTTGGGCTCATGGAGCCAGGCTCAGCTTTGAGATTTACATGCAGGACTCTTAAGAGTCAATAGAAAACACAACAGATCTGCAGGATGAAAACACTGTGTTGCAAATCTGCTCACTTTGTTCAAACACAAGAAACGTTTACGACTCAGGTACTTACT
Organism: Chiroxiphia lanceolata; assembly: GCF_009829145.1. Taxonomy (NCBI): domain Eukaryota; kingdom Metazoa; phylum Chordata; class Aves; order Passeriformes; family Pipridae; genus Chiroxiphia; species Chiroxiphia lanceolata. The sequence continues at coordinate 72,548,495 of NC_045671.1, forward strand.
GCATAAGGACTGCATCAAGAAGCTATTCACTGAAAGACAATAGCCTGCCTTTGGTTGCCCATGATGAAATACTGGACATACTGCAATATAGTAGCGATGGACAAAGAATTAAGGTATCATATTTATACGGAGAGTATTTATTACCATTCAACAGCATAATGAGGCACAAGCCTTAAGGCTAAAATATGAAATCAGGCAAAAAAAATGGACAGAAAGGGGCTTAAACCACTGAGTCTTCAATATCAAGAATACCCACAACAGAGGTCATCCAGACCTCTGTCCTCTGATTAACAGTACTTCTCCTGCATCCTTCCACTAATGGCATATGGTTGGATATCAGAGTATTTGTTCCTTCCACCAACAGTGTTGTCTGTCTTCATGTACTGTATTCCTGTGAAGCAGTTCTTTGAAACCTGCGGAGCTCTGCCTCAATGTAACATGACAATTTTGTTGCTGTACTGGATCGTTGTTGCGTTTCTGATACTTTTAAAAGCTGCCACACTTAAGAAACCCTAAGTTTCATTTACAACTATCTTGCAAGATCAAAACCGTGAAAGGATTTTGCAGTTGTGGGCTGCTATTTACATCCACAATCTAATGCAGATGACTGAACCACTGAGACTGCCTACAGCTTCCATTAGATAGTACACCACTGGCATGCAGAACTCTAGTGTTCATAGAATGAAGCTCATGTTAACAGCATATCTCAAAGCAAGTACAATGTACACCACAAAAGGCAACAACAGGTTTAAACTGTAGATTTGTCTGGACACTCCTTATGTGGAAAAGCCAGAAAAAGAATAAATTGGGAAGATGCCTTCTTGAACCGAAATGATTAAAAGCAAACCAACACAAAGGAATGCAACAGACTGAGCAGAAGGCAACAAAAATGCTTCTCCTTCTCCAAAGTTACATTTTCAATGCAAGAGGACACCCCCTCCCACTCCCCTGGCGTGACATTGTACTTATCATGTAAAATATTAACTACTGTTAGGCTTCTAAGTCCACACACAAACATTCAGGTTGCTAGGTTTTGATATTAAATGAGACTACTGATGCCAATGCGTAGTCTAAAGTCTTCTGAAGTAGCATATATACTGTTAAAGTTGTGGCACCAAGCACTTGGGTTTTGCTAAGAAGTGTGTATAACAAAGAAAGAAGTACAACATTTAGGATTGAAGGCAGCCTTGTTGCATGTATTTTACTGGTTCCTACATCTTGTAAATATGGGCCATTAACCTGCATTTTCTAATTAACTGGCTATACAGATTAAATGTATTTTTACAGTTTAAAGCCTTTTCACTGAAAGGTGCATAATTCAAACACTTGATATCCTACTGCCCTGTGACTAGTAAAAAATGCACAAGTATTTCCACATACTGCAAGTTCTTAAAAAGCTAAATTTGAAATAAAGGGTAGAAACACAGCAGATTGATGTTACTTGAGTTAGGCACTCCTTGACGCTGCACAAACTGTTTAAACCTTTCAGGAAAGTCACCTCTGTCCCAACCCTGAAAACAAGGACTGCCAGTATCCAGGAAATTAAATTTAATGTTACAAAAGAAGGCGTATCAAATATCAAACTACACTTTCATGTGGTAGTTGAACAAGTGAGTGCAAGGCTGAAGAAAAAGTAAAAATCTATGAAAAAATTTAGATTAATGATTACAATACTAGATCAACTTTACACAGCTTGAATTTGCAGCTGTTCTTTGCTTTTAACTCCCTCCTGCCCAAACGTATTAACTTCCTTCAAGAAAAGGAGTTGTTTTACACAAAATGTGTCATGTTTGTATTACTCAGAACAAAACAGTTTTTTGCTGGCAGAGATTGTGGGTTCGCAGGGACATTTAAGCTTTCATTAAACTGGAAAGCAGTCAAGTCTTTGTGTCTACAAATTTTACATTTAATAGTTCCACAAATTTGGCAAAAGTTCATGATGACGTCTAGGATGTCTTCACCAAATCGTAGACATAAATATGGAAATCATCATCAAACTTGATGAAATAGACAGATGGTTTGGCTTCAACTTGATGAATGACCATGCCAGTCCTTTTTGAGCCATCTTCTTTGGCATATTCCACTTGTTTGCCTACCAGGCTGTCCACAACTTCACCTGGTTCCCGTTCTGCAGGAGGTGAATCATCTGTAACATAAATCCAGCAAGCTTTAGTAGACATTAATAAAATGTTGCAACACAGAAGACAACTGCATAGTCTTCTTTAAAACTCATACAAACTAATTAAAAGTTATAAATAGATTACGTAGAAAATTAATTTTGTTAAGATAAGCACCTAACAGTTGCCATGCTTGTAGAAAGTAGTTGCAGAAAAAATTCTCAAGCAATACTGTAGGAAGACAAAAAGAGCACTTTGATTGGTAAGAGAAGTAAATCTTTTGACAGGAACCCTTATGCACAAGTCATAGAAAATGGCTGTGGATAACTGAATTTAAGCCACTGGCAGGAAAAGACACTGGGCCTCCTTAGCAAAAAGGTAGCCAAACTAAACGTCCCTCTTCCCACAGATATTATTCAAACTTTCAGTGCATGCATGCCACTGCAACAAAACCATCTCTTCTGAAATGGTGGTTGGTGCAAACTCCTTACTGAAAGGGGCTTTAGACTCCATACTTGAACAATGCTGTTGGTAAAGCCCATAACCATATTATTTTCCTCTGTAGCAAAACCTAACCAGAAATATCCTTGTATTTTAGATGAACCCTATGGTAAATTTGGACACCAGAACGCGTGATTTGTAACAGGCCAATTGCCAAGGGACTGGCTACAAGCCAATCACAGAAAAAGTATGAAATAAGGTAAAAAAAAATTACTGTATGGAGAACAAGAAGCTAACCACACCTTTCTTCTCAGCTCCTCTTATCTTGTTCCCTATTTAGACAAACTTGTGGTTTGTATTCCAGTAAGAAACGTTCTAAAGCAGTTGTCAAATCTGATGTGGCTTTTATTCTGGAAATAAGCTTTAAAATTAATAATTTTGCTCCAAGTTTGAATTAAGAATCCCTCACAGACTCCACCCATTTTATTTTCACTTCTGAGAGCTGTGAAAGAACTCTGAAAAGACAAAAATCCCCCACCAGGGGATGAATAGATTGCCTTGTATTCACACTGAAAATTCTTCCACAAACTTGAGAAGTTTCTCTTCCAATTTTTTTTTCAGTCCCACTGTCACACAGTTATTTTCCTCTTAATATCAGTTTTATGGGAAGAGTCTTTCTCAGCAAAGATGTAAGCTCAACTCATATACTTGCACTTAGAAGCCTAGACAAAGTTTTAGTATCAGATCCAGTGATACAATTTTCCCTTACAAAAAAAAAAAAAAAAAGCTTAAAAGAAATGTTCTACAATTTGGTTTCCTAACATATGCAAAGCCTATATTTCAGAAGAGACAGTACCCTAGAAATTTTAGTTATAGTATTATGGCAAGTTCCAACAAATTTACAGAACTACTTCCAGGTATTCTAAAATCTGATTTGAGAAATACTACTCCGAAATACTAACATCCAATCATTGACTCAAGGACATAATTCAAAATATCTGGGAAACATTCACATTCAGGGACGGAAGCAAATATTCAGAATTGTTTAGAAAACAGGTAAGCATCAACAGTCAATAGTCTTGTGGAGAGCACAGAGAGAAAAGTGTCCTAAAAGCCACTACTACTTAAATGGTAAGAAAGCATATAAGCTTCCCCTGCCCTCACCCCCAAAAGTGGAAGAAACCAAAGCAGACTTAAAACACATTTCAAGTCCTTTTTAATAGTTAAGATAAAGTTGTGATACTTAAAAAGAATAAAATTAAAGGGAGCAACAAAAAAGGTGTTTGTTTGTCAGCTCTTCTGTCCAGAAATAAAGACAGACAAATGTTTAGTACAAAAAGCTGCCAGAGTAACTGGCCTACTTACTTGAATCAGGCATAATGCGAAGGTCACCTTCTTTATAATCATCTAAGAGTTGGTACATGTACAAGACGGGATCTTTCTCGTAGGTAATATAAAACCACGTGTTCATAATAGGAGCTCGAGCCAAAACCATCCCCCTCCATTCATCTTTTGAGCCATCCTCTGTCTCAAACATATGTTCCACAGCTTTACCAATCATTGTGTCTGCCAGGTGGGCATCACTAATTCGAGATGAAGCTGAAACGACAGCATTTCACAAGTTCATTCAAAAGCACAGATATGTATCTTCGTGAAAAATAATCTTTACCCTTATTCATACACAAATCATCCGATGGGAAGTTAGTTAATTCATACACAAAATGAACACTGTCCATTCCAGAGAGTTTACTACCGAAGACTTACAAAACTTCAGAATGTAGTTAAAATATCAATGTATTACTGTGCTCCCCCTATGACGAAACAATCATAATGCAAGGTAAAGGGAGATCAACTGAGGCCACAGCAGCAAAGACTCTCTGTATTTTAACTAGACACTGCACAGTGAGAGGCAGATAGGAGAAGAGAAAGACAGGCCAACCACAGAACAATTCTATGATGTTATTAACGGAGCTCTGAGGCTTGGTTCCTCCTAATTCCACTGTACAGACTGCTACCTATTGCTTTGCATTTAGAAGAAGGAATAGCTTATTCTGTTTATAAACTAGTATTTACTTGAGTAAACATCGAACCTGGTGGTTTGAAAAACTGTCGTTTAACAATCCAGTGCTAATTCTGAACATCAAAAAGCATTATTACTAACCAAGTTATTTCATTTAGAAAATGCCTTCCTCACATTATTAAAAGTACTTGAGGGAAGTACACGAGGTTTCCCTCACGAGGTTTTCCTCATGTACTTATGTGACATTATTACTGTTAGACACACACAATAGACACCACAGTCAAGATGTCTTACAGTTGAAATTTTAACAGAAACATAAACTTTAATCAAAAAAAACCCCTACAGAATATACTGCACACTACTTGAAGACAGCAATTGCACTCACTAGTATCATCAAAACTTCGTGGAATCAAAAATAATTAAGAGCATTTTAGATTACATGTCATGAGACAAAAATGAAATTGACTAGTAACCTTCAAGTGTTCAGGTGCTATCTTGGGGGAAGTTTGCAGAGATTAGTGGAGAACATTTAATAATGAATGTCACACGCATATGAATTTAGGAGAAAAAAACTAAAATGCTTACCAACTCTGTCTGGAAGAACTTCAAGTGCTGAAACTCTTTCATCTTTGTGAAGTTCTAGTCCATACACACAGTCAAATCCATCATACTTGATGAGATAGAGAGAGGGATTTACAGGAACTTGATCAAGAACTGTGCCCTTCCATTGCGTTACAGGTCCACTCCCTTCCTTCCATCCATGCTGTATCCTGCAGCCTACAATGTTTCTTCGTGGCTGAGAAATAGGTTTGCTGGGTCCCACATTGTTTCTATGTTTTCTGTGCACAGATACAAACATTAATATTAAACAAGTACATACATATTCAAAATTCTACTTCTGAAAGTAGTTGTCTGCTTTTATATCACAATATATTTTACAGTTTAGCACACCTTTATTCAAATCAGGGCGTAAAGCATAGCCCACTGTATCGGAAAAAAGAAAAACACACTAAAAAGTAGTGAAACATTTTTTATGTGCTTCAAACGGTCAGTTTCCTAACAGCAAATTCTAAAACTAGTTTGCTTAAGCCAAAAGAACTATTCTGCTCCTTGCTACACTGAATGTCCAAAGTAAAACTCACCTGATCAGGTCTCACAGCACAAGGTTACCTGGTAGTATTACAACTTTACTAGCTTGTTGCTCTCTGTAGAACAGTAAACAACTCCTGTCCCAGGAGGCAAAAGTCAGTGCAAACATTACCAGTGGCTGACTAAAATTCTTCCAAGCTGTTGCTTTTTCCCTAAAACAAACCTGTTTTCAACTGAAGGAAATTTAGCCTCCTTCATTTACAGATATTTTTGACTCAGAATATTTTTAAAGACACATGGTAGCAACAACACTTCTGTATCGCTCCTTTTAATATGGGAAATGAAAAACTGCATGTAATGGAAATGGCCACAAAAGAGATACTCCTTTATGTGGAAAATAATTAAATATATTTTTTTATCCTTCTGCTATTTTCATGGAATTGGCATGGAAATTCCCTCTGGTGAATAGCAGTTGCTGTTCTGATCAACTGTGATGTAAGCTATTTGACAGTTTGAAATCACTGAAACTGTTGTAAAAGTTTTGTTCTATCCAGTTATTAAAAACACGAATTGGCAATTTTGAATCCAAATGGAAGAAACTAAGGGACATTATGACAGTATACAAAATTCTCCTCAATGTCAACTAGTTGTAAAATCAATTTTTGGGCTACTACTTGTAGCACACATCCTTTCAATGGCAGTAATCTATGCACGCAACTAGCATGCCTAAAAGCAACATCCAGAAGAGTATAAGTTGTAGAAAACAAAACTCTTCCTTAGATTAGTAGTGTCTAAAGAAAAATATCTCCAGGAACAATGAATGCTCTCTCAGAACTCTCTCTACATGATCCAAAAAAAGAAGGCAACAACCATACCACTGAAACCCTGGAAATGCTCTTTCAGAATAATGCACTCACTATGTGATATTGGAATGCTTAATGCTAAAGATATAATCATAGCTATAGAAAGCAAGACACACAATTCCTTCAGCAGCTTGTACCACCTCCAGGCTTTAATTCACCATGAAGATCTTAGCACAGGGGTTTGTCAAATTTCATTTTTGTGATCATTTGAGCTTTTTGAAGATCAAACTTCGATAGCACAGACAACTGGAACAGGTGGGAGTTTCCGTAAAGAGAGACTCTCCCACAAATCTGGTTCTAATTTTATGCAAAAACTAAAGTATGTTTTCAAATTCCAATTCTGTTCAAGTTTACATATATATATATATATATATATATGTATTTCTAATTGTAAGTGTCAGTAATATTTTACTTCTAGAAAATGAGATCAGAGAGCTGGTTCTTGGCACAGTAAAATTCAGTTTGTGTTGCATGTAATTCATTCATGTAGTTCTAATGAAACACTGCTCCATTTTAAAGGGAATAAAGACAACTAAAGATAAAAGCTAAAACTGACATTGCTTTATCTAGTTTAAGCAGTTTATGCTGCTAATCATCTCACCTTTGAAAAAGATTAAAATACTATTCATATTCAACTTCATAGTCAATTTTACTTTCTGCCTACAAAGCATAATCCACTTTGAGTTGGAAAAATAAGGCGAAAAGTTTCACACTCATTCTAAAAAAAATTATGGAAAAAGAGAACTTAACTGAGTTCAAACGGGTAACTATGTTTAAAATGCCTCATAGAGTAAAATGCATTACAAATTTAATTACAAGTCAAGTACCCGCCAGGTGTACCTGCAGTTCAAATTTTTGTCTGAAGGTTGTATTACTGAACAGCTGCTCACTCTCTTTTGCAGCAGTTCATACTATAAGAAATGAGACAGTCAAACCACTAAACTCCTAAGGAAAGCCTACTTCTTGCATCCTGAACATGTGGTAAGAAAGCACGTATAAGTTGTTAAATATTAATAAATAATATAGAATGTACTTCCATGTAAGACAACCAAGTAACCAATGCTCTTTTCCTTTGCAGTGTATTATTTTTGTGATACATCAAGTAACACAAATATTCATAACTTTCTATGATGCTATATCCAGAAGATCCAATGCAATTTTCTCCCCTCTCTTTCATTAGCATTATCTTTAAAATTCCATGGAGATTTGCTCTTGAAGACTAGAGAACATTTAGACATGGAAAACATGGAGCCAGGAGAAACAGAAATGAGCAAGTCCTGGAAATAGCTCGACACATCAGACACATCCCCATTGTAAACGGCCTTTTGATTCCCAAAAGTTTCAGATCCTCTTCTTTATCTTGCAGGGTGTAAGCTGTTAAGTAAAACCTAGTTATGTGGAAAAGTTTCATTATCAGAGCCAGATACTATAGACTGCACAGCCTGAAAGAAACCTCTCCAGGTTTTAAAGCTGTGTTTATATGGTCCTCACACAAACTTTTATTTGGCAGCTGCTGCCAGGGAAACCAACATTGTGCAGAACTGCACAGGACTGGCAGCAGAAAAATCAACCATTACCAGAGAGTTGTGCTTTAAAAAGGAGAATGGAAATCCCCAATAACCTATAAAGTCATCTACTTAGGGTCGACTGATGGTTTGTTTTTTTTTTTTTCCTGATCATCTCACCTCAGAAAAACACCACAAGGAAAAAAAAACAAACCCAGAAGGGTGAAAGAAAACCACACCCCTCAGATATGCCAAAAATGCACAACTGTGAAAAACTGGGAGGAAAACTGTAAGACATTATAAAGGTAGTACAGCAGCAGTGGTCAGGACACTTTCAAGTCTTTCATGATGCTAAGCAGAAAAGTTATTAAAAATAGGACCCAAAACTTAATGCGGTTGTGATCTTATTACAGCCTATCACTAACAGCAGAACGGTGATGAGAGACTGTTATTAACTACTTTTCATAATATTCAGATTATGAGCCACATTAGGTTAAGACAGAAGTTTTAAAGTACTTTCTGTACTCCCTCAAAAGCCGTCATTCAGTTGTGAATCTCAGCTCCACATGTTGCAGAAACCAAGAACTACTTTAGCATAAAAGTGAGATCAAAATATCAAAATGTTTAAGTTCACTTGTGAACTTAAATTGCAGCAGGTATAACCTGAACCTCAAAGTCTTTGAATTGCCAACTACATGAAATCTGGAGATCCTATAAAGAAAGGACTTTCATAGTTGTACTATTTCTTGTATTCTTTCCTCATACACCAAGGGTGGAAAGGATGAGATCCTGGAGTCTACTGACTGATCTGATGCCAGTGAGGTCAGCTTCATATTAGCAGAGATCACCACTACCCACTGACAGAGCACTTGGAAGAACTGCCCTATACCCACAGGAACCATCTCCAAAAGGCTCAACAGTTCACTACCATTTAGGAAAGAATAGTTCAGAAGGCTCATCCACATTGCTCATTCTATCACACCCTCAGTTACTGAGTCTTGCCTTGTTCCTTCCTCTGCTGCAAACCTTCTGAAGCTGATTCAAAATCTCAACGGCCTTTGAGTGCCAGTAGGCTTCTTCCTCTTTTTCTTTAAATGAGAGCAACTAAATTAATAACTAGATCAGTGACAAAGTGTGCATTACTAACTCATGGTCTTTCATATTGGCTCAGAGTAGTATCAGCATATAGTATTACATCATCATTCATAACCTACTGATTTGTGTTAAACTATAAATATAAACAATTCTCTACTACTTTGCCTCATTCTCAGACAAGTCAGAGAGAAGCACACAATAAATCATCTTGGCTTCATACAAAAAACCTTTACTAAATAATAAACAATTGAACTAGGCTAAATTAACATAAAACTTAGCTGGATGCTCAAGTTAAATGCCTCAAAATTATAACACTTAGGATCAAAACTTCTCATGTCCCACAAAAGCCTTTATGCTACGAAATTTACAGCCTATTTATTTAAATAAGTGTATATTAACACAACAGTAAAGACAAATCTAGCCACCCTCAAGTACGAAAGGCAACCCACCTCTGATAGTCTTCCCATCATACACTCCTTTCTCTGAGCGGTTGAAAGAGAACAAGAGAAATTAAATTTTAACCAACTCTACCTGTCCCTAGACAAATAAATGTTTCTCTTTGCCTTCTATGAAGATAGACAAGAATGGATAATGATGAGCTGGTGGAAGGGATTAGAGTAGTTTTACATCAGGTGGTGTTTCTGGGAAACAGTTAACACTGTTTAGCAGTGATTAACTATGTTAATCATAGAAAATACACCTGCTGAACAAATTGCTTTTGATTGATATACCACTATATGACTTTATACTTAAAATGCAGCTAGTAACATTTTAGTAAGTTTCACACTTACCCAGCTTACATTTCTTCCACCAGATATACAGCCAGATATGACATCTAAGACCAATTATACCCAGAAGATTACCTCTATTTTCACACAGCTACTCACCAATGTTCAGCTGCTACTATTTAAAAATATTGTAGATGGAAAAATACATGCCATGAAAGTGTAGCACAAGCAGGTATCCTTCCTTCCCACATAGATAGCAGCCTCCTTACAGAAGTATTTCAGTATACTCTTTATTTAAAAAAAAAAAAAAGAAAAATCTTTTCCAAAACTACAGTAATAGTGCATACAAGATTAGATTTGTCTAAGATTACATCGAGACTGGGTTATCAATAAGCATGATTTGCAGTTTCTATTGACCTGGTGACAATGCATGAACTCTGTGCCAGAGAAAAGACATCCTACAGTACACATGGATGATTTTGGGCTTGCATATCCTTCTCTATGGATTCCAGAAAGAACTGCAAAATTGTATTAAAGACAAATACCACATTAACAGTCAAAACAATGTTTTAAGTCTTTATCTGTGGGGCTTTCTTTCCTACCACCCTCCTGAAAGAATTAAAAGTCTGACTCTACACACATATATAGACTGAATATTATTCCACATGATTTTCAAGAACAAAGTGAGTGGAACAATACAGATATATTTCTAGAACAGTACTTGCAGTTACTGAGAGCTATACTTTAGCAAAAATATTAACAACTTACTTGTGGGAAGTCCTCTTCTTCATCATGCTGGCAGACACTCCTGCATGACCTACATATAAAAGATGTTGGAATTACTGAAAAATAATTTTAAAACTTACATAAAAGTCTTTGTTTTGAATGTCAAAACGTAAAGAATACAAACATGTCATGTTAACATTGATCAGTGACCTGCTATCTGCTACCATGGGAGAAGGCTCTGCAGAGACAGACATGGGCAACATGTTCATGAAGCTGTGGTGGGCTGACCGTGGCTGGATGGCAGGTGCCCACCAAAGCTGCACTACCCTCTCCCCTCTCCTGAGCTGGACAGGGGAGAGAAAATACAACTAAAGGTTCCTGCATCCACCTGGTCCAGCATGGGCTCGTCCATGGGCTGCAGGGGCACAGCAGGGGAACCCGAGCTGCCCCATCTGAGCTGCAGAGCTGCCCCACCCTGCTGCAGTGGAACCTCAGCTCTGGCTCCTGGAGCACCTCCTGCCCCTCCTTCTGCATTGACCTTGGTGCCTACATTGCTGTTTCCATGTTCTCACTCCACTCTTCTCTGGCTGGAATTCTTTCCGTGCCACGATCTTCTGTGTTAAACATGTTATCCCAGAGGTGTTACTGTTGCTCCTGACTGGCTCGGCCTTGGCCAGCGGCAGGAAGTCTGTCCTGGAGCTGGCTGGCATTGGCTCCAGGGGACAGGGGAAGCTTCTGGCAGCTTCTAAAAGAAGCCACTGCTGTAGCCCTGCACTACCAAAATCCAGCCACAGAAACCCACTACAGCTGCCAATTACTGCAGTAAGGATTCTACTTGCAACTTTTGACTGTTACAAGACCAAATAATTAAACTGCGTGTTTGTAAGAACTTAGTTGGAAAACAAAAAAAGTATTGCAGAAAGTTTGATTAGAAACCCACAAAATTTTTGGACTTTACTACGACCTCTAGAAAAAGCTTTCTCCCTCTTCTGTATATGAGGTGGCTGCGTTCTACTAATACACAATATAATAAAACATGTTTTGATAAAAATATGGTGATGTTTTATTTAAAAAAACTGTTAGAAAAAGAGAATGTTCTTATGAAACAGAGACACTGCAACACCAGAATGAGAGCACAGGTATGTTATGTTTTACATTACCGGCTAATGAGAGAAACGTAAGATATTGGCTAAACTAGCTCAAGTAATTAAAAACACTACAAAATAATAGAATGGTTCAGCACAAGAACTTGCTTTCTGTCCTCTGCTCAAGGACTCTTGACACCTGTGCATAAGCAGGGAGGTAAAAAGCATTTCTCTTTCAAAGTGAAGAACAGGAACACTAGACCTACATGGAAAGAAGATTTTACTACAGCATCTGCAATAAATACACAGCAGAAGCTACGCAGACCTCTGGGAAGGGGAATTTGCCTTGTTTGCTAACTTCTTCCCTTGGGAACCTCATATTTTTGATACGATTCAACTTTTTCATTGATGTAGTGAGCACTAAACCAAAGCCAACAAAGACAACTAAGCACTACTCGTCATCTCAACTCAGGCTACCTTAAGCTTCCAGTTTAATAAATGAAGCTGTGGCATTCTGATGTTTAATATAAATATCAAGAGTAAATATTTGAAGATGCAATGTGAAACTCACCCTCATAACTGACCAAATGCCTACTTGCCACAATTCAACCTCCTATTCTGCACTGTCTGAATTCAGTAAAGTCTCAAGGAGATGTGTAAACTCCTTTTAAAGACATCTCAGGTTATACTACTGAATTGCTTGGCTAGACACTTGGAAAAACTGTAAGAGCTTCTGTCCTCTACAGTAGCTACAGATAAGGGGATGGAACAGTACAGAATCCTTATGTTTAGCAAATTCTAATAAGAAGATCAAAAGCAGAATTATCTGCCTGTAGAATCTTTCGTGGTCCAGAAGAATTCCTTCAACATTAGTTTTTCTATTATTACTAGGGACACTAGAACAGGATGCTCAAAGCTCTATCCAGCTTGACCTTCAACACTTCCAGGGATGGGGCATCCACAGCTTCTCTGGGCAACTTGTTTCAGTGCCTCACCTGCACAGTAAAGAATTTCTTCCTAATACTTAATCTAAACTCACCCTCTTTCAGTTTAAATCCATTCCCCCTTGTCCTGTCACTATGTGCTCTTGTAAATAGTCCCTCTCCAGCTCTCTTTTAGGTCCCCTTCAGGTACTGGAAGGGCACAATTGGGTCAGCCTGAAGCCTTCTCTTCTCCAGGCTGAACAACCACAGCTCCTTGCCCCAGCCCTTGTTTATCTTTGTGACCCTCCTTTGGACTTGTTCCAAAAGGTCCACATCATTCTTACGTTGGGGGCCCCAGAGCTGGACGCAGTACTCCATGTGGAGTCTCACTGGAATGGACTGGAGAGGCAATACCACCCCTGTCACCCTGCTGGTCATGCATCCCAAAATGTGGTTGGTCTTCTGGGCAGCGAGTGGACATTGCCAGGTCATGTCAAGCTTCTCATTCACCAATACCCTTAAGTGTTCCATTTGCTGTCTAGCCCATATTTGAGTGCAGGACTGCCCTGACCCAGGTACAGGACTTTGCACTTGGCCTTGCTGAACATCACGAGGTTTGCACAGGCCCACTTGCCAAGGTTTTTGTCAAGATCCCTCTGGATGGCATTCCTTCCTTCCATCCTTCCAGCGTATCGACTGCACCACACACCTTGGTCTTGCTGTCAGACTTGTTGAGAGTGCATCCCATCCCACTGTCCCTGTCACTAAGATGTTATACAGCACTGGTCGTAATGGGATCACTGAGAAATGCCACCTCGAAACTGAGCCAGCTGACTGCAAAACTCTGAGTGTGAACATCCATTATTTCAAGGAAATATTTTAATATTTTTACATCAGGCAGAGTTTACCTTTCATGAAGCCATGCTGGCTGTCACCAAGCATCTCCTTATTTACCACGTGCCTTAGCATAGTTTTCAGGAATATCTAAGTCCACGATCTTGCCAGGCACAGAGGCGAGACTGACTGGCCTGTAATTCCCTGCATCTTCCCTTTTTCCCTTTGTAAAAATGGGGATTATGTTTCCCCTTTTCCCAATCAGCGGGAACCTCACTGGACTGCCATGACTTCTCAAATCTGATGGACAGTGTCACTTTCTCTGCTAGTTCCACCCAGTCCCATGGACTTGCACGCCTTCAGGTTTCTTAGACGGTCTTGAATGTGCTCTTCTCTTACAGTGGGTGGTTCTTCATTCTTCCAGTCCCTGCCTTTGCCTTCTGTGACTTGGAAGATGTGGCTGGAGCCCTTGCTGGTGAAGATTTGAGATAAAGTCACTGAATACCTCTATCACAGGCAACCAGGTCTCCTGTTTCCCTCCAGAGAGCCCATATTTTCCCTGGTCTCCTTGTTCATCCACACAGGCCTCCTGGTGTTTTTGCCTGACTTCATCCCTGTCAGGATGCATTGCTCCTGAGCTTGAGAGGAGCTGGTCCCTGAAAATTAACCACCTTTCTTGTGCCCCTCCTCCCTCCAGGGTTTTAGCCCATGATAAGTCTACCAAGCAGATTCCTGAAGAGACCCAAGTCTGATATCCTGAACCCAGAGCAGTGACCTTCCTGTGCACCTTCCTTGCTGAAAGCACCCTTTCATGATCACTGAAGCCCAAGCTGCCCATGAGCTTCACATTCCCCACCAGCTCCTCCTTCTTGGTGAGAACCAGGCCCTGCACAGCACCTGTCCTCACTGGCCCCTCTATCAGTTGGAGGATCAGATGGTCATCAGTGCAGTCCAAGAATCTTCTGGATTGCTTATGCCACACAGTGATGTCCCTCCAACAGACACTGGGGTGACTGAAGTACCCCATGAGGGCCAGGGCTTGTGCACATGAGGCAGCCTCTATCTGTCTGCAGAGCTTCTCATCTGCTCGATCCTCCTGGATGGGAGGCCTGCAGCAGGCACCCACTGATGTGTCACCTGTCCCTCCCTCCCTTTAACCCCAGCCCTCTTGGTCAGCCCTTGCCCATCCCCAGGCAGAGTTCCAGAGTACCAGTACAAGCTATCTGGCCTCAGGAGACCAAATATGATCAACCTTAACCCTACACAGCAAGGAGGTCAGCAGCTGCCTTCCTTGAGAACATAACAGCAAGTGACCAAAAGCCACAAATTCCCAAGCCTAGGCCACAACTATGCCAGAAGCAGAGATGGACCAAATGTGTATGATTTATGGGGTGTATTTAAATGACAGTGATACTATGCTAATCAACTCAATGTAAGTTAAGGACTACCCATTTAAGAGTAAAAAAGATAAAAGACAAATTTTAACTTCTGCAGAGGCATATTAAAAAGCAAAAATGACATCTCAAGAAATCTGTTTGTCAATTTCAATGGCAAATTTGGCATAGTGCCAGTTACGGGACAAACTATAATGAACAAACAATTGAAAAAGCGACTCCTAAACTACGTACGTCATTTTTTTAAAATTTATTTTGTTTAAAGAGTAAAAAGAACCAAATAGGAAGCAATTTTTTTTCTTAACAAATTTAAGTAAAACGTCCTAGCTTAATGTTTTAGATTTTAGGAAAAAAGAAATCCAGCCACATAACCATCCTCTACACAAGTTTCACGTGTTGTAGTTTTTGTTGTTCATTGCATGTCACACTGGAGTGGTCAGAGAAAATTCTTCTAACACTTTCCTGGAAAACCTAATGCCAGTTCTCTGAAGTTGGGCACAGCGCCGCATTAATGCTCAGAAGTCAACAAGACTGAGCTTAAGGACCAGGTCCCAAGCCTGTTCTCCCTTCTGTTCTCTCAGAGATACAACTCTACTCCCACAGGCATTCTGACAGTGTCAAAAGCACTCAGCAGCTGAAGGAATGAAAACTCATGGAAAATAAGTGTTCTTATTTTCCTGGGTCTCTCCTCTGAAACCACTGTAGTTACCTCTGGAATCAGTAAATGTTTCAAATGAGTAACAGCAAATTGTAAGCCAGTCACAGGTAAAATATAGGTCTGAAAGTTCCCAAAGGGTTACAGAGAAATCTTCCAGTATCAGTTGCTCCAATTCTCAACGGATGAGCATTTGAGAGCACGAGAATGGACTATGGTTTGGGTATTTTAAAAGTTAAGTGACCTTTCTCAATTAGATATGGCAGTTGGTTGGTTTCTTGACAATTTCATAAAAGCTTCACTTTACAATGGTTGGTGACAACAAATATGCTGCATCATGTTTCCCTACAGGGGACTGACATGACCCTACAGGTCACTGATCGTAGCTTTTGATGCAACACAAAATGAAGGTCGTGTCTGCACTGCTAAATTAAATTTTTGTATGTCTTTTCAATTTATCAGCTTCTAGAACCAAAGTCATTGTTCTTGAAAAACAAGAATAATAACATCTGCATAAAATCATTAACATATTTTAAAGGTCAATAAAGTAAGATCACTGTTATCCCTTAAAACCAATAAAAACCACCCGGAAAAAATACCTCACCTGCATCAGCTCTGGACCGCTGACCTGGTGATTTTCCAAATGGGGTCTTCATTCATCTGTGTTTAAGTGAGCAGCAAAGCTGCTTGACTAGGGTGAAAATCCAGTTCTTCCCAACTCCCAGGATATCTTCTCACTCTTAGAATTACACTATTTATTAATCCACCATTCAATCATGAACTTATACTTCCTCAAATGTAGAAGATGCACTTTCAATTACAGTACTCTGAAAAACAAAACAGGTGAAGTATTTTAGAAGCTTAATTTGAAAAAAAAATATTCTTTTAACCAAGTCTTAGTTTAATGCTTGTTTTCACACTCAACAGGATATTCCACTGCAATGACTGCTCAAGCCACCAGTTTGTCAAGTAAGTCGATTGTTCATAGATCTGATGAAGTTTTTGGCAACTCTCTACACCTAAACTCATCAAATTTCTGGAGTGTTTATTTAGTCATCACATTCCTCTAGTTGAGGGAGGTGAGGACAACTTTCAAAAAGTCCCTTCTAGGATTTATTTCCAGAAATTTGTCGCCACCTGAAAAAAGAAAATATTTTCGAATAATTACAGTTTAACTCATTTAAGAGTAACGTTTCTGGAAATTTATGCAGAATAATTCACTACTTCAGCGTTGCCCACAATTAAGGCAAGTGAGATCAGATCATTTCCTTAAGAGATATCACTGCTGCAATCATGTTCTCTCTTATCTGTGAATCAGTACAGGTCTTCCATCTTCTATTTCAGTTTTGGAAGCTGTTATCAATTTTCATACAAGGGTTAAAACCAGAAGAATTCCCTTAACTAGTGATCCAACTGAGGGAAAAAGTGTACCTTAAGCTTGTGCCTTACTGCATAAGGGAACACAGCAGGGACATGCCTTGAGGTATGGTAAAGCTGTTAAGCAGAAAAATGCATTTACATCTCACACTTGACAATTCCTTCAAGAATCCCACCCGTTAACTTCTAGGAACAATAAAGCAACACAGAGAAATACCTCTAGGAAGAAACAGCAATAGGGAGACAAACACTCAGCAATCTGCAGTTTTTAGGAAGAGCTAACTGAAGATATTCCAGAAGAGCTGGTAGTTGAAAAACAACTGCAATCTTGTATTATATATTATATATTGTATTATATATTCTGCTCTAAGAACACCCCACAAAACCAAAAAGCACCCCCCCAAACATAAACCAAATCATCACCACCTCCATAAATACGCAAAACACGAAAATTCTTCAGATTTAGGAAATAACATACCCTTTTACTCTATTATTCAAGGAAGCTGTAAATATTTTTAACACCTGTATTATATAATTCCCCCTCACATTATTTCCAATTCATGGTAAAAATATAAAGTATTTTGACCGCATTGATTAGATAGCTATGTTTAGAAAGAGAACTGTAACACCTCAAAGGATAAGGTCTTCTATCAGTTAAGTTGTTTTTTAATGGAATGTCCCCAATCATTACTATGCCACAAGTTTGACATCATACCTCTAAACCAGAAAATTTTTTCCTAATCCTTTAAAAGTCACAATTCATATGCTAGCACTTAATACTAAGTGCTTCACTCTGCTCTCTGAACCTATGGATGAACATAAGGCTACTGAAGTCAAAATGTAATTCGGGCATTCAAGCTGATTTTCTAGAAACTAAGCTACTAACTAATTCAAAACCTTACTGAAGATGAAACTTGAGCTTAACACTAGCATTCTGAATTAAATTTACATTGCAATTGCACATTGACTGTTCTGAAGATATTACTGAGAAGGCATAAAACCTGATTTTCTGAAAACAAAATTTATGGACAGATACCCATTTAAGGTATCTGTTTAAGGACAGATACCCGTTTCCTCAACACTCGACACCACAGGTCACCATCGGGGCAGCTGCAGCTTTCACTTAAAAGACAAATTGTTTTGACTTGTGAGCTGCTACTCACCAGCCCAGGTGTGTTGCTTGTTTTTTACAAACTTTTCCACATCACAGCATACTTTAAAAAAAAAAACCATGTGGAAATTAGATGACTACTTTGTCTGATAGTGCTCTAATTATTGCGGAGTATTTCAGAGAATATCAAGTGTTAGCCCTACAAATTGTCAACCATACGAGTTTTAATGAAAATAGTACAATCATACTATCAGACTAGGCAGGAAGACAGGATATTAAGACAGAAAAAATGTAGCCACATAAAAAAATAATTTTTGCAGCATAAAGGGAAATAAAGGAAAATCCAACATGCACAGGCTGCAGTTTTCACTGTGAACCTCTACAAACTTAGTTGTTTGGAAACATTAAAATGTTTACGTGAGCTTTTAACTCCATGAAAAGAGTGTAACCACCTAAAATAATTCCCTAGCCAATTAGTTATCATTCGTGCCTGTATTTCCACAAGATTGCATGCATTTCACTGCAACACACAGTACGATGCTGTTTACCACGCTCTCATGAAAGTTTCATGAAGTTTCATGACCGTACTATCCACTGAAGAGGGACGTTAGTAGCACAAAAGCAGTGATAATTAGTGCCATTGACGCCAAACCCACAAATTTAAGTGCATCACTCCTGACAGTACACCTAAATTCTACCATCGTGAACACAGAGGGAAACAATTTGCTGCGGAAATGCTTTCCAGGTAAAAACCTGGAAGGAGAGGGATGGTAATAGCACCTGTCGCTTGTATTCAGATTATACAGTCTCTGACAAAAGTGGCAGGCTCACATCTTCTCAGGTCTGTTCCTGCTGCCAGAGCGGTGGAAGCTCTCAGCAGGGAGCTGCATACAGGAGGAATGTTTTAGACAGCCAAGTAAAAACGCTGGAGCCCACCAGGTGGTGCCAGAAGGCACCGTAGTACAGTAACAACTATGACAGGAATTATTTTGAAGAATTATCCCAAAGGTTCAGAATTAAGACAGGTAGCTTTACAAAGGACACTAGCTCTTTTAGAAGTCTTCTGTCTCAGGCAACAGTTTGAGCAGGTTTTATTTAAACTGTCTTTTAACATATGTCCTTACCATTGCTCTATTATAGAGTTAGAAACAGTGATCCAGGTGAAAGGTGGATTAATTAATTTTTTTTTTTAGTTTATCTTCATTAACTTGAGGCATTAGTACAGTTTTACAAGATCACATGGAAATGGTAACTTACAAATACTGAATTTTAAAGTTCTTACACACACACATGCACACAAAATAAATGGAAAGAACAGCCAGAGAGAAATCCTGGAAGTGTAATTTCCACTGTCTCCTATTCAGGTTTGTTTTTTTCCTTTTGAATTAGCAAATGCAGCTGTTAAGAGACCACACTGTAGTTTGTTCTTTACTTCCACTATGTTTTCCTCATACCATATCATTAAAGCAGCCTGTCTCACTTAATGCAATTTAGCATTTAAGATTTGCAGTGGCTGTAATTTGAAATAAACTCTGACTGTATAATTGAGCCACTTTGTAAAGGCAGCAGTAAAAACTTCATTAGAGTCAGTATTATGAAACAATATTTTAAACAAACTTGCTTATCTTCTTTAATTTCAGGGACTTAATTAACACATTCCCAGGATCAGAGTATTACCTTGCAAGATTAACTTTCAGAACTCCCTCACTACACTTCTAAATTGCAATAAAAACACCAGTAAAGAGATCAGGAGAGCACAGGACTCTCAGCACCCATGTTAGAATGCAGCTATTTCTGATTTAAAAAAAAATAAAATTGTTACAGTACAAATGTTAAAAAGATGTTACTTCTTCCAAGTGCGTAAATATTTTTCAGCCTCGCCTACATTACCCTTATGGTTACATAAATACGTATGCATTGTTTAATATCCCCCATTATTGTGGGAGATTCAAAGTACAGAAAATAAATGTCTTCTTGTCTGCATTAGAGCACTCATTCATCAGTAGCATGAAAAACAAAAGATCTAAGGAAATAGGACCATTCATTTTCTACAGAGAAACACCAAACAAAACCCCCAAAACACAGAGTAATTACATTCAACAATTACCACGCAGGACAACTGCTCTACATTACAGGAAGAACACACTGTATCACACTGGGACATAATTTGGTGGTAGGAGCAGATGCTCTTTGAAAAGCCCTGGATGACTGGGAGAGAGATCAATTTCAAAATTCTAAGCACTATGCAAAGAAGTATACAGAACATTTGTCTTATTCACATATATGTGCTACATACTTAAAATTAATAAAATTCATAGGTGAAAAAGTCACTGTAAAATGTGAGACTTCCCAAATGTATTCCAGTCCAAGATAAGAGTCCATAGATCTAACTGGTGCCACATCACCAAAACTGATTATGGAAGCTCAGCTTTAGGAGGCAAAGGCTCTCCAAAGAGCATTCTTGGAATGTTTAGGCATCTAGAATCCAATGCCTACTCTTTCGAAATACACCAAGTTGTCACTTTCTAAAGTGCATTTAAATCCTACTGCAATCAAAGGATTATTTCAGACTTTGTGGACAACTACGAATTCAGGTCACATGATTCTCATCTGACTGGCCTGATATTCTATGCTAGCCTTCAGGATACGGTACAAATTCCACATCCAACACAAATGTGGAATTCTGGCCTCAAGAAGTGACAGTCTCAACAAGTGGCTTACCATAAACACAGTTCCACAGGATACCCCATGACATGCACTGCACTTACAAGGACCAAAGACTTTACTCAGCAGGCCACAAGTGCAAGCAGAGTGAACAGTAAACTGCCCCAGACAAAAACTGCCCGGAGATGATTCAAACAGCAGGTCAGCTGCTAGCCTGGTAGAGTCTAATGGCAATCTGAGAAACAGCTCTCTGGACATCTGTACTGTGAAAGCACAGAAAGGTCTCATGTGTAATTCAGCTTATTTTTCTTCCCCCCCAATGCTACAGATTATTGGCCATAACTGTTGACCACATTAGCAGCACTGTAGTGATGAGTTTCATATTATTTCTTCCCCCTCTCTACTCCTTCACGCCAATTTTCATATGATCTTTATCTGTTTGCCCAGTACCAGTGTTTTCGTCTGCTATCTGGGAATTCCTTAGAAATTCCTTGCTTTCTTTGCTTAACTTTTCATCTGGATAACAATTTCAGCATATGTGAACACATGACTCAAAACAGTATGTATGTATTAACATATCATGAGAGAACTGCTTTCTACCTTCAGGGTTATAAAAGCCCAATATAGTTTTGCTCTTTTTTGTACCAGTCTAGTTTTTGCTCTTTTTGCAGGGCAGAAAAAAAAAAAAAAAGGCCTTATTACAAATTGTCCAACAAATCTAAGCAAACAAAAGCAGAAATTGAAGTCTGATCCATCAGAGACCTGGAAGTATCAGTTCACTGCATGCAGGTGAGAGTCTTAACATATCCTGTAAAAAACTCCATTATGGATTTGCCAGTATCTGTCCAAGTACTTCAAGAAATCACTGTGCAGCTATGATAAAGAAACCACACTCTTGAAGTTCACAAATCTGTGGGATCAATGCACAGAAAGTCTTCTCATAAAGAGATTTCTCTTCTAGGGCAAAATTAAGATCATATGATAAGGATAATAGATAGGATAGGATAATCAGAAGTTTAAAAGTGCTAACAAGTCAGCCACATTTGTTTTTTGGCAGACTTCATAAACAGTCAGAGGACTGCTTACAGAAAGAATCATGACTAGACATTAAGAAGAAATTGTTACGCAATATTAGTAGTTATCATACAGACTGTCACACAAAAGTTATGAAACTGAACTGCACGTCTCTGCCACTTAACGCAGAAAGTCCAATAAATGTTCTCAGACGTTTGATATTATCCTGAGTGTCATCAATACTTCATGCAGCAGCAAAATGTAATTTCCAAGCGATTAAAAGTTATGATTTTAAAACTGCTATTATTAAGTATAAGTTTAAAACTGAACTTCATCACTTGGTCTTGCACTTAAGGTGCAAACGAGCCCATATGCTGAAGTCTACAATACGGACTTTATTTAACCATCAGAGCTAGAGAGACAGAAAGAAATAGAAAAGGGGGGGCAGGGGGAAGAGAGACTGATCGATCAAGCAGAAGACAGTCACCACCTGTGGATTCACTGGCATCCCACTGGTCCTTCTTCACCCTGGGCTTCTCAGTGGTGGGGGTCCCCAAATCATTCTTCTGGGAGCACCGCCCTTATTCAGTCCAAGTGCCAGGTATCCACAGAGGCATACTCTCATAACTTGGGGTGATCTTTGTCAGACAAGTATTATTATACCACCCTGTGGCTCAAAGATGGTCCTCTGTGGACTCTTCCTTGGTTCACAGGTTATCCACAAGGGTGATGTTCATGTAGTGGATAGCAGAAGACAAGACAGAAGCAGCAGAAGCAATAAGACAAGTAATCATACAGCATTCAATAGCTATTCTGACCACTCAAAATCCAATTACAGTCATCAACCCAATTCTCATTAGCCTCTGCCCCCACCCTGTGAGTCCCAAGGATCAGAGTACTGACATCAGCCAGGAGTTGGGGATAACTCCTGGAAGCCAATCTTGGGGTTGGAGTGATTAGCAGTGATTTCTTTCATGTTGGCTCCGCCTTCTTCAATCGATGCTGCTGCATTGCGAATGGTAACACACACTTTTAGTGAGATTTAACATTCCACATACCCCTTGTTCCTTTAATAACAACGTATCTAATGGCAACTGATTTTGTAAAGCCTTTTTCCGCACTTGTTGGACCTGCAAGTTAAGGTCTCAGAAAACACATCTAGTCCCAGTACTTAGGGTATGTTCCTTCAACTAGGCCATCTATGCATAAAAAGTTCTCATGCAAAACACAAAAAAGTTCTCATACAACAGGTTTTCATGCAAACACATCCTTCGACTGGGCCCATACTCTATTGCTCTGGGGGACAGAGTAGAGCTCTATTGTCATTTTATCCTGACTAAAAACAAACACTGTGCTTTACTACTGGTCATGACCTTCCTGTAAAATTGTTGCACCCACAACTGAGATGCACATGCAGTACAGAATGTATGTAGTTACCATACTGATTAGCATAAATAAAAGAAATGAAGTAAAGATAAAAGCCCTTAGACATGTGGTAGGAAACCCAACAGAAACCCAATCGGATCTTCAAGAAGGAATACAAATCTTGGAGATCTGGAAAAACCCACCATGGTACAGTCACACAGGGAACAGAAGTGGCATTTTGCAATGTTATGCCTAATGAGTGATAACATTTGGTTCCATAAATGGTTCCAGGAAGAGTTACATGATATGTTACATGATACAGCTGGTATTCCACCCATGTCCCATTTGAGGTCCATGGCTATCCCTCTCTCTGGTCTAGAGAGAGGGACTCAGCCATTTCCCATGTAACATGTTATTTTGTTTTGTCAAGATTATCTAGTTCACTTGTCAATATCTCCTAAAAATTTAGTCAAATCATCATAAATCTAAACCCTTTTGAGGCAAAACTGGGAAGAGTAATACATATTCCCTGATTTGTATGCTTACAAATATGCATAAATCCTTGTACCAACTCCCAGGCTAAATTTGGTTGAATTCCCCAACTCTCAATTGTTGAGACAAAGTAAAACATCTGTAATATAAAAGTAAAAGCTTTTCCCATACTGTTTTATTCCCAGTAAAAAGACAAAATAAGCTTAGCAAAAATCAAACAATACATAAAACCATCCGTCATATATAATCCTTTTAATATTTTGTCTCCCAATAAATTGCTTATGATAAAAGCACCAATGAAGTGTGGTGGTAATTAAAACTTCCATCGGTTCCACACAGCTCGATTTCATCTGTTAGCAGGTTCCTATACAAAGTGAAAATTCGGCCTACTACAGACCAATTATTAAAAAGAAGGAACAACCCACTGAGTGTTAATTCTATTCCTGTGCCTACCACACAATTAACTAAAAACTTAAAGGGGCCTAGGGGAAAAGTGATTATGGTATCTCCTTGGTTGTTTTCTGTGAGCTTTCTCATATAAATTCACTGTCCAGTCCCCCACTCAAACTGGTTAATCTGCTTTCCAGAAGGACTGAGGGGACCACAGTGTTGTAATTCTGAGAGGAGCTGTCCCTAGTGGGTGACTCATGATCTCCAGTGGGGGTGTGCTGGCAGCATTCCTGGTATCATTTCTGGAAAAATAAAACAATACAAGTCTCAGAGCAATTGGTGTGGACAGGTTTTCCCTTAGGGGCTCAAGCTGTTTAACAGCTTGGACTTGGTATTTCTCAGGTGGAATCTCAACTTCTATTTCATGAAGCACTTGCCCCACTGCTGTTGTTGCCTCCCTACTTTGTCAGGGGGGTCTGATCAGATTTATTTCATGGCCAGAGGGAGTGAGACTGTAGAATTTTGACAAGCTCAGCCTGTGCAATAGTGGTGGAACACCTACATCCCTGTGGGAATCTTTTAAAGGTGTATTACCTCTCTTCCAGGTAAGTGCCAATTCAGTAGCGGTTCAAGATGCAGTATTAGCATTCAATTCCTGTAATAAACTAAACTACAACTGTCTGCT
This sequence comes from Chiroxiphia lanceolata, assembly GCF_009829145.1. NCBI lineage: Eukaryota > Metazoa > Chordata > Aves > Passeriformes > Pipridae > Chiroxiphia > Chiroxiphia lanceolata. The sequence continues at coordinate 72,573,068 of NC_045671.1, forward strand.
CAGCTCATGCACCAGTCAGACAGGAGAAAAGGGAGTGTGAAACCACCCGATCAATGCCCCAGCACGCGGGTGCTTGTATTGTGGCTGTCAGGTTTGCAATACTGGGTACTGCAGCTGTTACTGGAGCCACATCAGCTATAACTTTAGAAATTCCATTTTGTGCTGAAGCAAAAATCTGGCACCGTGATACCCCAGCAATCCTCAAATCAGGGGGTGCAGGTATTGCATGGAGTAAACGCATTGTAGTCCCTGGATTTGTTAGGGTTAGCAGACTTCTACTTCTTACCCAGGAGCCATAAATTAACCTTAGTAGCCTGGCAAATAATACTTGCTCCATCTACTCCAGTGATTTTAACTCCTTGCCATCCAGTTTGCACACCCAGCTTCTCAACATCCCATTGCATTGACACTGAATGTTACACTGCCACATCTATTAGGAATTTTATTGCTGATGAGAAACAACTGCAACACAAATGCATGGGATGCATTGACAGGATTCCAATTGTTGGATTTCACTCTCACCTGATTTATGGCCAGACTGATATCTCAGTAGCTGCATATGGCACCATTTTAACCCATAAAATTCTCTCTTATACGCATCCCAAAGTCATGCCTGAAACCTTCCAATATGATCGTGCTCAGCAGCAAGCAATGGCTCCACCCACACCCTCTTTTCAACCTCAGCAACAGGCACTGCCTCTGCCTGAAGCCTCACCATTTTCCTCATTTAGCTAGCAGTTCAATTCTTTCACCAAATCTTGTAAAGATCTTATTTCACTTTCAGATTTCTGAATAGCCAGGACCCCTGTTGTGCTTCTGTGAGGGTAGCACCAAACCAGCACATACAACTGCCTTTACTGTGCCTGGTTTTAGTTTATGTTCTTTTGTAAGAACTGTAATTTTATCAGCCAACGCTTGTGGATCATGCCAATCATTATGTGTCCAGATGACACCGTGAGGAGAAGGATTAGCATTATCCCTTTAATTTCATCAGGAAGGGACAACCCATTTGACTCAGCCTTCAAAAGGTCATTCCTTCCAATGACCTTCAAAATGTCATTCCTTTTGAATCAGTCATTAGCTCACTGAGGGTTAATGTCTTTCTCCCTCTTAACCATCAGGTCAGTCTGACTTTCTCCTAGAGGAAAAAAACCAGCTCCAGGTCACACCAGAAAACACTGCAATAGCTTTGCACTGCACTGATAACTAGCATATCAAAGGGATCCTGCCCACAACAACAATTTAATGTTAAGATCCAATTAGTGAGAGATCCTTTTGCCCAAAATAAGATGAAAATGAGATCATATGCTGAAGTCAACAATACAGATTTTATTTAACAATCAATGTGAGGTAGAGAGATAGAAAGAGAAAAGGTAAGAGAATGTGAGAGAGGGTGATCAAGCAGAAGGTACATCAACACCCATGGATCCAGCAGTGTCCCATTGGTCCTTCTTCACCCTGGGCTTCTTGGCAGTGTGCGCCCTTGCTTCGCACGGGGGTACCAGCTTTAGAGAATCCAACTTTCGGGTATCCATGGAGGTGTATTCCCATAACTTGAGGTGATATTTGTTTGACTGGTGATACAGGTACGAGCAGTTGCTTCCTTTCATGCAGCTTGCCACAGCAGGAATTTTTGTCTGGATGCATTAACCAGGATGCACTAAACAGACCTCATCTCTGCTAGGCCTGGAAATAGCATCTTCCTGTTGCAAATTCATCCCTTCTGTGTTAATCTCAAGCTCCTGTTGTGGAGACTTATCTTATGGCAAGTTCCTTCTATGGCCCTGACTGTGCCTGAAACAGGCAACTGTGCTCTTTATGTCCTTACACTTGGGTTTTATCAGAATCACTTTGTACATTCAAAATTACCTAAAGCTATGACTTCAGACTCTTTTAAGAGAATAAGAGTTGTTAAATGGAAGAGAAGGTAGGAATAAGTACCCCCATAAATGATTTTGATCAAATAGCTGATAAAGAACCTCACTTCACAACACAGATGTTAAAAGCATGAGGCAGTTTTCCATTCATCTTATTTCAGCACATTCTGTACTACTAAGAACACTGTAAATAAAACACAGCCCACAATCAAGTCCTAGATCTGAAGCAGGAACTGCTGTTGCCCAAGCTGTTGAAACTCCAAGATAGCAATGTTAACGTTTTGATTTTAGAGTTCTTACTTCAGACCAATACAAAAAAAAAAATCTGCTCAAAGAGTACGCAAGCTAAACACAAAACAAGTGTACGATACAGTGCATCCTCAAAACAGTCTAAAATATTTGAACCTTATCTAAAAATTACGTTTAATAAAAGATCAAACATAGAAATACCGAAGTTAAACTCAAGCTTCTGTATACAGACAACTGCTTGATAAGTTAAAGGAGGTTTCTAAATCACTGTTACATTTTTTGAAGACTTGTTCCACAGAACTCAGGGACATTGTTTTATAAACCATTACTAACCTTTTTCCTAGTAGGACCTTTTGAACTTGCCATGATGCACTGCTATTTAGTAAAAGTTAAACAAATATTAAAGGCAAATTTGAGCACTCCTTAAACTTGCTTCACTCTAATCACATTGCTTTCCTTATAAAACCAAAATTAATTATTTCCACGTTCATTACAGCTCTGCTCTTCTCACATTTCACAGCATTTTAAGTACATGCATAATAACCAGTTATGAGCTGAGAACAGCCTTACCAGGCACACAACCAAAGTGACTAGTGACACCACATACACACACTGAAGTGCTTCTATTGAGGGTATCAGGTTAAGAAGTCTGTGCCACTGGCAGCACCCAGGCTTGCCTGGCTCTCCCCACGTTTATCACACTTCAGTTACCCTTCCAGACTGGTAGAGCCCCTTCACCTGTCAAAACCACTTACCAATCTATCATAGTTTCTAAAGCTATCTGCCACTCTGAAATACTGAACTAAAGCAAGCCAAGAATTCTTCTTTAACAAAAAAAAAAACAACTTAGAAATATCTTACTTCTCAAGCACTCCCTTACATTCTTCTTGCGTTATCCTAGTCCCTGACTTCAGCCTTCAGTTTTCCTTGCATTTACATAAACCATTTTACCATTGCTTTAAAGAAAAAGTCCTTCAGTCATTTGACTGTGACTAATTCAGTAAGCAGCTCAACCTTTTTTTACATAGTTCCTCATACCAGTAGTCTTGGGACCACTGCAGAGTTTCATTCTGTCCTAGGCCGTCTGCAAAACCAACCACAATACACGCTCCTCTGTGGTTTCTGGTTTCTCACTGAGGGCTACTTGTCGCAAACAAAACTTCTAGCCAACACCTCCGAAAAACTCTGCCCTTCAGTCAGCAGCAAAAACCATCCAGAAAAAGCATAAAGCAGACTGCAGAACACAAGCTAAGCAAGTCTCACTGGTCGTCTTCAGCAGCGCAACGAACACACCACTGAATTACGTCTGCAATCCTACCCAGCCCACACAATGCTGCACACAAAGAACATGGGCTTGAGAGGTGGGACTGTGAGGAACTCATGACGTTCAAGAGGGCCACGTAAGTGCAGGGTGCTGCACCTGGGACAGGGCAATCCCAAGCACAAACACAGGCTAGGCAGAGAATGCACTGAAGAGCAGCCCTGCAGAGAAGGACTTGTGTGTGTTGGTGGATGAGAAGTAGCTCAACGTGACTCAGTAACACGCACTTGCAGGTGAAAACACCAACTGTGTCCTGGGCTGCACCAAAAGCAGAGTGGTCAGCAGGTCAAGGGAGGAGATACTGCCTCTTTAGTCCACGCTCGTGAGACCCCCCTGGTGTCAGGCCCCCAGCACGTGAAAGACATTGACCTGTTGGAATGGGTCCAGAGGAGGGACACAAGGCTGATCGCATGGCTGGAGCGCCTCTCCTACAAGGCCAGGTAGGGAAGAACTGGGGCTGTTCAGCCTGGAAAAGAGGCTTTGGGACAACCTCACAGCAGCCTTCCAGTACCTGAAGGGGACCTACAAGGCTGCAGAAGGACTTTCTACAAAGCATGTAGTGACAGGAAATGGGGGAATGGCTTCCAAGTGAAAGACAGTAGGTTTAGATTAGGCATTAGGAAGAAGTTATTTGCTGGTTTATCAGAACTCCTCAGAACATCATGCAACAAGTCATACCTACACAAGCATCTTCTATAGCTGAAAAAACTAATCTTCCTAACAAAAACAAGCTCTCAGTGCATACCTAAAGTTTATTACTTACAAATATAGCTTCAGTAAGTTAAGCTATGATGTTTGCATCTGAAGGAGGTCAGCTGACTGACAAAAATAATGTCTTTTCTGATACAATTCCCTCAGAGTACTTCACTGTACTTAAGGAAAAAACCTTTTGTTCTAAGAGATTACAGATTTTGTCTCAAGTTACAGATCCTTATGGAGCAAAAGTACAGTGATTTTTTAAAAACCACAACGAGTAAGTGAAGTAACAACAAATTTCCAGACAAACAATCCCATATACACAAGCACCTATAAACTCACCACATTTTACCAGTATACCTTGATGCCTCAGAGCTTTTTTTTTGATTTTTAACTTTTATAGATTTTTAGAAGCAAATGTGTAGTGAATGTAGGTTTTAATGTAGCTGTATTATATCTCTCACCCTGTAGCATAATGTTTACACACACCCAACCCTACTCCCCCATTTCATATCAATCCCTCTAAAATTCCCTTAGCCTGTTTAGTCTTCTTTTCAAGGTAGAATTGTAGAAAAACACCCTAAGGCCTGGACCAGAAGATATCACACAGACACAGTGAACTTCAAGCTCCGAACTTTGGAGGAACTCCAAGGACTGTATGTGCCGTGAAGAAGATGAAGATGAGTAAGAAAGGGTCCCACACGCCCCCAGACCCAATTCCCAAAGGGGTGTGTTGGGGGCAGAACGGGGCAGAACCGGGGGTGGACAAATTGGGATTGGATGGACCTTTTTATAAAATCATTGAACCTCTGTCTGAGGGCCCCGTGATGTGTATTCCTCTAGACCTACACACTCAACTAAAGGACCTGCTCTCTTTGTCTTATCTCATACACTAAACTGGCCTGGAGTCTTTTTCTCTGAGGTCTTTTAGGCAACATCTCAATACCTGCATCATCAACACAGACAAATATTAACCCAATCATCTTCAACAGCAAGAATTTCTCCATCTTGCCCTCACAAGCTTTTAATAGCAGTGATTGAGTGGACACCTCTCAACCCTCAGGGAAGCACCTATAAACTCACCCCATGCTTCAGTAAAACCTGTGAACATTTAACTCTCCACCGCTCCACAACCATCTCTTGACTTGCAGCCTTATTTAACTACCATGAGTAGAAGTCACTAGACTGAAAACAACACAAACACAATTGTACTTAGTTTTGTGTTGAATATAACCATCAAATTATTACAGCTCTCTGAACTCAGGAACTGGTATAGCATCTCTAACACCTGCATGTCCATGATACACTGAGCAATCCTTGCAGTAACACTGGAAGTGCAGACTCACAGAACTGACCCCCATTCTGCTACCGAATAAGCAAACCAGAGGCAGGCTAAAAAGATGGACAAAGAAGGACAAAGTGGATGACTTCACTTTCATCATAAGGTGCACTTTAATCATGCTTTGTCTATTTTTCATCCTTTGTTTTCCATATAAAAGGCAGCAAGAAGTTTCTCTAGTGAAACTAATGGAACATTCAGTCCAGTATTGCTGTGTGGGAATTAGTCCACCTCTGTCCAGAGGTTTTAATCAATCTTCCCTTGCTGAACAGACACTTGCACCTGCAAGAGACGATCATCTCTGCTGATCCAGCTCAACAGTTCACAGATCAAGGCTTCTCCCATTATTTGGGTCTTTGAATCAACTGGAAACAGTTTGGGAACATCTGACCAAAACTTCCTTCATTATATTTAATTATATGCTGCTCTATATTATCCTGGAATTCTTCAGAGGAAGAAAAAGGGCCAGAAAATGTCTAAGAGAACTGACATGTGCTAAATGAGCTTACAACAGCTTCATTAAATAAAAAAAAACAAACAAAAACACCAAAACCAATGTGCTTGTCAACATCAAATTTTAAGTTCCACATTAATCTATGTAGCGGTTTTTAAACAAAAAAGTTTCTAGTCGATTTTCTTTCTAACGGCTAACACTTTATCTACACACATACCCTTAAGTCACTCTTTGGTAGAGCAAAACTAATTTTGAAAAGAAGAAAATAAATTTGCCCACTATTGCAATATTATGCACATCTTAGTATTAAAACAATGAAGACACATATAGTGCATTTTTAAAGACTCGTTTTAGAGCTCTAGTCTACTCTTCTCTCAAACAGCACAGATATGCACAATCTCTTTTACTAATGAATGATTTGCCTGTACTAACAGAAGACAGGGTTCAATTTCAGTATTATTTTGCCCTTCTACTATGGAATCATCATGAACAGCTACAGGAATTTATCTGAACACCTTAAAAATCAGTTATTATATACTTAGTAACAAATATTTAATTTCTTTTCACTATACTGCAACAATTCTTCTTGTAACCTTATACATACTATACCACCACTCTAAAGTACAACGATTTTTTTTAAAGCATCCCCATAACAGGCAATGCAAAAATACTTAACCTTGTGTATGTTCTAACTTACTGACTGATCATTTAATACTTATATGGCACTCCACGTTTAAATAAATCTTACAAGACAAGACTTTTATAAAAATCTGAAGAAGAGATGACTTACTCAAAGTCATGATAACCTTCCTTGCATCACTTTATCCAAAGGTAAATTTTAACCCACTCGTAATTGTTCAGTCTCCTGCAAATTACCTTGCACTTCAACACAAGGCAAGAACCTGCACAGACACCATGGTAACAAGTTGTCACAGGCTGCTGCAATTGCCTGAAGTCACATGCTTTTGCATCATGGCAAATATAGACCAGGTGAGCCTCTCAGCAGATCCTCAGAGGACTGAACACCTCTCCTACAAGGCCAGGTAGGGAAGAACTGGGGTTGTTCAGCCTGGAAAAGAGAAGGCTTTGGGATAACATTACAGCAGCCTTCCAGTGCCCAAAGGGGACCTACAAGGCTGCAGAAGGACTTTTCACCACGGTGTGAAGTGACAGGACAAGGGGAAATGGCTTCCAAGGGAAAGAGGGTACGTTTAGATTAGATATTGGCAGAAAATTCTCTACTCTGAAGGTGGTGAGGCACTGGAACAGACTGCCCAGAGAAGTTGAGGATACCCCATCCCTGGAAGTGTTCAAGGTCAGGCTGGATGAGGCTTTGAACAACTTCATTGAGTGTTAGGTGTCCCTGCCCATGGCTGAGGGGTTGAAACTAGATCATCTTCAAGATCCCTTCCAATCCAAATCACCCCATAATACTGCAACTTTCCTTACTGATAAGTAGCTATCTCCCCCTGAACACAAAAAAATATATGCACAAAAATAATAGCTGTCCAGGACATGACAGCAGCACCTTACTACTGTACAATTACTATGCTTTCTATCACTGTGGTAAATGCAAGTCTTATAATGTAATTTTTTCTTACTCATGCTCTTACAGATGGAGTTGACCCAAATAATTTATAAGAACTTTAAGCAAGTTTACTCAGTTTGGTTTGCTAACATTTACAAAGTCAAGTCTCTGGAAACTAGAGAGGGAAATGTGTATTTGAAAAAGTCCAGCATTTCCCTGTTGTCTGTTTAAGTGTCTACTCATTGTGCATACTTAGGTCAGCCTTTCTTTGAAGGCTAGGTTTAATTTCTATTGTGTTAGTCAAAGAAGCAGTGTTCCAAAGACAAAAGGATCACTAAAACATTCTGGAAGAGCAAGCCTAGGGCAAACATACCTAACCCTGCTGTTAGAAGGTAATGGAGTGGTAAGTTATTGCACTTAGCTAAGTCTGTTAGGTTCACTGATCACAGCAAATCAAACTCTTGGGTTTACTTTTCTTTTGGAGGCTGGCTGATCTTTCTAAGTGTCATTTGAAGTGTACAACAACCAGTTCTCAACAATCCAGTAGTACTGAGTACACTGCCAAGATGCCACTGCAATGCTACACTGAAACAGGGCCTAATAAAAATATTTTCCTAAGCCAAACTTAAGAATTTGTGACATCAGATGGTTTTGCAAGATCAAGAATTTTGATGATATACTATTATTCTTGCCAGTTATGTCCAATTTCTGCAGCTCTTGACATAATCACCATTTGTCTTGAAGATAAGCTGTGGCAGTCCACCAATTTGGATTAGAGGGCCAGAACACACCAAGTGTGTGTGAAAGTAAGCCAAGTAATTAATGTATCCATACTTAAAACTTGTGCCCCAGCAACCACCTGCAAGTTTTAAAAGCAAACAAACATGTAAGCATTCAAAATTCTTCTTAGGATAAGGTATTGATTATTCACACCACTGATTAGAAAGTCAAAATTTAATTGTTATGAACCCCAAAATAAGTAACCAATAAGGCTATTGACAAATAAGTAGCAATTCAGTTAAAAAAAAAAAACAAAACAAAAACAAAAGGCAGGGCCACAAAATACTTAAAAGGGACCAGGTTAGAAAATGCAGTTACCCACATAAGCTCTATACACCACAAAAACTATGACAAGATGTACTATGAGTCAATTTTTTCATGGATTTGAGACACATGTACTTTCCCATAATCAACACCACAGTAAGTACAATCATAACAGTGTTTAATGAATCAGAGATATTAACTTGGGTCTCCACTGTACACAAACACTGACTGACTATACTCTGATAAAAATGTAGTTCTCTTATTTCTTAAATCAGCTGGGAGGAGGAATTAGAGTGAAATTATTGGTAAGCTAAGGCCTCCTCTAATCACAACAAAACAGACAACTCTGCTAGGAATTACTGCAATGAAGGAGCAAACAATACCATTCTGGCAAACTGAAGCATGATCACACTGATAAATACTAAGTTCATACTCAAAGCAGAGAAATTTCTAACTACACACCTGGTTTTAAAAAAAGCTTATGACAGCATTAGACAATTCAAATCACTACTATTTTTCATCCTGTCTTTGCAACAAACAGAGGAAAAAACCCCAACAAAACTGCAAAAAGGATTCAGGGAAAGTCATCTTTTGCCTTTAATCTGCAGTTTGAAAAAGTTGAGCAGCCAGTTACAAACTGAGTTTGTCTTAACCATTTCCTTCACCTTCAACCATTTCAGCTTATTATTAAATCAGCTCTCAAATGCATTCACATAACTGTTTACACTGGAAACACAAATCACTAAAGTGAAAACACCTGCTGTTAAGAATGGCAGGTCTCTTGACATGGCTACCAGCTAATAATGCAAACTCAGTTTTTCCAGATCAACTGCAGAATATTCACTCAATGTCTACAATGTTATACAAATCTCAACCTAAAGAGATTATCACCTTTAAATGGTGAATAGCTGCAATAGATGTTAAAGTTGTAATCTGCAGCAACACCGAGGCACTGAAAACAAACTTCAGCACTGTATTATGTGCTCTAGCTACTGCTAACTACACTGGTTTTTATAAATACGGAGGGTCAGTGAAAGAATACTACTTCAAACCGAAAACTGTTTCTTTAAAAGAACCATATAGCTGTAGAGAAATTACATCAGATATTTGCACTATTATTAATTTAGATACTGCAGTCAACACTGAAATCACCAGCAAGAACAACCATAACTTATTAAACTGCCAATCATACATTTTTCTATAAGACGAGAACAACCAGCATTGTGACATTACATGGTATTTTCTTTGCTTGTGTACAGGTCTTTCAGAGTTTTGGTGGAACACACAATATGTCCTGCTTAAAGCGTGTGTGTGTGTTGGGGATGAGAAAGAAAATAGTGAGAGGAAAAAAATAAGCTCTGAAACCAGTGGCTCTCCCTAAAAGCAGTGGAGACATCAGAACAGACCAATCATCACATCGCTGGTGTTTTTTAAAAAGCACAGAAGAAAACCATACAAAATATTAATTCTGAAACTAGTATGGTTCTGCATACTCATTAAACTAATGAGAATGACGAATTTCTTCAAGTTGCTCTGAGAAGTTATTTACTGTGAAAAAATGGACTTTAACACAACATCTGTATGCGTTCATGAAAACTTTTGCTCAGAAATAGCTGCCTTAAAACACTGTATTCCTCTTGTTCTGTAGTTGCAGAAAGGTGACAAAAATGATGGCAAGAAGGAAGTCAGAACAGCTTTCAGAGTAAGGACCACCTCTGAATAACTTGTTTTCTATTATGCCTCGCTTGATCCACAGTAAGTATGTTTTCCTTTCTTCAACTCTGGTCATAAGCTCTATTCAAAAACACTGCTTTGGAATTACTCCACTGTGCATGCAGCACAAGTGGAAATGAAATGAGTAAGTAAACAGATCATGATAGGACTTCAGAGCTAGAACTTGCAGCAACAGGTAGAGATAGTCTTTTTTTTTTTGGCTTCGTAATCTTATTTTCTCTCCAGAAAGCTTTGTATTTCACCTGAACTAGATTCACCAACAAATATTTAACTGTATTTCCTGAGATTCTGCATCAGCCTAGGCATTGGTAATAACACCAACAATCCTCCCAAAAAACCCATACCCCTTTTCCCTTTCAGAAATGCACATACTTATTTGCAGAGAGGACTAAGTTGTCCAGTGGTGCTCCAAACAAGGTTGAGTCTATTTAACTGAGCAGCACAACAGGGGAGAAATGGAAAGTTGCAAAGGGAAAAAATGTGGTACCTTCCAGCAAACAGGATCACAGAAGGCAGGATATCCTTCCCCATAAAAGCAGGTGAGGCCTTTGAGAAGCCTGTCCCACAGATAAGCAGAGCACACACAAGAACAACCATGCCTCTGCCTTATATGCTGATGTCTGCTTCTTGTACCCACCCAAATATAAAGTCCTCTAGAAATGTGGTTAGAGGCCTAAGTATGACTGAAAAGTGAGATATTTATTCACACCATCACTTTTCCTGCTTCAATTAAATTACACATAAGAGGAAATAAAAGAAAAAAACCTGCCTCAAACGAATCCATGCAAACTACGTTCTACAAGCCTCCAGCCTAAAACTACCTGTAATGCAATGCCTATTTCACCCCAGTTAGCCACCAAGATTACAGCACTTTCCATCCACTGTTATGGCTGTTAATACAGTCACAGCCACACATGAAGCAACATTAATCTGTCTCATCTATCTCCATACAAGCCACTGGTGTGTACATACAGGTGTAAATGAAGGCAGGAGTGAAATATCCCCCCCAACTTGAACAGGCAGGAAAGTCTATTTGCCCTCTCATCTTGTGCCTGGCACCTAATATAAGCATGCTTTACTGACAAAATGGAGGTGCAGAAGACAGAGATGTACTTTACCTGAGATCTATGCCCGCAGTCCAGGGACTAAAAAGAGATTTCTATGCTTATTCACTCCTCCCTTCAGTAGTAGAGAGAGATGGCCCAGAGGTCAGCCATAAGAGCATCCAACAATCTGTGGTTTCCAATAATATCAAAAATCTGCATATTCCTTAACCCTAAAAGCACTTAGAGTGAGATTCCTATGAAGTCGCATGAAAGGCAGAATCTACCATTAAGCTACTTTTGAACATATTCTTGTCAGAGGTTTTGGCCTATCACACCTCACAAAATCTCATCATCACAACATTTCATCTGCAGTTCCCTGGACAGCAAAACAACCATTAAAGAGTTTGTGGGTCATCTTTCACCATTAAAACAAAGAATTTCTGAGGGGGATTAGTGCAGAAAAAAGTCATTACATCCATTTAACAAAGCTCTCTGCAACTAAAGTTTTGAGAAAGAAGTAATTTGATCTCTAACATGTTTGCCCCCATTGTGTTTTCACTGTGATGTTCAGACCATTGTCTAAAACATACATGGTTATGAGACAGGACAGGAAAGCAATTGTCCAGAATCAGACATAGCTAACTCTCTTCCAACTATAATTATATAGTTGAGTTACACAAACTACACATTTGAAGTATTATTTTTATTATTTTTTATCATTCCTAAAAAATTTAATAAAGGTAGTCTAATCTGCAGACACTTTTACAGTGCACAGTGAAGACCAGAAGTAAGTCACAGACATGTAGAAGAACAGACGGGATACTGTCCATGCTAAGTACTTAACCTTTGCCTACCAGAAGAAGCCTAGGCACTACACCGAATTTCAGCAAACAACACATTTGTCAAGGCATTTTGAAAAGTTTATCAATAAAACTTTGCAGAATTGTCACCGGGGAACTATTCTAGAACATGCCTTCTCCTATGCAACTCAGCTCACAAAACATTATATCCGAATGCCGGAAATTTCCTTATTTAAAAATCTCAAACGAAATCACAAGATAATGCACTGAACTTAAGCTGCCTTGGTTCCACACACTAGGAAAGAATTTTGCAAATGAAACTAATACTAAATTAGTTTTGTGGGGTTTATAAGCTCTATAGTCTTACCAAAAAGACTATAAAAACCTACTTGCAAGTGATTACAGTAACACTTATTCTGCAAGCAGATCTCAAAAAAATAATCAGAAAATATTTCAAAACATCCCAACCATCTTGCAATAACTGCAACACTTAAATATGGTTAGGTAATAGTTAGGACTAGTAGTCACTACAGATAATCACAGCTATTTCTATACATTTCAGCATTTTGTGGAACCTTTACAATAGTGAAGTCTCCAAGTCAGTCAGTCATTCAAGACCTCATACAGCATAGATTTACAGCAGTTTCACAACATACACTACAGGAAAGAAACAGAAAAATGCAACCTGGATTTGCAGAACCAGACTCCACAACCTGATAGTCAAATCCATTCACCTCCTGAATTCTGTATGACATCAGCAAACTCACATGTTACACTGCAACAGAAAGTTAATTGCAACCACCACATATTGAAAGCAGTTAGTTCCAATTAAATTCTTTCACCACTGTTTGACATGGATCAGTGACGAGGCCCCTTTGCCTCTACAGTCAGCTGTTCATAGATAAATACACATAAGTTACCTGCACTGTTTCAAGGATCTCAATAGGTTTTCATGTCTTAGAGATATGGGTGGAAGCAGTCCACACATTTATACAAGAGAAGCTACATTCCCCATTCTTTTAAGGCATGTGGGATGTTGACATCCAGACAGCACCTGGACAGCAAGTGGGACATTCTGATATACAGGAAGTACTCATTACAAAAACTCATGTGAAGAAAGATCAGCATTCGCCTTCAGATCACAAAATGACCGAACTCTGAATGTGGTAAGAGAAGGAAAACAAGAACAACAGCAAAAGAAAAAAATCTTCTCACACTCGTCATGAGAAACAAGCTATCTAAGCATACAACAGGAAATAACTTTCTCTCTTTTGGTTCAGCTTCAATGAACAGCTTCCGAAAATGGTTTTTAAACCTCTTTGTTGAATCAGTTTTAGGCACCAACAAAAACATATTCTCATGCCACACCATCAAGATGTCAAGTTTGATATTTCTATTATCTGGGGAAAGAAAGGAAAGGAGATAAGCAAAACCAAAATGGAAGCACAAGAAGTTTACAGCAACAGGCTTCATTCTCAGAAAAAAATTTAAAACCAGTGTTTTGCTTCAGTAAATAGAATCCTACTAAAAATCTTTCATTTGTCAAACGTTAAGCAAATTATGCATTACATTAAAACACTCTAAAACAGCTCTTGCGTCAGCTAGATGTTTACAGCTCTGAAAATGTCAAAGAGTGCAGCCTGGCAATAGACAGCAAGGAAAGATACAGGGTAAGAAGTCAATGGAATACCTGGAAAAAATACAAAGAAAGTACTGAAGAGTAAGATCAATTACAAGTGTTTATTACCTTAAGGACTGTATCTTTTAAATGATAATTTTGTAAATATTTAGAACCAGACTGAGTCATGATATACTTGATAGAAGATGCTTTGAAAAGCACGCCTTCTTTAAAGAGATTAGTTGATTTCTAACTTCTTCCAGCAAGCTGATCCCTGCAACTGCTTTTCTTGCAGTCTTCTTTTTCCTCAGTCCCATTTGCCAATAAACAGTTTTTGAAAAGAAGATTTTACTAGTATCAGGTTTTTTAATTTGGTTAAACATAGCCTAGCATTACTCACAATGGCAAAAACACTGGAGTGTCTTCACTTAGGCACAAAGATTTGGCAAGTTCTTCAACCATATGTGCTCCTCATGGGCCCACAATATTGATTTTTGACTAAATCAACATAAACAAGACAGAAAGAAAGATCTCCTAGGTGTCACAGAGAAGGATGCACTGGCAAGCTAAAGATGCTACAGAAGCTAATGAAGTAGAGCCAAATTTTACAGAATAAAATTCAGTTATAGCAAAAAAACTACAACATACAAGAGTTAAACATGACTGCTTTTAAGTGATCAATTATTTAAACAGATGTGTTGCGGATGGCCTATTTTTATTTCGTTTATTTTGCTCTTCGGCCTAAGAACTGGTTTAAGTATGCAAAGGCCTATAGTGAGGGAGGAGCTGAATACCTCACTACATTTCACATTTTCAGTAAGAGAGCAATAATTTCAAAACGTAGTGGCTATCATAATGAATGGCTAATTAACTACAAGTGGTAAGCTCTACTGGTGGCTTTACCAATACTGCCTCCAGGCTGCAAAATGTAAAAAGAAAAAAAAAACCCCATAACAGACTGTTACAGGAATCTACCGAGGTTACAGACTTCTGCTCGGACTTTTCCATCTAAGAGTAGCACAGTTGGCTCAGGGCCCATGACGTAGATACACATTCCAAAAGGATCCTGTAACTTGGATGACACCTCTTAAGTTTTACGTTGTTTTAAACTCTCTACGTATTATTTCCTCCTCATCTCTGGTTAATCAATGTTTGTTAATGGGGATGGAAAAAGCAGCGGAAAGAAGTATTAATATATTATATTTAATTCCTATATTGCAGTATTCATTTCTATCTCAGTAAAAGCTGTGTGACTATGTCATATCAGTGCTTCTGCACTAGAAGTTTCTAAAGCAAAGCAGACAAAGACGACATAGTTCGTTAGGACATTTACCACTTTCAGCCATGGCTATCCATGTGTATACGATTCAACAAAGACCATGTCTTTAAATATAATCTTTGAAAAGTGGAACGTTTACTATGAATTACAGTAACATGTCTAGAAAGCAATATAAAGCATCACTGTCTTTTCACCTCTAGCATTCACCCTTAGGTTCCAATCTAGAAATAAAACTGTTTAATGGTAGATCACTTTAGATATGCTCAAACTACCTTCAAATGTTGTTTTGGTTTCACGTCACAAGAAGTAAAAAAACAAAAACAAAAACCAACCAAACCAGATTTATCAAAACCAGAAGGGGGTGCTCTGAATAACTGAGGTGGGGGGTACTGAAAGGAGCATTTGCCTTGCACTAGTAGAGAGGTCAACAGCACAGTGTCTTGTTATAGTTTGGGAGCTCACTTAAGTTCAGGATGCCATGCCTTTTTAACAACCAAAAAAAAAAAAAAAGGAAAAAGAAAAAAACAAACAAACAAAAAACCCAGACCGAAAAGCAGGCCTGCTCCTTTTAGCATAAAGGAAATGCTTCGGTTCGTGCAAATTAATTCGGGCAAATTAATCTATGACAGAAAACTAGCAACACAAAGACCTGGCAAGTGTTAATTCCAGTTTTGTATCCCATAATTTGCAAGCTGTTCAAGATACTGACAAGGACGTATAGGGAAAGCAAAGAAATCCAAAAAGCCTATGCTACGGGTTTTACCTACACAATGCCTATTCTGACATAACTAGTTCAGGTCTTTTTAATGTGACTGTGCCGAGTTGATCCCTTATAGCGAACTATGTCCTGAAATGAAAGAAACGGCCCTAGATCATTCTGCAAGTGTAACACAGTATTTCATCTCTGCCAGCACTCCGGTGCATCAACCTCCCCCCACCCAAAACGAGAAAAAGATACGCACATTCCAATCGAGCCTCTCTCAGCAGGGCTCACCCAGTTCCCCCCTTCCTTCCCTCCCTTCCTCCCTCGCCCCAGGCCTTGCCAGCTTCCCAAATCACCGCTGATTTTAGGCTTCATTCTGCTGTAAACGGCAAAACGAAAGGAGAAAGCTTCCAAAGCGAGGATCCTTACCCTTGAAATCCCGCCATGCGCGCAAATAAGGAGGGTGAATTGTTTTTCCTCCTTTTTTTTTTTTTTTTTTTTGGATGTGCGATGAGGGGGGAGGGGGGAAGAAACAAAAGCCTGCACGGAGGAGCGGCTAAGCGGCGGAGACTGAGGGAGAAGGCGGAGACCCTGCTGGAGGAGCAGGGCGAGCGTCAGCCATGTTGTGTGTGTGTGTGCGTGTGAGTGTTGGTCCAGTATTTACAAACCTGCAGCTGCAGCAGCGTTTGGAGCCTGGGAGAGAGAGAGACGGGAACGCGGGGAGGGAAAAGGAAGGGAGGGAGGGAGGAAAGGAGCGAGGGAGGAGGGGAAAGCGGCACGGCAGACAAAGGATGGCAGCAGCGCAGGGCGAGCGGGGCGCGCACACCCTCCCGCGGCTCCGCTCCCCCGCCGCCCTCACGGCCCCTCGTCCCGCGTTCCCGCCTCCACCTCCCCCGGGGGCCGCTTATCCGCCGGCAGCCCCTGGCGGGCCCCAGCCCCGGCCCGCACACAATAGCTCCGCAGCGGGGAAAGGGGGAGGGCAGCGCTCCCCTCGGGGTGAATGCGACGCGGAGCCGTGCCGGGGGAGGGCGGCAGAGCCCCGGAGCCCAGAAAGGCGGGGGGTTGCCAGGCAGCCGGGGCGCTAGCGGGGGAAGGGAGGGCACAGACGGCAATGCCAGACCGGGGCCCCCGCGGCCCCGATGCCGCCCGCGGCTTCCGGGCGGGGAGGGCGGGGGATGAACGATGTGAGCCCCGGGAGAGGAGAGGCGAGGCGCGGCCGGGCTGGGAGCGCCGGTCCCCCCACAGCGACTCCCTCCGGCTCTGCCCGGTACTGGGCCGGGCCAGGCCAAGGGCGGCGCGACGGGCTGCGCTCCCCCCGTCCCCTCCCTCGCCCCGCTCGCTCACCTGCCGGCGGGGCGGGCGCCCGGGGGGTGCGGGCGCTGCCGCTCGGCCCCTGCCCGGCTGGGGGCCGCTCAGCTCCTCGGCGGCGGCAGCGGCGGCGCGCGCGGCCGCTCCCCTCGCCTCGCTCGTCCCCCTCCGCCGCCGCTGCCTCCTGCTCGCCTCTGCCACATTTGGATCCCCCTCTCCCTACGCGAGCTCCGACGCCAGGATAGAGGCCTCCTCACCTTCCTGCCAAATAGTGAGCCGCCCGCATCTCGCCGTCACCCTCCGCCCCCGCGCGGCCCCCCCCTCCCCCCCCGCCGCCGCCGCGCAGGCGCACTGCGCCGCCCCGACTGCGGCGAGCGCCGAGCGGCCCCGCCCGCGCTGGGCCCGCTGGGGCCGTGCCCGCCGCCGCCTGAGAGCCGGCGGGGCCGGGGCTGCGGGGGGCTGCCGTCCGCACCTCGGAACGGCGCTCGGGGGGGCCGCTGGTGGTGTTTGCACAGAGTCGCGGAGTCACGGAATATCCCGAGTTAAAGGGACCCACGAGTGTCACCGCCAATCGGGAACAAAACGCCTTAGGGCCAGTGTAGCACGAAGGAGCGGGCGCTGCTTTTTCGCAGCTCCCGGCCCACGGTGGGATGACTCCGCCCGGCGTCCGTGCCGGGCTCAAGGTGATGCACTCGTGAAGTCACTGGAGACTGCGCAGTTCATCTGAGAGGGTCTTTTGGGGGATCCTTTGTGGACCCCAGGTGGTTGCTGAGCCTCTGAACTTCGGCCGACCCCGCACCGCGATCCTCCCGTGCGGGGCTGGGTTTAGCTCTGGTTATGTAATCTCTGAACAAACTGGACTGGACTGGTTTGACTCGTTACAGAGGCTGTTACAGGAACCCTCCAGGTTCCGCTCTCCGTTATTCCTTCCTGAGCTATGTACAGCACGAGGATCATCGAGTCCAGCTCTCGGCGATGCCCCGTGTGCCTCAGAGCTGCCTCTTTTGCCTCATTGTCCAAATGCTCCTGAACCCAGACAGGCTTGGTGCTGAAGAAGGAGCCCAGGAGTGTAGTGTGGGTGCCAGAAGGCCGACAAGCATTTCACCTGAGCAGGCAGAGTGTTTTGTAAACAATACAAGCGAAGGATAGCATGTTGCATGAAATCGTCTTCTCATTTCAAGAGAGGCAACACCACTGGGATGGAGAAAAGAGTAGTTCCTTCAAAATGTAAAGGGTTCCTTTAAAGACATGTTCTCACCTATGCATTAGGGAAACAGAAAAAAGGAGGTGGGGGATCACTTCACAAATCACGGGCTGTCCTGCAGTGCTCCCAGTAAGCTGAGAGACAGTACCTGAGGGGGCAGTTTATGGAAAACCTGCAAGTAGTCAAGATCTGTTCAGCAACTGACAAACCACAGATAATGGTCATCTTCAGAACCATTAGTGTTAAATGCCAAAACACCTAGGAGAGAAGTAGCAAGCTTCTTACATATTGTGGGGAGTTGGACTTGATGATCTCAGAGGTCCTTTCCAACCTGGCTGATTCTGTGATTCTGAATATTAACCCGTTGAACTTTTTGTTCCATGGGCTTCCCTCACACCTGAGGGATCAAGACTGTGACCACCACTTTGATCAGTGGACATCTAAATTGCAACAATCAAGGCTCAGTGCTGCATTCACAGGTGGATCTACTCTTATCCTTTCCTTCTCTTTCCTTCTTTTCCTTATACGTTTTCTAAGGTGTTATTTTAATGCTTAAATACTGCTATATTGAAAATAATAATAATCAAAATGGCTACATACATGCTTTCCATCGCAATCAAGTCGTTCTAAACTAAACCCTAATTATCTATATATATTTGTAAACACTGATTGTTCAATATCCACTCACTCTAATCCGCCTCAAGGGGCCTATTAACAAGAACTTCAGTTACCCTCACCTTCTAGTGTGGCATGTTATAGTGAGTAGCATCAATCTCTGTGTAATAATTATTAAGCTAGCTTTGAAATTATTAATTTAACAAATAGTGCACTATACTAGTAGTTGCAATTCTGAATAGTCTTTTAGTCTAATAAAGTCTTTTAATCATTATCATAAATTAAAATAAATTATTTACCTCACATAAATGTATTTGATTTTCAGGGTTGTATTTAATTCTGCAGGATAAAGTCATATAAAGGTTCAATTACACCTGTGCAATTTTTTTTTAGACCTAAGTTGTTGACTAAGTCTGGGACTAGGATTGGATCCAGCCACACCTAGACTCATCTCTGAGGAGTTTAGAAAGCAAAGGAGCCTTTTATGACCCCTCTGTGTCAATGGGAAGGTCTCTCTGATAAACTTTGTCTGAAGCTTCCGTTCAGTCCATCACATATAAGAACCAATTCCAGATACACTTCTTGAGTTTAGATGCGTCTAAGTATCCCGGGAGCCAGATCACAGTGTGTGCACTGCTGGCCTCTGCTGTTACCACCCCGACTCACAAGCCTTCCAGCTGTACCACAGGGTTGTCTCTCTGTTTATGGGCCACATAAAAAAAACGGGATGTGGCTGCTTCTTGAATTAAATACTGTTTGATTGCAGCCGGGCGTTGTCCTGTTGATCCTGAAGTCATCAGACCAAATGTGAAATCAACAAAGACTAATTTCTGGAGAGATACCTGCCGTCCTAGGAGCGAGGGCTGCATTCAGTCCTGCACACACCCTGCACACGCTGCTGACATTGTAGTGTCATTGTGTTGGGGGCTGGGGTTCGGGAGGAGGAATTTAAAAGAGAAACTGTAACTGGGAAACTGGTAATCCTGGGCTGTGTCTGGGTGGTCGTAGTTGTTTTCTTCTCTTACGAACAATGGGAGAGCCATTACCTTGGAAAACACTCGTAGAAGGATCCTCGGATGCTATCCATGCTTTCAAGAGCTACCCACTCTTCCAAGTTCTCTGTGGATACGGGCAATTGTCCACAGAAGGAGAGAGCATTTTCATGCCTGGAAGGAGAAAGGCATAATCATGAATTCCCATTGCATGCCCATCAGAGGTGCTATGATCTCCCAGGCATAGGAGACTGATCACTTGATTGAGAAGCATTTGAAATTAGCTGCCCATCAAGGCCATGAGTTCTTTCTTCTGAATTGCCAAGAGCGCCTGCCTGACTGTCTGTAGGCGTGGCAGTGCACAACAAACTCTGTAACCCTTGCAGCGTTGGATCTGACCTCCTGCCACAGCCAGACTGTGTGAATCTGTGGATTGCCAGAGCAAGACCTTGGTTCCTGATGTCCGTCCAGGTTATCTGAGGAGGTGGAGGTGGTCATGTCTGTACAGAGAAACCCCAGAGTGTGCAGCTCTCTGACATCTAATTAGCATTTCATATGACATGGCAAAGTGTTTGTAAGCAACAGAGGCCCTCAGATGCTGACAAAAGCAAAACCAAATACTACATTTTGTCCTGAATTTTCTTCTTTATGGGAGAGAGATGGCAGTATTTCTTGGAATTGAGGATGAGTAGTTCCTTCAAAAGGATTCCTTTAAAACTGTGGCCTTTTTTGTCATCTATGGAGCAGGGAAACAAAAAAAGAGAGTTGAGGAACATTTCAAAAATCCCTGCTGAAAAAAGCACAGGTTACAAGTTCTTGACACAGTCCTGATGGACGTGCTGAACTGTCATTGGTGCTCCTAGCTTTCAGGTTCCGTTAGGCTGGAAATCATTCCATTAGAGCTTGGCATGACATAATGTGACTTTTTTTAATACAACAACATAAGACAAGAAACTTTAATGCATGACAACCCACAAAACATTCTTTATTTGGATTCCTGTACCTTAAGAGTCATGAAAAATTAGATTGGAGACAATCATATTGTGAACTCAGAATGCAACTTAATTAATAATATCCTGCAAACTGTCTTCTAACTTAATCAGCGTTTTGTTTTGTTTTGTTTTGTTTTTAAAAAGTGATGTACAAAGACTTCTTAGAATTTTGAAATGCTTTAAGTGCTGCAGTTTCCCTGGGAGTAGTATGGCTGAAATCCCCCACAAGCTTTGAAGGCAGTTGGAATGTTTTGGGTAGGAACCAGGTTCCCTCCAGTTCCAGAAAAAATTTCTTTTCTAACAACATTCTTTTCCTAGGCTAAGAAGAATCAGCCTTAAGTACTGAAGAAACAGTGCTCTGTTGACTTGATGGTAGAATCAGAAGCCTCTTAACCCAAGTGGGAAAATCTTTGCTTGATGTGAATTTGAAGGAGGAATGACATCTTGCCTCCAGGCCTGACTTTCAATCAACATCTTTAAATGCTGGGATCAGCCAGCCTGTTGTTTAAATTTCTTTAAGATACTAAGCAAGGGAACTTAATTTCTTTATTAAAGGGTAACTTTAAGTGGTGCCCTGGTAAATTTTTCTATTCCAAGAAAGTTTTTATAAAGCTGATGCAAAAGTTATTTAAAATTAAGGGAAACAGAGGCCGCCTTCTAGCAGGTTTACTGAATGCCATAGTTGCACTTATGTAATGTCCTGTCTACAGATACTAAACACCTGTCTTTTAACAATTTAAGTAAAACAGCAGTAAGCATCAAATACTGGTGATCTACATTAAAACTTACCTTTTTTAAAATTAATCTTTGCATACATCAGAAAGTAGTGAATGAAACTCAGCTTTAAAGGGATTCTCCAACTACTACTGAAATGAGACTCAAGATCTGTCAGAGGTGTCTACCCTCTGCTAACAGAGAGGGTGAATTCTGATCAGTGTATTTAATTTATCGGACCTGGCTTACAACGAATTTGCTTAGAATTGAAACATATGTAAAAAGTAAATGAAAAAATGTTTAAAATAAACTAAATCTTCGTTTTGGGCAAAATGCAAAAACTAACTGAGGTTTTGGAGGTTTGATGGGGAAGTCTTTGTGGCAAAATTAATTCTTTTTCACAGCTTAGTCTCAATTCTATTAATAAAAGTCTTGCTTTGTATCAGTGTAGTTACAACCCTTTTAATAAATGAATGATCTATTACAATGTGTAAAGGAATGATACACTACTGAAAGGAAAGGGTCTAATAAATGGACCTAATAATAATGTGAGTCTAATAAATGAGAGAAGAGTCACAGATACTAACCCAATATTCTTTTGAAACAGATAAAAATTTCTGTCATGTGAGATGAGACCCTTCTTCAAATACTTGCTTTGGTCAGAGCAAGAGAAAATGCCAAATGGATTGTACTACTATTGCAGAAATTTAAACCCTTCTTCTCTCACTCCTGTATCTTCCCACTTTCACACACACATACACAAAAGCAGTAGTTCTCAGCCTTTTGCTGGACAAAGTATAGCATTTTCCCCTTTATAGTATCCATATAGGTAGAGGAAATCTGTATGACCAACAAGGAAGATACATGCTCCAAAATATACCTTTTCTTCATTATTTCCTTTATGTGGACTTTGAAACACATAATGATGAACAACTTATTTTGCAAATACATGACCATCATTTCCATCCTGAGAATTTTTGTTTTAAAGGAGGTACAGAAGTATTTGAGACACATGTACTGTCTCTGTAATGTGCTTTAAAACTTTCTAGGGAAACCAAAGAATAATGTAAAAAAGTACACAGCAGGAAGGAAAAAAAAACCACTGTGACAAATCTTGGAAAAAGAGGCATGTCATCCTAACTTGTTAATAGCTTTCAAATAAGATAGGAAGACTGTTTTTTCAAAGACTTAGTAGTGAGAGGAGAGGAGAGGAAAAAATATGAAGTAGTGATCTAGTTTTAAGAAAGGCAAGTGTATTTCTATACAAGATGGAAAATACTATGTAGATAATCTTGTGTGATTTTTCTCCCAGTAGTGTTGGTTTAATTAGCAAATCTTACAAGCTATTTTCAAGTTACATTATGAGCATAATGCCTCATTCTGTTTCAGTTTTCCACAGTATTTGCATAACTTGTAGTTTGTATTTATTATTTTCATTTGTTTGTTCACTTTTCATCTAATATCTCCATTACTTTTTTTTTTTTTTTTTTTTTAATTACAGTCATGTCACTTCCAGGTCACATGCATTTGCTGGTTCTTTTGCATGGGTTGTGTAAAAAGGAAATTAGGCCTTTTTCTGTTCTGTGCTGGTACTGGAGTCTGTACAACACTAGGCAGAATGATTTATGGTATTTTAGTGGTCTCAACTGTGATGGTCTAAGGATACAAATTAGGCTGTTTTTATAGTGATATTTATCCACTAAGCTTCTGGTAGGATGATGAACATGAGCAGAAATAGCAACCTGTGGACTAGGAGGTGCATTTAAACTTAGACGTTAGTAGTTCCTTCATAAAACCAGCAACCATCTAAAAAAATATGCTTGCATAAAAGCCTCAATTACTTTACACCCACTGCATTTGCAACAGAACCTGAAAAGTTATTTACAAAATAGGATTAACAAGAGGCAAATGTAGTTTGAGAGGCTCAGCGCTTCTAGCACGGCAAGAAAAACTACAAAAAGGCCAACTATATAGAATACAATGTGAAGTGATAACTCATACAGTTGTTTTATACCACTCTGCTTTGAAAATTCCATAAGAATTCATTAAATATATTGAAAGCAGGAACTTCATTTCTGCACAGGCCTGTGAGACTCATCACAGTTGGGCCTCCTGGAGACCATATAACAAATGGAACCAAATTGCATCAGAAGAGTGGACAGAAGACTTACCCACAGATCTTCACAACTATTTCAATGAATTACCTTCCACAGCCGAGCCATCAAATATAAGAATTGTATATATGCACCCAGCAGAACGTGATGCACTCCATTGCATCCATCATATGTCTTCATGGAAACAATGTGATGCTGCACTGAGCAAACACTGCTCATCAGCATTGAACCAGTCAACGAAGGATGGAGTCATCCATTTGCAAGTAGTAGTATTTTCACAAAATAACTGTCCTGTGTGCCTCGATGTCTTTCTGGGGAGATTTACAAAAAAAATTACCTTCAAAACCAAAACTGGGAGCAAACATTCACACAAGGGGACTAAAAATCCCTAACTGAATTTTAAAAAAATACTGGATTTTGATGTATAATTATAAAATTGTTTTGGTTGGAAAAGACCTTTAAGATCATGAAGTCTAACCATTTAACCCAGCATGGCCAAGTCCACCATTAAACCATGTCCCTCTGTGTCACATCTCTGCATCTCTTAGATGAATCCAACCATAGTGATTCCACCACTTCTGGGGGCAGGTTGTTCCAGTGCTTAACTACCATTTTAGTGAAGAAATTTTTTGTAGTATGTTTCTCTCTATATGCATAATCTAAAATTTCACTGCAAATGTTCACTACTGGCACTCACTTTTACTCTGTCCCTTGCTAATATTTGCCACACTCTTAGTGCAGAGCACGTTTTTTTGCCTAGTTTTTTAATGATGGTTTGTACAATTCAGTTAAATTTAGAGCAAGTGTTCTTACCTTGACATGTGCTATTTGTTTGATTTCTCAAAAGATTTTAATCTGGTTTGATTTATCCCTCAACTTTCTGTTACTTTCTATTATGCAATAATAGAAATTCGTACATGAATACCTGTTAGTGTTACTGTGACTGAACATTCTTGTGGACATATGTGCCTAGATGAAGATTCTTAAGGCTTTCCCATGTGCCAGACTTAACTAGACTAATTCATGTAATGAAATTCTATAGTCTGCAGTCTAAAAATAATTGTTTTCAGTCTGTTTATGTTTATTAACATTTTTGGAGCAGTCAGCCTGAGCACTCTTCCATAGTCTGGAGCCAACACAAAGCAGTTAGACAACATATATTTCTAGTATACAGTTAATATGCAGAATAAAGAATGTATTGTAAATCTTGGTAAGATTTAAGAGAGCTCATTAACTTACAGAGATTCTCAGTACCTACATGTTAAATCTTTTCTTTCCTTCTTAACTCGGAAAGGAAACATACATAGCATTTAGGTTCAATTACATAAAGCAGGTAGTTAATGATCACCTCAACCTCCAAGTGATAGTGTTTAGTGGTCATTATAATTTCAGGACAGTTTCCTTCATTCTTTTCTGTGGCTTACCTGTGCCTTTTAAACATCTTGAATGTTTCCATGTACTGTATACTTTTAAAATCAAAATTAACGTGAACATGTCACAGGTAAGTGGATGGTTCTAAAATGTATTTTCTCTCAATCTTCCACAAACGTATTTTTGGAATGTACTGAGCAATGACTGACAAGACTTCACTGTGCTGTTTCAGATCCAACATATGAATTTGTAATCTGGGAACACATCTCATGATATGGAGTTCATTAGTTTACTCTTTTATACTGTTTTCTGTACCCTGCAGGTCCTACAATACAGATGGCTATAAAGCAATCTATCATATTTTAAACAAACTCAAACAATCTTCATTCAAATGTTTCACTGTGGAAAACATATTCCTGTCTGAGCAGAGTTAGGATTTCACTTTTTTTTTTTGGTGAAAGTTTCAATTTAACTCTCTTCTACATTGATAAAAAATTATATAATCATATGATAATTGGGAATAATAATAAAAAAATAAATAATACCCCATGGAAATTAAATCAGTATTGACAAATATAGGAAAGTCAACTCAAACCGTTCTGTCTTGACTTTTTAATGAACCAAGTGAATCTAAAATAAGCCAACCAGCCTATCAGCAAAGACATTGCAGAAAGAAGACTGTTTGAAAAATACTGAGGTAAATGTTTCCTATTAATTTTTGATCTAGAGTGGATTTACTTCCATTAAGAAAGCAAAATAATGTATAAGTTCCTGCTATTAGGAGATGTTTAGAATTAACCCCCAGAAAAAAAAGCTTACCATGCAAGGAAGTCTTAACTGCTCGCAGAAATCATCAGTCTTTGCAACAGGATAGTATCCAAACACCTTGGGTTTTAAGAGATTGTTGTTTTGTACTGTAGCACAATTGAGTAAGGTGATTCCTGAAGTTTTTTCACCTATGTTTGCAGAGAATCCAAAGGTACGATTTTTGGTCATGCAGGTAGAAAATAAATCTTTCTTTCTTTGTAGACAACTTGTGAATCAGAGGAGACAAGGAACATGGATTTTCCAAATAGTAACCTTCGTGTGCATCCTGTGTGGGAAGAGGGAATGCCAGCCAGGGATTTAGATTGCAGCTGTAGTTTGTCAGCTGGGGGGCTGAAGCTATTGCTGCCTCTGTCTTAGCGTGTTGTGCTCACCTTCTCACCATCTCACACACAGTGTCTGCACAGCAGCTGGTTGTGAATGGTGTCAGGACTGCTGCAGGGTACATGCACATGAGCAGGCATTCATGCATACTGGAGCACATACTGGAGCAGTTTGGGGCCAGCAACTGCATCGCTGCTGCTAAGTCCTGACAAATGACTCTTTGTTTAGCTAGACACAGAGAAATGTAACAGGAAGATGTAGGTTGGTATTGATGGGAGTGTCTGCTTGTGAAAGTACCAGGACAAACAAGAAACAGCAGCAGAGGAGGTGGAGACATGGAATGTGCTGATGACCCCTTTCTTAGAAGATCATCAAGATCCCATGAAATCTGTGTCCATCATTGCAGGACACCCAGATTGTGAGTCAAAGGACAGTTGGTAAATCCCAGTGAGTAAGAGAGGTGGGACAGGGTGATTATAATCTTCTAAGAGGTAAAACCAGTACAACCAAAGCTAGCATTTCAGCAGTCACCTAAAAATGGACCTAGGAGAAATGCTGAGGATTGATAGTCTACATGCCTTGTCCTTTGCACTGTCAACGAAATCTGAGTGCTGCAAAGACACTCGGCAGCACACTAAGTGGCACCTGGTGCTTGACAGATGACAGACCTCTTGGACACACACTTCTTGGTGCTTCTGAGTATGTGGATATTGACAGTGTGGGTGAAATCAATTTTATTTTAAAATAAAAACACCTGTTCTTCATTTTGAGCTTTGCTGCCAGTACTGCAATATTATTTTCTATACAGAGATCTGTGTAGCAAAGGGAGTATTGAAAAATGAAAGAACATAAGAAGAAATGAGACTACAAATAAATAAATTAAGGCCTCTTATGAGGATGACTGTTACTTCACTTGGCTGGAACACAGCTCCCATATGGCTCCTCCATTAAGTCTGAATTGTAGTGAGAAGTGCAGTTGAAACATGAAATGCATGTTCTAGAGTGATTATTAATAAAATTTGTCTAACCAACAGCGGTGTTAAAAATGGGGTGCTGAATGAGCGCAAAAGGAATGTTGTGTTAAAAGTGTCTCGCTTGCTCAGAGATAGAGGTAGATCCCATAATCTAGCTGCAAGATACCTATCTATCTAGATAAGGCCTGCAATGAGTTTTCCAATTATTTATGCCAGTGTATTCCAGTGTAACCAGCTTCTTGAAAATTTATTTTAGCTGTTCATAACGGAAATGCAAAATATGGGGGAACAACTATATTACAGAGAGTCACTTTTGGCAGGTGAGGTAAATTCAACATGAATTACAGGGCACCTATTCTTTTCCTTCACAAGGATAGTATTTTTTTGCCATCTGTATATGCTTTGTTTTAATTATGTGATATCTAAATTTGTGCTTCTAAGCAGTTTTCTTCAATGTGAATGGGTGGGCTATAGTTTTTACCATCCAAACATTTCTCAGAGGTGCACAGCAAAAGGACAGGAGGCAGCAGTGAAAATTCTGGCTCAATGTAAACAACAGCTTGTTCCTCATAAAGGGATCAGACCCTGGAATGAGCTACCCAGAGACTGTGGAATTTCCATCTTCAGAGATTTTCAAACCTGGACAAGTCCCTGAGCAAGCCCATCTTAACTCTGAAGTTAACTCTGCTTTGAGCAGTTAATTGGTCTATGTGACCTTCAGAGGTCCCTCCCAACATAATTTTTCTCTATGGTGCAGTTAAGAATTTCCATACTATCCTATTAAGAAAATCCTAGTTATTTAATGTCTTCATCCTGTGTCAGGGCTGAGCGTCCTTCTCTGTAGAGCAATTCTGAACTCTCTCAAACAACTTTTGAGAGCTGCTCATACAAGTGCATGAGACAGAAGCATTATTTTCCTCTGAATCAAGAGATATCAGGGGAATGTCACCTACAGTTTTTAGTAAACTCAAAGCAGTGCTAATGTTAAAAAAAAAGAATTATAAAAAGACACGAAAGCTGTTATCTATACTGTAATTAGCTAATGTGTACTAAATATCTTATCCAGAAATATTTCAGAGGATTAAACTGGACTCCTCACATAAATACAAACAAGATGTAACTTTAGACAACTGTTCCTTTCTTCTGCATCCTTCTAGGACAGTGTTCACACCAGCAGGCTCTAGGAGCAAGCAGGAGTTGACATCGAACTATAAGCAACCACATTAGTTGATGGGAAAAGCTAAATCTTCCCTTCTGTACCACCTCTTTTATCATGAGTGTGGGAACCAGTTTCATTCTTCTGCTCTGAGCTAAGTAAAACTGAGGGCTTGAGTTCACTTCAACTGATCGAGGAGCATGAGATACAGAGGAAAATAGGAACTAATACAGTCAATTATACAGGCATTTTTAAAGATACAGTGCTACTGCAGTTAATTTGCTTATGTTAAAGTAACTAATTATCTTGTTACTGGTAATGTATAATTTCAGAGTCATTGCACAAGCTTATTGAAGACACAATATCTAAACTACTAAGACTTTGCAATTGCTTGTGAATGTCATCCAGAACCTGTTATTTTTAACAGTTACATGTAAGGAATTATATTCTGCCTAAGTCCTTGACTTCAAAATCATCATAATTCTGTGATAAACAAATTTTAGTAAATACATCAAGTTAGACAATTCTCACACAGGCCTGAATAATTTCAGATTTTTATTAGATACTTGTTCCCATTAGTGCAGGAAGGTTTAGATTTTTCTGGCACTTCTCTTTGGGTTAAGATTCAGTGAAAGAAATGTGAATTGACCACATGTCTCTAGATTGAAAGGAGCAGAAAACAACCACTAAATTGACACTGAGTTTTGTATTTGTATAGCGTTTAATATTTTTAATTGTTTAATTAATGCATCTCGGTAGTGAGCGTGGGATCGAAGAAAGGAATGAAACATTATTTAAAGGATGGAACGGAGACCACTTGTCTGATTTAAAGACTTTTTTAATTATGTTCAGTATTACATTATATACCTGTTGTCTTACAGAAAGGAAAAATATATGCGAGTAGTAAGAATGGATTGTAATGTCTCCAAAGTATCAACTTGAAAATAAATGCTTTTTGCAAATAGACACACATACCCACACACATACACACAAGGTTAATGGATAAAAAGCTTTCAAGCATCAGATAAGCAAGTCTGATACTGGAGAAGAGTATAGTAAGACTTGAGTGAATAGATTTGAAGGGCACTGAGTACATCCAAATGGGGAAACCTTAAAAGCATTTCACTGGGTCCAGACTATATCCTAGCTGAATCAGATCTGAGAGTATCCTTATGTGTATCCTGGATTATTTTGCAGTGCAAAATCTGTGTAGTTGGGCAGGAGGAAGCCAACTACATTTTCCTGCAGCCTGGATGACTAGTGTATGAGAACTGTAGAATTGCCTGCAAAGTGCATCTATTGTGTGTTTGAACACTGGAAACAGATTTACAGTGCTCATACACAATGCCTTTCCACTGGATTATTATGTTAATTATTGGGTTGGAACCAACTCAAATGTGTGTGTGTGTTTGGGGGAGGGTCAGGTCGAACCTCATGGGCTTTACAGCTTGCCTAGAAAGTGCTCCTACTCTTCCAAATCTGGGGGTGGGTGGAGTTGGTGCTCGTTTATGCTTATTTTAATGAGAAAAATAACCTCTTTGGAGATGTGGTTGTCACTACATTCTTCCATACCTTAACATTCAGAATTACTGGTTTTGTCTGTGAAATGTCTGTCAGCCTGAGAGCAGGACCAGAAGATGCTATATCCACCTCTCATCTGCCTTCCATGTAAGAGACAACCAATTTCGTGGATCTGTATTATTTATTAGGAGTGGTAACTTACCATTGTCCATAATGGTTCTTGGATGGACAGTTGTGGCTCTCCGTCTTTTCCTCTCTTTTATCAAAAGCAAAGCTAGCAAAGGACATAAGCTTTACAATTATGTATTGTAGGACATTTAAAAGCTCGGTTTTCAAATGACCAAATTGACAGTATTAGTTTAGAGACAGTACAGTTTAGAGGTTTTTACTGTAGAACAAACCAGATAAAACTTCTTTGTTTTATTTTGTAAAGTCTTTCCTGACTAAATTTTGTGTCTGCATTACCTTGATGTTGATATTTGCAGTGTAAGATATATTCATGTTTTACATGGTGGAGTGACTTCTTAGAGCTTTCTATCAACAATAGCCTGATTGAACCTATAGCTGTTTGTATTGCTGGTTAAATTGGATAAGTGAAAAGAAAAGGCAAAGTGTGTGGGGAAACAATGCAGCCAATGGCCTGTATGCTTAAGGCAAAATGTTGTTGATAGATTAAAATCTACTATGGCTCTGCTGTTTTATTCTACACTCACTCCTCCCTCTGGTTACTGTTTCTTACAGCTTGGATAGTATTATGAGGAATTAGGCCACATGGTAGAATAGAGAAGCTATTCTTGTGTATGTTTACATTGAAAAATCATACACTTTTCTGTATCACAAATGTAAATTGAAGTGCATAAAGCCACCACCTTTGGAAACATGGTAATTAGCAAATTAATTTCCATGAATAAATGGGTATTCACATGGATTTGCCAAATTGAGAACCAGGACTACTACTTAAAGTGATTCAGAAAGGGATGCAAAAAAAGAGTTGTTCTGTGTGTAGTATCATTACAATGAGATGTTCACATAAAAACAAGGACTATCCAATATAAAAGATGTTGGGAAGCGTGTAACAAGTTTAAGCAGGGAATTTACTCAGCAAGTGTAAAAAGTGGGTACCACAGTCTCCCCGTTACCCATCACCAAAGTTGAAAAGTCCTATAAAACAAAGATCCTGAAAGTTTGCACTCTTCACCTTTTTTTTAATGCAGCCAGAGTATGCCAGAATTAAAGTACGTAATGTAGCTAACGTTGTTAAATGAAGATCACACTATTAAATAGTTATGTGATGGAGAAAGCAAGTTTGTGATACTGCAGGAAAAATTGTTTTGAATTCACATTACAAAACAGCTATGATGGTGTTAGAAGAGGAAGGTGGGAAACTCTTGGTGGAGCCTTGGGATGAACAGTAAAGAAAATGATGGTGATCTGTACACTTCAAGAGTACCTACAGAAATCTTCAGTCTTCCTTTGAGTCACAAATGGGTTGAGACATATGCCAAATACATTTAAGTGACGCCACGGTTAAAAGTGGCACTAAGAATATAAGCTACTATGCCTTTCAAAAGAAGATACATATTAATGTGTTTTACACATGGCTATTGAAATAGAACCTAGAGATGTCAAAGATAAGAGAGAGCAATGGGAAGATAAGAACTTCCTAATATGTCAGAAGCATATGTCATGACTTTCCTAATTTGGAAGACAGCTAATATTTCACCAGAGGTATTAGTTTACTTCAGTTTAATCTTGCTAGCTGAATATTTACATTTCTTCAATGTAAATTGTCATCACAAATAACAGTGGAGGAATGCATTCCTGCCTTGCAAACCTACTGTTGCCTGAGAAATGGGGAACTTGCCTCAGCATGGTAGGTATGAGTTTTAAAACACAAAGATACATACTTAGTAGAGCTTCTTCTCTACCAGTCATTTCAACCCAGCTGGCCAAAATAGCTCAATTCTGAAAGCACACTTTTTGTTGTTGTATCTCTGTGTTCCGGTATCAACAGGCTATTGATGGTTGCAGGCTGTGATTTAATGTGAACCGGTATTATCTGCTTGCACCAAGAAGCTGCTGTTGGTTTTGAACATTTTTCCTCAAAGCAATATCAGGCACTGATTAGCCTCATCTATATTAGCTAGTACCTCTTTCTGCTTTTTCCTAATATTAGCTAGGTCTCCAATAGGGAGTTCAAGAAATTGTTCTGTAAGAGGAAAATCATGTCTTCAATGAAAAAGATTTTTTTCTTGTTTACAGTCAGAGATGTTCTTCCATGACTCATTATGCAGGCATTATTTTTTTTAAGGATTTGAGACTAACACCTTAAATGTTCATTACTTGCAGCAACAGATCAAAATGGTAGTTCTCTGTGTCTGAGAAATTTGAGTGAGTGAGTCAGCCTATTAAGGAGGTGACTCCACTGAGTATACTTCAATTGCAAGAATAAATTCTAAAGAAAATTTCAGGCACTTGCAGATGAAAACCTCTGAAGAACAGAGTTTAGTGAAAGAGAAACATCATCCCAATACCTTTTATCTGCTTATTATTTACATACAATATCTAAACTAAAGTACATAATGGACATAATTAATAACAAGTTAACAATCTGTGTAAGGCAAACAGGTTTTTTTTTTCTTTTTTTTATTTTTTTTTTCCTTTAAGTTGTCTTCTGACTCCTGCTTTCAGAAAGTCTCAGGTGGTTTCTCAGATACTCTTGCAGTGTCTGGTCCTCTTACTTCCAGTTAATCTAGACAAAGACAAACTATACCTGTATAGTCTAAAGTTTTGTTGAACTTTGCAGCACATTAGAAATAGATATATTATCTAGCATGAACTTAATAATATACTTAATAATATATGATATTTGTATCATAGCTATTTAGTTTACCTGTGTATAAATACATGTATATAACTGATATACCAATACCTGTGTAATAAGCTCAGGTGATCTAGTAGGTAGTTTATGAATTCTGGAAGTCATAGTTATAATCAGGAGAGAACTTTGGTGTGAGAAGAACGAAGTGCTTGGCTAAGGTGACCTTGTTCTACGACAAGATGAGGGAAAGGCTGTGGATGTTGTCTGCCTAGACTTTAGTAAAGCCTTTGACACTGTTTCTTGGGCCATTGTCCTGGAGAAACTTGCTGCTCATGGATTGGATGGACATGCTCTTTGCGAGGTAGAAAACTGGTTGGATGGCTGGGCCCAGGGAGTGGTGAATGGAGTTACATCCAGTACATTTGGTGGCCAGTCATAAGCCCTGTTGCCACTGTGAACTGGAGCCAGCTGTATTTAATATCTTCATCACTGATCTGACCAAGGGAATTGAGTGCAGCCTCAGTCATTTCCCAGATGAGACTCAGTTGGGTGGGAGTGTTGATCTGCTGGAGGGTAGGAGGGCTCTGCGGAGGGATCAGGATGGGCTGAGGCCAACTGTATGATGTTCAACAAGCTGAGGTGACGGTCCTGCCCTGGGGTCACAATAACCCTGTGCAGTGATACAGTCTAGGGGAAGAGTATCTGGAAAACAGTGCAGTGGAAAAGGACCTGGGGGTGCTGGTTGACAGCTGGCTGAATGTGAGCCAGCAGTGTGCCCGGGTGGCCAAGAAGACCAGCGGCATCCTGGCTTGTCTCAGAAACAGTGTGGACAGCAGGACAAGGGAAGTTATTATTCCTCTGTAGTCAGTGCTGGTGAGGCCACACCCTCAAATCTTGTGTCCATTTCTGGGTCCCTCACTACAAAGGATACACTGAGGTGCTGGAGAGTATCCAGAGAAGGGCAGTGGAGCTGGTGAAGTGTGTGGAGCACAGTTCCCGTGAGGAGCAGCTGAGGGAGCTGGGGTTGTTTAGCTCGGGAGAAAAGGAGGCTGAGGGGAGATTTTATCTCTCTCTGAAAAGAGTTTGTAAGGGTGTGAAGGTCAGCATCCTCTCCCAGGTAGCAAGTGACAGAACAAGAGGAAATGGCCTCAAGTTGTGTCAGGGAATGTTTAGACTGGATATTAAGAAAAATTTCCTCATTGAAAGAGTTACCAAGCACTGGAACAGGCTGCCTGGGAAAGTGGTTGAGTCACTATTCCTGGAGGTATTTAAAAGACACGTACATGTGGCAGTGAGGGACATGGCTTTGTGGTGGACTTAGTGTTACATTAGTGCTCGAACTCCATGGTCTTAAAGATCTTTTCCAACCTAAATGATTCTATGATTCTAAATTATAGATGAGAGATCCTATCTTTGGTAACAGCTTTAAAAACAAAATCCTGAAATACACCTCTATCTCCTAAACTTACCTTCATTTACATACCATTTGTAATCTGTCCCATGTTAGTAAACAGGATACTTTATGAGTTAACAATAGCATCCAATCCCTTCTATTAGCAGCAGATCAAAGCTTCCTCTTGCAAACATTTTCTAAAAAGCGGATGTTGGCACAAGACAGCATCATTATTGGTGTTCTCTAAGAGCACTCTCTGCAGAAACTGCAAAAAATGCAAAAAATCCTCATTGTTGCTCAGATCAAATTGATACACAAGTGTCTGCCCAGGTTTACTGGATTTTCACCCCAACAGCAGCAGAAGATAGACTGTTCCCATGGCTGGCGTACTGAACCTCTACCTCCTTTTCAAACTAATGCAAGTTTTATATCAACGTCTCTTTTAATAATTAATAGTTCTCAATCTGCAAAACTGAATAATGTTGCCAACAAATTGGTATGTTGCAGGAAAGTAATCTTAACCCTAGAATGGAGAACCACTCTTATATCTGTATTAACGCGAAATAGTTGTGTCAGTTCGCAGTTATTTTTTGTGCCTCTTTGTCAAAGTAAAATAATGGTAGTCTTGCACTGTTATTGAATCGTGGAGAGTTAATTTCCTGAATCAATCATCAAGATGGGAGTGATTCTAAGGAACAGCTTATCTATAATATGGAGAGGTCTGACAAGTTTGGTTTACTTGAAAAACAAGATCTTGATACTGCTACTTGATTTCCGCATTTGTATACAGCAGTTGTCTAATGATAACATGATAAAGACCATAATAATCACAGTAAATTACTCAGTAAAAATGCAGTGAGAAGGACTGAAGAGGTGTTTGGATTGAGTTTATACTTCATTTTCTCAGGAAGAGAAAATTGTTTGCACAACAACCAAAGCTCATGACTAGTGAAATTGCGGAACTTCTACACTTCTACACTCAGGATGTCCACAGGCTATCTGTAAGCTCAGCAGATATGACAAGTCTACAGGCTGCCACTTTGCTAGGCAGTCAAAAATTAATCTGAGCTTGAAAAGAAGTAAAATAAGAGTGGGAAGTATCCTATTCATGTCTTTCATTCTCAGGGGATGCTTCAGGACTGGTTCAAGTTAAGCTGAAGCTGTGCTGTTGCCAACTGGTCCTGCCTTCTTTTGCCCTTTTGATGTGCACTCCTACTGATTACCCTGTGTTGGGTAACAAGAAAGTTATGTGGGGATTTGAAGCTGCCTTTTCATTGAAAATGTATCTACATAAAACACAAAATAGGGTGTTTTTTAGATCTGCATACTGGGAAGGGGGGGGAAGAGGTAAGAAGAACAATAAATGGTTGGACCATTCCTATTCACAACGGCTGTGCATCTGGTTCATTTAGCTCTAAAACTACCTGAAGTGAAGTAGGAAAAAAGACCTTTTTGGTCAATATTTTGAATAAATATACATTCACTAATGTATCTTTTATTAGACTGTGCTGAATTTAAAGGAAAGAACAAATGCTTGTATCTCTCAGCAAATATTTGTAGCAGCATGTAGTACTGCAGAAAACCACTAAAGTAATTGACCTAATTTTGATCAGTTCACTTTGGGTGGGATGTCTAACAGGTGAATTCAAGATGGTGACAAAATGAGACATACCTTTTTCTTGGATTGGATTAGCCATGTTTATTTGTAATGAATGAATTGCTAATTAGCTTTTAGACATTTAACATAATTTTGAAGACTGATCTGCACAATTTGCAAATATTTACTCCAAGACATATTCATCTCTATTTAGGTGCAATTGCATCTACCTTGGAAATAAAGGACAACCTCATTGTGGAGGTCACTAGCACTTTTTAATGTCATAAATAATAAGATCAAGAATTATATCTAAAATATAGCAGTTCCTGGCAGGATTCTAGAAAACTATATATTTTTGAATACAAAAATACATGATTTTGATGTTTTCTACTGTTGCATTTGGAAAAACGTAGTGTAAAGGAAAAGTATGCAACATTTAATTATTTGTTTACTTGGGTATGTAACTTACCCAACACAGCAATACTGCATGGTCTAATCTAATCTAAACACTATTACTATTTTGCAGTTATATTCAGGTCAGTTTACATGCATTTCAAAGACAGTAAATAAAGAACCTGGTATCTCATTAAGGGTATGGGAATTTAGCAGAAAATAACTCCCCTTGTGTTCCAGCTGGTCTTCGGAGATGAGAGGGCCTGGGTGTGGCTGGGCTTAACTTCTCATTATAACCAATTAGCGCTGTAATTAAGTCTGGTCAGGTTCAAAAGAAGAACTTGCACAAGGACAGGTGCCGTTTACCAATCCAGCATTATAGTTCTGATCACATTCAATAACAGGTCTATAGGTGTGATTGCAATCAGTAAGGACTTTGCACAATCCAGATTCATGAACAGTGATGTCTCTTGAAGCAACAGAACAACAGAAAAGCGTATTCAGGATTGCCAGTGATAAATGCAGAGTCACTACAGATCATTAATATGGGCCAGAACAGCAAGTATAGTAAGAGATATTCTGATAGTTCTATATATATATGTATGAAAATGAATATTCTGGGGTGTGCTCCAATGCAGTTGGAGGTGTAAAGCTCACTGTCTTAATTTGGGACAGTTTGGAGAGGTGGAGACCTTGGACAGAAGTCTCCTCCCTTGGATTCAAAACCCCTGGTTTCTCCAGTATAGAGAGAGAGACCAAGTACGCCCAGATGTAAGTCTAAAAATAACTCCTTAAAGAAGGCAAAACACAAAAAAAATCCCAGAAAGGCATATTTGGAGAAAAGAGAAGAGAAAAGGTGGACACCAGAATTTTATGTAACCCGGGTCATTATCCACCTCTGTATCCCTCTTTTTTTTTTTTTTTGGCTTTTTGCAAATATCCCCAATTAACACCTTTCAACTACATACATCTATATACATCTATATACATTAGTATACAGGTATATGTACAATGTTACAGACAGTTTTACCCAAAAATACTCACAGTGCATGCACCATGTTTCTCCATCTGTCTGCATTACCCACCAAGTAAAACCTGGTCCTTGAGCAAAAACAATCCCAGGGATGGGTTTGCCTTTTTTTGAGGCAGGACTCATCCAAACTTTTCCCTAACATATGTCTCACGTGCACCATAGGGACTTTACCCCCATGTGCAGTGTGAAGGGGTTCTGGTTGGGCAGGGCCAGCTTGGCTGACAGAGCCTCTGGTGTTGACTAACCAGGTGGCCTTCATGAAGTGCTCTCCAGGATCATGTCCCAAATTCGGAGCAGCCAAGTCTGCATGGGCTCATCTGGTCATCGAGTGAGGTCTTTCCACAGGTTACACAGCACGTCTAAGGGCAGGGACTCAGTGATGATTGTGAGCTCTGGTCCCTCCGCTGGCTGTGAGGGCCCTGGTTCCTGGTACAGACTTAGTTTTATACTCTCTCTTTTGCACTGGCTGTGGCTGTTGTTTTGGCTGGAGGCTGGGTGACTGTGCTGTCTGCTGGTTTGTTTTCTGTTGCACTACTTTCCTTCCCCTCTGAGTGTAGGTGGTGCTGTACAGTGAAGACCATTGTGCAGTAAGTACTGGCCAGGGTCCAGCAAGGAGCTGGCCCTCTCTGGAACTGATAGAGCGGTTTTCCCTCAGGCACTCTGCTATCTTAGGAGGGATCACTGTTTGGTCAGGGGGGAGATTCCAAACTATTGGGACAGAATATTCCTTCAACAGTCGGCCTATCTCCACCCCCATCCCCATCCAGTCAGGGTGGTTCATGTCTGGAGCTGGCTGTTGCGGAGGGTCCCCAGTCCCTGGGGCAGGTTTCTGGACAGCGTCCCTAATCTCTGGGGCAGATCTTGGAGTAGCTTCCCAAGAAATCCTCACCCTGTCTCTAAATGCTGAGAAGACTGGAGTGAATAAACATGGAAGAATCATCAGCAAGAATACAGAATCTTTGGCAGTTAGGGGGAACTCTTAAGTTCCCAAAGATTCCACTACCAGACCTGAAAGAGAAGGCAGAGAAAGGCCGGGCAAAATCTCCTTCATTTGTGCCCCCTTCAGGCAGAGTGGTGTTGTCAATAAACCCTCCAGAGGTAGCAACATGGGTGAGGGCAGGCAGGGAACATCGAGTACACATCCCAAATAAATTCCATTGTCTTAAATGTCATTGTGTCATGAACCCATTTCAGACAACACATTACCAAAGCAATCCTAATCGCTCTTCCCACTTTGACAAATATAATTGCCAAAAGCACATACAGGAATATATGCATGGCTAGGTGCCACACCCACATGAACAGACTGATCAGCATTTTTTGCACAAAGGTTCTGTACATAACACTCAAATGTTTGGGTCAGTTTGGAGGGGCGGAGACCTCGGACAGAAGTCTCCTCCCTTGGATTTAATACCCCTGGTTTCTCCAACGCAGAGAGAGACACGAAGTGCAGCTGGATCTAAGTCAAAAAATAACTCTTTAAAGAAAGCAAAACATCAAAAAGACCGGAAGGGCACATTTGGAGAAAAGTGAAAACAAAAGGTGGATACCAGAATTCTGTGTGACCCAGGACACTCACCTAAGGGTGTCCCTTCAAGAGAGAAGGGACACAATCCACCAACCAATCTCAAGCAAGCAGAGATATTTCCCTTCTCCAGAGATTTTTTTTCCTCCTCCAGAGGTTTTTCCCCACTCCAGTGGTTTTTGCCCTGAAAACCCCTCTTTTATACTATATATTTTGCTGTGTCCCAAAGGGGTGGAACAATCACATGTTGTAGGTGGGGTTTGGTGACTTTAGTCTTGCATGCATTGCACAAAACATTTTCATTTGCATCCTGAGGGGTGCATAAGTTGATATATTAATGGAGCTTAATGAGAGTCTGGTTAATTTTGTTCAGGATTTATAGTTGACAGAAGAGGTAGAATAAACACTTTGGTTCTCCTCCACATTCTGAGGTAGAGTAAAGGCTGTCTGACCTTCATCAGAGGGTCTTTGTCTGCATGTTGTCTCCTTAATGAACCAGATTAATAACAAGGGTTGTTTTTTCTTTTCATAGTGAAGGGAGTGTGGCAATTGTCTGGTACAGAGGCTGATGTTTTTCTGTGCCTCAATGAAACCACACTGGAACAGGAGTCCTTGCTTTGCTCCAGACATCAGTCAGTTGTTAAGCCTTGTTTGAGCCAGATGTAAGATAAGCAAAGGGCCCAGCTCAGGTTTTTCCCAACAAGCTGCATCAATTCTTCACTGTCTTAAAGCAACACTTTACAATTCTGACCATTTACCACACCTGTGAACAGATTTTATAATCACAGCAGAAATCTGTCAAGATAGTAGGGTTTACATTTAGTGCTGAACTCCTGTTTCTAATTTGTCAGAAGAAATTAATTCAGTGCTCAAAGATTCAGAAACTCTAAAGTAAATTTGATTCTACTCGATTCCCACCATCCTACCTTGAAAAC
Organism: Chiroxiphia lanceolata; assembly: GCF_009829145.1. Taxonomy (NCBI): domain Eukaryota; kingdom Metazoa; phylum Chordata; class Aves; order Passeriformes; family Pipridae; genus Chiroxiphia; species Chiroxiphia lanceolata. The sequence goes on from NC_045671.1 coordinate 72,612,563, forward strand.
TGTCAAGGGCTGCTTTTGATGTATAATTACTTTAATGACCCAGAAAATGAATACCAGTCCAGGTGATGCGATAATCTATCTATCAAAACTGTAACTCCTTTATCCTAACAGCATTGTGTTGTATTAGCATGATACAATATCTTTTCAGTACAACATTGGTGTTAAGAATTACAAATACAATCTCTTTTTCCAAGGAGTGCAGAAAAAGGATAAATATAATACATTGTACTTTACCTTGTATGGCTGCCAGAGGCCCTCTCAGCTGCTTTCTCACTCTCACCCCTTAACAGGACAGGAGGAGGAAATAACATTGTCTGAGATTAAGGCATCTTAACCCGAAAAGCAAAAGCCACACATGGAAACAAAACACAAAGAGGAATTTATTTACTACTTCCTGTTGTCAGGCAGATGTCCATCTACTCCCTGGGAAGACAGGCCTCAGACCATGTAGAGATTGCTTTGGAAGACCAGCACCACAATGACAAATGTCACCCCCCGCTCCTCCTTTTCCCCAGGTTTTACTGTTGAGCATTGTTGACTATACATATATGGAACTGCACCCAGTGCTGCAGTAAAGGACTCCTTGCTGCAAGTTTCCTTGTCCTGCAAGTGTTTTCTTTTTTGCCGCTTTATAAATTGAAAGAAGAGATTTTTCTCACAGCATAACATCCCATGGGACAGGGAATCCCTTCCACCAGTTGGGGCAACTGTCCTACCTCTGTCCCCTTGTAAATTCCTTCCCACCCCCAGCCTTTGGTGGTAGCTGGGGGCTGTTGAGAGAAAGCCTTGGTGCTCTTCAAGCACAGCTGTGCAGCAGCCAAAACACGGGTGTGTTTTCAGTACTGTTTTAACCACAAATGCAAAGCCCAGTGCTGTGAGGACTGTTGTGAGAAAAACAGCTCTGTCCCCACAAGACTTTGTACATGCATACTCTTCCTTTTTCTTTTGTCCTGCATTTTAAGTATCTACTTGGAGCAATTGATTTGGAATACATTTTTTTTTTCCAGAGCATATAATTTTGTGCACTATGTTTGAGAAATTACGTGTTTTAAAATAGTGCATAAATAGAGTTCACAGATGTGCAAGGTATTAAGTCTTTTGGGGTTACTGACAGATGCACAACATCGAAGGTAAAATGAAAAGTCCAGCTTTATCAAAAAAGTTATGTTCAGAAGTATACACAACCAAGACATCTCAGCTTCTCAATCCCTTTTCTGGCTGAAGAATCAACTTTTTGCAAAAAAAATAGAGTACTTACCATGTGACTTTATTCTGCTTAGGGTGTGTTTATGTCAGCAGGATACTTATGTACCTGGTATTGAGAAATTAGCTTTACAGTGAAGTTTGAATATACTTAAAGGACTGACACATAAAAATGATAAACAAATTATATACTTTTCAGTGTCAGAAATGTCCAGTGTCCATGGAATCCTAACTGATTCTGTGAACATAATATTCTGTTATTCAGGGTGAAAACTTTTTGCCCTGAATAACAATTTTTTCCTCCACTACTACGGCAGACTTCCTCTCCTACATTATTACTAATGCTTTCACCTTTCCAGGATAATCTGAAGATAAATTTGCAAAAGTCAGCTATTCATATTGCACACTCTTTGTGCCACCTACTGCTTTTCCTGCCACAGTCAAGCATGTTGGGAACAAATTCTTGTTTCATTTCATTTCCACCACTTGAGAAATGAGGAAGAAAGAAAGAAGATATGAAATTCAGCTCAGGTAACAAGGTTAACTAAGTGCAGGTTAGGATGGTGGGCATGTGGTTTGTGTCTTAATGCTTTGGTAGATATATGAATGTAAATTCCTGATGAATTTCTGGCCCTCTCATAGGGCCAGAAAGGCAAAGTACACTTTCTTAGCTTCCTATTGTATGAGAAGACTGAAGCAGGAGGCTCTGCCACTGCTTGGAGGCAATGCAGCTTTAGAATAAAGCACCACTTTTTTTGACTTTACACTGCTGGAACAGCTTTTTTGAATTTAAATGTGCTAGAAAGACAGATAGCTGTTTTAAAGCAGGTAGGGCCTAGTATAGAAATAAAAATTCTTTTAAGTCTTTGCACAAACATTAGAAAACATAAGAAAATAACATAAATATACAACTTCTGTTGTAAGTTTCATGAGGATTCATATGTGCATATACCCTTAAAATCAAAGTACTTTGAAAAAGAATGAGTGTTCAATGAAGCGAATTCATAACCAATAGTAAAGTTTAGCAGAAAGTTAAACAACTTTTTCTCTAAAGTTATTCATAAAATAAAATAAAAATTCAGTCCTCTTATGAATGAAACCAGATCATTATATGTGGAAGACATGCCGCAGGACAGTTAGAGGAGCACAGTAAAAGAGGTAGGCTGAAAAAATAAGGTATCAAATACTACTTGGATTTTTTTTTCCCCCTGTAAGTACAGAAAAATGAAAAAGCAGTTCAATTAGTCAGGAATAGCAAAGTTTTGTTCATATGTTAAACACTACCTGGCAGCATGGGAAAGAATCAGATCCCTCCCCAAAACCTCAGTGTCAAGTTATTACTGCTGAGTCTCACTATGAGCCCTTTACTTAAAAGAACCTTTTAGTGTGGGATCAAATGAGCCACAGTTGTACCAATAATTATTTTTTTAGATTATATCTGTAGCAGATGGATTTCACAACATCACTTTCTTAGAAACCTAAATAATCATGTTTGTGACTATTGGAAAGCCAAGTTTGAGCTCATCAGAGCAATGAGCCAAAGCAGAGCTTTATTTCTAGTGAAGGTGGATCTCAAATGTGAAGTAGGAGAAAACTGAAGTACAAAATTCCATAGCTGTAAGTAATAGATGGCAGAGTCCATTGCAATTTACAAAAACAGTTCCAGCTCTTCCTGGAGGAAAGATCCCATTGAATAAGTAGGGGAAACTTTATGTCCTATTCTCCATCCTGCTTCTGGTTAGTTGGGCATCTCTTCTTGGTAGATGATGGCACAGCCTCATTGTATCAGAAACCTCAGTCTTTCAGCATGATTAGTGCTTAGGAACCTCCAGTAACTGTTGCCTAAAAGACCTCAGAGAAAAAGACTCCAGGCCAGTTTAGTGTATGAGATAAGACAAAGAGAGCAGGTCCTTTAGTTGAGTGTGTAGGTCTAGAGGAATACACATCACGGGGCCCTCAGACAGAGGTTCAATGATTTTATAATAAGGTCCATCCAATCCCAATTTGTCCACCCCCGGTTCTGCCCCGTTCTGCCCCCAACACACCCCTTTGGGAATTGGGTCTGGGGGCGTGTGGGACCCTTTCCTACTCATCTTCATCTTCTTCACGGCACATACAGTCCTTGGAGTTCCTCCAAAGTTCTGAGCTTGAAGTTCACTGTGTCTGTGTGATATCTTCTGGTCCAGGCCTTAGGGTGTTTTTCTACAATTCTACCTTGAAAAGAAGACTAAACAGGCTAAGGGAATTTTAGAGGGATTGGTATGAAATGAGGGAGTAGGGTTGGGTGTGTGTAAACATTATGCTTCAGCTAACCCGCTGCTAGTATAGAGCAGTGTGCAATGTTTCCTCAGAAGCAGCATATCAGGAGCAATTGTTTAATGTCTGCATTGTTTTCCTGTAGGATTGATTCCCAACACAATTGAAAGACGTGGCCTTTTTTCTTCTGCAAGTACAGGACACTCGAAAGACTGTGTGAAACCCCATAGTGAAAATCACGGCTGGAAGTTTAATGCTTCTGCCTTTGTGGAATACCCTGGCATGCAAGAAAGATGAAGTTCATCAAAACCTACTTATCAGGTGGCTTATCACTGTGAAATGTGTGTGCAAGAGATCTAGGCATCATGACAACCTTTCTTTCCCAGGCGCTTTCTGCACTGTATTGAAGAATAGGTTGGTTTGTTTTTTTGTTAATCTGGGTTATTTGTAACTGTCCTTTCACATGCACGTGTATGTGTGTGTGTGTCTGTAGAAATCATCTTAGAAGAAGGTTCATCTCTAAATTTATTAAATAAGAAGCAAGCTAACCCGAATTACTTGCTCTTTAATCCAGTGGTATCTTCGTCTTTTGAAAATGTTTAGAATCTTAAAATATTCCTATTTGTTTCACAGATTCTGTTAATGCTCTGCCTTTTATGTGGTACATGCATACTGTTGAACAGAATAACTCTATGAGTGCTTTTACTTTGACTGGTCTTTAGCTCTGGTTACAGCCATGCCTGCTCTTTTACATGAGAAGAGTTTGAGTATACCCTAACCCCAAAGTGATCCAAAGCATCTGTAGGGGTAGTTTGCCTTTCGGAAGAATTTGTAACGCCAAAGGTAGAAACTGTGTATTTGCTAGGAAGGCTTTCTGCCTAAAAGGTAACTGTTTCTCAAAGGCAGTTTCAATGTTTTCTGCCCCCCACATAGCAAGAGAAGTTCTCAGCCTCTCTGGTATGTGAGAGGAGGGAGATAACCCCAACTGACAGGCACAGAGGCCTTGGGAAGGCGGGGGAGAAACAGAGGATAAAGAGGCCCTGAGAGGGCAGGAACTCGCCTTTTCTCTCTGGAGGTCGGTCCATAAACTGCACCGTTAGGTAATTTGTAAGTTTCTCGTGTTCTGGCCTTCTAAATAAACTTTTTGAATTCTTTCCACTGCCTTGGCATTTCTGGGGATACCTGTGTATCTCACTTCACAGCATCTCTTGGGATCGTGGAGAAATTTAAAAGACCTAACAAAAGAATCATCCTCATAAATGAAAGAAAGGCACAGAATTTAGCTGGAAATCGCTGAGGACATTTTGTATGAAATATGCTGAAAGTATCAGATGTTTTGCATTGTTGTGAGAAATCAAAAGAGGTTTTCAGATGCTTTTGAATATCAATCAGAGGAGCACAAAGGACTGCAGCTCACATGTACTCTATTTTAAGCCTGGCAAAATAACATTCAGATTTTTTTTTTCTATAAACATGCACTCACAGGTAATTAGCATGCTACTTCATTCAAATACAAGCTTTGGTAGAGGTATGTAGCATGAAAACAACACAGAAAAAATAATTATACGATGTAGTAGTGTTAAAATGCTGAAAGTAGTCAACCAGATTTACTGAGTAAAATCCTGGCTGCATTTCAGACTTGAGAGTTTTGCCAGAAATTTTAATAGGGTGAGGATTTCACTATTTGCATTCTGTGGTAGAAGAAAAAGGGAATTAAGATTAAGGAAAGATGGGAAAGAAGATTCATATTCATACGAATCTCACATGTAAATTCACATAGCTATGGATTTATTGTATAATGACAACTATTATGGTTTGTCAACATGATTTCAAATTTTTAATGAAACTTTAGATTTACATCTATTTTATCTTATTTTATATCTATATTTAAGTGTGAAAATCATGGCACATTGAGATTGCTGACTTTCCCTAGCACCAGTTTGTTTCAAGTTTGTTTCAAGCAGTTGTGAGAGCCTGGAGATTGAACAAGGACTAATATTGAACAGAAGTGTAGCAGGAATTCTGATAACTACCCTTTTTATTCAAGAATGCAATTGCTGAGGAATGCCTGTGCATATGTGAATAGAGTATCATCCTCAGTAATTTTGGTCTATGTGGATGGATATTTGTTCTTGAGGACAGTTCTAATCAAACCTGGGAAGTTATTTATTTACACAGTCTGCCCATTATAAGACTTTGTTTTCAATGTGAATAAAGTCCCTTGGTCCCTCTGCATGACTCATGAGATGGCTACTAGTTTACTAGCTGCAGGATGATGACAGCATGAGCAGAACACACACATTTCTTTTGATACACTCTTCCTTCAGATTCTTATTTCTTCAAGAGTTAATTTTTTTTTTAATTTGCTATTTTGACAGTATGCCATTATCCTTCAACACAAAGACCTCAGAGAAGATTGATTTATTTGCATGCACCATGATTCAGTGATCCTTGAAAAATGTTGTTTAATCTTTGGCAAAGAAAAGAATTTAGGTCCATGGAACTATTCCAGTTTCCTGCAGCCCTGAAAGTTCCTAATGATCTGGGAAGTATAAGAAAGAAAAGGAAGCCACATCCATGGTGGATGCCATGGTGTCTATATATGAGTCCGATAAAAGAGAAAAGGGAGGTGCCAGTTCCAGTTTGCCATTGGCTCCCTGAGCAGTAATACAGACTCCCAAGTAGAAATACTAGAATGAGAATGTGTAGGTGCCAGTAACCTACTTGCTTTCTCCCTGTTAGAAACTCATGAACTCAAATGCAGTGTGCTTTCACCTTGGTAGAGCTAGACAGCATTCTCAAATCTTGCCTTTGCTCAGACCTTCTAGAAAGCATTTCAAGTGCTCAATTAATAATGGATGGCAATTTTCTCCCAGCTTATTATTCTACCATCAATATAAGTATGGTTTTCACTTTTTTCTTTCCAAAAGTGTGCCCACAGCCATAGTTCCCATCAGTGAAGGTAGTCTTTACAGAGCTTTACCAAGGCAATTGTCTTTAACTTACAAGATTAGGAGCAGTCACACATAGATTCTTTGTGAAACACCCATGAAGCTCTGACTCATGTTCCCTCTGGAACGTGTGGTGGAAAAACACCTGGGATCTGCAGACTACCCTCATTTTACCTGTAGTCTAGAGCAGCACACCACTGTGTGCCTGGACTGACTTGATCCACGTCCCTGCTCGCCTGGTGACTTGGTGCTGAGTGATCTTTTGCTTCTAAACCAATTCTCCCAGCTGAAGGAAAAGCTATGCTTACAGGCTACAGCATCCTTCTTCTGGGAGAGGGTCATCAGGCTTAAGGACTCTTCATTGTTAGACTGGGTGAACACTCCCTTAGAACCAGCACAACCTAAAAACAAAAAAAAAAAAAAGAAAGGAAGACTAGAAGACCTGAGTTTCTCAAGCAAAGCATACATCAATGAAGAGCACACACACATAGCAAGTTCACAATGTCATGCAAAACTAATAAATATTCTTTTTTAAAAAGTATCATATTCTAGAAATCATTAAATTAAATTTGGTTAATGAATCATTAGCAGGCAAGGAACTGTCCAAGCTCAGGAGAAGTCTGTTTAAGTGTTTATTTTTTCTTCTGCTTAAATTTATAAGAAGGTTTTGTTAGTAATAGTCATTTGTTAGCTGGAAAGTTCTTTCATATGTTCCATATTTTGGTTACATGGAAAAACCTACAGAGAAATAAAAATCACACGTCGAACAAGCCTGGTTCTTAAGTCAGAAAGTTTATTAGTGTCTTGAGTAAATACACAGATTTGTTAATTTTTAATTTCCATTCACATATTTTTCTCATTTCCTTTACTTATAAAGAGTTTGTGACTTTTAGAAGATACAGAACAGTGGTGTTTGAATAGTAGCCCAGAGATGACTTTGCACTATCAGAATAGTATTTGATTTTTTGTGAGGTATGAGATTATCACATTGATAAAGCTCAAATACTGGAGAACAGCTGACTGGAAATGAGAGGGGCAGACGAAGTTGCACCAGTGACTTGCTGTCCTGAGTTACTGGGTGCAGAAATGATCCAGGTTTATGAAAAGAGAATAATGCTGCAAGGAAAAGTGAGCATGTAGTGTCAGCAACCAGCATGCCTCAGTGAAAGAGCCTCTTTACACATGGCAGCAGTAGAGGCTGTGTCTCATTACAGCAACAGTAGGGAGAACTGAGATCTTGAAAGGTGGATATAATGGCAACAGGCACCTAACAGACTTGAGGAGCATATCTGATTGAAAAGTGGTCTCATTAGGCAAAGTTACTTCCGCACAACAGCTACTTCTCCTCTTCCTACACACCTTCGGTGTGAAAATTTAATTCTTCACAACTAGTCATGCAAATACGAGGAAATACTGTGTGAAGAGCAAGAGCATGGCAGCGACATTCAGCAACAGATGCTTTTGCAGGAATGCTGCAGTCCTGTGAACAAAGAAACCTCAGAGAGGAGGAAGAGTGTGGATTCATGGAGGTGCTGCTGACTCTCACAGCTGCAGCTAGGCCAGAAGTTCTTTTGTCTTGGAGATGAAGGTGTGTTGAGATTCAATGGCTGTCAGATGATATCAGGAAAGTTCAGGAAGGAACTGTTGTTTTAACAGGATGTATAGTTAAACACTGGAACAAATATGAGACAACACACATCACTTGAAGACACAAAAGCCAGTGCTTATTACAAGATTAGATGCAGGACTCACTAAGCGAAGCCTGTGGCTTGCTTTATTCAGTGAGTCAGCCTAATTGGTGATTAATTAATTCTGATCTTTTAAGTGAGTGTAGTGTTGCTCTTTGTTGCATAAAAAATAAAGAAGGAAAGAAAACACAGCCACAGTGGAGTCTGCATAAAAATGTTTGCTAAAAATATGCAAATCAAAGATCTGAGCTCTTTCTCTGCTCTGGTACTCATCTGTGAGCTTCAGAAAGGGGGCTGTGAACTAAGTGGGGCCACCGGGGGAGCTGAAATTCCAAAGACAGTGTATAATTCCTGTACACCGGTGGCTGGTTGGTTGGCTGGCTTGTTTAGAAGTTGGTTGATTTATGGGTGACAATATTGAGCCTTGCATCTTGATCACAGGGGAGGTGGCTTTCTGTCCCTGTGAGCCAAGGAAGAGTGTTCCACGGACAAGACGCTGGCCCCTCTAGTTTGGAAATGGTTCCAGGACGAGTGCATTTAGATCAGAGGAAATATTATAATCTTGTCTTTAAACAGAAAATTTGACTTAGACACAATTTGGAAAATTTGGCTTTTGATGGAAACAGGATTAGAGTGAAATTGTTGCCATGAACCTATAAATATCAGTTTGAGGTATTCAAACTACAGAGCTCCACTTTGTACTAAATCCCTATTCCACACTGACAACATCTCTTGAGAAAGGGTAATCAAGTAGGGAGATCTGAAGGATTTTTATTTTGGGATGGGAATGGCTGAGAAAAGGAAGGTTAAAGACTTTGGGAGAGGATTTTTTGTTTCATGGTCATTTTCTGAGGGGAGCTGGGGAGAGATGACAGGTCAACATAATCCCACTTAATTCCTGAGAATTTTTTCCTGATTAGCCCTGCTCCAAGCCAGGGAAGTGTGTGCTGCTATTCCTGTGAAACAAATGAGGTCATAACTGTTATATGAAAAGTGAACATGCATGTACATTCCTTCTCTTTATCTTCTAATTCATGGGTGAAATGTGACTGTAAGGGTCAGTGTGAATAGAAGTAAAAAGATCTAAATACAGCTGATAACTACCAATGTATAAGTAATATATCAGGATTGTAGCAGTTTGTCATAGAGTTCAAAGATTAAAGAGAATTTCAAAATTACAAGTGGCAAGTAAAATTTCACGCCAAGTTCACAAATATTAAACCAATCTAGCATCAGTCCCATTACTGTCAGCGGTCTGGGACTACAAACTTATAACATGAACAAAACTGTGCTAACTACCTTTATCAGGAATTGCTCCAAATATATTGCAGTACACTAGATGGCAGAATTTGGAAACTTGATACATGCCTACGTTTTCAAGAAAAGTAAACATTTGCCTTGAAGTTTTCAGAGACAATGCATAGAATGTGATTAATTTCAGAACATGTCAGTGTAAATGGAACATGTAGAAAACAGAACTTGCTCAGAAACTGAAAATATACAGTGATCCCAACCACTGTATGATCCATTTTGACTGAAGTGGCTGGTCAGATATTCGAGTCTTTACAAGTTTTGGGGAAAATTATGTCAGAGGCTGAAGATACAGTAGACTACCTTTGATACAAAACCGTTTATTTGTAAATACTAACTAAAGTCTCTTCCCTGAATACCAGAGAAATTAAATGCTTTGAGGAGGTTGTTCTTCCAAAGCTTTTTTAAACTTACTGACTGATCTGATAACTCTGTAAGCCTTTTTCCCTGGAGGTTCTGTTTCCTCTGGATCTGTGACCATTGGCCAGTAAAACTCAATGTCTATGCACTTCTAGGCCTGAACAGATTTGTAACTGTATATTTTTTGGGGATGGGAGACTTAATTCTGTTTGAGAGCTCTTGTGGTTTCAAGTTAAATCATAACTGTACACAAATGCAAATATTTAAGATAGTGGTCTCACCTGTAGAAATATTTGTTCTCTCTCTTCTTTTCATATGCTTTGCCTTTGTTTTGTTTTCCCCCTTGTTTCTCAATTTTTTGTTTCCTCTTTGTGATTTTATTTTGACCAGTGTGTTTGACCCATACACACAAAACTGAAGAAGTTGGTAGGCTGCTGAACCAGGAGGAATGGAACTTAGAGTGGTGTGACAGAAACACAATTACTGCATAAATTCGTGACACAGAACTGGTGGTACTTCACTGTGCTGAATTTGTATATAGTTATAGTGCAAACTCTTCACTACTTGACAAAGAAACTGAACTTCATTATTCCCTCTTTTGTCAGTTTTTAAATTCTTCCTTCCATAAGGAAGTAAATCTGTTGAAGAGCGAGGAGAATCCTCAAATTATTGGCCTTATTTTAGCAATCTAAGTGAAACAAAACAAAATTTGTTGTACCTTCAAATCAGCTTAATTAATCCCTTGAGAACTAAATTAGTCTTTATGTTGGCTCTATTAAGGTCCCTGGTTATCTGGCAAAATCATAAGCTCATTATATGTCTTAATATTCATAAAAAACAGAGAAATAAGTTCTCCAAGTACAGTTCTGAAAGTAGAAATAAACCTCTCTATCTATTTAAAAAAAAAGTGACAAAAAGATTAGCAACAAAACCGATAGTTTTTTATGCTCCTATGCTTCAACATTTTTTCTTTATGGTAAAAAAGGGGGAAAGTTTGATTTTATTTTCTGCCAAAAATGAAAACAAGCTTTTAAATACTTCAGATTAGTCTAACAAAAAAAAAAACAAAACCACAAAACAGAAAGCAGCATTTTTTTTTGTTACTGCTTAAAACAATTGTATCTGATGAGTGGATGTGTGGCTTTGTTTACACATGCAGATAATCAGGAACTGAAGTTTCACTGTCAGCACAGGAGAAAACTTGGGGCATTGAGGATTCTTTTTCTTCGTTTTGGTGTGATCTTCTTACCTGGACCAAGGACCACTAGTAAATTTTTTTATGCTGTTTCCAATCACAGCTTTCACAAAAGTTTTCAAAATTTAGTTTTTTAAATTTAAATGACAGTTTAACTTGAATAAACCAGCAGGTCCAGAACTTGTTTGGGGTAACAAGATAGAGAGATGAGCATGTAAAAAAGCATACTGACTTACTTGCAGAAGTGTAGTTTCCATAGATAATCACAAAAAAAAAAAACACCTCAGGTGATCTCTTTTTTCCCTATGGAAAAAATTTATTTTACCTGAAAAAGCCCCCACTTCTTCAGGAAATATTCTACTTAAAAAAATCAACCAGTTCCTACTGGAACCCTCGGACTTGATGTGGGGACAAAATTCACCTGAGAAATGAATTTGTGCATTTTATTTGGTTGTCATGAAATGACAATTAGTTGATTGTGTAGCAATACATACTGGGGAGTTCTTCTTTAGGTAAAAATGGATCTTTGACTTGAGAAACAGGAGGCTACATATTAAAACTAATGCTGCTCTCACCTCTCAGTTCAAAAGATTTGTCACTTCCATTTTTTGTGGCTGTTATCATCTGGAGCATCTTTCTCAGGCTTTTTCCAAGTAGCTGTTAGTGTGTGGGTAGAAATATAGAAACACAGAAACATGTTTAAACATGTGTGGTTTAGACTGGTATCTTTTCTGTTTGCAACACTGATAAACACAAGACCAAATTTAAGGGGTCTTAATTTGGTAAAAGTCAAGTGACATCCTTATTTTTCAAAATTAACATTGAGTTAGTTTTTCCAGGGTTTAAATTTGAACTACCCATGAGAAGTTTATTGAATCGTAGAAAATCTCAAGTTAGAATGGACCCATAAAGCTCATCGAGTCCAACTCCCTGCCCATTGCAGGACTACCTGATGCAGCTTTGTTCCATTTCCTCATGTCCTATTACTGGTCACCAGAGAGGGGAGGTCTGCACTCACCCCTTCTCTGCCCACCTTGAGGCAGTTGCAGACTGCGATGGGGACACCCCTCAGCCTTCTCTTCTCCAGACTGAACAAACCAAGCGACCTCAGCCTCTCCTCATAAGTCTTGTCCTTGGGGCCTTCCACCATCCTGGTCACCCTCCTCTGCACTCTAGAATAGCTTTGTATCCTTTTCATATTGCAGTGCCCCAAACTGCCACAATATTCAAGGTGAGGCTGCCCCAGGTCAGAGCAGAGCAGGACAATCCCCTCCCTCTGGCTGGCAATGCTTTACCTGATGCCCCCAGGACAGGGTTGGCCCTCCTGGCTGCCAGGGCACTGCTGGCTCAGATTCAACTTGCCATCAGCCCAAACACTCTGATCTCTTTCTGCAGGGCTGTTCTCCAATCTCTCATCCCCCATTTTGTATGTATAAGCAGGATTACCCTGCTCTAGGGGGAGGATCTTACACTAGCTCCTGTTAAATTTCAAATGGTTGGTGACTACCCAGCTCTCCAGACCTCTCTGTACTGCCCTGGAGGGAGTCCATGGCTCCTCCTAATTCAGTATCACTGGCAAATTTACATAATGTACGTTTGCCTCCTGCATCCAGATTATTTATAAAAACACTCAAGAGCACTGTCCCTAAAACTGAGCCCTGCAGAAGCCCACTGATGACTGGTAATACCAGCCTGGTGTTACCCACACACTGAAGCTGTGAGTCCAGCCTGCCAGCCATTTCTTCACCCAGCATATTATGGATTTGTCTAGTTATCTCACAGTTTATGATGTCATGTGTTAACCATGATGTTTAATGTTTTAGTAGTAGAGGTGTTTGCTCTCAGTAAAAAATGCAGCTGTTTTGGAAGGTTGCATGTCACATACACTTGATAAGCAGACTCACAAAATGAAATGTACAACAAAGAAATTGCCAAGAACTTTTCGGTTTCAAGACAAGATGCTGGCTATGGGAATATACAAATACATAAATAGATAGATAAAGAAACAATACCATTTTTTGAAGTCAGTTCAATTGTAATGGTAGAAACTCTGAAGCTAACCAGTCCTAATAGTTGTATCAGTCTCCTATGTCTGTGGCAGGACATCACCCCTGGAATGTGACCAAGGCAATGCCTTATTTGCAAATGCCCTCTCTGGGCTGAGAGGGCTTCCAGGCCAGCCCAGGAGATGTTAAAACCAGTCTGGTTTCAACACTGAGTTAACATCCTGGTGGTGAGGCAAGCACTGGAGTCAGAGGACTGGCAGTAAATCACTTTTAACTGCAAAAGTCCAGTCCACTTTCATAGGGGCAGGTTCTTCCAACATAACCCTTCTTGAGATGTGTGTGTGCAGATTCCTCCCTTGGGCGAGGATACCCCTTGAGGTTAAGAGAAAGAGATCTCGTTGGTATGGGTGAGTTACACTGATCTCTAATGAATAATTATTTCTTTTTGCTAGCTTTAATATCATTGCTTCAATAATTGATTTTCTATACTGTACTATACTACGTTATGCTATACTACCAGTAATTTTAGCTTTTATATTATGTAGCAAATAATTCTGATTAAGATCTTTTGTCTGATTATTTGCAATAATAAATTATTTATTTTATATAAATATTTTCAGCTTACCATCATTAAAACCTGTGGGACAAAGTGATTCAATAAATTTAAACCAGACAAAATCTGAGGCTGAGACTGGATCCAGCTACACCTAGAGAGAGAAGGAGTTTAGGGAATTCTTTCTGCACCTTGTGACTCAGTGGCAGGGCTTCTGTAATAAACTTTGTCTAAAAGCCTCCACTCCCACCTGCAATAACACCCTAATAATGTAAAGGAAATTGGAAGGAAATCTAAAAGCTGAAGGAATGTCACATGACTGGTAGATGGCACGAAACCACTTTCAGTGAAAGACTTGGTTTTTAAGTGTCCTGGTTCAGTAAAAGACTTTGTTTTTAAGTGCCCTGGTAGTCCCAGAGGGTAGCCAAAGTGCTGCTAAAGTAGGCATGCATGGTGGCAACTGCTTGTCTGCGGTGAAGACAAGTGAATACAAATCATATTTCAGAATAAAGGGAATTGAAAAATAGTTATTGGAGAAGGCCATGCAGAAAGAGTAATTATGCTGTATTGTACCACTGGGGTTTGCTGTTTGCACTGCACGACAGCAACTGCCAATAAATGGAATGCTACAGTTTTGGAGGGCCTTGAGGCATGAGCAAGGGCTTCAACACAGCAAAACGGTGCTCTTACAATTAAAGATCCCCAATTAATAGTTACAGCTCAAGTGCCTGACAGTATTTCTGTGGTAAACTCACATGCTCAAGGATTCATTATCTTTGAGAGCTAAATTCACATGGAAATCAGCAAATAGAGCTCTTTTGCCTTTGCTGATTTTTGAGCGTGAGGAAGCCAAACGTTTAATTTGAAATAAATTGTAGCCAAGATAGAAGACTGTCCCTTCCTATAAAGTAGGATTACACGCAAAAGAGTGTAATTAATATTTGTGTGCCTTGAACATAGCCATAAATACACCAAAATAGGGTAAATGACAGCAATATGTAAGCATTTTGTAACACTATAATGCTGTTAATGACATAACTGGTGCCTACCTGTAAGCGTTCTGTAATGCCAGGAAGCCTGAATCGATACATAGATAACACTAAACCACAAAGGGACAAGTACAGACTTGTGACACAGTTGCATAGCCAGGGTGCAGGAATGCACCTGTACAACAGTTCAGGTATAAAACCTGGGAGATGAGTATTGTGGCTGCAGAGCACACAGGGAAACCAGAAAAATCCTGTTGAATAAGCAGGAAAGCTGCCTGGTGAGATCCAGGCCCTGAGATCCAAGGAACAACCCTGGGTAAAGATGAGAACCCCATCTTTTTATTTTTGCACTAAAGGGACCAAGGGGTGTAACGACACCAAAGGTGTTGAAATAGGCATGAAAAATGTTGTCACCTTTTTGGTTTCAGCTTCTCTCCTCTTCTTAAAAGGGCTTTCAAGCCAGATGAGCTGGACCTTAGTGACTAATACAACGGAGAACTACAGCCATCAGTGCAACCAGCACAGCATCAACTCCTCACTTGCAGCTAATTTCATGCAAGATTATTAAAAACTAATTTTGAAAATGCAGTGGTGGAGGGCAAATAAAAGCTAGCCATTGGCAATGCATCTTGTTAGTCTGTGTCACTTTAGTATAGTTTTCTTTTGAAGACCAAAACTCTCCTGATGTATTGATCTCCTATACACCCTTGTGACATATAGAAGTATAAATGAAAGCTAAAAGCTGGAGCAATATTACATAGCTGGTAGACTGTATAAAACCACCTGAGTAAAAGACATTGATTTTAAATATCACACCAACTCCCTTGCTGTACAGTTTTGTTGATTTTTAATAATTTTGCCTTAAGAAGTCACGAACATCCTTCTGGGGACTGATATTTCAAGGACATGCATTCTCATTATTAATAATTAAGAAATTAGGGAACACGCTACTATTTTTTGTATAGTGAGTTAGGGTAAGTCCTTAGCTCTTCTGATGGTTTTAAAGAACTTTCCTGGGGTAACTTTGGTGTCACCTGGTGGTTTAAGTGTCTGAAACCAGAATAGTTAGCCTGGTTTAACCATGCCATGCCCCCCCTCTGCTTCTTCCTCACTTCCTTCTCCCCAGCCCTGCTCCCTGTGGAACGGAGGGGAGAATCAGGAAAAACAAAACAACACAGTGAAACTCGTGGGTTCAGTTAAGAACAGTTTAATAATTGAAACAAAGTAAAATTAATAACAATAACAGTAATGGAGAGAAAAAGAGAGATACAACCCAAGGAAGGCAAGTGTTGCACAACACAATTGCTCACCAATGCCGAGACAGTCCTCCAGCAGCCATCAGCACCTCCCAGCCAACTCTCCCCAGCTCGTGCACTGGGCAGGACGTTCCGTGGTGTGGAACATCCCTTTGGTAGTTTTTGACCCACCTCGGAGAAGTCTCTGAAGGACTGTATCCCATGGAAGGGACCTCATGGTGTAGCAAGGGAAGAGCATGACGAGATGAGGAAGAAGTGCTAGAGACAAAGCACTATGTACACTGCTTGGGTGTGTGTGTGTGTTTGTTTGTAGGAATGAAGGAATGAAAATGAGCCCTGAGAGAAGAGGGAGGTGGGGAGAGGGTGTTTTTAGACTTTTTATTTTCTTGTTATCCTGCTCTTAATTGGCAGTGAATGTAAATAATTGTCCCCAGGTGGAGTTGGCTTTGCCCATGGTGGTAACTGGTGAGTGAGTGATCTCCCTGTCCTTTCCTCAAACAATGGGCTTTTTCACAGTGTTTTCTTCCCCCGTCCTGTTGAGCAGGGAGGGCGAGAGAGCAGTTGGGTGGGAGACTGGCAGCCAGTCGAAGTCAGCCTACCAAATTGTCTCATAGAGACTTGTTCTGTTCTCTCTAACACCAGTGGAGCCACAATGTTTCCAGCATGATAAGAAGCCATCTGCAGGGGAGGTTAGGCATATTAGAAATATAAGTTTTCTTCAGGAAAACAGAAGTAGCCTAGCTATGAATGCATTCATTTGCTGAGTGGAAAATTTTTTGTGTCTGCTAATTAATTTTTAAAAGCATATTTTACCATGAAAGCAGTTATTGCAACACACAATTCTAGTAAAAAGATGCTATTGTGCCTGTCTTATTGTTGATGATTGAGGTTAAATCCAACTAATGAGAAGTACTGCTAATTTACACGGTAGTAACAACACCCTTAGCTACAAGATCCAAAATATTAAGAAAATCCCTATTAATTTTTCTGATGTAAAATAATCTCTTTTTCATAACCATGAACAGATCCTTCAAATCATCTTGTGAAGCTGTCCTGGAAGCAGGAAGCTCATAAAAAAGCCCTTCACAGTGAGAAAGGAGGTGGAGCATGGGTGTGTGTTTGTTAATTTCTGAATCACCAGCCTGACCAAACCCACAAAACAAGGAAGAAGAAATGATAAATGTGACTGCACAGACCTGAAGCAAAACTTACTGGCAACCAGGCCAGATCTAAGAGGACCCCTACACATCAGCTGACCACCAGTCATCATCTACCATTATACTTTGCCGAGGGGACAACAACAACAGCAGCAACAACAACAATAATAATAATAATTAATAATAATAATAATAATTTAGATAGAACCCACCTTACAAAGGGTAGTTAAACTTTAAATTGACTTTTACATGTGGCATAGACAAGTGTCTGAAACTCACAGTCAGCTGAAACTTTTCCTCAGTTAGAACTTATGACAACTTTTGAAATTGCTGTGGTCTGATTCATGCTTGGGAGGGCAGAGTTCTGGCCTGTTCAGTCCAAAAATAAGTATACTTTTGCACCCACAAAGAACAATATTTTATTCAAAATCCTTTGTTCAAAAGGAACAACAACTTTATTACCACCCTGTAATAAAGTTTGGTACAATCTTACCTCACCACTTACACTGTTCTTACAGAACGATTTAAGAAGGCAAGCAGTTCTTTAAATAGCTGATTAGTTCCTAAGCTGTTGGCATTATACTTTACTGCTTCACAATCAGTTAGTGACAATAGATTTGAGATTCTTTTACCATCTCACAGCAAGGTATGTCCCTTTTCCTGAGAGGAATGAAATATTTGATTTTTTTCCTGCAGCAAGATAACATCTACAGTCTTAATGTTAAAATCCATTATTTGATTTCTTTGAACTGTAGTCCTCTCCTGTTTTGTATTTTGTTTCTGCCTTGTTGAATACGAGGCACAGTAGGAGGGTAGATAAGATCTGGATTCCAAAAGCAGTCAGACAGCAGCAAAAGACACAGCTTTTAAAGATTTGATCTTCCTGTTCCCGGCTTATCCTGTACTGTCACTGCCAAAGAAGGCTCCTCACTATCCTGTGCTGCCATCCATTGCTTGAAAAGTTCAGGAACTCCTTTCTGCTGGGAATTGAAAGTGTGAAATGGAGTTTTTCCCTGGGTTAGAGAAAAGTGTCAGTTTGGTTGCAACCAAACTGCAAAGAACTTTGTAAACATTTTTCTTGAAAGTAGTGCCTTTCATTTTAAGAGTTGATAAGTACCCTATCTGTCGTGTTTAAGGATACTGCTTATTAATTTTGCTCATTATTTCGACTGATCAGATGGTGGGGGTGTCAGAAACAAGCTTTTAATTCTCAAAGGGGAGCTGTTTACATTGCAATTATCCACTTTGTAGGAGAGGGCATAAAAATAGTCCCCTTAAGTCCTGTATCCCCAAGACAGAAGATTTTTGCTCAGTTTTTGCATATCTACCATGGGCAAGTATAAAATGATGCATTTTAGTGTATAACATACATGCATGCAAATAGATACTAGCATAAAATACGTATATTAAAAACATACAGCAACAATCAGAATGTTTAATTCGTAACCAGGATTCCTCCAACAGATAATAAACATATAATATAATAAATAACTTCCCATTTACATACATTGACAACTGTCTGCTAAAATACATTTTTAATTGATAGAGCTACACAACACACCATTAATTTTCAAGGGCAGATTTAAAACAGTAGTGAGCTGGCTTGACAACTGATGGTATAAGGCAACCTATTTATATCCAAAAGGGAGACATAGCTCAATGCAGAGAAACAGGTGAATGAAATGCCTTGCTTTTCACTTCAAGTGTGAAAAAATAAGAGGCCCTGAAACAGGAGACAGCTGCTGTCCACAAAAGAAACAGAAATTTTTCTCCTATTAACATATTTCATTATGGTTTATACCTAGACTCTTCTATATGAAGCTAAAATTCTGTCCTTAGCTTCTCCAAAACCTCTGCATTGCAGGCAGTGGCTCTGATTTTTATTTTTATAATGATCCAGTTCAAGTATCCATCTGAGCATATGAAACCCATTCTTATCCTAACCCTACAACACAAAATCATAGAACTAAAGTAGAAGTAAAAAACAACAGTCACAAATTTCATAGGGCAGACGGCCTTTTTTTCCCCCCTCCTGTTTTTTAAAGGTCACAGAGGACAAAGAGGTGAATTTTCAAAGATCTTATGAAAAACATCAAGTCATATGGGAACACACGCTAAAGATGGTGAGGTGGGAATTTAATTAAAATATTGTCCCATAGTGGAAAAGCAGCCAGCTGAGCAACCTGCTGAGATTAAAAATCCTGTTCACTGTATTTGAAGCTGGACTTCCACTGTGGTCTTCTAGCTGGGTCTTGGTACTAGTGCATAAGAGCTCAGTTGTTCATTTGGCTCCAGGGTGTTGCTGTGATCTTGGTCACATGAGGGGGATTTGGGCAGACTGCCCTCATTCCTTTAAACTCTTGCAAAATAGAAAACAGTTGCTGAACGTGCTGCTGAACAATTTGCTGCTCCTCTTTTGGCCTCTCCTCATCATGGAGAATCTCCTCCTGCAGGGAAACTGGTGATGAAACTAGATGAAACATTCAGATGCAGCAATTAACATGGAGAATGACTTGTAACTCAGTCATCCTCCATCCAAGCTTTCTTTACAAGTGCTAGAGAGCTACTGCTCTGGTAAGTCGAATTGCATGCCCCCTGCACTGCAACAAAGCCAAAGAAAAAAACATAGGAATACCCAGAAATAGAATTTAACAAAATTAATCCACATGGTCAAGTGGCACAGTTGTAATTTTAAGCATGCCCTCTGCAAAGAAATACAAGAGGATGGGTAATTCAATTCTGGATTTGCAAGGAATGGTCTTTTCTCACGTGATACCTCTGCAAGACAGAAAATGTTTACCTCAGCATGATTACCAGGACCAACAGTGGGTTTACCAGGAGCTGAATCCAGTCTTTTTCTTTCCCAACTAGCACTGCCCAGTGTTACAGGTCACATACTACAAAGGGGCAATAACTGTACAGATGTCTCCTCTTCTGCCCAGCCCCACTCAACCCCACAGGTACATTCAGCCTTGCCAAGAAGGAGCCTTTTCTCATCCTCAGAAGCAGAGGATGCAACACCATGAAGAGACATCTTGGGGTTACAGGACGGGAGCAATCCCATCTCCTGTCATCAGAAAGCACAGGCATGTGTCAGGTCAGGTGCAGCCAGGTCTTTCCTCCTCCTCCTCTGCAGAGGGGAGGGACGTCACTTCCCCCTGTTCAAAGACCAAGTGAGGGGGGCTGGGGAAAATTCAAGACAGTAGGCATGTGGTTATTTGTTCCATACACTATTTTTATAATCCAGAACAGAACAGTTGGCCTGAAGACTCTCTGTTCTGGTATGCTGAAATACGAGTTTGTACTCTGGGACTCTCCTTGTCATCTAAAGTGTCAGGCCACTATATTTTGTCCTTGTTCTCTGCCTAATCACAAGTCCAGTAAGTCAGTCACATCTGAAGGGACTCAGGAGGAAACCAACTTCTTCATGGATCAGCATGACCTCAGGGTGGTGGGAACAGCACTGTCTCAGTTCAGGTTTTTGTTTATAATATGTGGTTTTTTCTCACTGCTAAGGAGACAGTGCCCCTTCAGAAAGCACTTGACTCCCAGGAATCTTTTTTCTGTCACCTGACACCTCTCATTCTGAGCCCAAAGGGCTGAAGCAGGGTTTGCAGAAAGCTGCAGGTGGGTGGTGTGGCATCTGAGCAGCATCAGGGAGCAGTGAGCACTGCTGGTCTGGTGGAGGTTGCCTCATTATAACTGCAGAAGGCTGTGTCTGCCCTTACTGTCATAAAAGAAAGGCATTTTAGTAATGATAAGAAAGGCTTGACTCTGCATGGACCAATTACGATGTTTTAAATGTATGCACCTAGTTAAGCAACATAAGAAAATCTGTCTTGTTATCTTCCCATGAAGTAAACTCTTTTCAGTTCCAAATGTTGGAGTTTCATAATAACAAATTAGGGCTTGAATTAGAGCTGTGGTGAGAAAAATGTGCTTAGTATTTATGCAACTGTTTCGTTCCCTCATGTCCGCAAAACATAACTAAGAAGTCGGATAAAAAAACCAAGTACAATGTTTGAAAGCAATTAAAACTGTTACCCAGAACTAGCAGTCAGTGAATTGTTCTAACAGTTCCCTGGAGTGTTTAGATAATAGTGGCTTTGTATCATCTTGGTATGCAGTAGTCAAGAAAACGAAAATTATTTTGCATAAGAACTGTGCCCAAAACACAAATAAAAAGGATCCAAGTGGAATGTGCAGTTATACCTACTGCTATACAACCTCATTTGGAAAAAGTTTACCCTTAGTTATGGATTTCTCCTCTTTCCTCACCATTCTTCTCCAACCTGACTTTGAGCCAGGCTCTGTTTTGGATTTTCTTGCTTTCTGAGGATCCTGTGCAGTTCATGTTTTATAAACAAAAGACTACAAAAATGAATATACAGCCTAGTATCTGTTTAGTTCAACATGTTCCCGTGGTTTAGCAGAGGAAAATGTAATCCACAGTATTAGAGAGGTCTTTTTACAATAAAATTTCTTGGAAGCACCTTCCCATTCAACTTAAGCTCGATCTACGTTTTTGTTTCTCTGTCTTGTATTTCTCTTACTTTTCTGTTTAGTGGGCAATAAGAAACACTTTGCAAGTGCAGGCATTGGCCATTTGAGTGTTCATGTTCTGTAACCAACCCACATTCACTTGGCTGAGTTTTCCTTGCACAATGTTTGGTAATTGGTGAATGTTTCTACCTGAAAATTGAACTTGTGAGTGAAATCTAAAACCACTTCTGTAGCTGCACTGGACGTCTTTCAATACCACAAAGAAGAGATATAACCACACTTGAGGTCACTGACAGATTCTATAGAAGTCTGAAGGTGCACAAGTAAGGATTATTTTCGTAAACTGAGCCTGCAAATTGAACTTCAGCACTGACGAGAGTATGGCTAATGGTCCTATCATATAACTTGAAAGAAGTTGTTCTCAAATTAACAGAAAAATTGTAAATAAGAATTAAAATCGAATTAGCAAGTTAGGGTATGGGAAAAGTGGTTGCAAATGATGCAGCAATGTATGGGTGCAAAAAAACCACGAGAAGAATATACAGCCTTGGAAATGATACAGACAGCATCTGTGAATAATAGAACAGTATGATTATTGATGTTGTACTTTAAATAGACTAATTTTTAAATATATGAATTTTAGGGTTATTGAAATGCATGCACAGGAGCTGTTTACATCCTCTGCTAAAGTCCATCTTTACTCTGAAGGCTACTCAGTTTGCTATTCTGAAGTAACTGTTTATCAGGGAGATATGAATAGACTATTATAAGTATTTATTTACAGTTCTTAAAATTCCTTTTTTTTTCCCTGACCACTGGGAGGGAATTTGGTATCTTAGATGTGTATTAAGCAATTAATCATCAAACGGTTATAGAAAATGTTATCTTCTTAGAAAATGTACATAACCCGTTACATTCACCATCCAAGACACATGTCCAAGCTTAAAAGGTCAGGAACAGACCAAATGTAAGCAGTCAAAGAACATAAGTAAAACTAGATTAAATGTCTAATTGGATATCCCTTGCTAGTACCAGAGTGAGCTTTGCGCTTGTCCAAGTAACCAGGTCCTCTACTGTTTATTCTTGTAAGTCTTACAGGGTTAATATAGCTAAGAAGAGCTAGGCTGAATTTGACTGTAATTCATATATAAATACAGTTAAATCCATGGGTGTTATTGGTGACCCTGCAGCTGGTGAAAGATCATTTTTTCTTTGTTCTTCTTACAAACCCTGTATGCATTCTCATTTGGCATTTATTAGTGGAGTCATTCAAGCAAAAATATGAAGGCCCATGCTTTACTTGGCTGTTGTTTGTCTGGCTTAAAGAAGAATGGAAAAGAAACACATAAGAGCACTGGAAAAGAAGTTAAACAGCTGAGCTCAAAAGAATGAAGGAAAAAGGGTCAGCTTTCAAGTTTCCACCTTCAGTGGATGATGTTCTGTGTAAAAGCTGTGGTCAATCCTAATGTTAATATTTGATTCCAACTATTGTCACAAAGATAATAAGTGCTGGGAAATATAGCATTCTGGGGATATTTCAGTGGAGTGGTGAAACACTGAATGTGTCTGGCAAGACAGTATTAGAACCAAGGCAATTAGGAGAGGAATAATTTAGAGTAAGTGAATTTTATATTTCTTCCATGGGGAGCAGAAATCTCAGTGGAAATTCAGACAATCTACTCTCAAGAGCTATAACAAACCATTTGAATGACACTTAAGGCACATCACTAAATCTTTAACAGGAAATCTCTTCAGTCCTGACTCAAGAACTGTCTGCGTAAGGAATTTGTTCTTTATCAACACATTTTGCAACAATTATTTCTTCAGTATTCCTTCTCAGTGCACTAAATTATTTTATACTAAATTCTTACCTGTAATTTAGCTGAAGACACTTCCAAAAAGGGCTGAAGTTGCTGTTCAGTTAATACTTTAAACAAGCCAATCCTTCAGTCACTCTCAGTTGCACATGACTTGTGCCCATTCCCTTGTTCCAGTACAGTTGTCTATGTGACTACAGGGTTAACTAGATCAAGGAACTTGTGGAGATCAAAAATAACTATTGGGCTCATTTCTTCCTGACAGCCAGTTCCACAATTGACTTCATTTCATGGCTGCACAAATGCACGTGCAGGAGGCAGGGGTGGGAGTCCTTCTGTAGGCACGGGTAGGACTCCTTTTGGCATTGCAAGGCAAGTGTGGCCACTCAAGCTTTAACAGTTTGCTCCCATCACCCTACTGAAGGTTTCCAAGTGTACACATACTCAGAGTACAGGTTGCAAAAGAGGAACAAGGATGTGTTTCTACTGCTCAATATGGTGTCCAGGAGCCTATTTAAATTTACTGTCGTCATCAATTTACGTCAATCCTCCAGACTTTCCATAATAATCCTATATTCTTCCCTCTGTAGAGAGATGCATCTCTAGAAAAGAGGTGGAATAGAAATTGGAGAAGTAGGATTTTTTTTATCTCCTCTCCTTTTATAAATGCTTTAGGTGCAGGAAAATGGAAATATGAATAGAAGGATCTTAGTGGATCTCTAGTGGAGAACAGCTATTACACTATACAATATACAATAGCTATTCTGAGATGGTTTTGAACGTAGATGGGCCATTGAAGATAGCAAGAAAGCCAAAACCCTGATGCATTTACAGAATA
The DNA here is from genome assembly GCF_009829145.1 of Chiroxiphia lanceolata. Taxonomy (NCBI): domain Eukaryota; kingdom Metazoa; phylum Chordata; class Aves; order Passeriformes; family Pipridae; genus Chiroxiphia; species Chiroxiphia lanceolata. Next base: position 72,636,646 of record NC_045671.1, read on the forward strand.
AAAGGGGATCTCAAAGTAGGAAAGGAGTAGAAAGACTTTCTGAAGCATAGTGCAGGGACTTTGTACACAAGGTTTGGAGCCACAAACGCCTTTATGTGAAATTTATGGTTCTGGTAAGCCAGTTTCAAAAAGGATTCATCAAGACTGACACTGTTGAAGACAGAAGCTATTAAGATCATGAGTCTTGTCAGGCTGTTTTTTAAGGTAAAGTGAAATTTAAAAGGATTTTATGTGGTTAGACCCAAGCAAAACCTCCAAGTGTTCTTCAAGAACATGGAGCAAAAAGAAAGGAAAAGACCAAACATAGAGAAGAAAGGAATTAGGAACTCATACCCCCAGGATGAGGAACCCTTATCATATGTCACTGATATTTCTTGTTGAATAAAATAACTCCTTTCACAGTATGCACCTCTGAATTTCTTTATAATAACATGAAAACCATTGGAACAGGTGCTGACACAAATGAAAGACATAATGTGGAAGAGGTGAAAAATGAAAGGGACATCAACAGGGACAATAAAGTTCTGTGTGCATTAGTCTTGTTTAAAACAGAGTGTGTACAGTGAATTAGTTGCTACCTTAATTTTTTTACTGAATGGCACAGGCACTCAGTAGGAAAGCCATCCAGATCATTAAGGTTTGCAAGATTTTTGAGACAGAATAGTTTTGCTGATCAGGTCATTAATTCAGTATCAATAGCAAACATCAGCTCACATCTGAGCTCAGAAAGAAAGAGAGGGATATACATAAATAACCTTGCTGTTTAAGGTTAACTTGGCAAAGGTCTTTTCCTCCCCCCTGCTTCCACCTCTGAATTTAAGTCAGCCCAGTGATAAATGAAAGGGTTTGCTGTGGGAGGGAAAAGGAGTCAGGCATAAGTATTGTAATAAAGTGAAAGGCTGGATTCACCAAAAAGAAAGTTACATTTAACTACCTATAGTACTGCTTTGAAAAAACCAGTGTAAAGCATTGTTTGAACACCTATAGCTTAGCACAGAGAGGAGATGGATGAGAAAATTACTATGATACGTTGAAAAATTGAGCAGTGAAGACGGAGAAAGTAATGTAGTTGAAACTTAAATTTGGATGCACAGTGACTATTTATCATAGCACCAGGAAAGATAAATTTTTCAGAGTATGAAAACGGCAAGTGAGTGATCTCTTTTTATTTACTTGAGAGATAAGGAAATTCATAAGCACCTTTGTTGTTAAGGTGCAATAAATATTTGTGGGATTTCTTTCAGTGCCACCCTGTCTTCAGAAAAGTTGACTCTACCTAAGGCCCACAGAGTAGTAGCACTTAAAACCCAGTTTCCAAACTTTTAGTGGTGAAAGAAAAGCAGTTTTTAGGAGGTTATAAAATTAGTGGTTCATATAAATGAAAAAATATATGTATATACAAACTATATATCTATTCAACTTTCAGTTGGTTTATTCCTATTTCTTCCTGAGTGCTGACTAATTCCTCTTGAAGATTGATGACAGGTTCTCACAGACCACCTCAAGACTCTGGATCAAGAGGTTTGTTGTAAATTTGCCCCTACATTCTCATTAATACTCTTGAATTAGAAACTTATACACTACCCATGTACAATGTATTTATTTATTTATTGTAAAGCTGGGAAAATGAGAAGGAGTGCAGTCCATGGAAGGTTAATTCTGAACTGGATTTATTAACTCTTTGCCTATCATATTCCTTTTTCTATCCCACCAGGGTAATTTCCATACATAAGGTTTGAGGAGATAAACTGCATCCAGATGGCTGCTGCCCAAGAAAATACCTTTATGTAGCCCTTATTTAATGGCAGCATTTTCAATGTATGAGGTAATGCAGAAAAAAAACATTGTGGGTGCATAAATGTACAGGACCACACCAGAAAGGACATTCCATGGTAACACAAATAGTAACTACTAATAATTCTATCTGTTTCAGCAATTGCTTCTCCATATCAGCACAGCCCATCAGCTGATGAACTCCTGGGCCTTTTGTTTTTTTTCTCTCTTAGCTTTAACTTCCTTTTAGTTTTGCATTTTCTTACTTACCAGTTGTAAATATTTCTTCTTGAGCATAAGATTTGCAGAGGAATGGGGAACAGCTCACTCCTTTATCCCTTTATTCATACTGGAGCCTGGCTTAGTTATGGACTGTTTGTTAGGAACAGTGTGAATACCTTGATATACATACACATGGCTCAATGCATCTGTAATCCATTATCAGTTTACTAGTATTTAGTAACTATTAGTCCATCTCCCCCCTACTTGGGCACCTCCCTAGGGTCCACATCATACTACTGATATTCACTAAGTTGAAGGATATTCCTTTTTTCATATTGTTTAGCGTTGCTTCTGAGTTTAATTATTTTTTGCCATTTTCTATAAGTATGCATTTGAAAATAGGGTGTCTGAAAATACAGGCTAAACTCAATTCCATTTGAAAGTTGAACTTTGTGTAAATTAAGCATAATGATGGTGTGTTTCTAGCACACATTATGTCATTATTTTGCCTGTAGTTTGTATTTTACTCTGTTTGCACTGAACAGTGCACAAAATCCTTTTATTCATTGCAATGCTATTCTATCTCCAGAAAATACACAAGATCTGTTTTTTGCACTCACATTGATTTCTGTGACAAGGAAAAACATTTACTCTCGTTGTCTGGATAATTGCTACTTTTCAGTTATTTTTCACCCATTTTGAGTGCATCATAGCTACTTGACATGACAGAACTAACCCCATTCCTTAAAGGCTGAGTGTATCCCTGGTGGTTTTAACCAATCTTCTACTGTGTATGAAGGATTAACAAGGATTAGCCAAGTTTACCTGCTCTGTCCTCCCTTGTTCAAGCTGTTGTTTTGAAAATCTAGTTTGAAAACAAAGACAGACAGGAATAAAATCATTCTTGATCCAAATGTTTTGTTGTTGCCCTTCAGTTTGACAGCTTGCCCATAGAGAAGGCGTACAGTCTTCTCTCCAGCTGCTGCACTGTGCATCCATAGCCTTCATGGGACTTATGCTTCTTGGAGTCTCAGAATGCACCAAATACAAAATTGCACTTGACCCCTGACCTCAGAAAGACATATGAAAATGAATCTGTAGGATGAAAAGCAAAGGGTCTCATCACATGGGGTGAAGAGATGCCACTAGGGAATGGATTATGCACAGCTTAAGACCCATGTAACTTGTTTCCTCTTGTGAGTTGCAGGGTTCTTAAATTAGGGGTTTATACATTTCTAAAAATAACAAGATCCTAATAAGAAACACTCATCAATCAGTGTAGGGCACAGATGTCCAGGTACCATCATCCTCAAAAAAAAGACCTGCCACTGAAACAGGAGAGTTGCTCACATAACTGGGAAAACTGTCTTCTTCTGGATAGGAGAGCACGAGTCTACTGGGGAGACAGAGCTGTGCTGAAAGGGTAGCAGAGCTGCAGCCTGGTCAGAGGTAAGTTGTGATGTGTTATGAATGGTCCAGGGCTCAGCATTTCAGCTCCTATGTGCTGAGGTACTTGCTGACGTTGTTGTGAATGGTAAAGCAGAACTGTGGAGTGCATGCCAGCAAAATGGTCTGTAAAAGTGGATGGCAAAGGCAGCTGGACCGTGTTTCCATGCTGATATCTAAGGGGGGCATAATGTGATGACATTCCATTACAGCTGAGAAAATTACTCACTTCTTAATGTGCAGTTTCAGGATAGAAATACAGTGGACACTATATTTCTGAGATGTTGGTGACTAAGCTATGTAATTCACAAGAAGAGATCTGTACTGTCACCCAACTTTTTATGGATGAGACACAGAACTTACTCTCTAAGATAGTTCAGTGGTCTTTATAATGAATTAAAATCATTTCACCATTGCAAGCGTGTGTTTACAGACGTAAATACTAATATTGTGTCCAACATGCACATTATTTCAGTGTGGAGAGAGCGGTTTTTAAAGCTGATTACATTTGCATTAAACCTATGCTGTACTGTTTGGATCAGTGACAGCCAATGGCTTGAGGAGTGAGTAGAAATTGATTTATTAAAGCTACACTTTTAATTGGAGTAAAGTTCTACTTGTACAGACTCCGAGCTTAACAGTAGAAGAAGATTTGAAAGCAAAGAGATTCTAGTGATCACAGCTTGATCTTTAAAAAATTCTAATGATTTTAAAAGATTAGTATTAGAGGAGCATTTTTACAGCCCTGTTTTGATCTTTCTTGTATCTGCAGGTAAGTAGACTTTTTCTCAATCAGAAAACTACAAGAAGAATAGAAATTTTTTGCTATTTTTCCCTGACTGGAACTGCTTGACTATTTGAGAATAATCTTGTCTTGTTAAATTGCTATACTACTATTTTAAAAGGCTCTTATGGTGAAATAATCCTGCTTTACTACAATGAATTTCTTGTATGCAAGAAGCATTTGCTCCCTACAAATAGTCACTATAGTCAGTAAGACCATGTGCTGTGCCTCTTGTAGGCCAGAACTGAGCAGAACACTCACAAATGTAAAAATGTAACTTAAACTTAGCTGTTTTCTTAAGTCTTGCACAGTTGCATAGGGCTAAAGCACACATTTACAAAGTTTACTGAATTGAAGGAGGGTTGTCACTAAGCTTTAGGCTGCCTGGAGCACTGAAAAGGCATGGCCACTTGAAGCAAGAGTAAATGCCAGCCAGAGGACAAAGTATTCCAGCTTTCCAGCTTTTTTTTTGCTGCTGAATGGGCTGCAGCGGGTTCTTCATTTGTCCTTGGTTGGTTTAGAACCTTAGGTGTAGGCAGAGTGTCTGTGGTGTTACTGCCTCAGCACACTGGTTTAAATTTGACATGGTTTATACCATTGGTTATGATGATCTGCTCTGGCTAGGGTCCCAAACCGACGTCCTAGTTTTGAACAGAATGCTGCAGAGATGACAGAATGTCTGGAACCCTGACACACTTGATGTGGTACTTCTCGTGTTGGTCTGTTGGTTTTGAAGTAATCCACTGTTTCTGCTCACTTTAGAACATCTCCAGGCCCTCACCAGAAGAGTGGGGATGAATATGAAGAACAGTTGTTTTTCACTGGACCATGGTTACACTGTGGTTAGTATGTCACTGTGGTTACACTGCCCATTTTGGTGTTCTGCAGAGTAAGTGGGACACTCTTAAAGCCCTCTTGGTTTAGGATTGAGTATTTCTAGGCAGAGCTGCACTCCCTAGGTTTCCCTCACAGCCTTTGTTCAGAGAACTTGCCAAGCTTTTACTGAGAGAGTCAGTGGTGCTCCTTTCAGCTCTTTTAAATCAAGTCCCAAACATGGAGAGCAGAACTGAAGGCTTGAGCTGTCTTATACAATAGATCTTGCAACAAGATGGACATTTTAATAGGTGTCTAGCAAGAAAAAAAGTGGGCAAGGATGTATATGCTGATCTTTTACTGTCACAGGCATGATGGAACTTTGCTGAGTTTTTTCTACCTGTATAAGAAATTGAAACTTGCAATCGTTTAAGTCATTTTTTTTGGAAGGTACCAAAAAGAGAAAGTGTGAAGAAAATGTTTAGAGAAATTTTTTTTGATCAAGAATTAAGGACAACTTGATTATCCTCATGGATGTAATCTTCACCAGAAATAATGTTGACTTGTTCAAGTGCTCAGCTCAGTGTATGAGTATTCTGCACTTTCAGGTGAAAAGAACCTTGGGTTCTAATTTCATGATTAATCTGGGGTTTTTTTTCTTCCTTTTGTGGCTGTTTTATTTTTTTATAGTGGGGTTCAAGAACACTCTCAAAATGTGCTCTAGAATTCTTTTCACTCTGTGTAAGGGCACCCACTTCTGGTTTGAATTACAGCCTGAAGTCAGAGTCTGAGTCAGCCTTTTACCACCTATCTAGGGAGTGCTCTCCTTCTCAAGCAGTGAGGAATGCTCCCACAGGATCTAGTTTTAGACAAGAGCAGGGAAGAAACAAAGAATCTCAACTAACTGGCTCAACCTTAAGTTAGGAATTTAGCAGCTGTCCATTGGAAGGATGTATAACTGTCATCCATTATACCATTGTACTTTCTCCTTTTGCTTTACTGAAGACTTAAAGGTGGGAATTTGAATGAAAGTGAGAGCATATATCAAGAGTACCTAATAAAATAAGCATGTGCTGTGTACCCAATTACAAAAAACAGGTTTGTTGAAAACCTCTGTATTCTCTGTACCCTTCTGATATAATATTGCTTCAAAGCCTTAGGATGAAAACTCTATGAAAATTACTAATTATTCTACAGCCTAATTATGCTATAGCCTTGGAACAGGGAGAGTAGTTCTTAAAACATAAAATGTCTGTCTGTCTAGGAAGTGTGAATGAAGGTGTGGGAGAAGTCTCCAGTCTCTCCACCCCATGTTTGGTCATACAGTGTTCTTGTACACAGCTTGAAGGCTAAAAAAGTTTTATATGTATAGGAGGACCTTCAATGTTTGGTATGTTCAGAGCAGTGAAACAGTAAAGTAACAACCAAGTAACAGAACGGATGTCAGTTCAAAGGAAAGTGATAAGGAGTCAAACAGCTAAGAAAAAGTGATCAGAGTTTGCAGGTGGCAATATGAGAAAGAAAACATGTACACCAAACAGGTTTTGCATTCTCTGGGCAGTTCAAGGCATCAAGCAAGCAAAGCAACTAAAAGTTAAACAGTATCAAAAAAGATCCCACAAGATTAAGTACTGGAAAAATGTGTAGAATTGCCCTGGCAATATACTTATGTAATCCAAAAGCAGCACCAGAGATGAGTGGAAAAAATAATGCAGTCTTGGATACCGTTATTAAAAGTCTTCCTACACAAGACAGACGTTAAAAATAGACACTGCTGGGATCTGGAGAGATGATCAAGCACAGCCCATGCATTGCAGACCCTTCCAAGTGCTCTGTTTCTGTCTGCAGATGTAGAAGATGGGGATGTTTGGAATCTGACTGCAAAATCTCAGAGGTGGTGATAATGCTGTTAAATCAAAGGCCTGGTCATTTTCACATTCTACAGATTTGCAGCTAAGTGGTAAATGAAGGATCACAAATTGATTAGTGTTGAGTTTGGATGTTCTTTTATATAGTCCCAAGCAGATACAGAGAGGAATACAACCTTGTTTTGTTGCCTGGGTGTCTGTTCATCTAGGATACTTCTGTAGGGTGTATTATTCTATCCAGTAGTTAAAAAATGTGCTTCCTGACTAATACATCATTACAATTGTACTCGTGTAGACTCAGTTTTCTTATATGATTCCCCAGTACTTTGCTGGATCTTTGGACCCATATGTTCCTCCAAACACACAAGTAACCTGCAATAAAATGTGCATGTCACCATACACAGAGCAGTATCTTATGTAAAGTCCAATGAAAACAAGTATTTATAGCACTGTAAAAATATTCCTCACACTTATGGAGGAAAAAAAGAAAAAAGTGGGTGAAAGAATGAAGGAGCTCATCAGTTATTACCTCTTATTAAGAATGTAAGGTAAGTGGGATTTGATGAAAGCTACTGTGAATTCCCTAAGTAGATCTCAACTAGGGAACTATCTAATATCCCAACTTAATATCTCAAGTTAATTTCAGTGCGTCCTTAGGCATCCTAGGTGTTTTCTAGAAAGAAAAAGAAACCTGTAGCATTTGGGAAATGAGGAGCATTTTGGACTGCAGTTTTAAAAATGATCCCATTCTGGCACATGGATTACCCATCAACTGCATGGCATGTCTGGATTTTCAAAAGAACAGACCTTCCATTCAGCACTCTCATAGACACCTCTGCAGGCTGATTGCAGGTGTGACAAAAGTGGAGATCACAAAATGAACAAACGAGCAAATCATAGCTTATTTTCTTCGGATGTGAACTTAGTGCTTGCAGCACTCTGCTCTTGGAAATTAATCTCTCACTTATACAGCCCTGGAAAGTGGTGAAATTCTAGAAGTATCCTTATCTTAGTGCTGGAAAAATCCCATTTTAGGGATGAAAACAGTCTTAAGTCCCTCTGTTATCCCTCCTGAAAGTCCTATAATGTCGCCGATTTTAGGAACTCTCTAAATACGGACGAAGGGTCAGGTTTCAAAAGGAAGAGTTGTTTATTCTGTGCAGGGTGCAAGGTGGAAGTTTTCCACAAACCAAGAAGTAAAAGGTGAGAGAATTTATGCCTATTTAGTACACAGTTACTGCCTACCTACTGCATAACTGTTTAACTTGCACAGCTTTATATACTGCGGTCACTGCGCCTGCATGGGCCTCTTCAGGGGTCACTGATGGTCTCTGGTGGTTGTCTGGGGAGGTGTCTCCTGCTCAGTTTTGAACAAAGTTCAATTCAGAACAGGCAGAACCCCAGGCTGAGTGCCAAAGAAGATGTGATCTGCAGCTCAGCACCACGTGTTCTCAGACAATTACCAGGCAGGTCATAAGCTACAAAAGCTTTCTATAAACATTGAGCAACATCTGCTTAATACACCTGATAGCATCTTCTTACATTCAAAGGAGGGGTTAAAGGTGAGAATGATACCATCATGTTCCATCTGCAACAGAGATCAAAGGAAGGGGCAGGGACAGCAAATTCTGCTTAAAGACTCAGAGCTTAAAGATACAGGGAATTCTACTGAAAATACAGAGAATTCTGCTTAAAGACATCAGTAAGACTCCCAACTGGAGGTTATTCACTTATGTGGACAATAGCTCACTTTACTGATCACTTTTAAAGAGCCACTGAAAGTAATGCTGTTCAGTCATCATTCTCTTGAAGTTTTAAGAGTGACAAAAGCTGGAGAGCCCTTTTGGGAACCTAGGCCAACAGGTTATCCTTAAGGCTGTGATATAGCTCAGGGATGTCAGAGTCGGGTTCAGAGAGGATCAGAGTGCAGGAGATGGTGCCTTTTGGTCCCCCACTGAGGCTGTTTGAACACACTGCAGTTCAACAGCCACAGAGTGGAATACTGCATAGACACCCCCATTGATGCTGTTTAGGTTAGAACTCTGCAAATGAGTGACTAATGTATCATTTTATGCACCATGAGGAGAATAATTCTCAACAGGGAGATGAAATCGGTCCTTATCTTGTCACAGGGTACTGTAAATGTAATGGTGTGTCCTTGCAATGGGTTTTCTCCTCTGACTTTGCATTGCTGCTGCATGGCCTGAGGGAAAATAGCTTAGATTAAGTATGTAATTTCCATTATTTCCTTTCCTGTCTGGAAACTGTATTTAAAATTCTTCCTCCCCAACAAGTCTCAATTCTTTGAAATGCAGCTCTCAAGAGAAAGATAACCAGAAATAAAAAATATCTCCAGTCTAGGGAGTGATGAAAAAATAGAGAACGATCTCCTCTACTTCTTTCTTATACCCCTGGAAGATTCAGACATGCTGTCAAAACTGCAAAGAACACACTGAGTTTCTGCTGTGACCCCTCGACAGACACCTGAAAGGGCAACAGATGAATTTTTGTTAGAGCAAGCTGGTTTCACTGTAAAAATGTCAACATGTCAGCAAAAATGACTAATTTCCAGATGACCGACTTGAAGTGAAAGCCAGAGTAGGAGAAGGAAGACTGGGGAAGAGAAGAATGTTTCAGTAATAATCCTCAAAGGACAAATATTTCATGGGAGCATAGCACATATCAGTGTTGCCTGCAAAAGTCTTCTGCATCTCTGGCATTGCTGAGTTGGCAGGGTTGGTTGAGAGAGCTCTAAACTAAGTTTGAAGGGGAAAGGGAATAAGACCAGGCGTGACAGAGATGAGCCCGGGGGTGACACGTCAGTGTTGGGGGTGAAATAATAGCTCAGCTGAAGTGCATCTGCACCAGTGCACACAGCATGAGTAACAGACAGGAGGAGCTGGAAGCCACTGTCAGCAGGAAAGCTGTGACATAGTTGTCATCATGGAAACGTGGTGAGATGACTCTCATGACTGGAGAGCTGCAGTGGATGGTTACAAACTCTTCAGAAGGGCCAGGTGAGGAAGGAGAGGGGGTGGGATGGCTCTGTACACTGGATGGTGTTCTGACTGTGCAGAGCTCCAGGGCAGTGGTATGAGGCTGAGTGCCTGTGGGTGAGGACTGGGGGGAAGCTAATGAGGCAAACATCCTGGTGGGAGACCATCCATCTGCTGTAGAGCTCCCAACCAGGATGAAGAGGCAGATGAAGTATTTTATAAGTGTCTGGCTGACGTTTCACGATTACCAGCCCTTGTTCTTGTGGGAGACTTTAACCAGCCACACGTCTGCTGGAAACTCAGCACCGCAGAGAGGAGACAGTCTAAGGGATTCCTGGAGTGTCTGGAGGATAACTTCCTGACACAGCTGGTAAGTGAGCCTGCCAGGGGCAGTGCCCACTAAATCTTCTGTTCACAAACAGAGAAGGGCTGGTGGGAGATGTGGTGGTCTTGGGCACAGTTATCACAGAATGTTGGAGTTTTCAATTCTTGGTGAAGTAAGGAAGGGAGTCAATAAAACCTGTACCTTGGGCTTCCAGAGGGTGGACTTTGGCCTGTTCAGGACACTAGTTCAGAGAGTACCTTGGGAAACAGTCCTTAAAAACAAAGGGGTCCAGGAAGGCTGGACACACTTAAAAAGGAAATCTTAAAGGCTCAGGAGCAGGCTGTCCCTATCTGCCAAAAGGTCACTTGGCTGAATAGGGAGCTTTTGCTGGAACTCTGAGAAAAAAAGAGAGGTTATGACTTTTGGAAGAAGGAGCAGACAACTCAGGAAGAGTGCAAGGATGTAATTAGTTCATATAGAGAGAAAATTAGAAGGCCAAAGCTCAGCTGGAACTCAACCTGGCCACTGCTGTGAAAGATAATAAAAAGTGCCTTTATAAATATATTAACAACAAAAAAAGGACCAAGGAAAATTTCCATCATTTATTGAATGAAGAGGGGGGAAAATTGTCACCAAGAATAAGGAAAAGTCTGAGGTTCTTAATATTTTCTTTGCTTCAGCCTTTAACAGAAAGATAAGTTATCAGTCAGGGCAACCAGCCCCCTGAGCTGGTAGACATGGATGGGGAACAGAACAGACCCCCTGCAGTCCAGGAGGAAGTAGTTAGTTAGTGACCTGCTGTGCCACTTAGTCACTCAAAAGTCTATCAGGTTGGATGGGATTCATTCAGGGGTACCGAGGGAGCTGGCAGAAAATCTCACTTAAGCCACTCTCCATCATTTATCATCAGTCCTGGTTAACAGGGGAAGTCCCAAATGACAGGGAAGAGTTGGAAGGAGAATCTGGAAAACTACAAACCTGTCAGCCTGACCTTGGTGCCAGGGAAGTTCCTGGAACAGATTATCTTGAGTGTCCTTCATGCAGCATATGCAGCAAAACCAGGAGGTGGGGCCCAGCCTTAGGGAAGGTGGGTTCTGCTTGGCAATCTGACCTTTTATGACCAGGTGACTCACCTAGTGGAAGAGGGAAAGACTGTGGATGTTGCCTACCTGGACTGCAACAAAGCTGAAGTCTTGCACAGCTCTCTCCTGGAGAATCTGGCAGCCCATGGCTTGGACTCCTCACTGGGTTAAAAACTGTCTGTGCAGCTGGGCTCAGAGAGTGGTGAATGGAGCTGCATCCAATTGGTGGACGGTCACTGGTGGGGTTCCCCAAAGCTCAGTATTGGGGACAGCTTAATATTTTTAATTGTAAAGAAATTTAATGTCTTTATCAATGATCTGGATGAGGAGCTCGAGTGCACCCTCAGTAAGTTCACAGATGACACTGAGTTGGGTGGGATGTTGATCTGCTGGAGGGTGGGAAGGCTCTGCAGAGATGTCTGCACAGGCTGGATCAGTGGGGCCAATGTCAGGGGAGTGACTGAGTCACCATCCCAGGAAGTGCATGAAAAGTAACTGGACATGGCCCTCAGTGCTGTGGTTTAGTTGACCTGGTGGTGTTCAGTCTAAGGTTGGACTTGATGATTTTGGAGGTCTTTTCCAGCCTCAGTGATTCTGTGATTCTATGACTGAGTTGTCAATAAAGTCTTCTTCTTTAAGCTGATAAGAATGTAAGGACATTAAATGTCTTACGAAGGGAATAGTTTGTCAAACTAAAAGGTACCCAAATTCAATACACACACATCAGTAGAGCATGTGTTTTCATCAGAAAAGCCTCCAAATGTAATGTGTCACTCTGTAGTAAAGGTGTGACCTGAAAAGAATGAAGTAACTGCTGATTCCAAGAATGGTTCTAGAATTAATTAAATTAGCATGGTTATTAAATGCAAGGAAATCAGACTAGCATTAGATGCAGTTGAGAATAATACAGCAGAAAGTATATCCTCTTTGTATAGTTTCTTTCCCTATTCTGAAGAAGTTCTAAATCTTCATTTCATATTTATAGTTTGCTCAGTTATCACTGAAGTATTAATTCTTCTTATCATTGAGTTTCCTTAATCCACATTTCTGCAGCTTGGAATAAATCTTCAGATGCACAAAATAGTTCTGCTTTGAGGGTGGAAATTTTTGTGATTCATGCTCTGTTTCAATTTAAAAGAGGTCATGACATTCCTCCTTGAATCAAACAGATAGGAGTATATCCTTTGCATCATTTGAATGAAATAACATCCATTTCCATGTAATACCATTCAAAACCCGGAAGAAAACACATTTTATAAAATGAGCAGACCACTCATCTATTTGGACATCCATCTAACATTTGTTAGATTTCAAAAGAACTTTTCAAGTCTGAGGTAAGAAAATAATAGCACCACAGCAGGATCTTTCATTAGTAACCTTCATTAATAACCTAAGGTCCTAATTTTCTAAGAAAATCTACTAAATTACGTGAAGGTCTGTTCTATATCTGTTTTTATAACAAATATATTATTCAGAAGTGTGGCTTTTTGCTTCCATAATTGAATTGGAAGGATCCATCGTGGTAATATCATGATGACTATTTCTCATTTGCGTTGTGGGTGCGTCACCGAGGGTCTTTTTTCATCAACCACGAACACATCATGCTGGGTAACACATAAACACGGAATAAAAACACAATGCTCATGCTTCAATAAGCACACTAGTACCTCCAGAGTAGGATGCTGTTCACTGCAACCCTGCACAGCTCCTCTCTTCAAAGCCTGTTTAATCAAGGTGAGAGGATGTAAGTCTACTTACCAGCTGTGCTTTATTTGTAGGGAAGGATACTTTGTAATGGAAATGCAAATCTGGAGCCGATGTCAGAACGTGTTCTGTGAGACAACCCACTCTTTGTGCACCTCTCTCATAAACCAGACCTTGCCGTTGTTTTGCTGAAAAGCTTTTTGTGGTGAAGGGGGAGGCGTGAGAAATATTTTTCCATGACAATTAGAGCTGTGAAGAACTGCAGCAGACAGGATAGCTCAGTAGTGTTTTGATCAGACAGCTGGAATCATAGCCCTGAACAACTCTAGTCACAGTGTTCTTACATTCTGCATACCATGTGAATTGAAATTATTTCAGTAATACAAGTGTTGGTGTTCTATCCTGGTGTAAGTGGGGTGCTGCAAGAACTGTTCTGTTGCTGACAGAGATAAACATGACCAAGAGCTATTATCTACCATTTATAAATAAAGTGCAATTATTCCATGTTTGTTTCTTCTATTAACCATGATAGCATAACCACATTCATGCCCCTTCATTACATACTGAATTAAACTGAAATGTAAAAGGAAGATGGGTAAGAGAAATCTTTCTATACTGTTAACACTGCTGCATCATTCTAAAACTTGTACCTGTGGTTCTGTCAACTGTCACAAGCACATTTAACTTAAAACAAACACAGCAAAGGACGAAGGATGACAGAGGGTTATGAAAACAATTTCATGATTAAACTCCCTTGATCCTGCAAGCAAAAATGCAAAGAAAGAGAGGTATCCACACTTCAAACCATCTTTGTGCACATTACATGATTTGATTTTACTCATGCTCGAAAACCCTTCATTTAAAAATATGCTCAACAAAGACAAGTTTTTTTTTGGAGCACCAAAGCTTTTCCAGCCTCAAAGAGTTTCAGTGAACTTTATTTTTCAAGGAGTCTAGAGCTTTGCATCAAGCAGAAAAGACCTCTTATTTTCATATTTCTTTATATGAGCACTTCTCTAGCACAACTCTTGTAATAGATTCTTGCATGAGGCAGATAGAAAGACTTTTGTTCACCTGCACACTCACTTGCATATTTCATGGCCAGGATGACCTATAAAATAAATTAAACTTTCAAATGCTAGGAAATTTACTCATAAGTAGCAGTGATCTGATTGAACCAGAAACTTTACTTTGAGTAAGAAAATACTCCATTTGTAGATGTCTGTAATATTTTTCAAGACTGGTTAAACATTTAGAAAGCTTGCCTAGATGTATTAGCTTATTATCTGCCTCAGAGGGATTTCCTTTTTACAACAAATTTTAGGATTTTTAGGGATAAATAAAGTCAAGATATCTATTAATAACATTTTGATTTGTTTCTATTTTTTGTTTCCAATAAGTTTGCAGATTTTAGCCGTTGTAATGTAAGCAGTGTCCTACTGGGTCAGTTTTGGGTGCAGACAGACTTTAAGACCCTGCTTTTTGTGAAACACATAAGTCCTTTAAGATCTTTAAACAATTGTCTTTTCTTGTTGGAGGCTATGCAGGAATAAATTTAGACTTTAGGGCATAATCCATTACAAAGACACTAGTGAAGCCTCAGTTGTGTTCAGGGTTTTTTAATAGAGCTAAGATTCAATTTCTGTGTTGAATATATGGAATTCATCATATCTTCCCCAAATTTTTAGCACCTATTAATTAAATTCTGAATGAACTGTCTCAAAATTTGCATATAAAGTCACAAACTGAATAACTGAATATAAGGAACTAAAAACAAGGAAGAGTGTGTAACCTGTGTAAGCAGGTTCTTCACCCTGAATAATCCAAACAGTGGAACAAAGCAGCCCTTTAAGGGTTATTATGAAAAATAATTGAGATTTTGTATCCTGGCTGTATTTGAAGGCAGTTAATAGTTGCTGTCACTGTCCAGTTGGTAAGATCAGAAAAGGTCATCACCTCAGATGACTTCTCAGAGGAATTGCAGGACCGGTTTAAATAAGGACTATTCATCCTACAGAGCTAACTGATCGAGAAAGTTCTGCTGTTTTTTGTGATGTGGAGGTAAGAACGAAGTCAAATAATCAGGTTATCTCACTTCCAGGTTACATTTTCCATCCCTGCCTGTCGTTAAAGGTCTGTGTCCGCAGCCCCGCTCGTCTGCGTGGCGGACACCGGGGGGCAGCAGCGGCTTGGCTGTGAGCTGGTCAAGCCTAAATGTTTTTCTTCTCTTCCTGAGCATGACGTTAGCATTTATGAAAACTGCTGAATTGTTCACAGTTGTTCAATCTGCAAACTAGAGTCTCATAAACTCAGCCAACGCCCACCCCTGATGGCTTTGTTACACGTGTGTGTGCGTGGCTGTGTCGTACATTATCACACCAAAAGGCCCTGGCAGAAACCTGGACGTGTATTTACATGATGGGAAAATCTGTCAGTCAGTATTTCCACACTCAGTTCTTGGCTTCTGCAACAAGGCTGTTAGGAAAGGTGGGTTTTGTCTGCTGTGAAAAGAATAGAAACCACCAAATATGTTCCTCTAATTGTATTTATAAAGTGCATCGTGGTCATTTCTAACACGGGGCAGGGAAGCAGAAGTCTGTTATTCTATTTCAGCCCACGTGATCTTGCTAGTTTCCTGCAAGCTAACATTTGTAAAAAAAAAAAAGGAAAAGCAAAATAAATGTTTATTTGGGGTGAGAGTAGCTCATAGATAGTTCATGTGTTTGATTTTGGTTTTGAATGTTTGGAAAAACTACATGGAGGGAAAAGTTTCTGTGAAAATTGTTAACATTCCCACCCCCAGGCCCTCAAACCATTGTAAATCTACTTATTACTGCCTCCAGAAACTGATGTGCAAGAATATATCTTTCCATCCCACCCTAGTTGCAAAATCTGAAAATAAATGGGATTAATTTATCACTCTTGAGTGCATACTTTGATGTAGTCTGTAGTTTCTTGTTTGCCTATATTTTTCTTCTTGAGACCTTTTCCTCTTTCAGTGCACAATATAAACATCACACATCTCTTGGTGAAGAAAAAGAAATGGAAAAACAGGATTACCTTTGCACAAAACCATAATGTCCTCTATTGAGGCAATCAGAAAATTCTCTGCACAGACCTCCATGGTTGAACTAATGGAGTAGCAGTCTGGCATTTTCCCAGTCTGTCTGGACAAGCCCTAAAGGAAGGGCAGATACTCCTGTGGTTTTTAGCTTCAAGTAAATACTGAACCTCCAGACACTGAGGTACCTTGAGGTGCCTTTCTCCTTCACAACTCAAAATGTTGTGAAGGGGAGATTAAGAACACAGAACAGGTAGACAAACCTTAAATCACAGAATCGTTTATGTTGGAAAGGACCCTTAAGATCATTGAGTCCAACCATAAACGTAAAACTGCTAAGTCCACCCCTAAATCATGTCCCTAAGTGCCACATCTACACGTTTTTTAAATACCACCAGGGATGGTGACTTCACTACTTCTCTGGGCAGCCCCTTCCAATGTTTCACAACCCTTTTGGTGTACAAATTTTTCTGTTATCCAATCAAACCCTCCCCTGACACACCTTGAGGCCGTTTCCTCTTGTCCTGTTGCTTGTCACCTGGGAGAAGAGACCGGCCCCCACCTGGCTACAACCTCCTGCCAAGTGGTTGTACAGAGCCATAAGTCTCCCTTGAGCCTCCTTTTCTCCAGGCTAAACAACCCCAGCTCCCTCAGCTGCCCCTTGTATGACTCACCCTCCAGACCCTTCCCCAGCTCCACTGCCCTTCTCTGGACTCGCTCCAACAGCCCAACATCTTCCTTGCAGTGAGGGGCCCAGAACTGGACACAGGATTCGAGGTGTGGCCTCACCAGTGCTGAGCACAGAGGGACAATCCCTTCCCTGGTCCTGCTGGCCACACTATGCCTGATCCAAGCCAGGATTCCACTTGTCCATGAGGCACACTGCTGGCTCATATTCAGCTGCTGTCAAACAGCACCCCCAGGTCTTTCTTCCCAGGCAGCTTTCCAGGCACTCTGCCCCAAGCCTGTGGCGCTGCATGGGGTTGTTGTGACCCAAGGGCAGGGCTCTCCACGGAATTTCCAGTTATATTCCAAACCTAAGCTTTCTAAAAAGAACATTTGCCAGAATTTTGCCAGTGTTTTGAATCGTGGACAAAACAAAATAGTTCACATCAGTGGGGAGACATAAGGTTTGTAAAACTGAAGTTATAATGTTTTAGGTTGTCAGAGCTGTAAGACATGTTGCAGTGAGAAGTGATAATTGGTCTGATCAGTACTAGAGCTGCCATGAAATACTTATGTACATGTACATGTAGAAATGTTTTAAAATTTTTGTAGTTCTCTGAAAGAAACAAACACTTCAGATATTATGGCTTTAATCATCAGAATGATGCTTAAGTTGCTTCTTTAGAGCTGAAACCCTCAAATGACAGGACAAGACCCTGAGGAAGTCATGAGGTGCCAGGAGGTAGCAGACAGAAAGCAGTAGCAATAGCAATTTAATTTCCTGTGACCTGTCCAGAAGCTCAGCTCTTTTGAGGTGGGAAAGTGAGAAAAGACTGTAGTGACTGACAGCAAGCACTTCTTAGCCAAGGATCTGCCTTTCATTACTGGCAATTGCTCAGTTTCTCCAAAGAATTGAAGTAAACATAATCACTTCCTGCCAGTTATCCCTGTTCAACACCCTGTTCTGTGGATGCCAAGTTCCTTGCAGGGGTTTACCTTCAACAGACTGTGCGAAGGACAGAGCCTGCAATGAGTTTGACTACTAATGGGATACATACATATTTACCTATAATAACATCCAAATACTACCCACATACTATACAAATGAGACATTGCTTTCAAGTTCCCAAATTCCCCAACACAAAACTCAAAAGACTTATGCCTGATGAAACTTTAAAAATGGTTGTCATTTATGTTCCTACCTCCATTGACAGGCCAAGAGAATTAAGCCAAAACTCAAAAGATCTTCATGTGGCTTTGAAAAGAAAGAGTTCAAATTCCATCTTAGTTTCAAATTTTCTTTAGAGCCTGAAGAATCTTGCTAAGGTCTTCAGGCATTCTCTCGTGGCAGTAGGTGGTGAAAGATAATTTTCCCAGCATTTCTCCAACTGAATTGCAGGCTTATTTTTGTACATATTTTTGTACGTATTTTTGACATGCTTGATGGGATTTAGTCTTTAATTTTAAGTTGTATGAAAGCCTCACTCTGAAAATAAACCGGCAAAGGTGCTCTTTGAGGAATGAATGAAGATTTTTACCCTTTGAAACACTGTACACAGTAACTTTTGATCTGCAATTTTTTGTTTTGTTCCATTGTCTCTTTTAACGGTTTCTACACTGGCTGCACATTTAACACTTTTATTTTTCTTATGCTAAGAAGTGCATTGCAGAATGTCAATACCAAAATGTTATTTCTTGTTCTCTGAGAATAAAAACTTTTGCAGCATTACAAAATAATATTATGTATGAGCAGGCTGATCAAGGCAGCATGATTTACATTTAAAGCAGCACTGAAAATGTCTTCTTTCAGTTTTCTGACTTCAATATGCTTTTTTTTTTGAGGACAATTAAATATTTCCTGTTACTTAAATTGAAGGAATACTTGCAGAAGAATTTTTTTCTTACTTTATGTCTTATGCACCAATGTAATAGTTCTCTCAAAGGAATTGCTATTTTGACTTCAGTTTGTTTCATCTTATTGTCTGGAATATAAATTCCTCAGGCCAGTTAACTGACTTTCCAAAGTGAGATCATTTAAATAGTACAGGCATATCCTATTTGTTTCCAAATAAATACTTCTTAAGTGTGCATCTTGCAGCATCATGTCTCAGTCTAAAAATAAGAATACATTTTTTCTGAATGTATGAATACTTGAAAAGAGACATTTTTCCAAGAACAATTTTGAGAAAGTATAGAATTTTGCTATATATGTGGTACTTGAACTTTAACTTGAAGCTGAGATTAGTTGGTAAATTCTTCATTATTCATGAGCTCACTTTACTTCTAATCTTTGAATCAAATAATTCATCATTCTCAACTACGGTAGTCTTAAGAAAAAATCATCATTAATCTCCTATCACATGTTAAACTAGTAGTTTTAACAGGGGTCTAATTAAAAGATTGTAAAATACAACAGGGAATTTTAAACTCTGAGTCATAGTAACAGCAGGGTAATTGATTATAACTTGTACCCTCTGCAGGAGTTATGAATTCTATTGAAGAATAACAACTATGTATGGCAGTCCAGAAAGAATCTTAAAGATCTGAAAGGTATTGTCATTACTTTAGGTGGCATTAAGAAAGCAACGTGGAACATAATTCAATATTTCACCAAACCCAAAAAATACACCTGAAGTTATCCAGCTGAGTAACCAGTCTTTTTGTACTTCATGATAACACGAATCTTCCATCCAACCAAAAGCAACCTGAGAGTTTCAACTACACTAAGAGCTAGGTTATTTTCTTAGGGGCATAAATATATGGGGGCTTTTGGTAAAGAAGATGAACAGAATGATGGTGACTTAGAGGAATGTCCTTCAGTCTTATGTTGCATTGATCTCAGGGGAAACAATAAGAAACACGTTAAGTAATTGATGTTTATATAGCATTTGCATAAAGGTTTTCAAGCCTGATTTTTAATGGTATTCTTTTTTCCAATGCAATGTTGTATGTGCCAATAGAGGTATCTGTTTTCCAGTCAGAACTTTACCTAAAGCTCCACAGACTCAAATATATTGTTTTGAATTGTGAGATGTGTTTCCTAAAAAACAGAGGCAGTTTATGATGGCTTTATTTACTTTTTACAAGAGCATATAGTGCTCTTAAACAGTGCAGTTGGTGAGCTTGTGTCAAGTAAAGTCAGTGACTTCCCATGAGTCTACCACTAACCTTTAAATCCCACAGTCTCTTTCGATTTCACAGTTCATTTTCATTTCATCACGCACAAATATCAGACATAAACATTTCATCAGACACAAAAGAAAAATAAAAACATGAGTCTGTATTTGAACTGGTCAGGTGGAAGCATATAACATTTGCACAAGGATGGTATTTTGGGGATCCCAGTAAATGACTGTAGAGTACTGACATATCTGTCTTTCCTTCCCCAGAAATGCATGTTTTTGCACATACATCTGATGGGGCTGAGACATTAATTTAATCCCATATTTCTTCTTCATAAATCACTGTAGTGACACACCATGCATTAAGCTGATTGAACTTCATAATTTTATATCAATTCCTTGGAAGAGATAGGTTTTATATATGTTGTTCATTCTCAGAATAATAATTAATTAAAGAAAATCAAGGAAAAGGATCTAAAATGTGCAAAATGTCACCTTGCATGAACAATGCTAATGAAATTCTTATTTTCAGAGACTGATGTAAAAAACCTGAAGGCAGTTATAGCTTAAATATTAGTAAGAAAATGCAACCCCCTACACTTACACTAAGTTACTCACATTCTGCCTCCCCATGTCCTGAAAGCAAAGTGAGCCCACATGTTCTTTCCCATCAGTCTGAAGCACCAACTCTAATCTGGCTCATCATTAGAGAAAACAAAATTTGGAGTGAGTTCCAGTGGGCCCAGTTAGGGTTGCTGGCCAAACACTCCATGGGTTGTGCACTTCACTAGAAATGGCACACATGGGAAAACAAAAAATTTGCACAGCTCTTTCTGCAGCATCAGAAGCTTGTAAGTTGCATTCACAGCATCATAAAATTGCCCATTGTATGAGAGGTTTTCTGTCAGCCTAAGCATCCATGCTGCTCTAATGCTGAAAAATGCACTCTCACTTTGCTCTTGTAATGAAAAATACAAACCACAAAAAGCTGAAAAATTTTAGTACTGCTCATGATCAGGGGAGTAAACCACAACCAACATTTGTAATATCCATGGCAACAGAAAGCAACCTAGACTTAGTAGGTCTTATCTTGCTGTGTGTAATAATAAGTCATTCATTTCAAGAAATAAGGACAGTTTAGAAAAAAAAAAAAGAGTTCTTTGTAGGGCTTAGCCTTAAATTAGTTGCAAAGTTCCCACGCTTCACCCCAGCCACTTACAAAAGGAATCATACAGCCAGCCAGATTTTGCCCTCTGGCCCTTCTCTTGCCATTTCTTCTTCACAGTTGCTTCAGTGATAAATACACCACTGCCTGCCTTGTGACTTCCCCCTCTGCAGTGATCTTTCTCTTCCTGTCCCAGGCCAGATTTGCTTTGTATGTGTCTTTCTCATATAGAAAGACAGACCTTTAGGACAGATCTAGGAGAGGTGTCTTGATCTACTGTACCAGAGCTGTTCCATTTAAGTTCATTGACCTAAACTTAAACCAGAGAATTAGACAGAGTGAATAAACAGTCTAGTGGGTGAGTGTGTACCTCAGTGTACCTCAGTGGGTGAGAATCCCTTATGTTTACAGCCTTGTTCTGCCAGAGTATCCCATCCTGTCCCTGGATCATGTATTCTTAGTTCCTCAGGGGTTTTTTTTCGGGGGACCTGATGAAGGTAAGGGAAACTTCAAGATATATTGAGTTTCTCCTGATGTTGACGGCATTACTTTGGAAATCATTCAGATATTTCTTGTATGAACCTCTACATGCAACGTCTGGGAACAGTTTTCAAGGTGTATTTATTAAAGCTCCTGTTCTGATATGAACACTGAGAATGGTGCTGCTGAAATGACGTGTGTTGAGCCTGCATTGTGCTCACTGTTTTCAGCTATGCTCCTCTGTGGAGCTGAGAAGTCTGAAGTGGGACCTGAAATGCTGCACACTGAGAACTAAATTTGACAAAGAGCAGTTTTCTATTCATAAAGCTCACAGCAAGGAACCTCACCCACTTAGCCAAGCTGTCTCCAGGGAATGAAGCAAGGATAGGTAAAAGAAGCATTCCTAAGCAAGCTGCATTCTAGCCAAGCTTCTCGGGAAAAGGTCTAGAATTACAACAGCAGCTACACCAGTAAAGAAAGTTAACTGGTTAGTACATCCATCTACACTCAAAACACCAAGAAACACACTATCTCTGTAGACCTGCCTGAAGTCTGATAGTAACTTGCCTGAAAGCATTCTCCTTATGGAAAAAACTGCTGCAATATGCTATACTTTCAGATTTCAAAATGGATTTTGTTTTCATATTTATAAAGAAAGGATATTCTAAGGCAATTAGTAGATTTTTTTTTTTGCCCTGTAACATAACATGTATTTAATATTCTAATACATATCAATATAATATTCATAATATAACTTTGACAGGTTTGGAATTGATAAGGATGTAGGGAGTTCTACTAGGGCACGAGCTGAATGGATGACAGTTTTCATCACCAGTTTTTGTTAAAAAATTATCACTGAAAAAAACGCTGTCTTTGTAAAGAAAAAGTAAAAAAAAAAAAGCCACCTCAGCCCTTTGCATTAGGCTTTGCATTGAACTTTTCTGTTGCCAAAATCATAGCTGTGGATTCCTCACAATCTTCAGCATCCCACACTGGACAACTTGCAAATAAATATAGCTTTCTTTTTTCTGCTATACTGACATGGAAAAAAAAGAATTGAATGACTGGTTCATGGTGCAGTTCCTGAGTTAGTAAGTAGAATTTCTATAAAATCTGTCATGTTTTCAGACTTATTCTTTATAGCAAGTCATACACAGAGAACATTTATTGGATTCAGGTTTAATAATCTGATAAAAGTTCTTATACTGACATTGTTTGCATCTAAAGGTTCTGTTTGTTTTTCACTGTAACAAAAGGACCTCAGACAACTTTACAAATGTCATATGTATTACAGAAAAACTTTTCCTTTGTTTTTTTTTTTAGATTTAAAATACATCCTTTCAACTCATTACTGACTAACTAAAAACAAAAAGTTGTTTTGACACATCTTTAAGCAATATGCATCCCCAGTGCTGCTTGTTGGTGACAGTGTCTGTTAGGGAACACATGAAGTGCATTTTCCTGTCAAGTTTCTAAAAAAGCACTACAAAAAATGAAAAGTGTTTCTAAATGAAGGAAAGTAAAAGCAGTGCCACTTAACTAAAAATCCCTCAGTATATTTAAAAAATATTAGTATAGATTAGAACCCTGGGAAGCAAAAGTACATCGATACAAACTTTTTTACCTGCAATTCATTGCTGCTGTTGAAATGAAATCATGTTATTTTTCCTTCATTTTTACTAATGTGGAGATTTTGATTCTAGCTGTATTTCCCCAGATCTTGTTCTGTTTTAATTTTTATATTGATTTCAACATTTTTTGTTTTTCAATGGATACCAACCTGAATGTTTCACCATCTTCCTGGTATCAAGATTTTATATTTGGTGCTTTGATTGCAATTGATACATCTAAGTGCATTCATGGAGACTTGCTAAGCTTTTCTTACTAAGGATGTTTGTACTACTCTTCTATGTTATGTATTACAAATATACAAGCATTGCACACTTTTTTCTGATGAATCATTTTGGATTTAGTAAAAACTATATAGTTTTTAAAACTACAGATATATAGTTTTAAAGATTCATATTCCATTTTACCATAAGGATCCCTTATAGCTTTTAAAAATGCTAGATATAGTATTTGATAAACTTTTCTGACTAAAGCATCTTTCTCTAAAATAATGACGTAATAGTGTATACATACATATATAAATATATATATATAAATATATATATATATATGCAGAGAGAGCAAACATCCAGATAGTTACTTAGTTTGACAACAGCAAGTTTAATCTATGAGGGTCCTATCATGTGTCTTTTCTATATCCAACACTGAAGACTTTACAAGAAAGGGAATTCTTAAAGAGAAAGACTACTTCTGCTGGCCTAGTGTGACACTGGTATGGTGATTACGTGGATTATAAATATGTGCTTCAGAAAAAGATGATTTCAAAACACAGTGATGTCAGCGGTCTTCCTGACAGTCCTTCTGTACGTATCTCATGGTTAAGGAGTCCTTGCTGTGAAACTGTTTGGCTCTCATGTTTTTCATTTGTTTATTGGCTGCACCACACAAAATCATTTCCAAGCAACAAAACGAAATATTTTTGAAAGCAGAAAACAGTCACAAGTTTCATGTACTTGCTACAAGTCTTCTGTGTAAGAGAAAACACATTACAATAACAAATAAATGCAGAGTCCAGAGGGAAGTTCTGAGAATCAAGGTCAAATTCAAACTTCTAGGCCCTTATATAACCATAAAATTGCAAAATCATTAAATCAGTTCTCACTCTCCTCATCTTTAAAAGTAAGCAGCACTAAGCAACTTCATAGAAATGCTTCAAGTTTTGTTTACCTGATACTCTCAAGAGTTTTAGTTTTCTTAGAAGTAGCAAAATGTTGTTATTTCTTTTAAGATTAAGATTTTGATTTTTTTCTTTAAGGAGATATCTCACTTCAATAGTGAGATATTCAATTGGCTTCAATTGGGTCCATATGGGAAAAGCCTGTTCAAGTGGCAGTGAAGACAACGGCATAAATCAAGGGCAATGTTAAGGACCTTTACAAAGGATTCCAAAATTGTTGACAAGTGTGATCTTTTGCTGTGGGATGTTTTCTGTGATGTGTTTCCACTTAGGACTCAGACTGTGCACTGCCCCCAGACATCTGCAGTTCTGTTAATGTGCATTTCCTGAGAAGCCTGACACCAAGAGCAGAGTTTTATTTAGCTCAGAGACAGTTGCACCAGCAAATGCTCTGCCTCACCTCAGCCTAGGATATTGTGCTAGAAAACTGCTTAGGAATCCATCACTGTAATTGTACAAGAACAACTGTTTCTAAGTTGCTAACAGCTGAAACATCACACCACGTCATCTAAATTTTATTCCCTTACACCATTGTTCTTAAATGTTTTTAATTGATAAATCACCTAACCTTTCTAAAATACACACACATACACAAGTGCACACCTTTGCTGTTAAGCAGCAGGCAAGAGACCTGAGAACTGCTTTGTAACATGTATGTAAATAAAATGTTATTATTATATAAAATTGTGGTTTATCTCAAAATTAGAAACAACTGAGTGTAGAATACAACAATAACAACAAAACAAACAAAAAAAGATGACAGTTGGACTGCTATGCCAGAGGATACCCACAACAATCATTGATTAACTCACAGCTTTCCTTCAGGGCACTTGTTGTTTCTCTGGTTGCAATATTTTTATGGATTTTCTTCTCCTGCCTCAGTATTAACCTTTGATTTATGGAAAAGGGATAAATAAGACTGCAGATGTACTTAGGAACTTCCAAGGAGAGACAGAAGACACAGGTAGTATCCGGAATTAGGTGGAAGTGGGAAAAGGGGTTTAAGCCTGCTGGAAGGATGGAGGGCAGGGGGGACATTTATAAACAATACATGTATGCTTTAGGGGGTCCATACTGGTGTCTTCATGCAGTCATTGAGATGTCCAGCTGACAGTACTATTCCTCCTTAGTTTCAGGACATGTTGGCTTATGCTTCCACCAAGAGGCAGAATGAGTGTCCTCAGGGGAAGTCCTGAGGCTGCAGTCTATAAATCATATTAATTTCTATAAAATACCAGGTTCAGTTCTTTGGATCCTTGGGGGCCTTGGAGGCAAGTCAGGTCTAGTGCATCCACTATGGCAGCAGAGAGAGCACAAGTTCAAAATCTCTATGGGGAAAGGGAATCCTTTGCAGTTTTGTATGCCAAACGGGCACAAGACTTCCTGCTTGTATTCACAAAAGCTGCTACTATGATTTTGCTCCTTTTTTTGCTCAGGAAGGAAAAAAGTCATGAGTGCTGTCACTTTGGGTACAGAGTACTCCTTCATTTGTTTGAAAAGGGTTACAATTGCCTGGTTTTGTTTGCTGTCCTCCATTTCTTGCTATGGGGGACTGTGAAGAAGAATACTTTGAACCGAACCCTAGAAACAGCAGTTTTAGTTCCAGAAAAAAGAATCAACATTATTCACTTGTTTTTTGAAGAGGAAGCAGCATGGAGCAGAGCAGTCATTTATCACATCAGTAAATGTGAACTGCAAGTAGGAAAAGGGAATATGTTGTGCAAAATGTCTGCTTTTCCTTTCTCTCCCATTATACCTGAGCGAGATTATAGGGAACTCCAATTTTGTGTACATAGAAGAGAAAACATTTCCAAACTGATTCTAACATATACATATACTTTAGCAGTTCTAGGACTCTTGGTTTTTTTTAAACCTTTCTGAAGCTCAGAAGGCAACGTCCAAGGCTGCATATTCAAAATAAACAAAAAAAAATAAATAAACTCAAAAGAACAGTGAAAGAGAACCAAGAATCACCCAAGTGGGATTTCTGAAATCTGATACAGGTCTAAACACAGCTGCAAGGGAAATAACTGACTCCACTAAAACTGAACATTCTCTGTACTTGAGTCATATGTTCTTAGCTTCTACATTTCTAAAAAAATGCTATAATAGGCTATACCACTAGAACTCACAATTTCTCTTTACCAGGAACTTATGTGGATATACTTACTAAGTATTTTGTGAGTCTACACATTAATTTTCATTAATTAGATTGGTTCTTTAAAACACTGCTTTGTTCATCACTAGCTCCTAGTCATAGCTTTTGTCTGGTTAATATTTTGAGAGCTGTTTTCTTCAAAGTAAGAGGGAACTCAAAATAATGAGTAATTTATAGAACAGTATTAAAATTCCAGTAAAAAACCTGAAAATATACTACTGCGAGGTACTTACAGGGCCATGCACTAAAACCTGAAAACTGGAGTGACTTATTTTCTGAATGGGACATCCCCATGGAAGTTAGAGTGGGCAGTGGTAGCCACTCTGACCATCCCTGTTGTGGGAAGCTACTGAACACTGGGAATATATGAATCTGTCAGTCAAAGGGAAGTGCTGTGAATGCTTCAACCTCTAGTCTCTTCCAAAAAAACTAAATCTCTGCAATAATTAACATTCTATTACTTTAGTAAAAATATAAAAAAGTGAGATTTGAATTCTTCTTCTTTATGTGATGACATATGTGATATGTAAGTCAGGGATAAAGACAAGTCAAAACGTTAGGGATGGCTTTTCTACTACACTAGTGGTAAGCTTGAAGTCAAGCTATGGCTCAATTAACTTTTGCTTTACACCAGAGAAGCAGAGGAACAGTTGCACCAGCAACATTTAACTGCATAAGAGCAATGCCAGTTGAAATTTCAATAGAAAAAAATATCTCATTTGCAGCTGTATACATTTGATACATTTTGATATTCACATTTTCTCTTTCTTGAGCAAATTCAGGTTTAAGTAAGTATGTTCTGCCACCTTGGCATTTTTCTTTACTTCAAATTGACTCTCCTATATTCTTTATTTTTTCTACTAAATTATACAATTTGCTGCAAACTGTTGAACTGCAGCTATTTGTGGTTGAATAATTGTTGTAATATAAAGTGAGTAAGCAACATCCACTACAGTTACAGCTGAGCTTCGATTTCCATCCATCATGTGTAGCCAGTAAATTAGTCTTAAATGACTGGACTCAGCTTAAATGAAGTAGGAATTGTGTGGGTAAAGGTCAAACACTACCTCCTTTTTTTCTGTTTAAGTTTGAAATCTTGCATTTGAGTTTCTAGTGCTGTCACCATAACTAACCTGACATTTCCTGCTGACAAGAATTCTTTAGCATTTTAATCTCGTGGCATTTTTTTAATCTTTCATTTCTACTACTAAAACCCACAGACAACACACATAGAGAGAGAAATACCCATGTCTGAGATACTTTTAAAACAGAGAACAATGAAAATTAAAGTGTCCCTTATTTGTTGCGACCTGGATCTCACTTGATGAAGCCATATTTTAATAATGTGGTAATTTTCACAACCTTATTTTTCCTTTGATTTCCAGCTGATCCCAAGATGTAAACACAAGCAGAGCACACTGATGGATGTGTGAGTGCCTTCAAAATATGGCATCAGTGTCAACCTCGCTGTGTGCCTGAAGCACTCTTGAATGTGTTATTCCCTTACAGAGAAACCAAAGAAACAAGAATCTCAAGGAACTTTATCCTAACTCATTACCTATCAGAAATCAGCTAAATGATCCTTCTGGACCTGTAAATAGTGACCTATTTTTTTTTTTTTTAAGTGCCACTGCAAGCCACCAAGATTTCCCATGTGGCCCATGTGTGCATTGTCTTTGACACTAACACCCCTCTTCAGACTGAAAGCATATGCCATTTGGACATACAAATTGGTTTCCTGGTTCCCTTAATCCTCCTAATGGATTACTCCAAGACTTACTTTCAATATTTTCCCATGGACTTAGCAGACTGATTGAAATCAATATGTTCATTAATAATAGGAATATTCAGCCAAACCCTGTGTCTTATGAATAAGTAAATTATTTGTGATTGTGCAAAAAGTAACTACTATTTTAATTAAATCAATAAAAAGATGGTTAGAATTATTAATGTCTTAATAGACACTGGGGAGACCTCAGTGTGGCTTTTCAGTACTTGAAGGGGGCTCATTAGAAAGATGAGGATAAATTTTTTAGAGGGATGTGTTGTGATAGAGGAGTCATGTTTTTATGGTAAAAAAATGTAGATTTAAAATAGATAGACATTTTTTACCATAAGGGTGCTGAGACAGTGGGACAGGTTGCCCAGAAAAGTGGGTGCCTCATCCTTTGAAATGTTCAGGGTCAGGCTGGACACGGCTGTGAGCAACCTGGTCTAGCTGAAGATGACCCTGCTCATTGCAGAGAGGATGGACTAGATGACTTTTTAAAGGTCTGTTCCAACCCAAACCATTCTGACTCTTGCATTTTGAATTACTTACAGAGACTACTTCAGTAACACTGATGACCAGTCATGTGTCTCCAATCAACATTAATTGAAGCTATTGTGAATCCTACATTTTGCAATACAGAGTTGCTGTATCGAGCAACTCTTTTAAACTTGGTATAGAAGTTGAAATAGGCAATACCACAAGGGAAAATGCTAATGCTCAGCTTTTAAAAAGGACTTTTCCTTACTCCCTTCCCATGCTATGAGGTAATTGCACCCACTCAAGCCAACTAGTTATTACAATTCATCAGGAATATGATTTTAGAAAACACTTGCATGGAAATCTTTAAGGTCTTCTCTGACTACACTAACAACTCAAACAATATCTCATTGCTATTAACTAGCAATGACATTTTTACAGTTTTTAAAAAGACATTTACTTAAATTTGATTAAATTAACATCAATATTTTCATGTATTTAACAGTAAAGCACCTTGTAAAGAAGTACCCCAAGACTTCTTTGAGCAGAAAACCTAAACTGATGTCTACTCCTTGATGCTTTGTTATAAAAGACTGAGGGGTAAATTAAAAGTTGCATATCACCTTTTTAAGTTCACAGTGGATGATACTTCATTCCTGAATGATAACTGGCTATCATATTTTCACACAACCTACTTGACAAGTATTAATAGAAACGATGGAAGCCACATCTTCATCATTGCACTGATAAATCTGAAGCAAAGTTTTTGAATAATCATGCATATCACTCTTATGGCTGTACACAAACTAAAAACAAATTAAATTGAAATTTGTTTCCACAACTGCTAGTGAAAAGCAAGAAGTGACCAGTATCCTCTGTAGCTGTGGATCCCAAAATTACACAGAATTGCCTTTAAGCATATTAGCCTGAACAGTTGCAAGCTGCCACTCATAGGCAACAACAAAGGTAGCTGCAGGTGATCTCATGGACTAATCTTCAATTTTTGTCACTAATTTCTGCTGTATGTTTTTATATGTTGCACATCTTATCCATAGCAATAGTCTGTATTGTTTGATGCAGTACTTTTGACCTTTTGTCATATAATTAAGTAGATGGTCTAACCAGTGTGTATGTCCTTTTCTAACACAAGAAATATGCCTTTCTTCCCAACATCATAGAGGGATGGGGATAGGGAATCCAGTGTGAGGGACCATTGAGAAATAAGAACGTTAAATAAATAATTGACATTGTATACTTCCATTATTCTTCTATAATAATCTCACCTTATTATTATTTTTATTTGGAAAACAGCACATCTTACATCCTGTGACATAGGTGCTTCTAGTAAACCATGAATTACATATAATCCAGAAAGAAAATGTTCTTGAGTTCCCAGCTTAACATCCTTCCTTCCTTATCCTGCTGAAACATGTGAAGTTTCTCTGCAATATGATTACAGAAGAAAACAAAACTCAAGTATATATTTTAAAAGGGATCATGAAGAAGTAATTTCATATGTTCTATATCTGGCAGCAAAAGCAAACTCTTCTAACTATACAGAATATTTCTACAAGCATATATGAATACAGCAGGTTAGCAAATAACAACTGTTGGATATGTCTAAATAAACTCAGAATCACAGAATGGTGGAGGCTGGGACCACTGGAAGCTATTTTTCCAGACTCTGGAATCATGCAGGGCTACCTAGAGCCAACTTCCCAGGACCATGTCAGCAAGGCTTTTGAATATCTGCAAGGAAGGAGGCTGCACAACTTTTCTGGGAGAGCTTTTCTGACACTCATCCACCTTCACAATGAATAAGTGTTTCCTGAGGTTCAGGAGGAACCTCCTGTGTTTCAGCCCACTGACTCTTGCCCTGCCAATTAAAGGGGATGTAATAGTCTGCAAGAGAACCAAATGGGTGGAAGCTGGTATATTTATTTCATTGTGCAACTGAAATATGTAGCTCAGGAAATAACCCCCTTGGTTCATATCAGGAAAAAAAAAGACACGAATCTAGCAGTTCATGCTGAACAATTCTCAGCAGTGTCAGCCACTCTTGATGAAGAGTTTGTCATTTTACATGCATCTAATTCCAAAGGTGTGAAGTATTGCCTTCAGTAAAAAAGCATTTTCCCTCCAAAATTTAACATTCAAACATAAAAATCTCAGTATCAGGTATCACACAAAGATTAAATATTTGGCAGTGAGTAGGACCTGCTTCTTTTAATTCTCTTTCAAACTTTGTTGAGCTGCTGTTCTTCAAATATCCATGACAGCTAATTGCTGGTGGAAGGTAATAGCCATTTTATAGTATTGCACAACTAAGTCAGTGTGCCAGCTCTGGTGTTATCCCAGAAGGCAACCTCCAGCTTCTGGCATCAGCCCTGGAGATGTTTTGGTGCCATATTATGTAAAACGTTGGCAGTGGCATTTGGTGACAATGACAGTGCAGGATGGGTATGAAAAAGGATGGGTGTGAAAAATGACAGGCATCTGAATGTTCCCCAGAGCTGTGGACAGAAGAAGGTCTGCAGGATCCACATTTTTTGTGTGTGATGTTTATCACAGAATGAAGAAAGTTTGTAAACACAGTTTTTCTGACTCAGTAAGTTATTTTTCCTGAACCTGATTTTCCTAAAGGCTATTAAACCTCTTCTGCTGCAACCAACGAAGTAATATAATATGTGGGTATGGGATTCTTCATTCAAAAAGACCCAAACCACTATGCAAACACTATATATGTAAGAGAATTCCAGGTATGTACCTATACATTATTTCAGGATGCAAGTGAAATTGAGTAATGGTAAGAGCAGGTAAATTTTTGAAACAAAACTAGATTTTGATCAAAGCACAATGCTAAACTCATTAGTTGTGCAACAACTGCAACCAATGCATGATGTAAAAAAAGGACTGCAAAAGATCAAAATTTTAACAAATTACAATATATGAGGGATAGGTGGCTTTTAGTTAATTATGAGATTCAAGCACAGAGAAGATGGTAAGTGTAAGAAAAAGCTTAATTTCTTATTAATGGATCAAATAACTTAGCAACACAAAAAAAAGTTTCATGGAAGCTGAATTACAGTGTAATGCAAACATGAAGCTGAAAGATATCTAGCAAGCACCAGATAAATTAACATAATGTGTCTTGGGATTGGACAATCCCCAATGACCTTTTCTGTAACCCAGCTTCCACTTGTTAATGTCAGCTTTGAACAACAGGGCGAAAAAAAGTATTGTTAGGTTCAGCAAGAACATTCAGAATTGTATTAATGAATTCAATTATTTCACTTAAAAATTTTGGAAGAAACAAATTGCCATTGTATATTTATTATGCTTGTTATTGCTTCATATGGTAAAAGACTGTACTTCTAACAGCTCCCAAGCTACAGATTTCTTGTGCAAAAGTGAAGTAAAAAACCCCTCCTTTGTTATTTTCTCTTTTCCCTCATTCTGTAGTCTTCTCATCTGTCCCATGTGCTGTTTACACTTACAGTGTAATGACTGTGTGGGTTCAGCATAAAGTCAGAAATTCCATTCTCAGAATTTGAACTAAATTAGAACTCATGGCTAGGGAAAGGAGATGTTAAATCACTTTTGAAAATAGGGGTTTGATAAGTTTTATACAATTTTTAAATACGCTTGATTTTCCAGTACCTCTTCCTGGAATTCACAACATTTGATATAATCACTAGATGACTGCCAATTTCCCTGTGTTCCTGTCCTCGTCCAGTTCACCCCGTCCCCCCTTTTTTTTCTTCAAGTGGTTTTAAAAGTTAAATTTCATTTGTCATCTTTTGTATGAAAGATTGTAGATAGAAGCGATTTAGTATTCACTAAATTCAATTAAGTTCATTACAATAGAGATGACCCTTGAGGTTCCCATCATCATACTTAAAATGTAAAATGCAAAGGCATTACTATAAATATCAATTAAACTAACAGATGAATAAAAGTGTTCTGAGCATAACAACAACAAATATGGTAAAAGAATATTAATAAAGTTTTTATATAATCACAGACCAGACAATGTCAAAAAATAATTTTGTTAATCAATTTGTTTTCACTGGATTTTTGTGTATGTGTTCTTCCTTTTAGTTACTACTACATTTAATTGATTCTCATTTGAGAAACTTTGTTTAAAACTGAACAGTAACAGGGATCTAGGAACATAATTATTATATATTTAATGTAATTATTTATTATTGCCTTCAGGGGAATTAAAACCCAGTTAGAGGGCACTCCTGTGCTAACCAGTTTTCTTTTACAAAAATAAAGAAATAAACAAAAACTCTGTTCCAAACAGTTCATAGATTATGGCACCAATGATGTTATTAATGTCAAATGAAGATGATTTGTGACAGATTTTTTTTCCTGTAACTGCTATATATTAGCCTACAAAATGATACTGAAGCAGTGCTAGGGACAGCAAAGAAAAAAACCCAAATTTCAGCCATGAATTCTATGAACAGTGGCAAGAGTGCCCCAAACACACCAATAACTTACTCAGATAAAGCTGCAATAACTTGTGCTGAATGTCAGAACGGTCAAAAAAACCCCACTGGTGAGCCAAAGAGATAAAGACAACATGTTTTAATTTCATAGAATTATGTTCCCAATTTGAACAAAATAAGAAGCAAAAAAGTGCTTTGCTTCAAACCAGATGAGAAAATACTCTCCCTTTGAAACTATAACCCCATCTAGTGGAACTCCCTTTCAGTAGCTGGTAGGATTTGATCTATTCCTTACTCTGACTTGAGTACTTTGTGTTAGTAAAGACCATCAAATATCACTGGGAGATTCCCAGGTTTTGTCTATACCAGCTCTCTCTCTTTGCTACTGTTATGACCACTTCATTAGTTAGAAAAGGGTTGATGCATATGGGGAACTATTTACTGTATTTTCTGGATGAGACCTGAAAAAACTTAGCATAACACTGTGGGAAAAATGTTTTATGAGATGTAACTGATTATAGGTAGAAAAGTACAATGTGGATGCAGTGTTGTCAATGGTCCCTAGATTACTCAGCTTGCATAAATTTCCTTCAAAGTTGACTGTGTTTACATAAATTAATAAATTACAAGGGACCCCAAGAGCATAAAAGAAGGTAATTTTACTTTACTGAATGTTTGGGGCTAGGCTATAATGAATTTGAGCAAACCAGTAAGGATTTCTCACAGTGTGCACAGCTAAATTGCAGCACTGGAGCACAGTCCACTGCTTTTGTTCTTTGTCTTTAATAACACAAAGAAATGAAGGAGGAAAAATGGCTCATTGGTTCTAAACTCTTCTCACTGGGAGCTGTGACGTATGGAGGAGGAGAGAGTGGAGTGTTTTTCTAGTCCCTGACACCTATAGCTCACATTACCGTAAGACATAGCTCAGACTGACTGCAGAAACCATGGCAAGTGTCTGCCCTGCAGAATAGGCTGGCCCACCTCTTGCACACAGCATTGCTTCATTGATAGGAGCCTTCAAGCTGTTTATTGGCAGCTCACTGAGCAAGGTGATCTCCATCAGCACCCTGCCGAGACAGAGCACTCTCACAAACTGCGGGGATTGCTTTTACAAACTGTTGGCCCAACCAACACCATCGTCCTCTGTTTTCAAATGATTCTGCAATCTTTGATATTTCTTTGATCAGTAATAATGGTTATCAGCATTGAGATACAAATTATTATCAATTTTATAGAGAATATACACACAGTGAAATAAATCAGGCAATTATACTTCTGTCAGACCAGTCATTTTATGCTTGGCAAGTTGGTCAGATGATGCAATTGTATTTTCTGTTTCAAAAGCTCTCAGTCTGTGAATCTGCAAAGATTTGAGCCTTAAAATAGAAGAGCATATATGTAGAGCTACACCAAATTTATGCCTATCCAAGTTCTGAAACATTAGCTTATGCTTATGCAAATAGCGGAAAATATGAGCAACAGCAGAGGGATCTTCCAACTAACTCACCCATGTCTGTGCAGCTGGCAGACTGGGGGACTTTGTATGGTTTAGTAGCCCTTAAGAGAGTTTTATTCCATGAAACAATGTAATTGTCTTTTAAACCACTTGTACTTTTTTAACCAAAATATCTTGTGGAAATGATTTTCATGATTACTGACAATTTGACTGGTAAAACACTTGCTTCCATCTGTTTTAAACTTGCTTCTCGATAATCCCATTTAATCCGAGGCAGACTCAGCTACCTTGGACAAAGAAAAGGCTGAGGTTTTCTGTGCCTCAGACTTCAGTAAGTGCTCTAGGCAAGCCTCCCAAGTCAGAAAAAGCAGTTGCAGGGACTGAGAGAATGGGGACCCTAAACCCACCGTACAAGAGGATCAAGGTCAAGACCTTCCAAGGAACCCGAATGTGCACAAGTCCATAGGACCTGATGAGATTCATCTGAGGGTCCTGAGGGAGATGGCAGATGAAGTTGCTAAGCCACTATCCACCATTCTTTAAAAATTGTGGCAGTCAGGTGAAGTCCATGATGACTGGAAAAAGGGGAATATAACATCCATTTTTTAGAAGGAGAAAGCAAAAGACCCAGGGAACTACAGACCAGTCGGTCTCACCTCTGTGCCAGGCAAGACTGTGGAGCAGATTCTCCTGGAAACTGTGCTAAGGCAGATGGAAAACACAGCCAACGTGGCTTTACTAAGGGAAAATAATGCCCGACAAGTTCGGCGACCTTCCATGACAAACTATAGCATTGGAAGATGGGGCAGAGCAACTGACATTGTCTACCTGAACTTATACAACACATTTGACACTGTAGCTCATGACATCCTTGTCTCTAAATTGGAAAGACATGGATTTGATGGATGTACCACCCAGTGCATAAAGAACTGGATGGATGGGTGCATGCAAATAGTTGTGGTTGATGGTCCACATGGAGAACAGTGACAAGTGGTGTCCCTCGGGGTCGGTGTTGGGGCTGCTACTGTTCAACATCTTTGTCAGCGACATGGAGAGTGGGATCGAGTGCACTGGGAGGTAACAGGTTCTGACTCCTATGATGAACCTGGGGCACTGCCTATGACAAGCAGCTGGCCTTGCAGTACTGTAGAGAGAGGAATCAAGCTCACTGTCGTACTTGCCTGATGATGAAGGACTGAAGGGCCCAGCAAGGTTTAACAGAGCCACACACGGCACTAGTTCAGAAGAGATTCGCCTTCTGTATCAGAAACAGTGTGGCCAGCAGGACCGGAGAAGCGATTGTTTCCCTGAAGTCGGCACTGGTAAGGCTGTACCTTGAATCCCCTTTTAATTTCTGGGGCTCTCAATTCAGGAAGGGCACTGAGGTGCTAGAGTGCGTCCAGAGAAGGGCAGTGGAGCTGGGGAAGGGTCTGGACCTCAAGTCTTATGAGGACCGGCTGAGAGAACCGGAGAAAAGGAGGCTCAGGGAAGACCTCGTTGCTCTCTGAAATTACCTGAATGGAAGGTGTAGAGAGGTGTGGATCGTCCTCTTTTCCCTGGAAAATAGTGACAGAACAGGAGGAGACAGACTCAGACTACGCCAGGGGAGGTTTAGATTGAGTATTAGGAAGAATTTCTTCACAGAAAGGGTGATTAGACACTGGAATGAGTTCCCTGAGGAGCTGGTGGAGTCACCACTCCTGGAGGCATTCAAGGAAAGACTGGACGCGGCAACTCAGCGCCGCCGTGTAGTTGCCGTGCTTGCTGCTCGATCGCACGTTGGGCTCCGTGACCTCGGAGGCACCTTTTCCCACCCCCCGGCCCGGCGGTGTCCGGCGGGAGGCCGGCGAAGGGCTCGGCCCCGGTCCCGCCTCAGGGGCGGCTCCGCGGGGCGGGCGGGGCCGCGCGCCCACAGCACCGCGGGGAGGCGCCGGAGCTGCCGCGCCCGGCCCGGCCCGGCCCGGCCCTGCGCGGGCACCATGCGGGGAGCGGCATGAGCTCCGAGCCGCAGCCGCCGCCAGCCCCGGCCCGGCAGGCGGAGGAGGACGAGGAGGAGCCGCCGCTGCCGCCGCCGCCATCGTCGTCGTCGTCGTCGTGGGAGGGCGGCGGCGGCGGCGGCGCCAGGTGGGGCGGCTGCATCATGCTGGTGAAGAGGATCGGCCTGAAGGCGGGCGGTGGCGGCGCGGTGAGTGCGGGGTGGGGCCGGGGGCTCCTTGGGGATGGCGGCGGCGGCTTCGTGCGGGCCCTGCCGGCCCTGCGGCGGCGGTGCGGGCCGGGCCGGGCCGTGCGGGCAGCGGGGATCGGCGCCCGCCCCGCCCCTGAGGGGCCGGCTGTCCCCCTGGTTATGCCCTGGTTATCCCCTGGTTACTCCCTGGTTACCCGCAGCTGACCCCCTGGTTACCCCCCGGCTGAGCCCCGGGGCGCCCTCCCGGGAGGGCTCCGTGCCAGCCGGGGCGCGGCCCTGCCCTGCCCGTCCCCCCGCCCCGGTGCGTTCGTTACGAGTTTTGTCCTCCAGCAGCCGCACCTGCGAGCAGGTGGCCGTAAATAAGTTTTTTTTCTTCCAAAATAAGCGATCCCAGGGTGGTAGGAAGGTAAAGCTTAAGTTTTCCTTTGGAGTTGTAGGACGTGCCCCTTTGTGAACTGAAGTACTGCAGCTTTCGTGACTTACTGCGCTTTCAGTTTCGTCTCTCCGCACTAAGCACTAAAGTGCTTTTGTGCAACTGAGGGAAGCTGGAGATGAGCGATCTGTGCACTCGCCTGAAAGTGTCTGTGAGGAAAGTTGCGTTTGTAAGCGTGGCAACGGTGCTTGATTTCTTCCCAGCAGAAACGTCTTTCTGGTGGCTTAAGCCTGTCCCTCCATCCGTGTGTGCTCGCATGGTGCCCTGGAACCAGACCAGAGATGACACTTCCTGCAGTGAGTGGGGACGGGCGGCTTGTTTCAGGCAGGATGGACCTGGCTGGGGTGATACAACCCATCCTGTTTTGTTGGCAGTGAGGCCAGAATTTAAGATGGGGCAGAAGAACCCAGCGGAAGACAC
The DNA here is from genome assembly GCF_009829145.1 of Chiroxiphia lanceolata. Classification (NCBI taxonomy): domain Eukaryota; kingdom Metazoa; phylum Chordata; class Aves; order Passeriformes; family Pipridae; genus Chiroxiphia; species Chiroxiphia lanceolata. The sequence continues at coordinate 72,674,319 of NC_045671.1, forward strand.
AAAGTAACAAAACAGATGATCCTGTCATTGACGGTTTTTGAAGGCAGTGCCTTGCCGTGCTGCATCTCTTTCGGCAAGTTGAATGAAATCACACGATGTTTTTTAGCAGCCTGACTTGCTATCTAGTAATAACTTTTTGTAGAGTGTATATTCATGTTTATGTGTTCCTGAATGATTTAATATTCGTTTACTCACAAAATAAGGCACGCTGAAAGCACTGTATATGCCAAAAGCTATAAAACAATGTAAAGTTTGTGTCAGGGAGCCAGTGTCTGCTCTGTGTGTCGCCTGCCCTCCGAGAGAGGATGGTGTGCTGTTTTATGTGAATGTGAGCAAGTATGTTTAGCTGAGCATTAACAGTGTAGCATTAACATGATCATGGCTAGAGCTCAAGAATGTAAACAAAAAAATCTCTCTTTGTACATTAAGAAGATGTTAAGGTACTTTTAATACTTGAATAAACCAGAGGGGATGTTAAAAAAAAAAAGTTATTCAATGGAATTCGTTAGTCAAGTAATTAATTTTTCTGTAAGTTAATTCCAAAATGACTGTTTCACGCTTCTTGTTACCCATCATTTCTATGTTTGAGTCTTTCAGTTATTTTTTAGAAGTGGTTGTGTCTTTCAAAACTCAGATTTGACTCCTTCAAGAGGTGCAGCTGATGTCTGCTGTGTGGTATATTGGCTGTTCCAGGTTTGTGTACAGCAGCTCCCATTAAGGACTCTAGTGTATATAAGATGGAGTAACCAAATCTGAAGTCAGACTAGGAAAATTACTCTAGAAGAGTCTAGGAGAGTTAATGTTTTAATTAAGAAATGCAAGCTTTTTTGTCAGCTCAGATGATGTTGTGAAAGAAATAGAGGATGATCCCAGTATATAGAAGAAAACCAGTTACATTTATTTAAGCATGAACAGAGAATAGGAAATGGAAGGCAGAGGTAGGACAATTTTAAAAAGTATCAAAGGACTTTGATTTCTTTCTCTAACTTTGAGAAAGCTCAAATGGAAATTGAATCCATAACTGACAAAGGTGCTAACCTGTTCTTTTATTAATGGATGGAATGTTTATTACAGTTGGATTAAATGTTAAAAGAATGCTTTTAAGTACTTAAAATATATTCTTCTATCAGTTTGAAAACTTAGCTTCTAAATTATATAAATTTTTGCTATTATAAAATGATCACAGGTTTTGCTTCCTAGGTTTATTTTTTACCCCCCCTCCCTCCTAGTTGAGTGCTTAGAGGACTTTGTGTTCCTGTGGAGCATCTCCTACAAGAGAGAAAGGCTTGGGGCTCTAGCCTTATCTTTTGTACATTGGTGTAGCAGTGGTGCAATTATACTTACATCATCTTCGGGTCTGCATCTCAGTTCCTGACTGAACAGTCTGTTTCCTGCTCTGTTGCTGCGGTTCCTGCACCTCCCTGTGATTCTCATGTGGCTGTCACACTGCTAGAACTCTCTCTGCTTAGACTTCATTGAAAGAACTTATTCACACTAAAATATGAGGGGCCGGATCATGGCTTTAGATGTAGTTGCAGAGATCTGTTTGATACCAGTGGGAGTGCATCCCTGACATCTGAAAGGGGAAGCTTGCTGTTTGGTCTGCTGCTAAACAAGTAAATACAGAAGTGAAATTTCTGTGAGCTGCATCTTTGGTCTTTGAAGAATGTCTTAATTTTTTATTTTCGTTTTTACTCTTTTGTCACATCAGATCTGTAGGACAAAGAGGAGGAGTATGACCAAGTCTGTCAGGCTGTGCAAGGATTTTTCCTTTTACCCCTCCAGCCAGGGCACAACAAGCTTCTGGTTTTTGATTTATCTGTAACTAAGTTTACCCTGTTGAATGCATTGGCTTCACTGAATCAAAGAACTATAATATAAATTCTGAACAAATGACTTTTTTTGAATTGAGTTACTAGTATGTAAAACTAGTAAAAACGATAGAATGTTTAAGTAAATTCCAGTGGAATTAAATCAGTGAGGTTCAGAAATTGAAATAAATGATGCCATGGGACATTTTGTTACTGGTTATGCAATCCTGTTACATCCGAATTATGAGCACTGGTAGTATAAAACTTAGCGTGACATTGACAATATTCATTCCACACACTTCCTCTCTATGCACCCTATTGTTGGTAAAGTAATGCCACACTAAGGAAGCTTTGCAACAAAATACAGTGCCATACTCTCTGAATCAAGTGCTTCTATGGGAGAAGTCCCCAAATGGGTATCAGAGAAGTCACACCCCTGTACCTCTTTGAGAATTAATCACATGTTACTTTAATATTCTTGTGCCCTATAAAATGCCCCAGCTATTGTGAAGCCCAAGACCTTTATGTTTTTTAGAAACGTAATGAAAGCATTCTGAACTGTACATGTTGGAAGTATGTCAGCCTTATTTAAGCTGTTTTACTCAGCTATAAGTTACAGGTTCTCACCCTTACTGTTAGCGTTTTTCTTTTTGATATTTCATAAAAAATACAGTACAGTGAAACCGAGGCAGCATGATTTAATGTTAGGAGGCTTTTCTGAAGCAGCTCTGAGTTCAGTAAGCTGGTTTCTTAAATTTCTTGTTTGTAGGATTTAAATTGGACTGCTAGTAGTAAACACGTTCAGTTGTCAGTTTGGGTGTTGAGTCCCATACAAGTTATTTTTCATGTTAAGTCTGAATAATTAGAGATGAACAGTATTACCTTCTCAAGGTTGCCAGTGTAATTCCAAATCTTCCCATCACGTTAAATTGACGCTGAGTCTGTACTGTTGCAGGAGTGATTAGCTACTGTCTTTGAAAACAAACCACTCTGGCTTATATTTATACTGAGAGGACGGTTTTGCTGTTATGAGTCTACTGTTACTGATCCTCCAAGTTCTGTGAATGTGGAAGGTTTTGTGTTCAGAAGTACACTAGGCTAGAGCAACAGAAGCTTTGTATGACTATGACTTGTAATTTATTTAGTACTGGAGATCCAACCCTTCCCACTGCACAATGAGCTTGAGTAATTATCTGCCCCGTGGAGAAGCATGTGAATTAACTAAGCAGTGGGTGCTTTTTAGAGGAGTTCTCAGTGTCATATGTCTTTCTATATTTTAGGAAGAAAACTTCAGTAATAGATAAATCTGCTTGTTATTTGGTGTAGCGTAATATGCTGGTTACATGTTATTTCTGTAAGAAGTAGTTTAGTTAGGCAATTACTACTGTCTAAAGCTGAGCTTTCAGAATGTGGCAGGGTGTATGGCAGTTGTTTGGTTGGTTGGTCTTCCTCCCTCAGTGGCCTCAACCGTGAAGACAACCAGAAATGGAGTTCATGTTTTATGTGCCTTAGAAGATTCCTGCTTCATAAGCTTATCAAGTCTAAACTTAAACAGGAATGTATTCCCAGGAGAAAATATAAGATGTTTTAGACACCAAGTGTAAATTATGTAAAGTACCACTTATTTTCTTGTATCTTTGTATAAGAAGGCAGTGACAATTGTTTTGTCACACCCTTCATGACGCTCCCAGTTCAATGAATCCCAGTTGTATCTGCAGCTATTCTGACTGCAGCTTGGAGGAAGCTGCTTCAGCATTCCACTATACCTTTGACAGTGTACTTTTTATTTCTGTAGGCCTCCTGTGCTTCTGTAAAATAGACATTCAGTAATGTGTATTGCTTAAAACTTCTGAACAAAGCATGGGGTAAGAGGAGGATCTTTTTGTAGATCTGATAAAAACTGTTAGAACACAAGAAGCGGAAGGTTAGCAAGGCAGGCACATCATGTGTTTATGCAGTAACAGAGCAATAATCTTTTTCCTATCGAGATATATGTTTGAATACACTTTAGTAAACCACTGCTGAATGCTGAACTCGTGTCTTTCATTGACTTGTTTTCTCCAGGATCACATTCCTACATAGTAGTCATCCCATATGTGGAAATAAAAAATTGTTTTTTCATGCTTGGATTGGTTAAATTCAGCTACATTAATTTCAATCTGCCATCGACTTTTGTTGTTCTTCACCATTGCCTTATAACTTTTCCAATGTGAGTTGTGTTTTGTCATCAGTGAACTTTGTCACTTTGCTTTTACCCTTTTTTACAGCTCAGTTATGAATGTACTGAACTGCATAGCTGCTAGGACAGAGCACTGGGACTGGTCTGGTAACTTCTCTTTGTTTTTTGTTTATGTATTTTCTTTTTAATTCCTGTGAAGAGTTAGCTTGCTTTAAGAACCTTGAGTGAGCATCTTTGAGGATGTTTACTGAATTTCCAGAAAGCTTATTAATGTGATCTCCCTTATGTATACATGTTCGTTTGAGAACTCCAGGATCTTTTTAAGGCACAGCTTCTCTTTACAAAATCTGCACAGACTTTTCCTCTTTGAACGAATTGTGGCTCTGATACTCCAAACCTGTGTGATATGATTTAGGTTTTTCTTGAGAGAGCGCATTGCGATCTTACAATCCAGAGAGAGATCTGCTGAAGGTATTTCTTTTGCAAGTGAAATACAAGTTTGGACAATGTATAACCTGAACTAGTTGTGATTTATATTGCAGTTCACAAGGCATGTCTAAAACGCTGTACTGGTTTGGAAAGTGCTTTCATTTGTGCTCTGTGGTTTTTTTTTCTACTGAATTTTTGCCAATTTTGACAAATGGAGCATTTGTGGGAAACAGTTGGAATTAATGTTGATCCCAAGTACTTCTGTTTGAAAATTAAAAAGAATAAGACACTAGCAAGAGGTAAACATGCACTATCCCTAGAAAGCTACCTGGCTAATATGTGTGGACAAAAAGAGAATCTGTAATGTGGTGGGATGGATTGGAGCATACTATTTGTGCAAGAATAAGCTCAAATGATTAAATAGTCATGTAGAGAGGCCTACCAGGAACAATTTGCATTTGAAATGGTTGAATTTTGGGGGAAAACTAACAAAATATTGGAAAGTGAATGCACTTTATAATTTGGCATGATCTTCAAGATATGAATGATTCATACATGAAAGCATGTTTCTCAAGATGTTTTTCTGATTCTGTTAGTTCAGTTGTTTTCTTGAAAACATGAGAGTTGACATAGTAGACTGCAGTGCAGGTGGTAGTGTGAAAAATAAGCACTGGTACCAGTTAATTTTTGTGGGGGGGAAATGTTTCTGTAAGCACTTCTTAAGAAAGAGAAAGTAAGAGAATTTGTTATCCTAATGCATATGTTATAGAAGGACAGTAAGTGCTGTTTGCAAAGTGTGTCTGTACTGGAAGTAAATTAGCAGGTAGCAGGCTCTCCTGAGAGGCCCTATTTCCTGGTGGGAAAGAATTTCCAGAGCATGGTGTGAGGGGGGGAGAAAGGCAAGTTCCTGTGGTTTGTCAATTCAGAAGTTCAGCTTGAGTTTGGTTTTTATCTGCTTGAGAGCTAATAGGATTATTTGACTGTAAAGGTACTTTAGGGAGATCCCTTCCCCTTCAGGACAGGATCAGCTGTGAGGCCTGGGCAGGTTGCCTGGGGCTTTTCCAGGTGAATATTGAAACAAACCCTTCGAGGATGGAGAACTTGTGTCCAGCTTTGTGGGCAGCAGGCTCTGCTGCTTCGCCCTCGTGGAAGCAAAAAAGCATGCTGTATTTATCCAGTTGAATCTTTTGCTTAATTTGTGTGGCAAGACTACATGGCCTTCATCAAAATATGAAAAGTTTGAAAAGGTGCTCTGGAGGACTTCGGGATTTTAACAGTGAGAAGTGATTTTTTTCTGAAATAAGCACATTTCCTAAGAGACACAAACATTTAAGCACGTTTGAAATGGATGTTCTAGTTCTTTTGCAACCATTCTAAAAATTTTAATAATTAAATTACAGATTTAAATCAACAGATAAATAGTTACCTAAAAATTTGTGAATAAATGAATACTGTCAATTCTAGCTTTGCTCTGAAGATCTGGGACTGACTGTAAGATTGCATGTTGATCTTGAATATTTTAGGATGAATTGTACTAGCTGTTCTTCAGAATGTCTAAGATAAGGTATTCTTACTGTTACTATATTGTGTCCCCCCCCAACATTAGCAGTTGTTGCCAGCTGGATTTTTGATTCTGACATCCTCTCATTGATTTATTAAAGTTCAACAGCTGTTTGGCTTTGAAAAAAAAATAGTTGTATTGCCTCCCAGTAGTATCCATGTTACCTTCAAATTAACTTTTGGATTTGTTCTGACTCAATAACAGCAGAAATAAAAGTTAGTTGTTTTTAGAATTCGATAGTGAAAAGAGGCATAGAAGGAGCAAAAGTGTAAAACTGGAGAAACAGCAGGTGTTTTGTTAGAACTTCTAGGACTTCAGATTTTATAATGATGGTCTTAAACTTGTATCGTTAAGCATTTGAGATTTATAATTGCATAATCAGTAATGAGCAGAACATTACTTAAAGT